>NC_045614.1:144933484-145558484 GCF_009829155.1 Mustela erminea
TGAATTTGGTCACTGAACCTAACTATTCTGTTACCTCTGGGATAATCACCTGGTAGTATACTTGGAAGCCAACAGTAATTCAGGCTATGTTCCTACTGTAACAATAACTTATACTTAGAGAGTGCTCTATAGTTTACAAAGTGCTTTAGAGTCACCAAGGGCTTTTTATATCTATTATCATGATGTGTCATTTAATCTCTTAATTAAAACACCTGTCTCTAATTGACTCAAGTGTTAAACTTGAGAAAGTCTTAATTGTTCCAAGACCAAAGACACTACTGTAAAATAAAGAAACTGATCTAGATCAACACAGACCAAAGGAAAAGCACAAATGTGTGCAGGCAGTACTTTTTTAAAAATTGTACTTTTAAAAATCAGGAAACGGAAAATCTACAACTGTACTAAGAATTTTTTTTTTTTTAATCACTTCCTATTACTGAGGAGTCTCACTTTTTTGGCTAAAATTTCAGAAATAAAATGTCTACCTTGAACAACAATACTTGCAACACTGGGACTTGGAATAAGTTTTGTTACTGAGTGAGACCCATTTTGAAATTGCTTCATCTTTCCTTAAGAGCAAAACACAGATTGTTTCACAATGACTCTTAAAATCACATTGTTTAAAAAGAAAAAGATACTCCAGGGCAACTGGGTGCCTCAGGTGGTTAAGTGTCTGCCTTCGGCTCAGGTCCTGATCTCAGGGTCCTGGAATCGAGCCCCACATCAGGCTCCTTACTCAGTGGGGAGCTGGCTTATCCCTCTCCCTGTCTTCCTTCTCTCTCTTTGTTATGACTAAATAAATAAAATCTTAAAAAAAAAAGAAAAATAATAATATTCCTATCATGAACAAGATAAACAAACATCTTTAGCACAAAAGTGCTTTTCAGTATTAGACAGTGGACTGCTGCTCATGAAATTAAAGAATGCTTACTGTTAAAATTCTTGAAGCGGAAAATAAAAGTATTCCTTTCTGGAATCCCATCCAGTTATTGCCACATGACAGTTTTAATCTACCTCTTTTGAAAAGGTCTTTTCTTAACCAAGTTTCTCCTTCAATAGCAGCTTTAACAGAAGGTTTAATTTAATTTAGAATGTAACAAATGCTAACAATTATTGAGCATTTATGTTATCACGCTATACACCAGACAGGTGTTCACTTATTTAATCTTTACAAACACCCGATAAAGTTGGACACTGTTTTATCATCCTCATTTTACAGATTGGCCACAAAATTCAACGGCCAAAAATAAAAGCATCTGAATTTTATCTTTTCAAAAGCAGTATCCTAATACCAGTCCAAAATGGACCAACCTAATGCCCAACTTATTTAAATGTGCAATACTACACACTCAATTTCAGGATGCTTTTATTCAATTAAAAGGGAAAGCTAACATTTTCTGGCTCTTGATTCACTTCCTTTTAATGCTTGTGTTACCACATCAAGTTCCTCTGCCTTGATATTTAGTTCCCCTTTTTACTAGTTACATGCCTTCACAATCTACTCTCCTCTAGCTATTTCGGCATCATCAGCCTTCTATCCTTTAGTGTCAACATAAAGACCCCCATTTAAGCAGCTCCGATGCAGATGGTTCCTTCCTAGATGATATCAACATATATTCCACACATTTACTTGCCTAAAACACATGGAACACTGCTGGCAAAGACTGACTGTACTTCCATACCTAATATTTTTATTTTGTGTCTACATTAAAAAGAAAAAAAAAAACCACCTCAGGCAGTTTCATACACTACTAGAGGTAGTGGGTGAAGGATGAGGAGAACGATAATTATAATGAAGATAAAAAAGATAAAACATTTACTATTAGATACTATTCTAAGCGGTTCATCTTAATTATCACCACATCATACCAGTTTACAAATAAAGAAACTGAAGTACTTAGAGTGGCTAAGTAATTTGATTAGGATCACAAAGCTGCTTAAGTTCCCAGAGCAGGCCACTGAAACTTATTTAACCCATCAAAGCTGAACCTCAAAATAACAATCCACTTCAGGTAAAAAGAAAAGAAGGAAAACAAGGAGTGCCAGATGTTACAAATAAGAGAGGAAGGGGAGGGGAGAATATGCAAGAAATCCAAGGAGAAAAGGGACACACAGAAAACTTCATTCCCTGATCAGTCCATAAATCCTCTACTTCATTTCAAAAGTCATCCCAAGAATATTCCAAGGACTTTGGGGACCAATTTAGAGGAAAATTTGCAAGTCAATGACTCTTAGTCCTTAAAGGTTCTACTTTTACTCCATCTAGACTATTCCAGAAAAAATCTAAATCAACTAGTTCCCTACTAAAGAGGGTAACAAGGGTGAGAAAGTTTATAGGAATTAGAGTTGCTATGATTCAAAAGTTAGGATATAGAAACCAGCCTGGCTCTCCCAAATTCTGCAATCATCCTAGACATTTCCCCTAAAACCACAGTATACAGAGACAAGGCTGAAGACCACGTGAAGCTCTGATCACAACAATTCTAGCCCTTCTGTTTCTAGAATGACCTACTGTCATTAAGCAAATCACTTGTACCCAGAAATTTAAAATAATAAATCTTTAGCATAGTACCTAGAGTACAGATATACATACATACACATACACACACATACACACACACACACACACACACACACACACACACACAATTCTTCCTTTTCTGGCTTCACAGAAAATATAAACTTCCCAGGGTAGAGGACAGTAAGACCATCTAGAAAGAACCACTAAAGTTTTGAGGAATAATCTTTTTTTTTTTTTTAAGATATATTTTATTTTTTTGACACAGAGAGAGAGAGAGAGGTCACAAGTAGGCAGAGAGGCAGGCAGAGAGAGAGGAGGAAGCAGGCTCCCTGCTGAGCAGAGATCCTGATTTGGGGCTCAATCCCAGGACCCCGGGATCATGACCTGAGCTGAAAGCAGAGACTTTAACCCACTGAGCCACCCAGGTGCCCTGTGGAATAATCTTCTATAAAAACTTTTTTTTAAGATTTTATTCACTTGACAGAGATCACAAGTAGGCAGAGAGGCAGGCAGAGAGAGAGAGAGGAGAAAGCAGGCTCCCCGCTGAGCAGACAGCCGGATGTGGGGCTCAATCCCAGGACCCTGGGATCATGACCTGAGCTGAAGGAAGAGGCTTTAACCTACTGAGCCACCCAGGCACCCCTGTAAAAATTTTTCTCAAAAGACTGTTGTGCTTCCCTTCTCATTAATGTTAATCCAAGTTTGAAATTTTCTATAAGCATCTTATATAATTTTTTTAAAATATCATTATCAAGGTCATTAGAGCTATGCTAATTACCAAGGACAAAAACAGTAAGATTCTACACAAACACACAGCACGTAGACCCATGTGTGTTTGAGCACTCCTGAGAGTGTACAGGAGCAACATTTATCAGGTTCTTATTGTTTGTGAGATCTCACATTAGATATTAAGCAATACGAAGATGGGTAAGGTCCTAAACTTTCAAGTAACAACTATGTGTACAGGCCTGTATGTTCATGGGTAAATATCATTTAGGACTTTTTAAAAGCTTTTCTCTGAAGGATGTTTTTTAGACATGAATAAATTTTACTGTACTTACTGCTAAAATGTCTGCTTCTACAGGTAGTAGGTTTAAGAATGCAAAGAGCTGGACAGTCAAGATGGTATAGACTTGCGTGGCTGACAGCATGAGCATCCCTATGGAGAGCAACATCTCGCTGTAAAATCACCTGGAAGAGAAGTAAGTAACAATGAGCTCTGGTACTTTGTCCTTGAAAACAAGTCATTTCACATATTAATTCCTAATGTCCAAAAATATCTTAACTATAAACATGGGTTAAAATGAAAATTGGGCCTATTTCAAATTTACACAGATGTGGACATTTAGGTAAACACCCAAAGTTAGTCAACAACTACATAACTCATGGTGACTAAGTTCTGTGTTCTAACCACAGAACAAATGTCCTCCCACAGTGCTCAGGGTGTAGTACAGCTTGTCTACTAACTCTGTTACGAAGGGAACTAGATTTCAATCTAAATAAGGACTTAAAAACACTTCACAATTTTTACAATTTTAAGGGATTTTTATACTTCTTTGAATATAACTTAACTTCTCATGTAAATTTATTTATTCTTGCATATTGTACCCACTTCAGAGAATGTAAAAAAAAAAATAGCCATGTATTATAAAGTAATATGTGTTGCCCTTTCCCTCTTAATATATACTTTTTTCCCTCTCTACATCCTAATGACAATAGTGCAGTTACATTTTCCAACCTCATCCAATTTTCTACATGAGTCCTTATCCTGCAGCAAAAAGATCCCATTAAGGACTAAACAATAACCAAGTAATAAGTATTAAAATTCTCTTGGTAGGCCCTCAACTATTGGTATAACATATTTTTTTAAAGATCAGAACAGGGCGCCTGGGTGGCTCAGTGGGTTAAGCCTCTGCCTTCAGCTCAGGTCATGATCTCAGGGTCCTGGGATCAAGCCCCACATTTGGGCTCTCTGCTCAGCAGGGAGCCTGCTTCCCTCTCTCTCTCTGCCTGCCTCTCTGCCTACTTGCGATCTCTCTCTGTGTGTCAAGTAAATAAATAAAATCTTTAAAAAAAAAAAAAGATCAGAACAAAGTTTGCAAAGACAAGAACATTTATAATGAATTATTTCATTAAATGCCACCAACTCAAGTAATACCAATTCTGATAATGATTACTATTGATAAGGCTCTGTATTTGGAGGATACCATGCAGACTCAAACTGTGACTCTTTGACACACACTGAAAGAGAAATACTTCTGAATAATTCTTGAACTACCTTCCTACAAAGCCATTAAAGATCAAAGAAGAAATAAAGCTGAAAATATGTTCAATGTATAGCTCTATTCCACAGAGACAGAAAGTACATTAGTGGTTGCCTGGGGGCTGCAGGTAGGAGTCAAGGGAGGGGTGATAGGCAGCTAGGAATGGGGAATGACTGCCCATGGTTATGGGGTTTCTTTTTGGGGTCATGCAAATTTAGGTTGTGCTGATGGTTGCACAACTCCATAAATATATAAAAAATCACTGTGCTGGGACACCTGGGTGGCTCCGTCGGTTTAAAGCCTGCCTTTGGATCAGGTCATGACCCCAGGGGGCTGGGATTGAGCCCCACATCTTCTGTCCCTCTCAGCCTACTGCTCTCCCTTGCTTGTGCTCGCTCTCTGAAAAAATTGTTTAAAAATCATTATGCTGATCACTTTAAATGGGTAATTCCTATGGTGTGTGAATTAAGTCTATAAAGTTTTTTTTTAAATATAGATTTGTTGATATTAGTTTCCTAGGTAAAATATATAAATATACCTCTGTGCAGAGAAGAATTAACATAGCAGGCCTGAGGCTGCTATCCTTAGAAAAACCTGCTTGCAGGGTTGGCCCTTCATGGGCATCTGAGAACTAGATTTCAGGAGGGTTCTCATCAGCCCCGATAAGAACGGCTCATTATGTCTGAACTCTGCAGTGGTTATGTAGCAAACACATTTTCCTTATGGGAATCTGAAATTTTGAACATGCTAGGCAGAGGGTGCCTACAGAACAGTCCCCAGTAGAAACTCTGGGCACTGAGCTTCCCTGGTAGACATTTCACATATGTTGTCATAACTCAGTACTGAGGAATTTAGCATATCCTATATGACTCCATTGAGAGAGGACTCTTAAAAGCTTACATCCAGTCTCCTCTGGACTTTATCCCTTTGCTGATTTTGCTTTGTATTCTTTCACTGTAATAAATCGTTATGAGTACAACCAGATGCTAAGTCCTGTAAGTGCTTCTAGTAAATCACTAAATTTGCAGTAGTCTTAGAGACCCCCAACACAACAACCCTAGATAATTTCTGGCCAGAAATCATACCATAAAAAATATGCAAATCCCCATAAAATAAGGTATGGTTACTACTAAACCTTGTTAGAAAGAATAAATGTGCAGAATGTTGACTACCAACCTGTTTGAGAAAGTTAATCTGCGTAAGAACTATGATTTTCTTTGTAAAGTTCTGGAATTCCCAGTCAACTTTGGGAATAAGGAGAGGGAAAAAGAGTTTAGAGGAAAAATAACTCTAAAGGTACTACAACAACTATTACTGATGACTAAGTGTCAGGCATCTCTCTAAGCACATTATCAAGTTAAACTCATCTAAACCTAACATCTCCCTTTTTATAGATGGGGAAAACTTGGGCATTGGTAGGTAACTTACTCAAGGTCAAACAAGGAATAATGGTACAGCTGGGTTTCAAACCCAGCAGCTTCCAAAAGCCACACTCTAAATGCCAATGAACAATAACATCAATAATCAAGGTTGATGTTCAAAAGGTAATGACCCTATGCTTAAAGAGGTACTCAAGGGCATCAAACCAATGCTCATAGCACAACAGTCACTAGATTGTTTTCTTCTTTTACTCTGGATATGAAAGGGAGGAGAGGGCTGGGAGAGAGGGTTTGCATAGGTGTATATTTAAAAATATGCAGTGAGATTGGTTATACTTATTTTTGCTTTTATTGCCTTTTAAAAAAAACACATTCTGGAGTTTTTATAGTCTATTTACAAAACTAGTTCTTGTTCATCATAGAAAATGTACAAAAAAATTAAATCACTCTATCACCAAATTAAGGAATAACTAGTGTCTATATTTTGATGTATAAAACTTTCATTCTTTTAGTTACATGTACATTAAAATATATATTTGGCAAAATTGGGGATACATGAAATGTACATGTTGTACTGTTAAATATATATTTTTTTAAGTTTATTTTTGTTTATTTGTCAGAGATCACAAGTAGGCAGAGAGGCAGGCAGAGAGAGCAGGAAAAGTAGGCTCCCTGCTGAACAGAGAGCCTGATGCAGGGCTAGATCCCAGGAGCTGGGATCATGACCTGAGCCGAAGGCAGAGGCTTACCCCACTGAGCGACCCAGCGCCCCTTGTTTTGTTAAATGTATTCTTTTCAGTTCATTTATTGTGAATATTTTCTTCCTTCATTAAAATATACTTGAAAAAATTAAAAATTTCAAACCCTGTACCATAACATCTCCTGGAGAACGACTGCAGAGAGCAGTCCAGGAGGCCCTCTGGAGCTTCCATGCCTTCTAAACAAACATTTTTTTTAATGTATTTCATACATTGGATTTCCACATATGACTGTTTATACAAAATGAAAACTACTGGTTTAAAACACAGTTATATAATGACAACATGTCATTCCATGTGAATGTGCTATAATTGATTTAATGGAATTTCTATTGTTGGAAATTCTTTTTTACCATTATAAACTCTGCAATACTCTTGTAATTAAACCTTATAGACACACCCCTAGTTTTTTAAGTTCACAGAAGTGAGTAGCAGTATTATAACTGTGGCAAGAAATAGGAGATCCAGTATTTGACAGACCCAGGTTTATGTTATTAGTACTAACACATACTAACAGTATGATTTTGAGACAAAATAATTACTTCATCTGTGAAAGCAGATTATTTAGGATTTAAAAAGACAACTCTGGAATAAATAAAAAAGTACGTATAAGGACTTAACAGCTGTAGAATATAGGAAGAAGACAATTTGGGTGGTGCTGCCAAAAGACAAAAGAGGAAATAGTAAAGGAGAACTACAGTTAGTGGAGGTGAGTACAATTTGGGAATTTTTTTCACTTAATGTTTGTGAAATACTCTGGTGAACATGTAAACAGATAGTGATAAACAGAAGTCAGGAGTTCTAACCAAACCATAAAGAGATTTAGGAATCATCAGCAAATGGGTGATAGATAACTAAAGTGATCTTAATGGATCTTTTAATCAAAAATTAAAAAGAGAAGAGGGTTAAAGAAAAGTGAAGAATATCTAAATTTAAGGGCCCAGAGAAAGATTAATTTCACAGAAGTCAAGAAAGAAAAGAATTTTGACATCAATGTGGGGGGAAGGCAGGCAGACCAAGAAGTAGCAAAAAATCTAAAATCTTCAGAGTCTGTCCAACCTAAACAATTTTATTCCTGAGTAGTCCAACAGGTATCCTTGATCTGATCAACTCACAACTTCTAAGAATGCACCCTGCTATCACCAGCTATCTTCATTGATGTTATCCAGAAATTTAAAATACACCCCACTATCTTCAAGGAAAACTTAGGAGAAAACTAAGACTTCTATGCTATCTTGTGCAAAATTTTACTTGTAAATATGCACCATTTCTGTAAAAAAAAATCCATGGTTATTAACACATATTCTCAAAAAAAAAAAAAAAAATCACACACACACAAACAAAATCACACAAATCTCCAAGAAGTCTTCCAGAGAGAAAGGTTAATAAGCTTAAATTCTTCAATGCTTTCTCGTAGCACTTAAATTACTGGGTTAAGATATAAACTCTCAAATTGTATTATTAAGCAACATTTATTATAAAAAGGACTTCCTAATTTATGAAAAGTATGACAAGTGGAAAAACTATAAGTTAATTATAAAAGTTTGTCACCAAAACAAAAACATTTCCTGAAACATTCTTGAAATAAGTGTGACCCTCAAAGAAAGCTGGAAGCTATTCATGGACTATTACCAAAAAAAATGGTTCCTTTCCTCCAGGAGACTTTCCTGTGCTGCTTTGATATATACCCACATATGCTTGTCTGTCACCATCCTGTATACTTAGTTGAGTATAAAAGCTGCACCTGGATGAATGTAAGGTTCTCAGTGAAGATATATGTTGATATGCTACATCCCCAGTCCATATTCTTCTACAAAGCTAGTGGGACCTGGTGTCAGGTTATGCCCAATCATTTACTGGAAGTGTTAAGGTCAACCAGAACCTCTCACTGTTCACGCAGAGTGGGTATTATACCTTTCTTTCCCATTAAAATTCTCATCAGCCTCTGGTTTTTGAATTAACTACTACAGCCTCTATAACAGAATTCAATAAAGTATTGTTTGTTGTGAATTTATTACCCCCAAATAGAACACAATTTTAATGAGGACATTTCTTTAGAACCATGTTTAGAAAGAGCATACAGAAAAGCCTTCTAATAAAATTGAAACCACCACCTTGGCCCCTCTGGCCAACCAAGTAGTCTAAGTTTTAGGAAGCACCTTTAGCCTGGGTGATTAAACCTTTCTTGGTATATCTATAGATCATGCATAGGGAACTAAACCCTTTTATAGAACCTGCCCCCACTACGCCACCCCCCACCCAGGCACCAGTATATAACCTCCAGGTACCACAATGTCTGTAGCTGCACACAATCAAGAAGTGTTATAGTCCACTGTACTCCCCTTTTACTGATTAATTGCCCTAAAGTTCCTTTAAAAATCTTTGGGCCAGGCAGAAACCTCAGAGTTGGTTTTTGGACAAGAGTCAGCCTTCCCAAGGCTGTGGACACACTCCCCAAGTGGTGGGTGTCCTGAACAAAGCTCATTCTTTTTCTCCCCATCCTCAACCTTTTTTTTTTTTTTTTTTTTAAGATTTTATTTAGTTATTTGAGAGAGAGTAAGAGAGCGTGAATGGTAGAGAAGGATAGAGGGAAAGGGAGAAGCAGACTCCCCGCTCAGTGGGGAGCCAGACGCGGGGCTGGATCCCAGGACCCTGGGTTCACGACTGGAGCCGAAGGCAGACTCTTAACCAAAGAGCCACCCAGGCACCCCTTTTTCCAAGCTTTTAATTTAAATTCCAGCTAGTGGAGTGCCTGAGTGGCTCTGTTGGTTAAGTAGACACTTAAGTAGACACTCCTGATTTCAGCTCAAATCATGACCTTAAGGTCCTAAGATAGAGGCCCACATCAGGCCTCCATGCTCAACACCAAGTCAGTCTGCTTATCCCTCTCCCACCCTCCCCACCCCAGCTTTCATAAGCTCACTCACTCGCTCGCTCTTTCTCTCTGAAATAAATATTTCAAAAAACTTAAATTCCAGCTAGTTAACATACAGTGCAATGTAAGTTTTAGGTACAGAAGTGATTCATCACTTAACATACAACACCCAGTGTTCATCACAATCATACTCCTTTCCAATCAAAACTTGTCTCTTAAGTATTGGTTTTTCAAGCAACAAGCAGCTGAACTTGGGTTTTTTGGTAACAAAATCTTGCTAGTTACAAATACCTACCTCTTTTCTCCCATCCCACCCTCTCTCGCCCTTTCCCTAGCTTTCCCCGCTCTCTTTCTTCTCTCTCTTTCTCGATAATTATCAAAAATAGAACATGACTCCATATTCATTATAAGTATTCTTATAATCAGAATAAGGCTGAATTTCTTCAAAGGAAGTATATAGTAGAGAATATGCTGGAAATTCTTGGGAACTACCAAGCAAATTCCTTAGAGGTAGAGCCATCACCACAATCTCTGATCATATCTAATTATGCCTACTGCTTGACATGTCATGTCAACAAGCACATGACTTGTCATGGCGCTATTTAATTTGGTTTGCTAGAATCAAGGATTTTTGCATCAATATTCATAAGAAATACTGGTCTGTAGTTTTCTTGCAGTACCTTTGTCTGGCTTTGGATTCAGAATAATGCTGGTCTTATATAATGAGCTAGGGAGTATCTCCTCTTCAACTTTCTGGAAGAGTTTAAGAAGGATTGGTATATATTTTTTTTTAAATATTTGATAGACTTCACCAGTGAAGCCATCTGGTCCTGAGCTTTTCTTGCTTGGGAGGTTATTAATATTGATTTGATCTCCTTACTAGTCGTATAATATATTCAGATTTTCTATTTATGACTCAGTCTTGATATGCAGTGTGTTCCATGTCAACTAGGTTATCTAATTTTACTGCTTTACAGTTGTTCATAGTATTCTTTGATAATCCTTTTCATTTCTGTAAAATTGGTAATAATGTTTCAGCTTTCATGTGTGATTTTAGTTGAGCCTTCCTTTATTCCTTAAATCTAGCTAAAGGTTTATTAATTTTGTTGATGTTTTCAGAGAATCAACCCTTGATTGTTACTTTTCTCTTAGCCTTGTTTTACAAAACCTGAGCACCCTGGCTGGCACGTGTTCTTGTTGTTATTATCTGTTGTTGTTGTTGTTATTATTATCTGTTATTATTATATTCTATATGATGATGATCATCATCATCATCATCTGTATGGCCGAACAGAGCAAAGATGCCAGTTACTCCTCTAATACTCGTCTGGTATTTGCAAAATTTAAAATTTAAAAATTAAAAATGTCCCCAAGCATCACAGTAAATCTTAACCTCACATTTAAATCTGTGACAATACTATACAACTCATCTACACAAAATTACAAAATTAAACGTTCATTTTACAAATGGAAATGCATTTAATAAGTGGCTAAGGGCAATAACTTACAAGAAATTCCCTTCCCAAACAACTTTTTATTCTGAAGATGACTCACATTCAACTAGTTCAATGCCAAATAATATAATCAAACAGCTAATCATCTCCATAGGAAAACCTCTGAATAAGCTCATACTCTAATGTTTTCAAGTTACTTTCCTGAGCATGACCACACTCCAAAAATGGACCAAAATACTCTGTTGCTAAAATAATGGTAACCTTTCCTAATTTGCCAAATATTTAATGGATAGTAATTTCAATATGCTTTTTCTTCATAAATGTATTTTATATTATAAAACGCATCAAAAAGAACATGCACTATTTAGCAAGTGCTAACAAAAAAAATAAGTGAACAGCTAGTTAACTACTCTAGTGTAAAATATGTAATAGCCAAATCACATTTCATAAAATAGATTTTTTTTAACAAATGTGTTAATGGTCATGTACATATATTGTATATATATGGTACTATAATGTTTCCTCTAAAATACTATAATCGCTTGTTGTATGAATTGAGAACATCAATAACTTCAAAGTGTTCCCTTAAAAGCATCATGACTTCCAAGAGTTTTAACAACTGGGAACTACTAATATAAATTAAATTTCCATAAAGGATGGCTTTTTAAAAATGGTTGAGAGGCTGTCTGGTTGAGAGGCTGTCATGAACAAAAGTGTTATGAAAGAAAAAACAACAAGGCTTAATAAGTTTTTAAGCAAAAATAGATGCCTTATAGTTCTTTGCAAAGAAAACCATAGGTTGCTCATCTAATATCTCTAATGTGAAGCCATCCAAACTCAAAGCAAGCCTCATCTAAGATTTTTAACCATTACCATCAACCAAAGCAAAATTTTTTCAGGTTCCGGGACAATGCTTTACAATTTGATTTTTCCAACAAATGACACAAAATGAACAAATTCTTAATTTCAAAAGGTTAGTAAATAGCAAAACATCAATTCTTTCCAACCTCAGGGCCTCATATGTTTAGTATGTAGTCACATTGGCTTTTTTCCCCAGAGAAACAATACTTTACTCTCTACCTCAAAATATCAACTATAATAGAATCAAGGATATTTCTACTGTTAAGTAACAGAATTGATGTCCTGTCCTTCCACAACATATACCCTTAGTCTTATGCAGAAATAAACAATGAGTTCTCCTTTTTTATATGAAACATTATTGAGCATTAGGCATTAAAAATAGAATAAATTGTGGTATGTACATATAATTCTCTACACCAGTGAAAATGAACAACAGCTATATAACACAGATGAATTTCACAACAATAACCCAGAACCAAAGAAGCCACAAGGAATGCTAACATAATTCCAATCATATGAAGTTCTTTAAAAGACAATGGAGATGAGATTATGCAGAGATTCACATTTAAGAAGTAAAAACAAAGAAAAATGAGGAAGTTATCATAAAAATAAGACAATGCGTACCTCAAGGGTAAGAAAGAGGAGTGTGATCAGGGAAAGGGTGCTTCTAGTATGCCACCAATATTCCTGTAATCAACCTGGGCAGTGTGAGATGGGAATTGCATTATCATTATTCCTTAAAACCACACATAAACGTCTAATGTACTGTTTCTATAATTCTAGCCATTTTTTTTTAAAGATTTTATTTACTTATTTGACAGAGATCACAAGTAGGCAGAGAGGCAGGCAGAGAGAGAGAGGGAAGCAGGCTCCCTGCCAAGCAGAGAGCCCAATTTGGGGCTGGATCCCAGGACCCTGAGACCATAACCCTAGCCAAAGGCAGAGGCTTAACCTCTGAACAAATAAGCAACTGTTAATATCCAGACTCATATTCAATCACAGTTACAGCTTCTCCTTCAGTGGACAGAAGATGGTATCTGGTAATGTAGATTACTCATATTATTAACATGTACTCCAGCTGCTTATCATCAAGGAAGTTTGGAAAATATGCTTTAATCCAGAATAGCACTTATCACTGGGCCCTGCGATAACAATTTTAAACAACATCCCCCATTGAATCCTTATATCAAGCCAAATTTGGAAAACACTGTTCTCATATATTGGCAAGTAGCATACCAAGTCATTATTCATAAACTTCAAGTCAAAGAGATATGGAGTAGAGAGAGCGAATTAGAGGTAGAAAAAAAAGAGAAATAGGAATACGAACAAAAATACACTTCATAATTCTCTCAAATACCACCGTTGTCACCATTGTCATAGGTTGCCAACCCAGCCATAAGCCACCCAGCAAACAAGAAAAAGACAATAGACAATGAAATTGCTTTCATGGATATCAGAGTCTTAGGAACCATTTAAGAAAACACAGCAGAAGTTGTTTTCTAGGTCATCAAAAATATCATGCTCAGTATATACTTCAAAGTATCAATCTTCTGAACCAAAATGTTTTTTTAGGATGCTTCACACAAAAGTCACACCATCACTACAAACAGATCAGTAGAGAACTTAATTTTAAGCCAGGTACTCTGCTGAGTATCTGACAGGACTGTTTTCTCATCAAAAACCTCAGGAAAAACCTTACCAAGTAAAACGAAAAACAAATTAAAATGTATAGGAAAGTATCAATTTGTGCTATCATTCCAGTTTCCCTATTTTAGGGACTCAATATCTATATGTACTAGAGACTGACTGAATAAATGAACCAATTTCCATACCCATTATCTCACCCCCTTACCCTCCCTAATTTATGTAGAATTTCTGAACAAAACGCTGAGCATGCCCAATGACCCAGTAAGCATGAAATCTGGCCTACTATGTTAATTGTGGAGAAGCATGGGACACCAGATCAAGTTAAACCATTCCTCCTGATAACTGTTTCTTTAAAATATCTCCCTGGGGCACCTGGATGGCTCAGTCGGTTGAGTGTCCAACTCTTGGTATCAGCTCAGGTCTTGATCTCAGAGCCACAAGTTCAAGCCCCACTTTGGGCTCCATGCTGGATGTGAGACCAATTTAAAAGAAACAAAATGAAAATAAAATACCACCCCAGAGCTCTATTCCTGCCCTTCTTTTCTGTATACCACATTCTTCCTCAGCAAACGCCTGCAACCTGCCTCTGTACTCACCATGCCTTACTTCTTAGTCCCCTCTATGGTTTGTTTGTTTTTTTTACTTCTCAGTAATATTTGTTACTTTCTATCATACTACAGTTTCCTTAAATGTTATGTTTATGGTTTAATATCCATCTTTGCTGTAACACTGTAAATTCCTCCAAAACAGGAATTTTAATTTACAAATGTATCACAAGTATCTAAACAGTACACGGCATGTATTATGTGTTTAATATTCATAAAATGAATGCACACATGACCCCTCAGTATTGTGTTCTACAGAGCCTCTGAATGTGGCCACCCCCTAATCATGGTTTAAAAAAAAAAATTAAAACCTTAACCCTAAAAGTATTTTATGTGTACATTTTAAAAAAATGAGTAAATATTATAAAACAATTCGTTAATGCATATAAGCTCTGAGTGGTGGAACTCTATATGGTTTTTATTTTCTTTATATTTATAAATCTGCATGTTTTAAAACTAAAATAATCAAGACTTTTCTAAAAGTCTATTTATATAATTTATACCAAACAAAAGCCTAAAAGAAAATACATAGAAATCTTAACGAAAATCCATTCCACTTGTTCAAGTTTTCTAAGTGTGCATTACTTTTATACTAAAAAAAGTTAACAAGAAAGCAATAAGGTCTTACACTTCACAAGTCTATTCATGATTTAAAAATGAAATGATTTCGGGGCACCTGGGTGGCTCAGTGGGTTAAAGCCTCTGCCTTTAGCTCAGGTCATGGGTCCCAGGGTCCTGGGATCCAGCCCCACATCGGGCTCTCTGCTCGGCAGGGGGCCTGCTTCTCTTCCTCTCTCTCTGCCTGCCTCTCTGCCTACTTGTGATCTCTCTGTCAAATAAAAAAATAAAATATTTTAAAAAATGAAATGATTTCTTGTGAAGTGAAATGTACAATCAAAAAGGTGTGAAGCAAGGACATATCTTAAGCCGAGAGTTAAATTCTCTGTCGTTTCCTCTCTGTAAAGCGTTCAAAATGTTCCTTCCCACGCTATAGTCCTTTCAGATATTATTGCCATGAAGTTCAAAAGTAGCAGCCATTTGGGCACCAAGGAATGTATATGAGTTAACAATAAATCACTATGAACCAGAGTAACAGCTTAACTCCGATGCCATGGATTACTAGCACCCCACTTCCACTGCCAAGGAGCTCAGCACTGTGCTCACAACCAAAAACATGACCAAACCAATACCAAAACTTCAGATTTTTAGGTCTAGCTCCTGGAACCCTCCAGGGATCAATTTTCTATCAGCAGGGGTTCAATTACGAGACAAACTATAAAGTAAATTAAACGTTTGACAGAAGTAATTAGTAAACGTTGACGGAGTAACTATAAAGATGTTGACAAGGGGTGGCAAGGAGAAGGAGAGAAAGATTCTACATTTTAAGTATGTACAGTTTATGTCAATTACAAGTCAATAGTTTTTTAATTTTTTAAAATGAATGTAATTATTAACTATGATGGAAAATATTTTTCCCTTTTTTCCCCCTCCCCTTTTTCTCCCCTTCTTTTTTTCCCTTGGCCCCCTCTCCAAGGCCAGGGTTTCTCATTGGAGAAGGTATGGTTGCAGCACACGAGAGAGAATTTCACCAGAGTTGGTCCAATGTTGCCAGGCAAGTAGGAACAAGGCTTTGGAGTGCAGGCAAGCTGAGGCTGGTAGGCAGGTGTGCAGAGGTACTTAGGACGCTGCCGTAGGCACAAAGCCTGGAATGCACAGTATCCATGTCAAGAGAACTTCAAGAAACAATTCCCTGAGGTAAAGACAAGCCAAGAATGGTGGTCGCATGTACAGAGGTAGTCAAGGAACTGAAGGCATGAGGCCTGAGATGCAGGACATCCACTTCAGAAGGGCCATGGCAAAGTAGTTACCAGGACTAAACTGAGGCTGCAAGATCACGGAGAGCCTCTGTATTTTGGGCACATGGCTAAGGCAATCAATCACCAGACGTCCTCAACCATGTGCACTGCTGATGGACCATGCAACAAGAGCAAGAAAAGGAAAACACAGGTAACAGGAACAAGGAAGGAAAAAAGTCCCTTTCTCTAGTTAAGTTCCCTCTAGCACTCTGTCCCCTCCAGAGTCTGATAAAGCTTAACATCCTGCTCTTTGTAAATGAGAACCACTCAGAGTCCAGTCCTTTATTGTGGAGCAGGTATTGATGGGGGAGTTTGAAGCAGAAAGAAAATAAATTGGTAACTAACATGGTTAACTTTCTGTTCAAGACAGTATTTAAATAAGGCAGTGTTTCTCTCACTTAACAGGAGAAAAAGGAAAATAAATATATGACCATTAACATGTTATTAAGGCACAGAATCTGAAAGAACAACTACAGTCTCTCTGAATTACCTATTTTTTTTTTTAAAGATTTTTTATTTATTTGACAGAGAGAGATCACAAGTAGGCAGAGAGGCAGGCAGAGAGAGGGAGAGGAGGAAGCAGGCTCCCTGCTGAGCAGAGAGCCCGATGCGGGGCTCGATCCCAGGACTGTGGGATCATGACCTGAGCCGAAGGCAGCAGCTTAACCCACTGAGCCACCCAGGCGCCCTGAATTACCTATTTTTAAAAGCCACACAAATTTCATGTTTTATTCTAGACTATTATCCATGTATGTTTTAAAATAGAAGTGTTTTCAATTATACAATTGATTGTTAAGTTTATCAGCTTCTAGAGGCTGCCCACATTTTCTGACTTATGGTCCCCTTTCTCCACCTAGAAAGCCAGCAATGGCAGAGGATACCTTTCACATCACATTATCCTAAACTCCTCTTCTGCTTCCTTCTAAATACCATACCTGGATAATCCAGGATAATCTTCCTACCCCAAAATCCTTAACCATATCTGCAAGTTCCTTTTATCACATAAGAGAATATATTCACAGGTTCTAGGTATTAGGATGTGGACATCTTTAGGGTCACTGTTCTGTCTATCACAGTAAGTATTCCATTCTCAAACTTTCAAGTTACAGCATTACGGAATCATGGGTTACTATTTGTTCAATGGGTTATAAACTGTTAGAGTAATTATTTTGATGCCTAATTGTCCCCAACCTGGCTCAAACTGGCTTTTAAGTCTTTCTGATAGGTCTCCATCATTCTTGAGCCCCTCCTTGTTTTCTGACTAGATTTTCCAGTCTCATCTTATAATTTTCTGCCTCTGCCCTAAAACCAGCGATTTATTTCTTCAAGGTAAATATCCTTGTATGTAAGAATCTTACACTGAAGTTTTTGGTGGATACAGAGCATCAGGTCAACAACTTACTCTCAAATGATTAAAAAAAACCCTCCATATTATTCTTACAACTTTTCTGGAACCTTGGGATTACTTCAAAATAAAAAATATATATTACTTTATGTAAGGACCTATTTAGAAACTGTCCCTGCTCCCCTTCCCCCAGGGGATTTACTTGGAGACAAGTCCCTGAAACCAGCTTCAGGTAACAAAGTCCAGACACAAAGGTGGGTCAGGCCAGGTGGAGACATGGATCAGTGAGGGGGATGCATACTGTCTCCCTGGTTACCAAGGAGTATGGGCCCCGCCCTTTGGGAGACTTTTTGGTGCCAATCCCAATCAAGGTGTAATAGGCTGGTTCAAATGTCTACTAGGGTAAACTGTAACTCAATTGGTCACCTAGCATCACTGTGGAGTTTCCTGTGTGTGTTACAATCTCATTGGCCACCTGTGCGTGGCCAGGCCTGACTGCAGGGCCTTTGCCCTTAAAAGCTAGTCTGTGAAACAGAGAAGTGTCGCCCTCTCTTGTAAGAGGTGCAGCCCCGAATGTTCGGTTAGATTCTTGATGCTTGGCGCTAAATAAAGCTTTGCTTGACCTTCGCTTTGTATCAGTCTCGCTCCTTTAATCACGGACCCATTATTGGGGCATAACACTTTATTTTAATCATGCCTTCCAAGGTTCAAAATAAATTATTTGAGGCTTGTCTAAATATTAGTACAGAGGATTGAAAATTTACCAGCTATAAAAATCACTTTGGGAGCACCTAGGTGGCATAGTTGGTTGAGTGACCGACTCTTGGTTTCAGCTCAGGTCGTGATCTCAGGGTCATGAGATCGAACCCCGTGTCAGGCTTAGTGTTCAGTCTGTTTGGGATTCTCTCACTCTTCCTCTGCCCCTCCCACTCCTTCTCAGCTCATTCTCTCTTCCTAAAAATAAGTAAGGAAATCTTTCTTTTTTTTTTTAAATCACTGTGGTTTCTCTCAGAAACCCTGACAAATTGAATTTAACTTAAAGTATAACTGCAAAGACTTATAAAGAGAGTTGTAACATAGGAATCGAGGTTCTAATCCTGGTTCCATTGTTCACTGACTTAAGTTAATACCCTTGTAATTAGCCTCTATTCTTTACACATTATTCATCACATTACCATCTAATAAAATGTTTGGGTTTTTTTCCTAATGCTAAAAACAACGCTCACTGGAAAGTGTAAAAAAAATATTGAGGGGAGCGTGGGTGTCTCAGTCAACCAAGTATCAGACTCTTGATCTCAGCTCAGGTCTTGATCTTGGGTGGTGAGTTCAAGCCCTATGTTGAATAGAGGGGAGACAAGAGAAGACAAGGATTGATTACCATAATGTTAATATTCACAGGTAACATTAGTGTTTGTCCTCGTGTGTCGCAGTTAGTTCTCATGTTCCTTTTAATATATCCTTGATCTTCCAACCACACGTTTAGCTCTTCCTCCTTACTGCCACCCAGTTAATCCACAATGACCCTCATACAACATACAAGGTACAAAAGCCAACGACCTTATGATATACTTCATAACCAGTTGCCAGAATTTCTTAAAATCTAATCCCTTATTTTATACCATTCACTTTATTCACAATGGTTCTGCTTCTCTGACCCAACCATGAGTGACAGTATTTTTTCCACACGTATTTTTAATCATTTGTATCATGTTATATTATGACTTATATGCTTTTTGAGCTGAAAGTTATATCAAACATTTCTCCTTTGTAATAAAATTTCTCACAATATGCTAATTGTTTATTATTCCACTTATATAGCTCAATCATGAATTTGCCTAACCATTCCCCAACTCTTAATATTAAGATTAATCCAACTACTGCAATTATAAAT
This sequence comes from Mustela erminea, assembly GCF_009829155.1. Classification (NCBI taxonomy): domain Eukaryota; kingdom Metazoa; phylum Chordata; class Mammalia; order Carnivora; family Mustelidae; genus Mustela; species Mustela erminea. The sequence continues at coordinate 144,952,941 of NC_045614.1, forward strand.
AAATCTATGATAAACATAAATATCTTCACACATTTCTGATTATTTTCTTAGGACAAATTCCTAGATGTGGAATCACTATACCAAAGAAACATTTAAGACTTAATACATATTGCCTAACTGCCTTCTAGAAATAATGTTCTATTTACACTTCTAAATCAGTGTGCATTTCATTGCACTGATTATCCTTTCCTCATCTTAGTTGATGTTAGGTAAAGTTATAGAACACAAATAGCTAATGTTTATTGAATGATTACATTTTTGGCTAAGTTTTTAGCCATTTTTTAAAATCCTCACAATATTATAATGGATAGAGGTTGATTTTACTATCTTTCCATAAAGAAATAGACTTAGATCAGTAACATAAAGTCCTTATAACAGTGCCTAACATAGAGCAAGCGCCTTGTATTTGCTCTTATTTTTAAGTAACTTGCTCAATGACACCTCTTATGTAGTAGAGCTAATAAATACAAGTCTGTGTCATGAAATCCCAGCCTTTCCAGATGATCTGATTATTGTATTGTAATTACTTGTGAAGTTGAAAATATGTCTATTCATAAAATTTTAAGGCTAAATATTTGAAAACTTTCAAGAAAAACTGAGAAAAGTAAACTGAGAAAAGTAAACTGAGAAAAGTAAACTTATATACTCACATCAGCTTCCATTCCAATCTTATTTTTATTACTCATGGATCTCTAAACCAAATTCAGTGATAAGTCTGGTTTATCCCTAAGGCTTTCTCTGTAACATCACAACTAAGTCCCCTCCAAAAGCTTAAAGAAAATAAAATGTTCTATCTTCTATTATAATGGCCATGTGTAACAGAATACCAGGAATTCACTAGCAGAATTAGAAAATCATTCAACACTATGCTGGAAGGAGATCCCAAACAATTCATATGTAGCATAAACTCACATCAGAAAAATAAAAATTCTTTTATGTTCTACTTTTTTTTAAATTTTTTAATATATCTTATCTATATGATCTAGTTCATATAGGTAAAAAAGAAAGTAAATGACTATTAAAAGCAATGAACATTACACACAAAAAAATCAGCTGTGTTTCTACACAGCCCCAAAGAACAATCCAAAAATGAAATTAAGAAACCAGTCCATTTAGAAAGATACCCAAAAGAAGAAAATAGCCAGGAGTAAATTTAATCAAGGAGGTGAAAGACTTATACACTGAAAACTATAAAACATTGCTGAACAAAATCAACAACTTAAATAAATAGAAAAATATGCCACGTATTAGGAAGACTAAGTATTGTTAAGATGGCAATACTGCTGAAAGCAATTCACAGATCAAAGACATTCCCTGTCAAAATTCCAATAGCCTTTTATGCAGAAATGGAAGTTAACTCAGATTCATATGGTATTACAAGAAGTCCCAAATAGTCATAACACTTTTGGTAAGTGTTTTGAGAACAAAGCTAAAGGACTCACATTTCCTGATTTTAAAATCTTACCATAAAACTACAATAACTAAAATAGTGTGGAATGGGCTTAAGGATAGACATAAAGACTGAAGAAACAGGAAGTAAGGTCCAGATATAAACTCCTACATCTATGCCCACTTGAATTTTGACAAAGGTGCTATGACCACTCAATGGGAAAATAATAGTCCCTTCAAGTGGTACTGGACAACTGGATATTCACATTCAAAACAATGAAGTTGTACCCCAAACTCAAAATAAATATAAAAATTAACTCAAAATGGTTCAATGACCTAAATATAAGAGATAAAATGACAGAACTCCTATAAGCAAGTTTTCATGACCTCAGGTTCAGCCATGGAATCTTAGTTAGGGCATAAAAAGCAAGAGAAATGAAAATAAATTGGGCTTCATCAAAATTAAAAACTTTTATGCATCAAAGGACATTATCAAGAAGTGAAATGATGGGGTACCTGGGTGGCTCAGTGAGTTAAGACACTGCCTTCGGCTCAGGTCATGATCCTAGAGTCCTGGGATGAGCCCAGCATCGCACTCTCTGCTCAGCAGGGAGCCTGCTCCCCCCACCCTCTGCCTGCCTCTCTGCCCACCTGTGATCTTTGTCTATCAAATAAATAAATTAAATTAAAAAAAAAATAAGTGACAACTCATAGACTAGGAAAAAATGCTTTAAATAGTGTATCTTTTAAGAATCTAGATCTGGAAAGCATTTACAACTCAATAATAAAAAGACAAACCCAATTAAAAAATGGTCAAAAAACTTAAACAGACATTTCTCCAGAGAAGATAATATCCAAAGGGCCAACAAGCACATAAAAAGATGCTCAATCTCATTAGTCATTAGGGAAATGCAAATCAAAACCACAATGAGATATCACTTCATCCCACAAGGATGTCAATAACATTAATTTTTAAATGGATAAGAACAAATGTTGGTAGCAATGTAGAAAAATTGGAACGTTCATACACTGCCAGTGGGTTTGAAGAATAGTTCAGCCACTATGGAAAACAGTTTGGTGAGTCCTCAAAAAAGCTAAACATAGGATGACCCAACAATTCCACTTCTGACATATACCCAAAAGAAATGAAAACCGATTCTCAATACAAATCCTTATATATGAATGTTCACAGCAATAATATTCATAATAGCCAAGGAGCAGAAAAGAACTCAAGTGTCCAACAACAGATGAACAGATAAAGCATAGTGTATATATACAATAACAATGACTTAGATGTAAAAAGGATACACATATGACAAGGTTGATGCAGCAACAGGGCAGAACCTTGAAAACAGTATGCCAGACACAAAGGTCACACATGGTATGATTTCATTTCTATGAAATTTCTATAACAAATAGGAGTCATCCAGTAAATCCAGAGAAATAGAAAGCCTATCAGTGGCCACCAGGCGGTAGGGGCAGCAGGGAATGGGGAATTACTGCTTAATGGGTATAGCACTTCAACTTGGAGTGATAAAAATGTTTTGGAAATAGACAGAAGTGGTAATTGCACAACACTGTGAATGTATGAAATGCCACTTAATTATTTACTTTAAAATGGTTAATTTCAGGTTATATGAATTTCACCTCAAAAAATTTTAAGGCATTATTATTTATAGTAAGTGTTGGATGATTACAAGCAGTTCTTTTTTGAAAGTCGAACATGTAAATTACAAGCACAGTAACTAGGCCAATAAAGTATCTTTCAACATTTTATGAGTTTTTTTCTTTATAGATTTTATTTATTTGTCAGAGAAGAAGAGAGAGAGCACAAGCAGGAAGAGCAGCAGAAGGAGAAGAAGGATCCCTGCTGAGCAAAAAGCATGATGCCAGACTCAATCTCAGGACCCTGGGATCATGACCTGAACTGAAGCTAGATGCTTAACTGACTGAGATACCCAGGCATCCCTATGAGGTGTTTTATATCTAAGCAAAGTAAAAATTCAAGTCCTACTTACTCTCTCTCATTACTTGATTTAGAAATATTCACCTATCACAAGGTGGTATTTCTCCCTGGAAGTCCATTCCCTCCTTAAAGTGTAACTACAGTCACATTCAGTCAAACTTTAACAAATTTCTAGCCCTTTAAGAAATGATTCTAAATCAAATTCTTAGAGCTGACCAGAAGTTCTCTTACTTCAATACGAACAGTATCCCAAAATTTCAGTTGCTTTTTTTCTAATTTATATTAATGTGGCTATGAACATATAAATGTTCTAATATCCAAATATTACATAGTTACAGATACCCTAAAAGCACTGGCCCTCAGATTTTACTGAAGACTAAAAGAGTTAAAAGACTAACTTCCTCAAGTAAGACTCTATCACTGAAATAACGTATCCTCCTTGTGTATCACATTGAGGGTATGTGCTATGGGAATTGCTGTAAATTGTGTAAGACTGATGAATCACAGACCAGTACCCCTGAAACAAATATGTTAATTAAAAAAAAAAAAAAAAGAGGAATGTAAAGGTAGATATGCAAATGCCTAACCAGGTTACTTCCTGCATAAAATTCATTAACAGATTAAGTAACTTTCAGAATAAAATTCAAAACTAAATTGCAGCTTAGCAGAGAAAGTTTTTCATAAACAGACTCCAGCTTTGTCCCTTGCCATTCATTGCTCCTCAGTCCTTCTCTAACCATATAAATTTCTTCTCATAGACCCTCATTTTGTAAGTGCCTTCTCTACGTCACCACAAGGTAACAAAACTAATTGTTCATCACTCCCATTATCTTTAAACTCCTTGAAGTTAGGGATTATACCTTTCCTGATTTACATACTTAGCACCTGGCAAGAAATCAAAGGCTGTTATAAAATTCAAGTATGAAAGTATGAATAACTATTAAGAACCATTATTAGAGTCTAAAATATTGTGGCTTATTTTTCTTACATAATAGCAAAAAGGGAAACTAATTAGGCCACATTTTGCTTTATTTCTTAAAATTATAATGCAGTCATATTAGTAACATAACTAGATAACATTAAATTTGTAGACCCCTTTTTTTAAAATATCTACTTCATTAAGTATATATTTAGTCTGATTATTATACAGTGGAAGCACAGGATCAGCTCTATTTTATCTTCATTAGTAAAATGAAACATTACAGCAATAAATATTTTATAAGTCTTAAAAGTAAATTTTTTCTTTAACTAAAAAATTCCAACATCATTTTATAAATGAGGAAATGAACAGAAAGTTATAGTTATGTATAGTCAACCAGCTAATTAGTCGGCAAGTTTGGTACCCCCAGATTCCATTAATGTTGATGCTTACAACTGCAATATAATCTTATTTCCATTTCAACCTCCTAGGCAAGCAAGGCAGTGCTATTCACAGCATACTTCTCTTTCCCAATCGTCACTCTAGTGAGTACTTGCGTCCTTAATACTTGCTACATTTAGCTGATTCCTTTAAGATCTGGCCCCTACCTTTACACAATTCCATCTCCCTACCATAAACATTTAATGAATACCTGTAATTGTGTATTAAATAGATCTAAGCCATTCCATTGAGACAAAGGGGAAATGGGGAGACACACGAGTAAGAATAACAGTCCCTTCTTTCAAAGTGCTCTACAGTATTAGTTACAATCTGGTATAATACTCTTATTTAAAATTATGCTTTGAGGTACCTGTGTAGCTCAGTTGGTTAAAGCCCCACTTTTGATTTTGGCTCAGGTGATGATCTTGGGATCATGAGATCAAGCCCTGCCCCGGGGCACTGCGCTCAGCATGGAGTCAGCTTGTCCCTGTCCCACTAGTCCTCTCCCCTCTCAGGCTCTCTCTAAAATAAAAAAAAAAAAGTCTTTCAAAAAATTATGATTTTATAAATAAATAGTATAAGAAAGACCTAATTACATTCTATTATTAAAATAGACCTTATTTGTCCCACTAGAAGATAAGGTCCATGAGGGCAAAGATTGCTTCTCTTTTCAAACACTAAGTGTGAGCATTGCTAGGTTTCCAAAGTTTTTCCTTCTACGACTATCCCAGGACACAAAATTTCACAGGGAAAACAGTGGGTACATCACTATCCAGCAAGAAATCTGCATTTCTGAGGACCTTCAGGAGTTACATCACTCCTATGAAACTGACCACAGAAGGGGGATTGCCTTAGATCACCTCCTCACAATGGGCTTTTCCCTTTTTATGGAGTACACAAAACTCCCAGCTCCCACTGTACATTTCCAAACAACCAAAAAACTCCTCAGCACTGAAACTAAAATCCCTATCATAAATTCTCCTTCTAACTTCCCTTCCCCAGAACCTGTTCTTCATCATAATCTCCTTATTTCATAAATAACATCTCTATTCTCCCCCCAAATTTGTCTTAGGCCCATACTCGGGTCAGTTCCCAATGCTGATGTCAACATCTTCCAAATCTATACCATTCCTTACAATCCCACCATCATCACTTCTTGCCTCAACTACTATAATTAAACTCCATGGTATTCCTACCTCCAGGCTTAAACTCCTTCACTCCACTTCTGCTTCAGATTCTTATCTATAAAGAGGGCTTCTTTTCAACTTAGAATCATATATAAAATCCTTATCATGGCATTTAAGATTTCCATACTCTATATCAATCTACCTTTACCAGCCTTTTCCTTAAACATACAACTTTGGCAAATCTTCTCTGCTTTCCTATTGCTAATCTCTGTGCTTGGGTAGCATCCTTATGAAGAACTATCTTTCTTCTCCCACCCTCCTCCAACTGCTAATAACCTTTCAAATGAGCATATCCTCAACATAAAAGAAAAAAGGCTGAGGTATGTATGAGTTATTGAACATATTCTGTCCAGTCCTTTACAAATTGTCTTAATCCCCACAAAAACATAATGGCTTAATACTGTATCTTTGAAGAAGGAACTGAGGAAACAGAGGGCCAGTGGAACTTAGCCAAGATCATCTAAACAAGCAAGAATCCAAAATAAGCCCATAGCATTGTTTGTTTGGGTTTTTTCTTTTATATTTTATTTAGGAAGGGAGAGGGGAAGGGAGGAACAGAGGAAGGAAGAATTTTTTTTTTAAGATTTTATTTACTTGACAGAGACCTCAAGTTGGGGGAGAGGCAGGCAGGGAGAGAGAGGAGGAAGCAGGCTCCCCTCGGAGCCCAATGCAGGGATCGATCCCAGGACCCTGGGATCATGACCCGAGCCGAAGGCAGAGGCTTTAACCCACTGAGCTACCCAGGTGTCCCGGGGGAAGAATCTTAAGCAGGCTCCACATGGAGCGCAATCTCACAGCCTTGATATCATAACCTGAGCTGAAATCAAAAGACTTTTTTAAAAGATTTTATTTAGTTAGTTGTCAGAGAAAGAGAATGAACAGGGGGAACAGCAGGCAGAGGGAGAAGCAGACTCCCTGCCAGGTAAGGACCCTGAGATCATGAGCCAAGCCGAAAGCAAATGCTTAACAGACAGCTACCCAGGTGTTCCAAGGGTCAGATGCTTAACCAACTGAGCCAACCCAGGTGCCCCAGCATTCCTTTTTTTTTTTTTTTTTTTTTTTTTTTAAATAAAACATGGCACAAAATGGACACGCTTTTTTGTCCATGGATGCCTAGGTTCAAATTCCAGTTACTCCACTAAAAATCTGTGTGAACGCCTATGTATTTGTAAGGTCTTCGTTTCTTCTTCTATAAGGAGATAACTGTACTACTTATCATTATACGACATAGTGTAAAGCCCCTAGAATTATATTTGGCCCATAGTGAAAAAACTCAGTGTTAGCTATTACTGCTGTTGTTGTTATTTATATGTTATAATCTGTAAACTGACAATACTAATTATATGTCCTCATTGTTTCCAAATCAACTTTTAGGTAAAAGCTTTGTAAAGTTTAACAATGTGGTTTAGATATAGTCGCAAGTATTTGCAGAATACACTAGTTTTTAAACAATTATTAAACCATTCTTTATTAAAAGAAATTCACTTGACTATTAGTTCTGTTTCCTCTTTTGAGAAAACAATACTTACTAGCTTTCTTCCCTTCTTAAGGTCATATGAAACTACCATATGCAATGCCATATGGTAGTAATATGTCAAATGATACAAAGTACTCTTTTGACTCAAATCATTTGCCTTCTGCTAAACATTATTAACTCCCAGGTTTTAAAATGTCCAAAATGACACTTTTTATTTCAACATCAAACATTCTTACGTCACAGCAACATGAAGTATACCAGCATCTCTGACCATGCCACTTCATTTTATACATCTTAATGGCAAGAACTAGAAAACATAAAATGCTTTAACTAAAAAATATAAACTAATCATGCCCTTATCCTGCCTTAACTTTGTTAAAGTTAGTGCCTGACAAACTTTTGAAAAATATATCAAAAGAAGGATGTTGAATTCTAGTAACAGCTGAGGCCCCTCTCAAAATACTTGAGAAAAATAAGCTTTAAACAAGGAGAGGTAAGAACTTACTCCAAACCCTTCAGTATTAAACCTCACAAGCCAAAAATTATGTCCACATGATTTACTATTATACATGGAGAAAGCATGCTAGCTGGCTTCAAATAAAGACAAGGTAAAATATATATATTAATAAAACAGTTGTCATTTCTGACACTGAAATATTCAGGCCTCCACCCAATCATTTCAAAAACAAAACAACAACAAAAAAAAGAAAACAAAAACTTTGAGGCTTAACTACATGAAAGACATTTTACTTCAAATAATTCCTAACATTCTTCCCTTATTCACAAGTAACGTCACAGAATTAAGTGGCAGAGCTGAAGGCGGGACCCAACAAAATCTGGGATCCACTGTTTTGCCATAATCCACAATAATATGGTATACATTCACAGCTTCCTTTTCATATACAGATTTTTTATTTTTTTTAAAGATTTTATGTATTTATTTGACAGAGAGATCACAAGTAGGCAGAAAGACAGACGTAGTGGGGGAGAGGAGAAAGCAGGCTCCCTGCTGAGCAGAGAGCATGAATCTATCCCAGGAATCTATCCCAGGACCCTGGGATCATGACCTGAGCTGAAGGCAGAGGCTTAACCCACTGAGCCACCCAGGTGCCCCATATACAGATTTTTTTTAAACTGAAACAAAACCTTCATAAAATATTTAGTCTTACTCCATAGGATGTCCTCTTATTTTTTTTTTCTTTCTAATGTTAATGTCAATGCACTAAATGGATTCCAAAATCCATTAAACCCTCATGGAGTCCAAACTACAGCACTGCACTACCTTTTTACCTTCTGTTTAAAATTCTTTTTCACTGCTACAAGTCCAATTTTGTCTCCCTTCAATGGAACTCATCTCCTCAATTAATTAAAAACAGTCCTTAAACTTAAAGATCAAACCCCTGAAAGCCCATCCTTAAATCTTGAATTGATCTGCTTCTCTAGCACAACCCTTTGGAGGCACATCCATCTTACTTATTTATATTGTATCAAAAACTGCAGATGTTCTCCTTGGAGAACAACAGATCATTGTTGAAAGGAATGCGTTCGTTTTCACTGTTCCTGCTGCATCACTGAGGAACATTTAACATTCAGGCAAGTTTGGGGCAAAAGAAATGGACCTGAGCAGCTGCCCACGGTGCTGAAAAGGAGGATGGAACAGTAATTTTGGAAATGTACTACTGCCAGGTTAAGACAAAAAATAAAGGAATTCACCAAAACTAGCAGAAAACACTCAGTGGCTGCAACTAAAGTTGCCTGAGTGCTTCTGGGATCGCTTGGCTTCAGTGTCTGCCCACTCCTTCACTGGGACAGAGTTCTTCCATCAGTGCGGGTCAACTCCGTTAAGTGTCCTGGCAGAGCAGCTGCCTTTGAGAGGAGAGGGAATGGAATATGTCCCTAGTAGAGTCAGGTCCCACCTTCAACCTGAGCTTCCAGCGGGGGAAGGAAGATTATAAAGAAAGGAGGTGACTGCCCTCCTTTTTTCAAAGGCTACACAGTCCCCCGCAACTTAAGTCAAGTGATTTTGCCCCGGGACTTGGCGGCAGGTACTTGACCAGAAAAGCCCTCCCAACATCTTCCCAGCGTCCTGCCACCGCAGAATGGGAAGGTGAGAAGCAAAACAGATAATCCAACTTTAGTGACATACAAACTCAAAGGGCGGGGGTGGGGGAGAACGGGAAGCGGCCCTCCGAGGACAGAGAGTTTTTTGTTTTTTAATCTTTTGCAAAAAGCCTTATTTCCTCCGCACCCAGCCTGGGGAGGAGCAGCAAAAAGCTCTCCCGGCAGCGGGGCTGCCACAGAGGGCCGGCGAGGGGGTGTGTTCTCCCCGCCAGGCCTTGAGAGGGACAATCCCCTGCCCCGCTACCGAGAGTCCAGAGAGGCGCTTACCTGGAAGCCCGACCCGGCAATCCCAATAGGCTCGCCCACCGCGTCGCTGCGGGAGAAGTCCCTACCCCGACTTCATGACTGAATATCCGCACCGACCCCCGCAGCCGGAATCGGAGCAGGGACGACAACACCGAGGCTAGACGGAAGTCCCGCCCCAAACGCCTCATTGGCCGGCACCAGAAGACAAAGAAAAGCCATTGGCCCACAGACCTGTTTGCTAAGGCCCCTTCCCACTCTAACCCAGCGTCTCGCTCCTTGCCCCAGCTGGCAGGGAAAAAAGCCCAGTTCGTGGAGTCGCGTTCTTGGCCGCGTGATCCGTCTTCCCGTGAAGGGAAGAGATGGGTAGGGCGGGCTTCTGCAGCGCCGCTGAAGGATCCGCTTTTTGTCAGGGGAACGAGCAGGCTGGCCGAGGGGACTGGCTGTGGAAGCCTACCCCCTACCATTTGCTCCCAGGAGTGGAGGCCGTGGGGTCTGGAGGGGACCGTACCGAGCGAACAGGGCCGGCCGCCTTGGTCCACTCTGGCTTTGGGACTAGACAGCCCGAGACCCAGCTGGCGGGCTGCCCCTGGGCGGGGCTGGCTCTGGCACCTACGAATCTCTTCCCTGCACCACACTCACCCGACCGGCTGTAGGGGCGAGAATGAAACCTCATCCCCTCTACACGGTGCGCAGGCTGAAGTCCGGAGGTTGGGACCGAGACCCACCAACGCCTTAAATAGAGTCCGGGTCGCTTTAAAGATGCCAGCAGCCCGAAGGCTGAAAGCGAGTACCCAGACGCCCGGCTCGGAGCCGTGCTGACGTCAGCACTCTGGGCCTGACACGCGCCATCCCTGGGACTCAGCAAAAGTCAAACCGTGTGATTAAGCCCTAGGTCAGCCTTTTAAAACCCTAGCCTCCTTTTGGCGAGCCAAAGAAACCCGCCCCCTACTGCCCTTCTGATTAACCTGCGTACCAGGTATTCCAGTCTTAAACCAAACTACTTTGAAACTTAAATGGCCTAGACTGGAACAACAGCACTGATTAACCAGTTGCCAACTAGCCACTTAAAAGAGGCAATGTGGCTTAGTGTGAAGATTGCAAAAGTCCTGAATTAGAATGCCAGGAAACCTAGATTCTGGTCCTGCTTCTGCTTCAAAATGAGGTGCCTTTAAAAGTCCATTCACGTTCTTTGACCTTATGTTTTAAATAACGGAGGTACTAGAGAGGATCATCACATATAAACACCTGTAGAACACCACTGATGTAACTTGTAACCCTGATTGCTCTGGGGATACCTGAGTGGCTAGGACGCAGAAATGGGAGGAAAACTGTCCCTATTGTGTATGCTTTTATATCCTCTGAATTTTGAATATCGTGAATATTATGTACTCAGATAAAACTTAAACACACACACAAAAATCAATAAAGGCTATCAGAGTTACTTTGCTCTCTTATGTACCTTACGACTATATATACTATGTATTCTCAGATTTTCATCAGTTGTGAAAACATTAATACTTAATACAACACCTGCCTTTAAGAAAGTCATAGTAAATCAGAATTAGGAGGGAGGGGGAGAAAGGAGCAAACAAAATCAGAGTTGGAAATATTACATAAAGGCTAGTGTAATTAATGTAAACATAGTTACAATATCTCTATAAGGATTTCCTTAAATTACCTCAAATGGGTTTTATGTTAAATCAGATTTGTTGAATGACATCAAAAAAAGCAAATACTAATAATGTCCATATTCTACACGTTTAAAATAAGGGGGAAAACAGCTTTGTTTATTCCTCAAATAAAAGTACCTTGAGTGCAGAACATTTTTTAAGATTAATTAATTTATTTGAGAGAGAGAGAGCAAGTGCCCACATGAGTGGGGGAGGGGTAGAGGAAGAGTGAATCCTCAAGCAGACTCCCTGCTGTGCTCAGAGCCCCATTCAGGACTCCATCGCAGAGTGGGAATCCAATATGAGCTGAAATCAAGAGTCGGGGGTCAAGGGACCGAGCCACCCAGGTGGAACATTTTATTCTGACTTTATTCTTCTCTTCAGATGACAAAAGGTATAATCCTCTCGGTTATGAACAAGGTAATGTGCTATTTGTACTGGATTCATGAAGAATTGTGGTACACCCTGCAGAAGCAGTTATTCTCCCCACTGTGATGAATGAAGACAAACTGGAAGAAAATAGACTGGGAAAATGTACCAATTGTTTTTAAGTATGTTAAACAGTAAGATTGATAGATATCTTAATAGTAGTTTTCAAGAATATGAAGGGTTAACATGGCACATGATACTAATAGTCGCTAATTATCTCCTTATAAAAACAAATAAAAGAAAATGAGCTTTTAGGACTTTGTGTCTAACAGGTTTTATTTTACATTTATTTACATTACATTATTTTATTTTACAGCCTCCTAAAAGTATAAACAGAAAGCATATGAAATTGTAGCATCTCCTACCTCCAAAATACTATAAGACACCAACAACAACTCCAACAACTAAAAAGACAGAATATCAAATAACTCGTTGTCTAAAATGGCCTAGAAGTCATTCTCCATAAGAAGTGACAAGAATGCAGGTGGTGTTTTAAGCGCTGAGATCAACTAGAGACATTAAAATTACCCTAAACATTATTATATTTAGAATCAGAAAAAAATGATAATTTTAGAATCAGATAAAAACTTTCTTTCATTTTGAAAAGAAAATAAAAGTATTACTGTGATAAAAGAAGGAACAGAGTCCATAAAAATTCCATAGGTATTCATATATGTTGGAGTAGGCACATTTGAAAAAGTACCAAAAAGAACTAAAAACTGTTTTAGGGAGTTTGGGTCCAAAGATTAGAAAAGACTCTCAATTCCTTACCAAGTTCTAAACTAATGAATAAGTTCATCTTGTAAGATAGTAAGTAAAAAGTTTAAAACACAAAAGGACACGTATCAGAAAGGTTTTTTTCAACAAAGCTTATTTGTTTTCAAGGGAATTGAAAAGGATCAGACCAAAAAAAAAAAAAAAAAGCTGACTCAGGTTAAATGCCTTAAAAAATTATTTTGTCATTGTTTCCTTTGAGATGAGTTGCCTCCCTTTCTTTATCTAAGATGAATGACAGGGATGCCTGGGTGGCTCAGTTGGTTAAGCACCTGCTTTTGGATGAGGTTATGATCCCAGGGTCCTGCAATGCATCCCACATTGGGCTCCTTGCTCAGTGGGGAGCCTGCTTCTCCCTCTGTCTGTCGCATCCCCTGCTTGTGCACTTGTGCTTTCTCTCTGACAAATAAATAAAACCTTTAAAAAAAAAAAGATGAATAACATACAATTTGAATTTTTCCTTTCTTATTTGGGACACTGAGAAGCAATCTTCCTCTATTTGTTAACAAAGTTATTACTAAATAAGCAAGCAAAAATGTATGTAACATAATGCTATATAAAGATGTAAGAACTCAGTAGTGTGAATTAAGGCAGTTGTTTTGGGAAAGAATTTGGCATTATCTGGAAAGGCTGAAAAAGAACATTTTCTATGACACAGCAATTCCAGCCCAGGAACTATACCCTAAAGAAACAAAATAAATTCACATCTAGGTATTATAGTGAAATTTAGAGAAGATCAAAGAAAAACAAAGGTTCTGAAATTTTTAAAAAGTATACAGGGGCACCTGGGTGACTCACTGGGTTAAGTCTCTGCCTTCGGCTCAGGTCATGACCTCGGGGGTCCTGGGATGGAGCCCCACACCGGGCTCTCTGCTCAGCAGGGAGCCTGGTTCCCTCTCTCTCTGCCTGCTTCTCTGCTTACTTGTGATCTCTGTCAAATAAATAAATAAAAATCTTTTAAAAAAAAAGTATACAAAGGAATGGCAGCTGACTTTCTCAGTAGCAACAAAAGAAACCAGAAGTCAATGAAACAATATCTTCAAATACTGAAGTAAAATAATTACAGTTGTCAACCTAGAATCGTCTGCTGAGTTAAACTAGCATTTACCTTTTTTTTTTCAAGATTTTATTTATTTGTTTGCAGAGAAAGAGAGATCACAAGTAGGCAGAGAGGCAGGCAGAGAGAGAAGGGGAAGCAGACTCACCACTGAGCAGGGACCCCCCCCCCGCAACAGGACTCGAACCCAGGACTCCAGATCACAACCTGAGCTGAAGGCAGACACTTAACTGACTGAGCCAGCCAGGCGCCCCAAAAAATGAAATTTTAGATACTAAAATGAGTGAGTGGGAAAATAGCAGTCAGGAGAAATCTGCCTAGTATCCCTCAACTATGATGTCATATAAACTAGTGCTTCAGAAACATTATTATGCATAGGAACACCTGGGAGTCTGCTGCAAGGCAGATTCTGATTCAGTAGATCTCTCGTGGAGCCTGAGATTCTAAAGTTCCAGCCAAGTACCCAGTTGATACTGGTGATCCTCAGACCAAACTTCTAAATCATCTGTTCCTTTTATAGGTTAAATCCACCTTCTTTAGTCTATTGGTTTTTTTTTTATGTGTTTCTTTGCTAAATAGCAATTTCAAAAAACTGTAAAATCTGATTTTTAGATCTCTTTTTGGTTGACCCAAGAGGGGACCCCTTACTTTCTTGCAAACTCTGCTATCCACTTAAGATATATTTAACTCAATATATCTAGGTGTTTCAGGATTATCCAAACCTGCATGATTTCTTTTCCAGTTAAAATTAAAATAACAATAAGTTACTTTAAAATAAATAAATAAGTAATAAAATATTAAAAAAAAAAAAAAACAACTAACGAAAACTGTACCTTAAATGAATCAGGAATAATATAAGGACAGGAAGTATATTGAGAATTAAGAATTTTTACTTCCTTTTTCCAAACTTGTTTTGATTCTCAAAAAACACAACAGAGCTCTATGACAAATTTTATTTTTTTTTTAATTTTTATTTATTTGACAGAGAGAGATCACAAGTAGGCAGAGAGGCAGGCAGAGAGAGAGAGAGGAGGAAGCAGGCTCCCTGCCGAGCAGAGAGCCCGATGCGGGACTCAATCCCAGGACCCTGAGATCATGACCTGAGCCGGAGGCAGCGGCTTAACCCACTGAGCCACCCAGGCGCCCATATGACAAATTTTAAAGTTGTAAAAATAAAAGCAGAGTTGTAGATTAAAAATAAATGCTTGTGATGAGACATCACCTCGTCGGAATAACTAGTATCAAAAAGACAAGCAATAACAGGTGGAGATGTGGAGAAAACCGTTCCTTATGCACTATTGGTGGGAATGTAAATTGGTGCAACCACTGTGGAAAACAGTATGGAGATACTTCAAAAAATTAAAAACAGAATTACCATATGATCCAGTAATTCCATTACTGGGTATTTACCCAAAGAAAATGAAAACACGGGGCACCTGGGTGGCTCAGTCATTAAGCATCTACCTCCAGCTCAGGTCATAATCCTAGGGTCCTGGGATAACATATAGGGCTCCCTTCTCAGCAGGAAGCCTGCTTCTCCCTCTCCCACTGCCCCTGCTTGTGTTCCCTCTCACTATGTCTCTCTGTCAAATAAATAAATAAAATACTTTTTTTAAAAAAGAAAACGAAAGCACTAATTCAAAGAGATATATGTACTCCTGTGTCTATTGCAGCATTATTTAAAATAGCCAAATATGAAAACAACCCAAGTGTCCATTAATAGATGAATGGATAAAGAAAATGTAGTATATATGATGTGGTATATATATGATGCAGTATATAAATATATATAAGTTATACATGCACGTGTGTGTGATATATATATATATACACATATACATACTTACATACAAGGAAATACTATTCAGCCATAGAAAAGAGTGAATCTTGCCATTTGTGGCAACATGCATGGACCTAGAGGGTATTATGGTAAATGAAGTCAGACAAAGAAAAACAAATGCCATATGATTTCACTTATATGTGGAATCCAAAAAATAAAACAAAACAAATCAACAAACAAACCAAACAGACTCAAATACAGAGAACAAACTGGTGGTTGCCAGAGGAGAGGTGGGTGGGAGGATGGGCAAAATGGTAAAGGGGATTATAATACAAACATCTAATTATAAAATAAATAAGTCAAAGAGATGAAAAGTATAAGGATAGCACAAGCAATATACTCAACAATATTGTGAAAATGTTTACGGTGACTACAAATGGCAATAAGCATTGAATAATGTATAGAATTGTCAAATCACTATGTTGTACACCTGAAACTAATACAATATTGTATGTCAACTAACCTTCAATTAAAAAAAATGCCATCAATTTTCTCTAAACACATCAGCACTGAGCATTTTTCATACCAAAGCATATACTCTTAAGGTAATTAGTATTGTAAAGAATCATCAATCATTCTGTGTTCCTATACAAGACTATTTACCATATGACATGAAGTTCTATTTTTTCTTGTTTTGTATATATCATATGACATGTATGACATGTATCATATATAATAAATCAAAAAGTCTTAAAATCAATGTAAACATGTAATTATTTCAGAGTTTTTAAAAGGAACCTAAAGTAAGGGATTAAACAGTAATAGGGAGACTGCTATGACTCTAAATGGAGAAATAAAAATCAAGAATCATAGATTTCCATTTATGAAACATATGAGAGATCAGAGGACTAAAATATTAATCACTGATTGTGACATAGTCATTTTCGTTTTTTACCCCAGTACAGATCTTTTAACATTTTTTTCTTGTTCTTTCTCCCTTGGTATGTGTCACCTTCCTATTTTCTTGTTTTCCCTTTATTGGACCTAATTCTTTTATACCATTATTTCTAACAAGCCCTTCCTTTCCTATTTCACTAGATTTGTCTTTACTTTTTCCATGCTTATCTCTACTATCTGACCATTCTCTTTAAACAAAGCTTAGCTATTTATTGTTTATTAATTATTGTCTTTGTCCCTCCCCACTATTCCTTATCTACCTTTCCTCTACTCCAAACACACACACACATTCACAAAAAACTGGAAGTTCCATATCTTATTCACTGCAATGATCCTGCAGAGAACAGTGCCTGATACATACTAAATGCTCAGTGTGTATGTACTGAACGACTAAAATGAATGAATAGTATATCTTTACATCAGATTAAATGTCTCTTCACTTCCATACCATCAATTTCGTTTGTACATCTCTTATCACACTTTATCCTACAATACAGTTCCTGGTCCAGGTGTGTTGGACAGATACCATTTTCCATATTCATGGCAAATTCCTTAAGATCCATCACCAAATCTTCCAAAGACTTAGCATATTCCATTGCAGGTAGGAGGCACCCAGTAGGCTAACTAAATTACTTAAAAACTCCTGGGTGGGGACTCAAAAAGAGCTTCTAGATGCTAAAACAAGTTATTTCTAGATTGCAACTAAGAAAATTTTCGAGTCTATTCTTCATCAATTCAATCTGTCCCCAGATTGCTAAGAGAGTTTCAAGTCTACTTATCATTTCATTATTACAAGGTAACTTTTAACGATATCAATCTATAATAACCTCACTGTGTTTATTCATACTGTGAGACACTCAGTGCTGGGGATACAAAAGTGATTAAGACACTGTCCCTCCATGAAGCAGCTCACAGTCTAATGGGAGAGGGTGACACTGATATGATAAATGGAATGCAGTATAAAAAGTCCAATAGTTTAAAAACATATGACGCAGTGAGGGAATAGAGGGAGAGGTAAACTGCCCTGGGGAGATCAAGAAGACTTCTTAAAGGACTGAGTTGGGCTTTTCTTTTTTTTTTTAATTTTACTGTATTTCATCTAATTTAATATTTTGAGTAGTTAATGCTTTCACATAGTTCATAATCTGAAAAGAAAAAAAAAGGTAACACAAACACAACAACAAATGCTGGTGAGCATGTGGAGCAATAGGAACTCTAATTCATTGCTGGTAGGAATGCAAAATGGTCGGCCACTCCAGAAGATAGTTTGGCAGTTTCTTACAAAACTAAACATTCTCTTACCATACCATCCAGCAATTGTACTCCAGGGTATTTACCCAAATGAACTGAAAGCTTACATCCACACAAAAACCTACACATGGATGTTTATAGCAGCTTTATTCATAATTGCCAAAACTTGGAAGCAACCAAGACATCCTTCAGTAAGTGAATAGATAAATAAACTGTGGTACATCCAACAATGGAATATTATTCCATGCTAAAAAGAAATGAGCTATCAAGTCATGAAAAGACATGGAAGAACGTTAAATACACATTACTGAGTGAAAGAAACATCTGAAAAGGATGCAAACTGTATGATTCCAACCATTTGACAGTCTGGAAAAGACAAACCCATGGACAGTAAAAAGATCAGTGGTTGTGTGAGGTTAGGGGAGGAAAAGGGATAAAGAGGCAGAGCACAGAGGATTTTAGAGCAATGAAACTATTTCATATGATATTGTACCAGTGGATGAATACATGTCATTATGAATTTGTCAAAACCCATAAAATGTACAACACCAAGAGTGTACCCTAATATCAAGTATGGACTTTGGCCAATGAAGTGTCAGTGTGGATTCATCAGTTGTAATGAATGTACCATTCAGTTTGGGATTTTGATGGGGGAAGCTGTAATGTGTGGGGGCAGGAGGTATAAGAGTATAGAACTCTATGCACTTTCTGCTTAATTTTGCTGTAAACCTGAAAGTTCTCTAAAAAATAAAGCCTATTTTTAAAAAAAAGAAAAAGAAAATACAGTGAAAAGTATTTTTCTTGTCCTTGACCCCTGGCTGCTCAAGTATCCTCTCTAGAGGCACCAATGATTCTAGTTTCCTGAGTATATTTCCAGGGATTCTGAGGTCTATGGAAACTATATCGTATATCATATCCATATATATGATTTCCCTACTTTTTCATCAAATGGTAGCGTATGACACATTCTGTTTTGCATCTTTTGTCACCTAATTATATACCTTCGAGATTTTTCCATATTGGTACATGGTTTATGTCTCTTACCAAAACATTTTGGCTAATATCTTGGCAACAACATTAAACAATTGTGGTGATAATGAATATCCTTATCTTGTTCCAAAGGAAGCTGGATCTCAAAGGATAAATATGAATTAGAACTCTCTCAATTTTAAGTAACAGAAACCAACCAAAGCATGTTTAAGCAAAATGGGGGCAAGGTATTATATAGAGAGAAGGAGTCTCACAATTCATGGGCAACAGAAACCATGGGAGTGCCCTCTGTCTATGTACTGTGCTCCTCTTCATATGTCTGTTTCATTCTTTCTTCTTAGCTTTCTCTGCCACTCAGTCACATTGGAGGTAGAAGATGATTCACTAACAGTGGCTAAGTGCATGTTACAGATTAAACCACAAAGTCATATTTTCCTTCAGTCCAAAAAGAAAGGATTCTGACAGTTCCATTCTGGTCCAAATAATTGTGATGACGAGAAAAGTGTCACATTACAAACATCACTGCTGGGGTCAGAGATAAGGAACTAGTCCTTAATGACATAATTTTGAGCTGGGCATTTACTCTAAAGGCAAGCCTACTACAATGTACAAAAATACACATGTATAAATAAACACATATTTTCGGAAGCTTTAAAGCAGTTGGTTATGATTTCTTAAAGCATATGAGCTTCTTTAAGATCTTCTGCCGTAGGTTGATATCTCTGGAAACAGAGCCTGAGACAGGGATTGGATGCATATCAATTACTGAGTGAGTACACAAGTAAAACTAGTCAGGGAGAGTTCAGCAGAGCTGGGAAGAAGAAAAAGTGAGAAAGCATGTAGTCTCACATAAAGTCCAGCCATGGCCTGATCTACAAGAATCCTTTGCAGAGTTTTCACTCCTTCAGATGAGAAGGCAGGCCTTTTGCAGCCCCTTGGCTGTAAGTTACTGAGGGGGATGCCCAGCTTTTTTGCCAAGGCATTTCCCATCATCCAAGGGCAATTCCTGGAGAAGGAGCTGTAGCTATGAGCTTTCACCAGGCAACACCACAGCAGCTTGTGGGGAAACACCAAAACAGAACACCTATACCCTATGTTAATAAACTTCCTATCAAAATGTCAACAACAAAAGGCGATAACATGATGTTGCAACACCTGAAAAATATGATGAAAAGAGAGTTAGCTCTTCCATGAAATCCTTTGCCCTTTATATGTCTTCCATTTTTTCACATTTCTTGTGGTTGGAACACAAGTTGGAAATCGGAACAGAATCAACCAAGAGGTTAACATTTACCAAGCACCTATCACATGACTCACATTGTGCTAAGTGTTGTTAAGAATAAAAAGAAATGCAAAATGAGGATTCTGTCATGGATCAGGAAGAGAATTTGAGGAAGAAGACAAGATTTACATATGCAAGCAAATAATCTGACCTAACAGCACTAAACCAAGTGTATCATACCTGGAGACTCTTAGAGTTAAGTTTCAGTACAATGCTTACTCTATAAACTTGAGTAATTGTGCTTAATACCTTTGCTCATTTATTGAGTGGAGTTTGAAATATTTTCCACCAATGCTAAGGGAAGCTGAAGAAGATAACAATGATAAATCGTTATAAATAACATAAAGGCAAGTACTAGAAGACATACCAACTACATGTTGTTATTGGGCAGGTCTGTAACACAGAGAGGATAAGGGAAAACCACAGACATTTGCCTACGCATTCATCTCCCTGGTGCGAGTGGGCATTGTTCTGTACCCCGTGGCAGGATTAGAAATACCGCCAGGGAACAAGTACACAAAGTTGTTATGGAAACCAGAATGCTTCAGCTCAGAGTTATTTATGGAGAACTTTCAGGATTACCACATTCACTAAAATCAAATCAGTTTTGCTTCACTGTGTGCCAGTACATTCCAATAACATCTCTATTTTGAAGGGTCCTTTAGTCAGCTGCACTGAGTGAATAGAGATTCAAGAGACCCTGGATGATGGTCACATCACAAAAGTATAATTTATGTGTGGCCTTTCTGCAATACTTGTTTGGTGCTTGTTCACACTTGCCCCAACCATTGTCAAGTTTGCTAGCTTCTGTACTTTTGTACTATAGGAACAAGGGGCTGTTGCCTGCCATTGGCGAGGAAAACATTTCCGCCAATACAGCTGCTGTCTGTGTTGCCCAGTACTCAGATAGCAGGACTTGTCTCTTCACATTCTCTCAGCTCAACTTTCAAGCTAGATGGAAACAGCTGCCTCTGGCCACCATCTTTGTCCATAATTGCAAAATAGAATTTTTCCAGCTACCCAATTCTTTGAGAAAAGTTGTAGGATTGGGGTTTTTTGTTTGTTTGCTTGCTTGCTTTGTTTTGTTTCTTGAGAGAATGAGAATTTTCATAGCCTTTGAGGGATCTTTTGAACCATTTGATGTTGCAACAGATGAAACTGTGGAAGCTGTCAAGCTGATGATAAAGGTATGTACTTTGTCCCCAAGCCACTAAGATGTCTACTGATTTTAACTACGCCGTGGCTTTAAACTATATATGGGGTAGAGATACTATTAAATACATTTTCAGGGGCGCCTGGGTGGCTCAGTGGGTTAAAGCCTCTGCCTTCGGCTCAGGTCATGATCCCAGGGTCCTGGGATGGAGCCCCACGTCGGGCTCTCTGCTCAGCAGGGAGCCTGCTTCCTCCTCTCTCTCTGCCTGCCTCTCTGCCTACTTGTGATCTCTGTCTGTCAAATAAATAAATAAAATCTTTTAAATAAATAAATAAATAAATACATTTTCAGCAAAGGGGAAACACTATTTGAAAATGTCATTATTTGCTTACACAACAGTTTGATAAGAAGATAGTAACCATGGAGGTGTTAGACAGGAAGCAAACTGAGTCAGTAAATTCTCAGGAAAAAAAAAATTTGACTTCTCCTTATGAAGTGTGTGGGTTGTGCACTGTCCTTTTGTTCTTCATAAAAGGACAAAAACAGGACATTAACTCTAAACTAGCTAAGTAGAGCATGCCGGTTGTTGGATGGTACATTTGGTGAGTGAACAACTGTAAAGATAACAAAGGATTTTCGAGGTGGAGAGGACTTCAAACAACCCTGAACTACAGCCTCATTTTGCATCCAGGGAGACTGAAGCTCAGAGACTGAAGCTGGTTGACCAGCTCACCTACAAATACAGAACTGGAATAAGAAATAATTTGGATTCAGTAGCTTTCTCATAAGGAAATAATACAGGAAATTAAGACAAATATTTAGGTCTTGACTATCAGATGGTATTTAACTTGGAGATGATCATTCCCATCTAGTAAGGTGCATTTATTGAATCACAGTTACATTAGTTAATAGAGATTACTGTGATTACTGAAACCTACATCTTCAGAGGCTCTTAATCTTTCCATGTCTTGAATCCTTTGGCAGTCTGGTGAAACCTATATAGACTCCACAGAATGTCTTCAAATGCATACAATAAAATACATACAAAGAAAAGAAAACCAACTATATTGGAAAATAATTTTCAAACATTAAAAAACAAATTTGTGATATAGTACAGGTGGGCTTCTTTATTTATACCTTATCAAATTTTAGCAATGCATCTAATAACTTGCAATTTCAAAGTAGTGATCAGTATATATTGAGATTTTTGCAACAACTATAATGATATAAAAATAATCTGTGATTTCTATTGGTGACGAAGTCATAGGTACAGCCAACTACTGCTTCTTTAGTTTGTTGCCTACATACATACATAATTGAAAGAAGTTTCATTTAGAGTTAATAAAAACAAAACATAGTTTTTTTCCCATCTAAACCCTATTCATGGGCGCCTGGGTGGCTCAGTGGGTTAAAGCCTCTGCTTTCAGCTCGGGTCATGATCTCAGGGTCCTGGGATCAAGCCCCGCATCGGGCTCCCTGCAGGGAGCCTGCTTCCTCCCTTCTCCTGCCTCTCTGCCTACTTCTGATCTGTCTGTCAAATAAATAAATAAAATCTTTTTAAAAAAATAAACCCTATTCATAACCTTCTGGAGAGGTCTATAGGCTCCAAGTTAAGAACCCCTGCCTCATACTTCTTCATCTGTCCAAAACACTTTTATAATGCTCACTGGAAAAAAAAAATGTAAAAGAAGAGAGATTATATTACTGGGGATCTAGTACATCGAGATATACTGTTTTCATAATATGCTATTGATTTTTAAGGATTATTTCCACATTCCTCTCTCTGAAGATGAACAAGGAAGGTGGTATCTGGAGCTAACATATGCTGGAGCAGCCCTAAAGGACAGCTGGAGTCTTGCTGATATTGGAATAGCTTTTGGTTCAACTCTCAAATGCTTTGTTAAGGTATGATGATCAGAACAACAATTGTTCTCGATATCTACCTCATTTTGAATAAAGTTGTGGATAATTCAACAAAAGTCATTTCATAACTTAGGAAGAAGTTTTCTCTTCTTGCTTTCTCCTCTCTTTCATTGTCGAACTGGTCTTATGCACAATTTCTGATGTACCGGGAAGGAAGGTGTAGAGGGAGTTTCCCTTGTTAACTCTTTATCTCCCTTCCTTCCTCTGTCCCCTGTTGCTGCCCCAAACTGTCATCCCAGAACATCTCACGAACCAATACTGGAATGAGGGCAGGGGTGGATCTGAAATATTGATGTTGAAAGAAAATTCAGTCACTTCCTTGGATCCCCAATGGAATAAGGGCAGGGGAGTGAGGAGAGGTAAGAAATTCTCAGCAACAATAAGAATGAAAGGGCAATTTCTAGATCTAAATTCAACCAGAGTAGTCATTCCTGAATTAGATGTACATACCTACAACCTGGAGACAGCCTTTTCCATTAATAGTGTCCTTAATTAGTGGTGTTTAATTGGGGAATCCCTGGATGGGTTTTAAGAACTTTACGAAACCCTAAAATTATAAAATATGCAAAATTATGTGTCTAGAGATTTTCTGGGTGGAGGATCCTTAATTTCTGAAAATTTCTTTTTCTTTTTTTTTTTTTTTTTAAATTTCTGATAATTTCTTAAGGAGACAGGTGACCTAAAGAGTTTAAGCATTGATTTCTAGGGAAGAAATGTTATTCAATACTAGTTCTTTATTCTATATGAAAACATGAGACTCAAGGAACCAAGTAACTAAGTACACATTCTCTGTTAAAAGGGGCACTAATTTTCTCATTTTAGCATTAAAAATTTTTTTATGATAGCCAAAGCTAACTTTTTTTTTGTTTTTTAATATATTTCATTGATTGACTAAGTGAGAAGTCTATGTTTCAAAAAAATCTAAAATAGTTATTACTAACTAGTAAAAACAGGACACAGAAAAATTAGCATTGTATGATTCCATTTAAGTAAATAAAAATAACATATTTGTACATGAGTTTGTAATGTTTTATGAGCATTTATTCATGTATTATTGTTGTATTCTTGAAGAATGTTTAATTATCAAAAAGATAAATAAAGACAACTCTGATTTCTTCTTTTCTCCTTCTGAGACTAAGAAAATTATAGTATAATACTCCTTTAGGCAGACTAAATTCCATCTCATTTCTTTTTTTTTTTTATCTCATTTCTTAAATGTCTTTCCTTATGTATTTAAATATATTTTTATGTCATGTTTTTGGTACTGTATAGGATAAACCGTTTAAAATATCCTGGAATTTTCCAGTGCCAATAATGATATTTGAGACTTTGTTGCTTGCTTACCTAGAGATAGTGGCACAAGTTTATTACTGATATTTGAGCAGCTGGAGGGATGGGATTGAGCCACAGCTATTCAAGGATGTACATAATGTGGGTAAAGAGTATGAATAGGGTGCCTGGGTGGCTCAGTGGATTAAGCCGCTGCCTTCGGCTCAGGTCATGGTCTCAGGGTCCTGGGATCGAGTCCCGCTTCGGGCTCTCTGCTCAGCAGGGAGCCTGCTTCCCTCTCTCTCTCTGCCTGCCTCTCTGCCTAGTTGTGATCTCTCTCTGTCAAATAAATAAATAAAATTTAAAAAAAAAAAGAGTATGAATAGTATACTATTATTTAACTCAGCACTGGCTTTCTTTCCCTTAATTTAAAATTCTAACCTTGATTTATTTTTTAATAGGTAGTACATTCACATAGATGACAAAAGATATAAAAAGTATATACAGTAAAAAGTCTTCCTCCCACCTCTGACCCCCAGTTTTCCTCCCCAGAGGCAACCTATTTCCTAGTTTTACTTATAAAAATATTCCATAAATTCTGCCAATAAAACATCATCTATGACCATGGTGCAAGCTATCTTTGCACTGAACTCTGACCTTTCCCTGGAGTTTAAACTCTCAGTGGAAAAAAATAGAATATAGAGGTAAAATGGGTTTACTCAAGAGAGGCAGAATATAATTACACATCACAGAACTGGCCAACACACAGGGTTTAAATAAAAACATTCAAGTTCCATGGAAATCTTAGTGATCTTAATCTTCACCTTCTCCAGTAGAAACACATTTAGAAAATTTCATATGACTGGTTTGGGGAAGAAAAACAGTAACTAGAATCTGAAGGAAGAGAATTACCTGCAAAGACCATAAAGATTGGTTTTTCATCCTGACTTAATTCCTGTTTAAATGACAAAAAGAAGCCTATTTCAAAATTCCACACTATTTACTATGTATGGATAATAGCAGTCTAAAATGGGATTAAAATGACAAAAACTCTTCGTGAAAATATCCCATGCCTCAGAGAATGCAGTCAGACCAGTTCTAAGCTATCTAATCTATTTTATGTAACAAAAGGCTGCATTCCAAGTCATATTGTTGCTTTATTGCACAATTAGATATATACAAATTTAAGTAGTACCTTTCCTATTTAACTATGCTACTACTTCATGCAGTTAGTTCTACCTTCTGAAAATCTTGGAAAGCTAGTTTCTTCATTTATTTTGCACAACTTAGACATAACAAGATGTAAACAACATGCTTTTGTAAAGTTTAAAAATTTGCCAAGTAAGCAATTTTCTTTTTAAAAAAAAATATATAAGTAGAGGGGATCCTGGGTGGCTCAATCAGTTAAGCGTCTGCTTTCAGTTCAGTTCACAATCCCAGAGTCCTGGGATCGAGCCCACGTTAGACTCCCTGCTCAGCATGGAGTCTGCTTCTCTCTCTCTCCCCCTGTTCCCACAACCACCCCCTACTTGTGCACATGCACACCCTCTCTCTCTCAAATAAATAAACTCTTTTTAAAAATACAAGTACACATTATGTGATGCAAAATAAATCCAAAATATTTGGTTTCTTTATTATGCTTATATTTTGTGTGAATTACATTTTGCTTGTGTGAAAAGAGGAAAAGACTTTAGATAAATTAAGAGATGAACTGCTCCTAAATACATTTTTTAAATAGTCAATATATCTTCCAGCCTTCCTGTGTATTATACCTTCTCTTTTAATAGTAATGTAGAAATATCTGGAAAAGTGAACGGGGGGCGCAATATGAGAATAGTGGGGAAAGAATATTGCATTATTTTTTCCTTCTCAGGGGAAAAAGTTCTATAGAAACCATAAGAAATATCTTCTATAAGATATATATTCAAGTTCTATTAAGGCAGGAGTCAATCCTGCCCATTCATTGCTATTGCTGCCACAGACTGCTATGTTCCTATAAGTCATGGCATGATGCAGTGGAAGGACCCAGGTTATTGCTGGGCATGCAGAAGTGCTATCCCATTTGCTTCCTTCATTCTAACAAGTGTCACTGTGGAAACTATTGCTTGAGTTTTGTTCACTGTTGACAACCAGTGCTGAAAATAGTACCTGGCATATAGTACGCTCTCCATAAAAGGGTGATGCGTGAATAAGTTGACAAAGTCCCTGAGAGGTGAAGTTTGAAAATTAACAAGAAGGTATATGTTTGATATCAGAAACATCATAGCAAGGTATCAAGATGCATTTCAGGGTTAGGATTTCCTCCCTTACTGGGGCATCTCTCCTCCCTCTGTACCATCAAGGCAAGGTGCTCCTACATCCTTGTCTTTTTTCCTTTCCAGCATCAGGTTCTTAATTGCAAGCAGCAGCAGAAACAAAGCCTGGACAACTTAAGCAGAAAATAAATGCACTGAAAGGCTACTCAGTAGTTGACAGTCTTGACAAGAAGACTAGATAAGCAGGTTCAGATAGTATGCAGTCAAAAACAATGTCTTCATCATGCCCCAGAACTAGTCCAAGAAGGCCGCAGCTGCAGCCACCTCTGAGCCCTCAAAACCAGCAATTGACCCTGCCTCCAGCCTTGCTGCCAGACAAGCAATGCTGCAGATGTGCCACTGCCATGGACGAGGCCCTGTGTCTGCTGCTTCTCTGCCTTACCAGCTCCTAATTCAAAGTACAGCTGGTGAGTAGGCTAGCTTGGGAGCACTCTGGTCACATGTCCAGGCCCTGCTACAAAGAGGGCTAACAAGCAACTCTCTGACAGGTCATGCCTTCTAAAGTGTGAGGTGGGGGACACTTGGGTGGCTCAGCCAATTAAGTGTCTGACTCTTAATTTTGGCTCAGATCATGATCTCAGAGTTGTGAGACTGAGCCCTGTATGAGGCTTTCTGCTAGATGTGGAGTCTGCTTAGGATTCTCTCTCTCCCTTTCCCTTTGTGCCTCCTCTTACCACTCATGCTGCTCTCTCTCTCTCAAAAAAAAAAAAGAAAGAAAGAAAGGAAAAAAGAAAAATGTATAATTTACAAATGAGAGATGTTTGGCTGGCTCAGTCGGAGGAACATATGACTCTTGATCCTGGGGTCATGGGTCCAAGCCCTACATGGGGTGTAGAAATTACTTAAATTAAAAAAAAAATTACTTAAAAAACAATGTATAATTTACAAATGAAAATGTTTCCAAAAAGATCATATCTTTCAATAGTTACCTTGAATATTAATAGGCTAAATGCTCCAATCAAAAGACACAGGGTATCAGATTGGATAAAAAAGCAAGACCCATTTGCTTTTTTTGCTATCTGCAAGAGACTCATTTTAGATCCAAAGACACCTCCAGACTTAAAGCAAGGGGGTGGAAAACCATTTTTCATGCTAAGAGCATCAAAAGAAAGGTGGGGTGGTAATCCTTTTATCAGACAAATGAGACTTTAAATCAAAGACTGTAATAAGAGATGAGGAAGGACATTATATTATAACTGAAGGGTCTAACCAACAAGATCTAACAATTATAAATATTTATGCTCCTAACATGGGAACAGCCAATTATATAAGCCAATTAATAACAAAATCAAAGAAACACATCAACAGTAATGCAATAATAGTAGGGGACGTTAACACTCCTCACTGAAACGGACAGATCATCTAAGCAAAAGATCAACAAGGAAATAAGGACACACTGGACCTCATGGACTTTACAAATATATTCAGAACATTCCATCCCAAAGCACAGAATGCACATTCTTCTCTAGTGCACATGGAACATTCTCCAGAATAGATCACATCCAGGGTCCCTGCATATTTTCAGACCACAATTCTTTGAAACTAGAACTCAACCACAAGAGGAAAGTTGGAAAGAACTCAAATCCATGGAGGCTAAATAGCATCTTAATAAAGAATGAATGAAATTCATTCAGGAAATTAAAGAAGAATTTTAAAAATTCATGGAAACAAATGAAAATGAAAACACAACAGTTCAAAATCTTTGGGATGCAGCAAAGGTAGTGCTAAGAGGACCTAGATAGCATTACAAGCCTTTCTCAAAAACAAGAAAGGCCTCAAATATACAACCTAGCCCTACACCTAAAGGAGCTGGAGAAAGAACAGCAAAGAAAGCCTAAACCCAGCAGGAGAAGACATATAACAAAGATCAGAGAAGAAATCAATGAAATAGAAACCAAAAGAACAGTAGAACAGATCAATGAAACTAGGAGCTAGTTCTTTGAAAGAATTAATAAGATTGATAAACCCCTGGCCCAGACTTATCAAAAAGAAAAGAGAAAAAACCCAAATTAATAAAATCATGAATGAAAGAGGGGAGATCACAACCAACACCAAAGGAATACAAACAATTATAAGAACATATTAAGAGCAACTATATGCCAACAAATTTGACAATCTGGAAGAAATGGATGCATTCCTAGAGACATGTAAACTACCAAAACCAAACCAGGAAGAAACAGAAAACCCAAACAGATCCATAACCAGCAAGGAAATTGAAGCAGTAATAAAAAATCTCCCAACAAACAAGAGCCCAGGGCCAGATGGCTTCCCCAGGGAATTCTACCA
Organism: Mustela erminea; assembly: GCF_009829155.1. Lineage (NCBI taxonomy): Eukaryota > Metazoa > Chordata > Mammalia > Carnivora > Mustelidae > Mustela > Mustela erminea. The sequence continues at coordinate 144,981,823 of NC_045614.1, forward strand.
AACACTTAAAGAGAATTAATACCTATTCTTCTGAAATTGTTACAAAATATAGAAATGGAAGGAAAACTTCCAAACTCTTCTTATGAGGCCAGCATTGCTTGATCCCAAAACCAGACAAAGACCCCACCCAAAAGGAGAATTGCAGACCAATATCTCTGATGAACATGAATGTGAAAATTCTCACCAAAATAATAACCAATAGGATCCAACAGTACATCAAAAGCATTATTTGTCACGACGAAGTGGGGTTTATTCCTGGGCTGCAAGGTTGGTTCAACATCCACAAATCAATCAACGTGATACACTACATTAATAAAAGAAAGGACAAGAACCATATGACCCTCTCAATAGATGCAGAAAAAGCATTTGATGAAGTACAGCATCCTTTCTTGATCAAAACTCTTCACAGTGTGGGGATAGAGAGTACATACCTCAATATCATAAAAGCCATCTATGAAAAACCCCCAGCAAATAACATTCTCAATGGAGAAAAACTGAGAGCTTTTCCCCTAGGTCAGGAAGACAACAGGTTGTCCACTATAACCACAGTTGCTCAACATAGTAGAAGTCCTAGCCTCATCAATCAGACAACAAAAAGAAATAAAAGGCATCCAAATCAGCAAAGAAGTCAAACTCTCACTCTTTGAAGATGATATGATACTTTACATGGAAAACCCAGAAGACTCTACCCTAAAACTGCTAGAACTCATACAGGAATTCATCAAAGTAGCAGGATATAAAATCAATGCACAGAAATCAGTCGCATTTCTATACACCAACAATAAGACAGAAGAAAGAGAAATTAAGGAGTTGATCCCATAACAATTGCACCCAAAACCATAAGATACCTAGGAATAAACCTAACCAAAGAGGCAAAGGATCTGGACTCAGAAAACTATAAAGCACTCATGAAAGAAATGGAGGAAGATACAAAGAAATGGAAAAACATTCCATGTTCGAGAATTAGAAGAACAAATATTGTTAAAATGTCTATGTTACCTAGAGTAAACTACACATTTAATGCAATCCCTATAAAAATACCATCAACTTTTTTCAAAGAAATGGAATAAATAATCCTAAAATTTATATGGAACCAGAAAAGACCCCAAATGGCCAGAGGAATGTTTAAAAAGGAAACCAATGCTGGGTGCATCACAATTCTGGACTTTAGGCTCTATTACAAAGCTGTAATAATCAAGACAGTATGGTACTGGCACAAAAACAGACACATAGATCAATGGAGCAGAATAGAGAACCCACAAATGGACCCTCAACTCTCTATGGTCTACTAATCTTTGACAAAGCAGGAAAGAACGTCTAATGGAAAAAAAGACAGTCTCTTCAACAGATCGTGTTGGGAAAATTGGACAACCACATGCATAAGAATGAAACTGGGCCATTTCCTTACACCACACACGAAAATAGACTCAAAATGGATGAAAGAGGGGCGCCTGGGTGGCTCAGTGGATTAAGCCGCTGCCTTCGGCTCAGGTCATGATCTCAGTGTCCTGGGATCGAGCCCCGCATCGGGCTCTTTGCTCAGCGGGAGCCTGCTTCTCTCTCTCTCTCTGCCTGACTCTCCGCCTACTTGTGATTTCTCTGTCAAATAAATAAATAAAATCTTTAAAAAAAAAAAATGGATGAAAGACCTCAATGTGAGACAGGAATCCATCAAAATCCTTGAGGAGAATACAGGCAGCAACCTCTTCGACCTCAGCCACAGGAACTTCTTCCTAGAAACATCACCAAAGGCAAGGGAAGCAAGGGCAAAAATGAACTACTGGGGCTTCATCAAGATCAAAAGCTTTTGCACAGCAAAGGAAATAGCCAACAAAAACCAAAAGGCAACCAACAGAATGGGAGAAGATATTTACAAATGACATATCGGATCAGGGGCTAGTATTGAAATCTATAAAGAACTTACCAAACTCAACACACAAAGAACAAATAATCTAATCAAGAAATGGGCAGAGGACATGAACAGACATTTCTGCAAAGAAGATATCCAGATGGCCAACAGACACATGAAAAATTGCTCAACATCTCTTGGTATCAGGGAAATACAAATCAAAACCACAGTGAGATACCACTTCCCACCAGTCAGGATGGCTAAAATTAACAAGTCAGGAAATGGCAGATGCTGGCAAGGATGCAGAGAAAGGGGAATCCTCCTACACTGTTGGTGGGAATGCAAGCTGGTGCAGCCACTCTGTAAAACAGTATGGAGGTTGCTCAAAAAGTTGAATATAGAGCTACCCTATGACCCAGCAACTGAACTACAGGGTATTTACCCCAAAGATAGAAATGTAGTGATCCAAAGAGGCACCTGCACCTCAATGTTTATAGCAGCAATGTCCACAATAGCCAAACTATGGAAAGAGCCTGGATGTCCATCAACAGATGAATGGATAAAGAAGATGTGGTATACACACACACACACACACACACACACACACACACACATATATGCACAATGGAATATTATGCAGCCACCAAGAAATGAAATCCTGTCAATTGCAATGACATGGATGGAACTAGAGGGTATTATGCTAAGCGGAATAAGTCAATCAGAGAAGGACAATTACCATATAATCTCTCTGATATGAGGAATTGGAGAGTCAGGGCAGGGGGTCATGGGGACTAGGGAAGGAAATAAACAAGATGGGGTCGGGAGGGAGACAAAAACATAAGAGACTCAATCTCACAAAACAAACTGAGGGTTCCTGGGTGGTGGGGAGGTAGGGATAGGCTGGGTTATGGATATTGGGGAGGGTATGTGTTAGGGTGAATGTTATGAAATGTATAAGCCTGATGATTCATAGACTTGCACCCCTGGGGCAAACAATACATTATATGTTATTAAAAATATATATATATGTAATGTTATATATATAATGTATTGTGTATATATATATTGTGTGTATATATATACACTATATATATAATGTATTGTATATATTATATATAATGTTATATATATATAATGTATTGTTTGTATATATATATAATGCATTGTTTGTATATATATATATATATATATATATATACACACACACACACAACAGCAACAACAAAAAGACTGATGAATCACAGACCTGTACCCCTGATACAAATAATACATTATATGTTAATAATAAAAAAACACTCAGAAATAAACTGTGCTCAAACAATACTATTCAGTCACAAGCCAAAAAAAAAAAAGTAAGATATGTACCTCGTACCATAGTTTCTTGGTTTATTTGTAAAGGGGAAAGCCTAATTTTATGTATTTTCAATGATGATTTTTTTAAAAGATTTTATTTATTTATTTGACAGAGAGATAGAGAGAGCACAAGTAGGCAGAGAGGCAGGCAGAAGGAGAGGGAGAAGGAGGATCTCCACTGAGCAGGGAGCCCAATGCAGGGTTCGATCTCAGGACCCTGGGATCATGACCTGAGCTGAAGCCACCCAGGCGCTTAACTGACTGAGCCACCCAGGTGCCCCTTCAGTGATGATTTTTTATGGTATTATTTATTTAATAACATCTGGCTTCCTTTAGTATAACTACCAGTGTTCCTTATTTAGAATATTTAAGGAGAGGTATCACATAGATAGAGAGATGCTTTTATTATGTGCATAAGGTGAGTTGACAAGTTGCTGTTAATCCACATCAACGTGTTCCCTCTCCAAATAACCAACACGAAGAAATGTCTCCCAATTGGTGTGCCTCAATAGAACTTAAAATGCATTTTCTCACAAAAGTGAGGTTTATAAAGTGGTGGATAAATAGAGTCAAAATAGTAGAAAGGGAACTATGTTCCAGATACATCATAAATTAAATGGGCCTGGGAAGTTCCTGGGGGCTTAAAAAAAAAAAAGAATAAACTCTGTAGGTGCTAATTTTCTTGCAATTTAAGAACATAACTTCATTAATAACTAATATATTTTCTTACTTGCACTATTAGTTTCATCTAAACATTCCCATATGTTTTGCAGTTCTCCCTTATTACTCGTTTAAGAGTTTTACATATACCTAGTTATAGATGCTTATGTTTATTCGCATTCTGAGAAGCTCCTTTTGAACTTACTTTTTTAACATCATGTAGTTGCCAGTTCACTATGAAGAGTGACTTGGGTCTTTGCTACTTTGTTTGCACATTACACATTTAATTTTAAGTATAAATTAGTATCCGTACCAAGGGCTAACAAGAAATCAGAGTAACCATGAAAGAAATAAGGAAAAGCTATTACCTAAAATATAATTTTATCCACCCCGCTATCTTTTTATTTAGTTTTTGTAGGAATTTCTTCCTGCCTATAAATACCACATGGATTTAGGATGGACTTTAATGGAGCCATAGGAAAGCGCAAGCATATCGAAAGGGAAAGAGTGAATCCTATGTCCTTCCAATTTTTATTGAGTGAGTTTATGAGAAGCTGTTGAGAAAAACTGTCCTAAGCACTTTAGACTCAGGAAACAGAGGGCCGGAACCTGCTTTTGGCGATGTGAGTCACTGAAATGGGCCCCAGATCAAAGCACCGCAGCCTAAACTGCAGCTGTAACATTCATTACTCCTTAAAGGCTCTTTCAAAGAGATCTGGATGTTGATTATGTTATGGCAGTGTGTGATCTGGGAGGAGGGGAATGAATGTCATTCATGTACTACAGTTCTGAAGCAGGAAGGGGCTCCTGGGGGAATCTGGAGGCAAATTTTGATAGGAGAAAGGGGGAGGATAGAATAGAGCTGAACAAGAGAAAAATGACTGGCTAGGAACGCCCCCCTCACCAGACCCGAAAACCCAGAGGCCTGATGCCCACTTGTGAGTCTTGCTTAAGGCGCCTCTCCAAGACTCCCACATGACAGGGACGGCTCCGAGCACGCATATCTGCCAAGCCGACAAGAGGCCACTGAAGACAAACACGATTGCCCTGAATCCAATGAAGAGGAAGTACATGCAGTTTCATTTTTTTGATTCAAAAACTGAAAACGTTAATAGTCTTCTCTCTGCCCCCTTCCCATTTTCCTGGTTTGCCATGTTTCTAGCTTTGGTGTGTCTTGATTCATCTGTTGTTAACAGGAAGATTAATATTTTTCCCAAACCTTCCATTTGAACTTGACTTGAGATGTATCACTCTCACTTGCTTTCCTATCTATATTGCAAAAGAAAAAAAAGGAAATTTTTATCACTTATATTTAGAACTTCTCCTTTTAAACAGTAAAAGTAAATATACATTTTTTAGGTTAGACCATACGGAAAATGAAAAGCATAAAATGCTAAGTAAAACATCCCTCCTACAACATTGAACTCAGTTCCACTCCCCAGAGATAACCTCTCAGAAAGGATTTTAAAAATTGACTGAGGGTTTAGAAACCATAGTACTTCCAAATCAGAGCCCAGCGGGATGGTAGAGTTGTTTCTCAAAGAACACCTCCATAAGTGCAGTGTGGATATAATTATCAACACTCCTCTTGTGTTTCTGGGTCTGCAGACTAAGGAGAAATGTTGCAAAGCCCTGCCAAGTCTCCTTCATTTTTCTCAAAGCAGGAGGACTCCTTAATAGTCTCAGGATGGAAGAACAGGAGTCAGACCAGGAGTCAGGAACTTAGCTGGCCTTTGCTTTCATCCTTAGCCCCCATGTCGTGGGAGTTAGAGGCACTCAAAATGTTTTCCTTTGTTTCAACCCCTAGATAGTGCTTATTCCTGAGTTTCCTCCTTTTCTCTTCCCTTAGGAAGAAGACAAGCCAACTCTCTATGTGTTTAATGCTGTGACCCAAGAGACAATGCCAATGATGGAGAACATTTCCCTTCTTGGTCAAAAAGTGTCTGATCTGAGAACCCTGGTAGCTTTGAGATGTGGCTTCCCTGTGAGTGTCTTCTGTCTCCGGACCCCAGAAGGACTGGAGATGTATGACTGCAACACACTGAGGGACTACCAGATAGACATCGGTACTGCCTACCATATTCAATACCAGCTACTGCTCAGCACTATGGTTCTTTGGTACCAGACTGGCAAAAAATGGAGGAGTTCCTTCCAAACTAAAACTTCTGAAACCTCAGTGGGGATGTAAATGATCAATGCCCCTATCGGGTATCTGGGTCTTTAGACTAACAAGTAAGAAATGACCCATAGACCTGCATGTCTTGTTCTCTTCACTCAAAGCAGGATAACTGGTTAATATCCTCAGGCTAGAAGAGCAAGACTCAAACCAGTTTATGTTTTTCTCTTTCAAAATATATTTCAAGAATACATAGAAGCAAGTTCAAGTACATATCCTTTTTCTTCCTTTGAACACAGTGGTAGCATATGATACACACACTGTCTTAAGCTTGCTTTATGCAATCTCATTTTAAAACACTGTTGGTTATATTAATATTTTAAATAGTGCAAGTGGCTACTGTGCAGTATCCCCGATTGACAGATTAGTGAGTTGGCATTCATCCCTGATCGGCAGATTACAACCTTTCTTTAAATATTCTACTTCCATGTTGTGTCTGCTATAGCCATACACCATTAAAACAAACTCAAAGGACTGTCTGATTGCTTTAACCCTATAGGAAAATGGTTCAAACTTTATAGAGAGTCTTGCTTGAGGTGAATGAATCTTTGCTGACAATCAGCAGACATTAAGGTAATGTACTGTCACATTCATTGCAATGGAATTTGAGTTCTCCCAATTTATAGTCTGGTTTGTAAACACCGTTGAGTTAAACAGTTTTGCTTCTTACACTGCTAAATTTGCATTTATTGTTACTTCTCTTATTATATCTGCTTATTCTTTCATGATATTTTTAATTGAGGCTCTCAAAACTTTGACATCATTTATCATCCCTGTTTTTGATCAAAGGAAGTGATGTTCTAGGATTTGTCCCCACAGTACCTTACAGTAAAGCACATACTGTTTTGCATGCTTGCCAGGGAATCAGCCCTGCCCAGAACATGGTGGGGACTTATGTAAGTAAGGACACACAAGAGACATTTGTCCTCAAGCAATTTATGATCTAGTTTTTTAATGAAACACAAAAGAATACATTAAAAAAATTCAGGTGACGGCTCTTTAGGCCTATGCTGCTCAAATCATGATGTAACAGTTTACAGCTAGAGCTAGAAGACAATTTAGAAATGACTTCACCCAACCCCAAATTTTGACAGATGTAAAGAAAGCAAAAATGTTCCAGATGGTTAAGAGTGTGTGAAGGACAACACACAGGCCTCCTAAAATGACCCTCTAGGAATGAGGGTTTTCAAATGCGAGGTTAGGGGCTCAAGCATAACCAGAGTAGACTGCTTGTCCACCATGAGCCCAGGGCATAGAAGGAAAGGCAAGGAAAGAAGAACCTCAAGGAGAAGGGAGGAAAAGTCTTTGGTTGGCTTCATATCTTTGCCTAAAGCATTCCTATCATTCTTCAAGCAGCCAGTCCACCTTTTTTTAACCAGAGGGTAAAGAGGTTCTTGATCAGCCTACCTTGTAATTTCTCCCTTCCCCAGTTAATGAGTCATCCCTGGTACTATCAGGATTTGAAACTTGACCCCTCTCCAAAAGCAGTGGAAAATTAGAAGGTCTCTGAGAAGCAGTCAAACTCATATTGAAAATCAAAGACTTAAGTAGCTCAGTTAGTCACTACATATATTAGCTCATATAAAAACACACAGAACTACCTCTGCACTCTGAGCATTCATGATAAGGTGGTAGAAATAAGGCCTGCACATATACTTATTCTAATAGTAAGTCAGCTCAATGAAGGCTGACGGGCTTAAGGAAGGCATTCTGGAGAATGCTGGGCATGAGCACACAAAGAGGTGGGAAATATGGTCATATGAAAGGGAAGACATTCCAGGCTTCTAAACCAGGAGAAAAACACAAGCCACAGGTTCATGAACATGGGCTTAATCCAGGGAAGACAAATATCAGGAGACTTCTGAAAAGCAGAGGAGACTCACTGAGACCAATCAGAAACACAGCTGGGATCAGATTGAGAAGGGTCTTAGGGGTGAGGCAACAGAGCACAGGCTTCACATGTTGGCAATCAGAGCTATGCACGTTCTGGAACAGAAGTGTTTAGCAGAAGTTTGATCTGGCAGCAAGCAGCATAAAATACAGAAAGGAGTTAAGAGAAGCAGGGTGTTATGCTAACGGGCACTTTTGAGAATCCCAGTATTAACTAGCTCCACCAGCAATGGAAGAGAGAGGCAAATCTGAGAAACCCAGAAATTAGAGACAGGATGTCAGGCTGAATCACATTTAAGAGGAGGGAAGCACCAAGGCTCTGACACTAGGACTGTGGTGGTGAAATGGGGGAAAGGAGCTTATACTTTGGGTCCTAAACTTTAGATATAAAGAAAGGCAGAGAACGTGTGCTTTCTCTAAAAGTTACTCTGCTAATTAGTGGCAAAGCTGTAAATTCAACTGAAGTCTTCCGATTCTCCTCCACAACAAACATTGAGTGAGGGCTTAGTGGTGGGTTCGGTTAGTAGGTGTTGCTATAGGCGTCCTGCCATGGAGTCAGGGACTAAGCCCTATGAGAGGTGCTTTGCTTTGAGAGTCTATACAGAGAGGGACACGTCAAGGGCCAAGGGCCAGTAGTCAGGACATGCTGAATCAGGGCAAGTAGACAGCTAATAGGAGTCAGAAAATGAGACATGTAAAGCTGTCAGAGGTGGGAGAAAAGGTGGGACTGTGCATTGTCAGAGATGACAAAGAAGAGAGAGTTTTTACCATGCTGGTAAAAGACCAAAGACAATGTCTGAGAAAAACCTTTTGATTTGGCTTAAAAGTCATTGGTGAACCCAGAGAGAGCAGTTTTAATAAAGTGGATGGAGACAGAAAGATTGCAGGGATTAAGAAGATGAGTAATAAAAGGATAAAGGGAATTTTTTTGGTGGTAGAATATTTAATGATTAACTTGTCAAGAATTTATCAAAGCTAAACATTCCCTACTACATGTGATTTTGTGACTTGAGGTTTAGTGGCACATCACATAGGTCCAACACACACACACACACACACACACACACACACACACACACACTTTTCTTCAATCACTGTATAAGGGACAAATGTTCATTTTAGCCTCATTTCATGTTCTTAAATCTCTATCCTGCCTTTTGCTTTCCTCTTGCTTATCTACATTCTTGTCTGCTAGTTACTCTGTCCATATTATCTATATGCTTGAAAACTGACATTAATCCTTTCTGGAACAAGGTGTGCCTAACAAATGAGTGAACGAATGAATGACTTCCCTTTACAGAATGCTGCCACTGGTATACCCCAATGGTAAATGCCTCATGGCAGGTATTCATGGCCAGAATGAGCAATCACAATCAATCTGTGGGCAGAGTCCTGGGAGTTCAGACCCTGAAATCTCAGCTGGCTCCAAGGCCCTTCTACCAGTCCTTAGGCCCCTTGGAGATCTACCATGCTGTTTTAATTCCTTTTACAAGTGAGGAAACAGGCTCTGAGAAGTTAAGTGACCTGCTCAAGGTCATATTGCTAAGAAATGGTAATCACACACTCAGGATTGGGTTCTTTCCAACAATTTATAGTGCCAACCCAGAATGCTTTTATCAATATCTACTTTTATTGGTACTCTAAGTTCTGATCAATGTTTTGTTTTGTTTCTCATTAGGGGAAACCCACACCAGAGAATGATTTCCATATCAGACAGGCAAATATTGACCTCAAAGTATGTATGCCGCCAGGGATAGAGGGACCACATGGGGAGAGGTTGCAAACAATTCCCTTGAATGCACACTGTCGACCATACCTGCTTTGCTGCATGGCTTGCCACGGTGATGGGTTTGCAAGCAGAAAGTGAGCAGATCCAGGGTTTGTAGATATATACAATCTTGGGGGGTCTTCTTTTTTAAAAAAATTCAAAATTAAGAATAGAGAATTAAAAAACTCATGTAGTGAAAGGCCCTGAAGCTTAAGTCTCATTAGTTCTACTTTCATTTCAGTTATAGATTTTAACTGTATTTTCTGGAGCAATGTACCATTTTTCTTTTTTTTTTTTAAGATTTTATTTATTTATTTGACACAGAGAGATCACAAGTAGACGGAGAGGCAGGCAGAGAGAGAGAGAGAGGGATGCAGGCTCCCTGCTGAGCAGAGAGCCCGACGAGGGACTTGATCCCAGGACCCTGAGATCATGACCTGAGCCGAAGGCAGTGGCTTAACCCACTGAGCCACCCAGGCACCCCACCATTTTTCAAGTAAATTTCTATTTTCCAACAGAACTCCTAAGCTTACGAAGGAATTTAACATGTGACAAAGAGGCATTACAAACCAATTGGGATGGAAGTATTATCCAATAAATGGTGCTGGTTAATGTGCTTAGACGTTCTCTGGATAGGGCATCTGGGTGGCTCAGTTGGTTAAGTGTTTGCCTTTGGCTCAGGTCATGATCCCAGGGTCCTGGGATTGAATCCTATATCGGGCTCCCTGCTCATTGGAGTTTCTCCCTCTGCCCCTCCCTCCCTGCTTGTGCTCATTCTATTTCTCTCTCTCTCACACAAAAATAAATAAATAAAATCTTTAAAAATAAAATTTTAAAGATTGAGCATTAAGAGAAAAACCAGCCATTGTTACCTTTGTCCTTTGAGGAATTAAGACTGCTTCATTGCAAGGAACTGAAATTAATAGTTACAAAACCTGTAACAATTGCTCCCAGATAGGGTATTAAAGGAGAATAAAATACAGAGCTTGATGGGAGGTGTCCTACTGCTGTTGAGGATTTAAATCATATAGGCTTCTCTGTAGTTTTCAAAATCAGGGTTCATCAACAGTGGACAGGTTGAGCTAGGAAGAGCTGAGATCCTGAGTCTAGACAACCACTTAGGGAAGGATAGAGGGTCCAGGAAGAGGGAAGTTAGTCTCAAATAAGTACTGCTGGTGGGAGCCCTGGGATAGACAGGCAGATCCGTATGCGGCTAAAGGCAGGAAGGCAGAGGGTAACCTCAGGGAGATCCAGCAGGGACCTGGTGGGTGAATCATAGCATAGCATCAAGGTAGCAAATGAATAAATAAATAAATGACATAAGAGGTGAAAAACTAGATAAGCTGGTTGTTGACATCAGAGACTCTGACAACACGTAATAGAAATCTAACCCCAGAGATTGGGGTTCAGAGCAGGAACTTCAGTTCCAGGCTCAGAGAACAGATGGACCTCAGTTCTGAAACCCAAAAGGTAGAGTAGGATACAGGCACTCATATTCTGGGTTACAAGGTGGGGGCTTGGTCAGGAGGAATCGGGCAAGTTAGTAGAACTGGGACAATATCCAAGCAGGATGAACAGGAACACCAACTTCCCACCTGAGCCTGGAATCTTAACATATTCCCTCTCAGTGGAATTAAGATTATTCTCTGGGCCTAAAGCTTGGCTCGTTCTTCAAAATGGAAGCTGTGTGGCCTCAGCTGTGGAACACAAAGGAGGCTGGGGTACAGTGTCAAGTAAGTTTTTCAATACTTATCTGTGGGTAAATTTTATGGTAAACTACAAACAGCGAATCACTTTTAAATCAAGAGGTGAAATAAATGCAATTTGAACATTGTTTAAAGTCCTTTGCTTCCAGTGCTACCCACAGGAATCAAACCTTTAAATAAGAAAATTAAGTACAACAAGAAACTTTAGAGAAACTAAATCTATGGTGTCAAGGATGGTAAATACCAGCAAGTATTTATTATGAACCTACTATGTGTCTGAGCCTTGTCCTACTGCCAACACCATCATATTGATTCAAAGGCAGCCAGCCAATCTACAGATTGTTCGATGACATCAGTCAATTAAATTTTTGTTTGGAGACAAAGATAACATAGAGGATAGGAATGTAGGCACAAGGCCAGATTGCCAAGATACAACTCCTGATTCCACTTCTTACTGGGTATGTAAAGCCCAGGCAAGTTACTTAATCTCATAGGGCCTCCGTTTTTTCAACTGTCAAATGAAGAGAATAATAAGAACCACACTTAGGACTGTTGAAAATTTTAAAGATTTTTATTTATTTATTTATTTATTTGACAGAGAGAAAGAGATATAACAAGCAGGCAGAGAGGCAGGCAGAGAGAGAGGACGAAGCAGGCTCCCTGTTGGGCAGAGAGCCCGATGTGGGGCCCGATCCCAGGACCCTAGGATCAGGACCGGAACCGAAGGTAGAGGCTTTAACCCACTGAGCCACCCAGGTCCCCCTGTTGTAAATTTTAAATTAGCTTATTCGTGTAAAGTATTTAGAATAATGTAGAGCATATAATAAGCATTCAGTGAATATTAGTTATTTATATTCAATATATTATTATTATTAATTATTATTAGTCTTGTGAATTCAAACTGGGAAATATAGAAAGACAAAACTGGTTACCAGTATGACAGAAAATGCATGGTGCCATGAAAAAGGTTGGGTTGTGGCGAAGCAATGTTGCATGAAGACCTCATTTACGGTAGTAGAGGAACTGTAAGGGAGCAGCAGGGAAGCCTGTCAGCAGAGAAAGGAAGAAGACACAAAGAGATATAGAGGGCTTGAGAGAGAGAGAGATCCCAGAGCCCATGGGAGAGATGGGGAGTCGCCCATCTGGAGAGGTGTCTTTGTTCCAAATGCACAGCAGTTCTGGCCACTGTCTCAGTATAATAAACCCCATTTTCTTTATTTTTTTTTTAATATTTTATCTATTTGACAGAGAGAGATCACAAGTGGAGAGAGAGGAGGAAGCAGGTTCCCTGCAGAGCAGAGAGCCCGATGTGGGACTCGATCCCAGGACCCTGAGATCATGACCTGAGCTGAAGGCAGAGGCTTAACCCACTGAGTCACCCAGGCGCCCCTAAACCCCATTTTCTTGAGGGCCTCCTTGCAACCCAAAAGCATAACTAGAACAGAGTCCACAGACTGGATGAGACATGATGCTTGAGCTCAGAGAGTTCTCTGTTAGTGTTTACAAACTAGCAATTCCAAAACAGAAATGTATTTTCTTTTTTTTTTTTTAAGATTTTATTTATGTATTTATTTGACACGGAGAAGGAGAGAGAGAACACAAGCAGGGGAGTGAGAGGCAGAAGGGGAAGGAGAAGCAGGTTCCCCGTGAAGCAGGGAGCCCACTCGGGACTCGATCCCACCTAAGGTAGAAGCTTAACCAACTGAGCCATCCAGGCATCCCCAGGAATCTATTTTCAATGATCAAGAGTTTCAACACACACCATGGTGGCCAGCTGAGCGATTCCTTTAACTATTTGCAGAAGTGAAACAAGGACATAGTTAAGAAGAGCTTCCCGGAGGAGGTGATACCAGTTTATGTTGCATCACAAACTATTAGAAGGAGGGTGTGGGGAAGAATAACAAGAGTTCAGACACCAAAAGAGCAGCAAAAGAAGAATCCCGAAGGCCAGAAATAGCCTGATGTGTATCCAGAAGTGCAGGAGAGCCTGCTGGGTTGCTAAGGGTTAGGAGGTCAGTACATGGTCAAAATGGATTTGGGGAATAGGATAGAATTTCATTCAACAAATATTTACTGATTATTTACCATGAGCCAAGCACCATTGAGGAAAGTGGGCATTACACTGTGAGCAAGAGCAGCAAGATGTCCTAACCTCTTGAAGTTTGCAGTCTGGTGGGAAACATAAGCATCAACAGAAAAATAGTGAATTTTAAGAACTCTAAAGTATAAATATCAAAAACAAAAACAGGACATGGTAACAGAGAGTTATGTGGTAATATAGAAGGAGGCTATTTTAGATGGTTGGCCAGAGGAGGAGGTGACATTTGAGCAGAAACCAGAAGAAAGTGATGGGGAGGCTGGTTGGTGGTAGCTTCCAGAAGTAGATTTAGGTGAAAGATCATGGAAGTCTGAAAGAGGGTGGAGCTGGTAAGATGGAGGCAAGGAAATGGTTCTTAAACCTTCACGAGATAAACTTTACAGGCCTTAGCTATTGTACAGATAAAGGGCGCGAGAAAGGGAAGAATGAGGACCAACTCTTAAATGTCTAGCTGAAATAACAAGGAAGATAGTAGGGTCACAAGCTGAGATGAAAGATGACGAGTTGCCTTTCAGAACAAGGGGGTCATAGGGCAATCCCTTAGATGGTGATGTCCCCAGCAGGTGGACTCTGGAGCTGGAGCAGAGGCCTGGAGTGGAGGTTTGGACTTGGGAATGAAGGCCATGTGGGTGGTCAGTGAAGCCAGTAGGGTCACTGAGATTGCCTGTTAGTCAGCCAACGAGTATTTAATGAGCTCTTACCAAGTGCTAGGCTGTGTGGCAAGTCTTTTCTTTTTCTTTTTCTTTTCTTTTTTTTTTTTTTTTTAAGATTTTATCTATTTACTTGACAGAGAGAGACACAGTGAGAGAGGGAACACAAGCAGGGGGAGTACGAGAGGGAAAAGCAGGCTTCCCGCCGAGAAGGGAACCCAATGTGGGGCTCCATCCCAGGACTCTGGGACCATGACGCAAGCCAAAGGCTGAGGCCTACCGACTGAGCCATCCAGGGGGCCCTGTGTGGCAAGTCTTGAAGGAGATTTCTTTTTAGTGGAGACATGAAAAAAAGATCTCTGAAAAGAAAAATGATTTCAAGTACTGATGATGGGAGTTGGGATGAAGTTAAAGTAAGATCATAGGATAAAGAATAATGGAGTGGGAGGAGCCAGTAGCGGCCAAAACAGTCTTCTGTAAGGACATAATACTTGAATTGAAAACTGAAGAAGGACATTGTCCTGTGAAAAGGATGAAGACCTTTAGAAACAAAAGAAAGTATGTCCTCAGGTCTTGTGATGGGAGTGGACTTGGTGTTATCTGAAGGATAGGTGAAACGTCAGAGTGGCTGGAACGGAGTGAGTGAGATAGGCTGGAGGGAGGTGCAAGGTGGGGTAGGCCAGATAGGAAGGAGACTGGGTTTTATCCTGAGGGAATGCATAGGGAAAGAAGAGAAGGCTGAGGAAAGAAGATTCCTGAAAACACCATCCTGAGGAACAAAGGGAATGCGGTGCCACAGAGGTCAGACCAGGAGAGGGTAAGTGATAAATTCTCCGGCAGAAATGAACATACTACTTTTGTGTTGTTGCACACAATGGCTATCTTGCGATGGATAAAACAAAAGGGTCAGGGGTGCCTGGGTGGGTCAGTTGGTTAAGCATCTGCCTTCGGCTCAGGTCCTGGTCCCAGGATCCTGGGATGGAGTCCCACATTGGGCGCCCTGCTCCTTGGGAGCCAGCTTCTCCCTGTCCCTGTGTCTGCCACTCCCCCTGCTCATGCTCTCTCTCCCTCTCCCCCTCTCTCTGTCAAATAAATAAATAAAATCTTTGAAAACAAAAAAACATGAAAGGATCATTTAATTCCACCCTTATCCCGTTTGTGAGCTACAGGCCCCAAAAGCCCATCAGTCCTGCCAGTTTTTTTAGTTTCCTCTTCCAATATAACAGTTTGAGTTTACATGGGATGTATATATCAGCATGGAATCAACATCCACAGGACTGTTTTAAGATAACTGCAGAAACTATTTCAGCATTATAATGCAATGGAACCTAAATGTCTTCTCAAGTCGATGAAGGCCTAAGCTGAAAATAGCACCCCGGTCTACTTATTCCAAGGTTACTTTTCAGTTTGCATCTAGCTTATGCCTCTGGTTGGAAAAAGCTATCTTTAGAAGTTTTATAGATTGCCACACCACAGGGAGGGACGGGAACCATTAACGACCTCTCTTGATCCACAGGCACAACACTTCGTTTGGATGTCTGGGATGGATGGAAGGAATTTCTGATGGGTTGTCTTCTGGGACAAAAACTTAAAGTGCAACGCTATTTATCGAATGAAGGACCAGTACTCAAGTACGGAGATAGAGCAAACGCTAAATTAAGTACTTTTTACTAAACTTCTATAGGACGTTGAGACTGCAATTCACTCTGTGGCTGGGTTGCTGCACTATGCTGGTTCCACTGAGAATGTCTCAAGCAGATGTTCTTACTGAGATATTTGCTGGGATAAGATCGCAGGGATGTCACCAGGGCTGACAGCCTTTGGTGACAGACTGCAGTTCAGGTAGACTTTCCTCAAGAAATGCTAACTATTTCAACAAGTGACTTCAGTTTGGTTTGGAAATCAGACTTTTCACAGCACTTTTGAAGCCTATCAGAATAAGTACCTTGCCACCCTCATATTCAATTATTCTAAAAAGCACTAATTGCTAACTGATTGGCTGAAAATTCTAGCTCCCTCTTCGTAAGCTGCCAAGTAATTTTTCAAACTTTTAATACAAGTCTTTTGTACATACTTTTGTCATACACGTGTGGCTGGGCAGTGGGCAGTAGGCTCAGAGAAGCACACGGTCATGTTAGCATGACTCTGCCATCAGCAACATCCCTAACGTGTAAGCTGCATTACTCTTATGGTTTTAATTCACTGGTATTTTTGGACAGTGTTCCCTCTTGGTGCTTTAATCATGCTTTACAGAAACCCACACATGCACCAAGAGCTCTAAGGGCTCTAAGAAGTGACAGATTAGAAAACCAGATTTTATAATTTTACATATTATTCATTATTTTAAAGTAATTTCTATTGGGGGATAGTAATAATTCCCTTTTTCCATGCTCTAAGTCCAAAGAAATTGTTGTGTTGCATTGGTACTTTATATTGTGCTTATTTATTGAGTACCTTTTAACATGACACTGTGTTATATGTATTACCTAATCTTATACTTTTGACAATTTTACAAGATAATACTCTTTTATCATGTTTTACAGATAAGGAAACTGACATTGAGAAATCTGCCCAATGCCACACAGCTAGGCAGGTCACAACTGGATGTGGAATCCCAATAATTTAACTCTAATGCTCAGATGCTTAACCATTCCACTTGACTTAACATTTTGATAAAATCTTAGGAACATGAGCAGCAGGGGTGTGCCCTGTCCGCAATATGCACTCCTGCACACAGCCCAGCTGACCCACCTAGGCCCATGTGCTCACTCTGCTCCAGGCCTTTTCGGCTCTGGTGATCAGTTTCCAGCCTAAAATCTCCCTGCACACACTATCCGTATTTCTCATCATGCTTAAACACACACACACACACACACACACACACACACGCATGCATGTATGAATAGAATGGACAGAGGCACAAAGGGAGGAGGGGAAAATATATCAAACAGTTCAGAAAATACACATGAACAAACTAAAAGTATATTGAGCATGTACTATGCCAGATCCTAGGTATATAGCAAAAAACAAGATATGGCCCCTGCCTTCTGCAACCTTGCAGTCCAGGAGGGGAAACAGAAAACAAGTAACCGATTCTTGCAGAAGCAGAATTGCAAAATATTTAGGGGCACAAACTCCAGGATCCTTCTGTCTAGGTTCAAAGCCCATCCCTGTTCAGTTGTGTAAACTTGGGCAAGTTATATAATCATCCTGTATCTCAGTTTCCTCTTTGCTAAAAAGGGGATAATAATTGCATCTATCTCCTAGAATAGCTTTAGAGATTGCATGACATAGCAATCATAGGAATTTAGAAGGGGGCTGGCACATGGTAAGCAGGACATAAATGTTAGGTGTTGTTGCTCTTACTAGTCAGTGTGAAAGTGTTAGGACACGGACATAGTGCAAGATGATATGGGAACGTGTGGTGTGGGCAACCAACCAGAATTACCGGTTCAGGTGAAGTACCCTGAAAAAGGCAATTGATGAGATCTAAATGGTTGAGTAAAAGGTAGGGAGAAAAAAAAAAAAAAAAGATATTCCCAAACAGATGGAACCACCCATACAACAAAGTCCCAGGGGGGCAAGAGAATAGATTCAAGGAACTGAAACAAGTTCCACATGGTAGATCACTGAGTGAGAGGGAGCTAGTGGCCGGAGGCTAGAAGGATAAGAAGAGGCCAGCTCTTACAGCTACCCATAAGAATGTAAAGGAATTTGGACTTTATATTTTAAATGTTGGGAAGATATTTAAGGTAGAGAAAAGCCAGGATGAGATCTGAGTTTTAGAACGTTGGCCCTGGTTGTAGTTTGAGGAAAAGAGGCAGGCAGGAGACAGATCGACCATGAAGAGGTTGACAATGGCCAGAACTAGGCTAATGACAGCAGAGGTAGGGCTAAGAAAACAAACTACAAAAAGATACATTTGCGAAAGAGCATCAGTAAATCTTGGTGAAAGAGTGCCTCTAGCTCTCATAACTTCAGTGCTAAGGATGAAAGCAAAGGCCAGTTAGTTCATCCAGGAGGGGCTCTTCTCCCCAAATCAAGAAAACTGATCCCATCCAGAGATGCTGATTTGCATTAATGAATTTTGACAAAAACTCATGTGTGAACCAAAATGCCAGTGTATTAATGTAATTGCTCTAATTAGTTATAATCTAACCACCACAATTCTAATCTAACTGTAGGTCCCAGAGACCCACATGTTCTGGGCAGGTCATCTTCCTTACACAGGAACCCACACACACATCAAAAGATGGTGTGATGAGCGTGTAACCAGTGAGAGGAGAGTCGGTTATTTGCAATAGATTTCAGATGATAGCAGGCAAGCTTGTCTCCATCTCTATGATGGGGTCAGAGAGCCGGGCCCAAATATATCCTGTATCTATATCACTATATACCTAGTGGGACCCTATCTAGGTTTGCCTCCCTAATTCTTATCTCTCTAAACAGCCTGCACCAGTCATTCAGCTTATGCCTTATGGGGTATTGTAGGGACAGCAGGAAGGCCAGTGTGGTTCCAGCGCGCTGACAGGGAAGGGGTGTTATGAGAACGGAGGCAGGAGCCAGATTGTGAGAGGCCTTGTAAGCCAAGGTGAGGAGTTAGGATTTCAATTGCAGTGGGAAGTTATTTGAGGGAAGGAAGAGGAGCTCCAGTTAGGAGACTGCGGCACTGGTGGTAGTGCTGGTGGGGGCGCAACCTAGTGGTTTCAGTCAGAATAGCAGTAGAGACTTTGAGAAGCCCAAAATAAACACTATTGTTAGAAAAGACGAAACAGACCTGTACCCCTGGGGATAAAAATATATTATATGTTTATAAAAAATAAAAAATAAATAAAATTGTTTATAAAAAATAAAAAATAAATAAAATTTTAAAAAAATAAAAGACAAAAGAAACAAATACTCAAAACATTCAAATTTCTTCGTGCTGGATTTCTTCCAAAACTTCCCCACTTAATATAAAGCTTGAGGGGTGCCTGGGTGGCTCAGTCATTTAAGGGTCCAACTCTTTGATTTCGGCTCAGGTCATGATCTCAGGGTTTTGAGATCAAGTCCTGTGTCAAGCTCTGTGCAGGGCTTAAGATTCTCTATCTCCCTCTCTCCCTACCCCTCTACCCTCTCTTTCCCTCCCTCTCTTAAAAAAAAAAAAAAAATATATATATATATATATATATATATTTATATATATATATAAATATATATATATATATATATATATATTTTTTTTTTTTTCCCTTAGCATCTGAGTTTCATAAGAAAGAAAACCACTCTAAGAAAAGCACTTTGAACAATTTACCTGTGCATAGTGGGATAATGTGGCTAAGCAGGACCTGTGCAGTTTATTTTTTTTTAAGACTTTATTTATTTGAGTTAGAGAGCATGTACAGAGGCTGGGGGCAAAGGCAGAAGGAAAGGGAGAAGCAAACTCCCTGCTAAGCAGGGGGCTCGATCCCAGGACTCTGAGATCATGACCTGAGCTGAAGGCAGACGTTTGACCAACTGAGCCACCCAGGTGCCCCAGGACCTGTGCAGTTTAACCTATATATTACCATATGTCTTTTCTGAAATTTTTTACTTAAAAGTTAGGAAGAAATAAACATTTTAACTAGCATGCTTTGTGGTTATTTAGTGTAGCTACATTTATCCATTTGCTGACTTCCTAAACACTCACCTCTACTTATTTCATTCATTCAGGTATCAGAAAAAGGTAGCCCTGTACATCGCCGCCTTTTATGGGTACATTGAGCTCACTGAATGGGCCCTGAAGCAGGGTGTGCGGCCCGAAGAGGCTGTGGGTGTTCACCCCTGTCGAGCATGGTGCCATGAAGCCCTTCATGCAGATGTCTCTAAATGCCCCATTCATGCAGCTGCAGAAATGGGCCAACTGTTGATTCTGAAGGCCTTTGTCCACTGCAGCGTGCTGTGCCTGGAATGCAAAAATGCAGCAGGACAAATTCCCCTGACCATCGCCTTTAAACACAAGCATAAAGACTGTGTATTGTATTTATTGAGTAAAATGTGGTCCACGGTTTCTTTTCCGAAAATTTCAGTCCCCATGAGGATTTATATTAAAATAAAACAATGGGTCCTCAGAGCCCAGAGTCACAACCTTAATAAAAGCCAGCTTTGCAGAGCAAGGGTCTCTGGGGCAAAAGTCGGAGACACGGTGATGGTGGATGGTTTCAGCACGCCAAAAATGACCTCCAAGAGCTGGTACAAGGCTAGGTGCGAGGATTCACAAAGCACCGCGGCCAAGCTACCGCCTCTCAGGGAAGAAACTGCAAGCCGGAAACCTGTCAATCCTTTGGCAATTTCACAGCACGACACAAAACAACAAACCTTGAAATTGCCTCCGCTGGTAGATGCAAGTACATTCTCTGAATTACAAAGACATCAACAACAGCATCAGAAAAAAATTACTGCCACAGCTAGGAAAAAAGAAAAGCTCATAAAAAATACGTATCTCCCTCAAGTCCCCCTCCCCCCAGTTTCCAGAGTGGGCTACTCACACCCATCTTTTTACTATGCAACACCCAAAGCGGACTTTTTACTCAAATCCTCCTTGGTGTGTTTCTCGGAGCACAGTGGTAAGACTCCAAGGGAGAATGCCATTTACTGCTTAGCGGTGGCCAGGTAATGTTTTCTTTTTAAACATACAAGGGCAAACCTTTAGTAGGGCATGTCTAGGGCAGGGAATGGTCCATGAAGCCCTACCAAGCCATATAATGTAGTACAGGTTGTTCCAGTGCATCAGTAACCGGCTTCACAGACCTCACCTTAGCCTTGTGTCTAGGACCAAATAAACCCATTTTACCGGCCAGACCAATCTGTGTAGCACCTGACTCCTCAGGCTTTCAGAAAGAAAGGAGACACATGCAAAGAGTTGTATCAAATAGCAAGGTCCCTTGCTTATTCTTTTTTTTTAATTAGTAAGAAATTGTTAATTATAATTAAAAGGAGAAGGGGGAAACTTGAAGTATGGGAGAGAGGCATCAAAAGTGTCATGGATAACTGGATGGTGATGAAAGGGGGAGGAAAAAAGGAACAACTATGAAGACTTCAGTTGACTTACTGGGCAAGACATACTGGTTGGGGAAAATCTATATTGGACAGTGTGATAGAGTTGATATTAATATTTTAGGTCGTTTAAAAAGTAACCCATTGTCACATTTAAAACCAGAAACAGATGTATCAGGAGTGGACTTTTCAGGCATATTCATTTCACAAGATAAACTTTTACATATTGGTCATCAGATTTCACTGAAAACACAACTCTGATCAGATCTGAGGTCCCATCCATTACTTATAATGTATTATTGGATGCTACTATTACAGTAGAAATATAGATTTATGAGAAGCTTTTCCCCCTAATCAACATAATGAAAAGGAAAGAACAAAACAAGGCTAGATTGTTTTCGTTGCCTCTCTGTATTGGTCTTTGGTTCAGCTCTACTTTATTTCCCCTAAACTGTTGCCACCTAGTGGTCAGAGAAATTTGGGCTCTAAAACTGACAAAATTCAGGACTGCACGAGATTGACAGAAGGTAAAGAAACTGCTTACCAACTTGGATCTGGGTAATTTGTGATACAGCTCTGACTAGAATGCATAAAAAGAGATATTCTAAAATTCTAGAAAAAGACTAGAAATTGATTGGTTGAAAAAAATCACATAGCCATCTTAAAATCAGGCTGTAAACGTTAGAAAAGAAATACTGATTAGTTTTATCAACAGATGCACATTAGAAAGCAAACAATGTACTTTTAAAATATTCTAAAGTGCTTATTATGTCCCAATAAGTGCTAGGCAGAATGCAAACATGCAAAGGTAAAGCAAGGAGTTAATCCAGAACATTAATGATGAGTTAGACAAACTTGAACAGAGTTCAAATATTTGAAACACTAAAGTACTTTAATGCAAAATTGCTTCTCATAGATTCAGTGAATGCCCTTTAGATTTAAGGACTTCATCAGACAAAAGGAGCCAGGTAGCGGTGGCAACATGGTCAAGGGCACTGCTTTACGAAGGGATCAGAGACAACTTTAGTTTTCAAAGAAGTAAGTGGATCTGCAAAAGGCATTTTAGGGGAGAGGGAGAAACTGGCTGAAGGTGAGACTAGCAAGGCAAATTGCACCTATGCTGAGATCTCCTTGTGTGCCCACGTGGAGAGTCCGCTTATTAGGAAGTAGGTAGGAAGATCACAGAAGTTTTTTTGTTTTTTCTTTTTGTTTTTATCAGGTAAGTCACATAAGCAGTTTATGTTTCTTTTTGAAGACAAATCTGGTGGAGATGTGTGGAAGAATCACTGGGAAGAAGTCTTACTGAAGCTGTGGAAGGCCTACTGTAGATTTAGGAGGCTGTAATAAGAGAAACAAGGAATGATAAAAACCTGGACTAGAGCAGAAGTAGGTAGGGAAGAGGAGGAAAGCCAAATATGAAAGATACTTCTGAGGAATGATCTGCAACACTAGATCACTAATTAGATGTAGAAGCAGAGAGAGAAGGAGGAATGGAGGTTTGTTTCCAGGTGTAGAGATGGTGAGGAGATAGCAAAGGCACAGTGTTAGAGCAGGAATACTGAAAGGGGGCAGGTTTAGGAAGAAGATAAAAGATGTGGAAATTGGAAGTGTGGATCAGGATTTAGGAGTCAAGGATATGTGAGTTGAACCAATAAGTAAGCAAGGCCTTCTAGGATGAGGGTGCAGAGAGAGAGAAAGACAAAGGACAGACTCTGAGAGGGCCCCTCTGTAGTAAATCACATTTATACCCTACTAAGTAGGAGTGATCATATTTAAATCTGCAAGTCTTTATTAGTATATAGCCAGAGAAGAGCTACCATAAAACATAAAGTTTCATTGCATTATGGTAAAAGGGTATTTAATATCATACCAATGGGGGAAAAAATGTGTTTTTGTGATGGAAAAGGAGGAGAGGGAGATGCATCAGGGAATACATGATGTATAAGGATGCTAGGGGAAGAGAAAAGTTTCTATCTAGAGAATTCTATGTAACGTTGAGTGGTCTTCTGTTTCCAGCTGTTGGGGCTAAATTTCTAGTATTGCCTTGGTAAAATATTCCCAATGCTTCACAAGGAACTAATTTGAGAAAGATTCCTGTTTTCTATTTTTACAACTTACCTTGTGTGACAAGATAAGCTAGCGACAGCTCCAAAATCAACCTGGAGAGTTCTATCATTTCAGCAATAAATAGAGACAATATTGGACTTCCTTACAAACTATTTGTCTTGTTTTCTTTCAGTGCCTTTAAAGAGAAACGATGGCTTCAGCAGTTAGGAATAGCAAGAGTTCTAGCCAAAAAGAGCATTTCTAACCTGAATACACAAGGAGGCCTAACAGCATGTGAAACTCCTCCAGAAATTGTACTTTGAAAAGTCATGATACCTCCAGTTTGGGCAAAGACCTGATCCAACAGAAACTTCAGTTCTCATATTAACATTTCAAGTAACGAATGCTATAATTTCTAATAACAGTCCTAATGCTGTACAACCATCGACAGGATATTTAGTGTTGAACATCATGTTTTCTAGAACTCCATCACTGTAAGTGAACATTTCAGGCATGTGTTTTTTTACATAGTTCATTGAAGAATTCTTAAGAAACGGAGAGGAGTAGCCGCCTACAGTGGTCTTTCCTACAGGGTAGGAAAACTGGAAGAATGGGAAACAGGATGGGCAGAGGGTGAGAATTTTCACTGTAGCTTTCTCTGTTTTTGTTTTCCTGGGGTTATTTTTAATGCTTTTTGTTTTTTAAACCATATGAAAGTAGTACATAGTAAAAATAAATTAATTTTAAAACTCTCTATAGGGAAAGTCCCTAGGGGAGTTACAAATACTGTTTAGGTCAAGTACTTGGTCTCGGACATCTTTTGAACTTCTGCTAAAATATCACTATTAATTTTTTAAATTGATACATACAGTGAATTTCACAAATCTTAAGTGTAAGATTCAACTGTTCTGACAAATATATACATCAGTATAACCAGCACTCCAATCAAGATGTAAATATTTCCATTTCCCCAGAAAGTCCCTTCAAACCCCCATAGCTAAGTCCATCCCAGTCCCCCACAGACACCTACTACTCTGTTTTTTTACAGTGAACTTTACTTTTAATTCTTTCTGTTGTACATTTGCTTTCTTATTTGTTTATTTTTTTCCCTTTTCTTTCTTCCTTTTTTACAGTTTCTACTTCTCTGATTAAATTTTTCATCATCACCTAATATTTTGGACATATTATTCGTAGTTTGGGTTCAGTTCAGTTCTAATAACTCCAATATCTGTACTTCATTCAGATCTTTTTTAGACTGTTTTTTATTATCTAGCATATTCCATTGTATGGAATTTATCTGTTCAACTGTATATATATTTGGGTTGCCTCCAGTTTGTGTTATTATGAATAAAACTGCTATGAACATTATTGTAAGGTCTTTTCCTGGACATATGCTTTCATCTGTCTTGGGCAAATACTTACAAGTGGAATTGTTGGATAAGAGGGTAAATGTACCTTTAACATTATAAGAAATTGCACAACAGTTCTCCGAAGTGGTTTTATGATTTTTATACTCCCATTAACAATGTACAAATGTTCTCTTTTTAAAAAGATTTCATTTATTTATTTATTTATTTATTTGACACAGAGAGAGAGAGAGAACACAAGCAGGGGAAGGGGCAGTATGAGAAGGAGAAGCAAGCTCCCCACTGAGAAGTTACCCCACTCCTGCAACCCCATGTAAGGCTCCATGCAGGGCTCAATCCCAGGACCCTGGGATCATGACCTGAGCTGAAAGCAGACACTTAACTGACTGAGCCACCCAGGTGCCCCTACAGTGTACAATGTTCTGGTCACTCCACATACTCATCAAAATTTTGTGTCATCAGTGTTTTTTATTTTGTTTTTCTAGTGGGTTAAAATGACATCTCTTTGTGTATTAATTTGCATTTTCTTGATGATTAATGATACTGAATGCTTTTTCATTTGCTTATTGGTCATTTGTATAGCTTCTTCTGTGAAGTATCAACTCAAGAGTTTTGCCCACTTAAAATACCGGGTTATTTATCTTTTAATTATTTGATTATTGGAGATTTTCATATACTCATGGTACAACTTTCTGTACCATGAGTATATAAAAATCTGGGTGGCTCAGTGGGTTAAGACTCTGCCTTCTGCTCAGGTCATGGTCTCAGGGCCCCGGGATTGAGGCCCGCATCGGGCTGTCTGCTCAGCAGGGAGCCTGGTTCCATCCCCCTCTCTGCCTGCCCCTCCGCCTACTTGTGATCTCTCTGTCAAATAAATAAATAAAATCTTAAAAAAAAAGCCAAATTCTATCTCAGATATATGTATTGCAAATATGTTCTCCCAGTCTGTGGTTCACTTTTCCATTTTATTAATAGTGCCTTTTTGTGAATGAAAGTTTTTAACTTTGATCAAGTACAATTTATTGGGCTTTTTTTCCTTTATGCATCGTGTCTTCTGTTTCCTCTTTATGAACTCTTTGCCTATCCCAAAGTCGTGATGATATCCTCATATGTTTTCTTCTAGAAGTTTCATGTTTTAGCTTTTACATTAAATCTATAATCCATCGTGAATTATTTTTGTGTATGGGATATGAGGTGAGAATCAGGATTCATTTTTTTCTTGTAAGTTTATCAAATTGTTCTAGTACCAGTTGTTGAAAAGACTTTCTTTTCTCTCACTGAATTACATTGGTATCTTTATCAAAAATCAATTTACAGGGGTGCCTGCGTGGCTCAGTGGGTTAAGCCTCTGCCTTTGGCTCAGGTCATGATCTCAGGGTCCTAGGATCCAGCCCCACATCGGACTCTCTGCTCAGCAGGGAGCCTGCTTCACCGCCCCCCCAACCCCGCCTGCTTGTGATCTCTGTCAAATAAATAAATAAAATCTTTTTTAAAGTAAAATAAATAATAAATGAAATATTAATATTTTATTTATATTTAATTTTATTTTTATATAAATTTAAAAATCTTTTTTAAAATCATTACAATATCATTATGGATCTATTTCCAGACTCTCTATTTTGTTCCATTGATTTATTTATTTATGATTATACTAATACCACACTGTCTTAAGTACTATAGCTGTACAGTGGGTCTTAAAATCAGATAGTATGTCTATTCTGGCCTTATTCTTCTTTTTCCAAGTTTGTTTCAGTTATTCTCAGTCCTTTGCATTTTCATATAGATTTTTAAGAGAACTTGTCATTCTCTATAAAAAAGCAAAAATAATATCTTAATAATATTGCCTCTTACAACCCATGATATATTTCTCTATCCATGTCACTATTTATTTAAATCTTCCTTTATTTCTCTCATCAGTTTTTTTTTAGTTTTTAGGGTAGGGGGTCTTACAAACATTTTGTTAAATTTTTCTTAAATATTTTATATTTTTTGATAGTATTTGCTAGGAAGATTTTTCTTCTTAGGATTTTTTTTTTAACTTGTTATTTGATTGAGAGAGAGAGAGAGAGAGAACACAAGCAGAGGAGAAGCAGACTCCCAGCAGACGCTCCACCAACAACCACCCAGGTGCCCTGCTAGGTAGATTTCTAAGACAGATTTTGTTACAACAGTCAAAGGCACCGAAAACCTAAAGCTCACTTTAAAAAATAATTTAAAGTATCTAGTTAGATACTATGGGGTTGGGGCGCATAGAAGGTTAATGTAAAAGCAAATACAAAAATGAATTGGGTGCTTGGGTGGCTCAGTTGTTAAGCCTATGCCTTCAGCTCAGGTCATGATCCCAGGGTTTGGGGATCCAGCCCTGCACGGGGCTCCCTGCTTGGCGGGAAGCCTGCTTCTCCCTCTCCCACTCCCCCTGCTTGTGTTCCCTCTCTTGCTGTTTCTCTCTGTCAAATAAATAGATAAAATCTTTAAAAGAAAAGCAAATATAAAGATGATGTCAAAGAGATGTTGGAAAGCAGCATGTGCATAGGTGTTAGTTCACTATAGAGACAACAAGAAGGCATAGTAACTGGAAGAGGGCCCTGCTGAGGTTCTGGGGTACCTCTCCCTGAGGTTCTGGGGTATTTCTCCATCTGGGTTACTCGGCGTGCTCAATTTGAGGAAATTCAACAAGAAGTTTTGTATTTTTTTTTAATCTTTCCCAGTTTCTGTTTGCATTTTATAATCCAACTGAAAAAGTGAACTAAAAAAAAATTTTAGGGGTGGCTGGGTGGCTCAGTCAGTTTAGTGTCTGCCCTTGGCTTAGGTCATGATCTCAGAGTCCTGGGGTCCAACCCTACATCCCTCTGTCTGCCTGTCTGGCTCCTGCTCAGCGGGGAATCTGCTTCTCCCTCTGTCCCTGCCCCCTCTCCATGCTCACTCACGCGCGCTCTCTCTCTCTCTCTCTCTCTCTCAAAATAAATAAATAAATACATACATACACTAAAACAATTCTTTAAAAATCTAAAGAACTAATTCATGCATTTTGTGCTCGCTTCAGATTCATGACAGTGCCATTCCTAAGAGTGATGGTATCACCACACTTTTCTGCCCTTCACAGTATGCTGAATTGAACTGGATCTCCTTGCAGGGGATGATAATATTTTGTGTAACGTTGAAACACCATCAAGGAAATACTGGTGCAGAGATTCTGGGGCTGGAATGCCTAAGAGAGAAAAAGGAATGTGGGGAAATCTAAAGGAAAAGGAAAGTGCATGAGGTGGAGGGAGATAGAAAGACAAGGAGAGAATGTGAGAGGACAATTGTTATGAATCCCTGTTCCCCGCTAGAGTCAACAGAAAAACGAATGAGTCGTTCTTCTTTCATCACTTTGCCCTAGGAGTGAAACAGCATGAAGTGACTTTAAGACCTTCTATTCTTAGTGCTGCACAGTTGTAAACCATTAGTATTAGCAGGCACAGGCATACCCTGGGACACTTATTCTAAACCTGAATCTTATTGGAATCAGAGTTAATTGCTACCTTCTCTATGGTTGCATATCATTTTGTTCAGTCCTCAACGATTATCATTCATCATACAGTATTGACTTCACTTGATTGTCTCCCTCACTTTATTGTCATCTTCTAGAGGAAAGGACATTGTTTTATTCATCTCCAAATTGCCAAGGCATAATGTGTATGCTTGAACCTTTGAGTAATTGCTCTATAAATATTTGTTGCATTAAATCAATGGACTTTAGGATGATTATGCACATGGAATTCTCAATGATTTGGGCATATAAAATCTTCTCCTATAACATATAAATGCTTCAGTTTACAAGTCTTTCAAGTGTTTAACATTAATTTATTGTTTCATTTGATCATTAATATCAATTTCTTTTTAATTTTACTTAATTGAGATAGAGTGAGAGAGGGAGAGCACAACAGGGGCAGAGGGAGAGGGAGAAGCAGACTCCCCACTGAGCAGGGAGTATGATGTGGGTATGGATCCCAGGACCCCAGATCCTGGGCCGAGCTAAAGACAGACGCTTAACTGACTGAGCCACCCAGGCGCCCCTAAAATCAATTTTTAATGTGAATTTATTAGTTCATCTAAGCGTAATAACAGCCCTGCATGACACATAAAGGCAATCATCATTAAAACACCCATTTATAGGATGCCTCTCCCTCTCCCTGCCACTCCCCCTGCTTGTGCTCATGTGTCTATGCTCTCGCTCTCTCTCTCTCTTTCTGGCAAATAAATAAAATCTTAAACAACAACAACCACCCTTTTACAGATGAAGAGGCTAAGTCTATAACATATAAAAAGAACTTCCTGGAGGCCTTACAGGTAGTAGGTATGAGAGCCAGATCTGGAATCTAGACTTTTGGTATTTTCATTCAGGTAACTTCCTCTAAACAACTATGTCACACTGGGTAACAAAAAGTTGCCCTGCAAATTATCCCAGAGAGTTTAACTCCCAGGCTGTTTTCCCCCTAGCTATAATGGCTTCTTGACCACCTTTCCCCCCTTTTTATTTCCTATTCCCTATCTTCCTCCCCTGCCCCCAATTTTCAGTCCCTGAGATCACAGGAAAGAAAGGCTATATCATATTGGCATAGTGTTGTTATCTATTTTCAGATTCATTTCAACATTTCTTATTCTCTCTGGATGTATGGTTCTTGAATTATCTCCTTCGTGCCAGTTGAAACTGGTTTTTACTGTAATCTTACTAATCCCCTCATTAACCCAGGGGTCCAACACAATCTTTGACAAGTATTCATTATATATTTGTAAAAGAATCATGGTTTGGGGGTCCCTAGGTAGCTCAGTTGTTAAGCCTTTGCCTTCGGCAGGTCATGATCCCAGGACCTTGGGAT
Source organism: Mustela erminea (assembly GCF_009829155.1). NCBI lineage: Eukaryota > Metazoa > Chordata > Mammalia > Carnivora > Mustelidae > Mustela > Mustela erminea. Next base: position 145,011,262 of record NC_045614.1, read on the forward strand.
CCAGCCTGAATTGGGTTCCCTGGTCAGTGGGAAGCCGGCTACTCCTTCTCACACTCCCCCCGCTTGTTGTTCCTCTCTCGCTATCTCTCTCTGTCAAATAAGTAAAAACCGTAAATTAAAAAAAAAAGAATCATGGTTTTATGTTTTCTGAAAATTATTCTTAAATAATGGACATCTTCTCAATAATGTATGAATAAAAGCTTCTTCAGGAAACGATGCCATTTATCCTGATCTGCAACTTAAGAAAAAAATTGCACTCTCTCTGCAAATGCTGCTTCATGACCTAACTAACAAGTTTAAGGACACACCTTTCTGTTCATCAGTGGAGGAAACAAACAATTTCAATATGAAAGACAAGGTACACACGGTGAACAGAGCTGAAAAACTTCCAGTTTTCATTTCTGCCCAAGAGAATCAGAGATTAGAAAGAGTAATGTCAATCCTTCGATAGAACAATAGATATGAAGTATCTCTCCAACCCCCTCCCCTTTTCCCCCACCAACTCCCCCACCAAGGGGTTGAGATTTGGAGAGTCATATTCCTATCAGTTAGCAATTCTGTACTCTGATATCTGAACCACCGCAGGTGAGAAGAGAAAGCTGGGAAAGGAACAGAATTTTCACCCTACTCTCAACATATTAAAATAAAGATATCATTCTGAACTCTGCAAGCATAAGTCATTGTCATCGTCATCACCATCTTTACCCTAATTCATAATCATTTACAGAACGTGTTACAGACCTTCAGTTTTCAGCCTGCTGTGTAGAATGATGGGCTTTGAAGCAGGTCGTCAAGGGATCTGACCCTCTCCTTCCAGCTCTGTCTCTGGCTTATTATGTAATCTTTGGAGCTTTGATTTTTCATCTGTAAAAACGAGGTCATAGCTATTGAGCGAATTAAATAAGGCCAATCAAATAAGGTAACATATACAAAACACGTAACATATACAAAAGCTTTGTGCAAACTAATAGCTCTATAAAAGTTAGTTTCAGTTGCTTGACCATTCTCTGTTTCCTTATTTCTAGTGGGAACAATAATGGTACCTACCTCATGGAATTCTTTTGAACTCTAATAAATGTCAGAACATTTCCCGACATAGTGCTTAGTAAATACTAGCTAGATAATATTAATATAGCTAGATATTATTAATGTAAGCTCCACAAGGGGGCGTGTCGGGTTTTAAGCATGTTTTCATCTTCCACAGAGCATAGCACCGTGCACCACCAAGCTACATCTTTTCAAGATGATTTGCGAACGGAACAATCTTCTAACCCCAGAATACACCACCCGCCGGCGTTTGCGTGTACGACTGCGAAAGACCGGAACCCAAAAGCTGGGGATGTTGAGGAGCCGGAGCTTCTTTGCGCTTGGACGCTGGTCCCGGAAGTGGCGAGGGCGGGATCAACGCTGCCCGGAGAAATCCTCCGCTTTGCGAAGATGCTGCTGGACCTGTCGGAGGAGCATAAGGAGCACTTGGCGTTTTTGCCGCGAGTGGACAGCACGGGTCAGAGGGCGCGGCAGCAGAGGGTGGTGTCCTGTGGCCTGGGGGATCAGGGGTGCGCCCGGCGCTCATGGGCTCCTGGCTTCCGTTGCAGTGGTCGCGGAGTTTGGGCGTATTGCGGTGGAGTTCCTGAGGCGAGGCTCGAACCCCAAGATCTACGAAGGCGCCGCCAGTAAGACGGGGAGAGTTGCTGCGCGGGGAAGTGCGGGCCTTTTTTTTGGCACCCTGGAGAGGAAGGGGTTTTTGCAGCTCCAAGGGTCTTACTTTCATTGTGGTGCAATGTGGTAGGGCTAATTGGGTAGGGCTAATAGGGTAGAATGTGGTAGGTAGAGTTGTGGTAGGGCTCTTGTGGGCGCAAATCCTTCCCGTGCTCTAAGTAGCTTTGAGATTTTTAAAGCTTCCGCTGAGTTGGTTTTGTCGTGCGTAAAAAGCACATAATACCATCTGCCAGAGATCCTATGATGATGCTTCGATGCACCCAAAGGTGTGGAATAGCAGGGTGAGGCATTAATATCCTGCAAGTGTTTGGTTATAATTAGTTGTTCAGACATCCGCTTTTCTGCAGTATTGATGTTTCCCTGCTGGGCGAGGGTGGTTTCTGAGATTGTCAGTCCTTGGAGTTCCTTTTCTTCAGACTTGAAATAGCTGGGCGTTCAAGAGGAGGACAGTATGGCTGATACTGGTCTCCATGGGTTTGCATTTTGTAAAGAAGGTTACACGGCGGGAAATACCAAAGGCATCTGTCCCACAGTGGAGAATGAACAGGAGGCTATTACCGACTCATTATTTTTCATTACGGTGCCTGGAAGTATGGAATAATGGATAATATTTACGCCTAAATAAGAACTTGAATAAAGGGATAAATATCACACAGTAAGTTATTGGCTTATGTTTCCTTTTCCAGGAAAACTCAATGTGAGCAGTGACACTGTCCAACATGGTGTGGAAGGATTAACGTACCTCCTCACTGAAAGCTCGAAGCTAATGGTAAGGGGTTCTGTGAACTGTTTTGTATTTCTTTGACCTTAAAAAGGTGCAGTTTACTCTACGTCATAGCCCTGGCAGGCACCTGCTCATTTCAATTATGTTGTTAGTGGTTTATAATGGACTTAGTCAAGCCATGTGTAATTAATATGACTATAATGTGATCTGCTGGTATGAATGCCTCTTGCTAGTATAAATTAGACTTACTTCTAATTCTGCATGCTATTAAACCATATACAATAGGACATATCCTAGGAGAAGGGAGAATTAAATGACTTATTTTATTTTCTTTTATTTTGTGTATTAGCACTATCTAGCTTGATGGAGAATAGAAGAGAAGTTGGCCATTTTAACAATTCTTTTTATGTTTTAATAAAAGTATTTTTATGTATCAGAGACTCAGATTTGGGAGTAGTGGGCAAGAGTTACCTTTTTTTTTTTTTTTAAAGATTTTATTTTTTATTTGTCAGAGAGAGAGCGAGCGAGAGCGAGCACAGGCAGACAGAGTGGAAGGCGGAGTCAGAGGGAGAAGCAGGCTCCCTGCGGAGCAAGGAGCCCGATGTGGGACTCGATCCCAGGACGCTGGGATCATGACCTGAGCCGAAGGCAGCTGCTTAACCAACTGAGCCACCCAGGCATCCCAAGAGTTACCTTTAAATGTTAAAGGATGTTGTTTCTTTTACCAGCCAGGAAAAGAATTAGGAGATATCATAGTCTTTTGTGTATATCAAATATTTTAGCAGTTACTAGACAAAAAATTTATGTTCTGTTAAACTTGACTCACCTTCAGATTTCTGAACTGGATTTCCAAGACTCTGTTTTTGTTCTGGGGTTCTCTGAAGAATTGAACAAATTATTGCTTCAGCTTTATCTGGACAACCGAAAAGAGATCAGAACTATTCTGAGTGAATTGGCACCAGACCTTCCAAGTTACCACAGCCTTGAATGGCGACTGGATGTACAGGTATGGATTTTTTTTTCCCCACTTGACAAAGAATAGAAGATTAATTTTTAGTTCCATGTCCTCAAACTTACTATATTCTTTATCACCTTAACTAAACTTCGGTATGAAACTAATTTTTTTTAATGTTTGTTTTGAGACCATTTCACAAACAGTTCATTTTCTTATATGCTTAATGTGTTTAGAGTAGTTTAATTTGCAGAGTTTGTAAGAAATAGGTTATTTTGGAAAGGAGGTGGTCATGCAGATTTTTAAATTCATATTTGATTTTATGACACTTTTATGTTTAAACATAAAACACGCATATATTAAAGTGCACAGGTCATTGTAATGCTCAGTGGATTATCACATGGTGAAACACCCATGAAACTAACTCTCGCCCATGACAAGCACCCCAGAAGTATCCTCTTTGCTACCTACCAATTACTTCCCCTTCCTTCCTTTGAAAGGTCACCAGCATCCTGGCTTCAAATATGTAGATTCCTTTTGCCTGTTCTTTAACTTTCTATATATGGAATGATTCAGTAAATATTCTTTTTTCTGACTACTTTTACATGTTCTGTTTGAAAGATTCAGTTGTTTGTAAAGCCACACAGATAACCAAAAGGAGGTTCTTATACTCTTGCATGTAGCCCTTTATCAAGCAGTGACAGATAAGTTAATAGATGTTTATTGAATGTCATCCATTTGCTGATTAGAGCTGTGCTAAATGCTTTTGAACAAAGAAGCATAAGACATTTTCTCAGATGGAAAAGATGTTATCATCTAGTTAGAGATATTAGATGTTTTCAGAGTAACTAGTAATTAAAGATATTTGTAAAGTAAATTTCTGGAGGGGGAAAATATAATTGTATAAATGAAGGTACAACTGAGTACTATATTTCAAAAATCTATAGCTTCGGTAGTTCAGTGTATGCTTGCACAGTCCAGAAAAGCTTCAGCAAAAGGTGAAATTTCAGAAGGATGAATGAATGGAGAAAACCAGTGTTAATATTCTTGGAAAAGGAGGCAATGTAAGTTGTAAAGGGCTATATGGATATGGGACTGAGCATTGAATATGTGGTATAGTGCTCTGGTCCCCAAACTTGACTGCATATTGAAATGGCCTGGGTAGTTTTAAAATATTTTCATGTCTGTGTTCTACCGCCAGAGATGCTGATTTATTGTTATGGGATTTGCCCTAGGCATCAGGATTTTTTAAAACCTTACCTGGGGAATTCTAGCTTGCAGTTTGTAAACCACTGTTACAGTGGATTCTTCCTGATTGGAATGGTGGTAAGATGGTCCAGACAGGTTACAGAAATTCAGTTAGAGGGTCTAGCAAGTATAATCCAGTGTGATGAGTGCTTGAATAGGTAGAAACACAGATATGGTATAAACCAGACTATAGGCTCCATGAGGGCAGGTACTGTGTCTTGTTCACTACTCTGTCCCCAGTACAATGCCTGGTACATAATAGGTATTCAGTGCTGAATATTAAAAAAGGTAGGGGTGGGGATAGGGGAGGGTAGGTAGCTTCTTAAACAAGTTGTTTATCAACTGTTTCTTGTACGGTTGTCATTGCTAGGTGGTGTGGATTCACAAAGAACCAGACATAGTCATAGTTCATGCTCTTGGAAACATCGTAAGATGCAACTCCTGTGGGGTTCCCGGGGAGGAGGAGATCAGTGTTGCTAAGCTTTTATGTTTCAGTCTTCTCATAATAACCAGGAGGTGTGGGGATGGTCATATTCATGAGATTCAGTAGTAATTTATCTTGCACATATTTACCTCTTTCTTGAATGGGGGTTATTTCTGACTTTTGGGTTCTGGTAGCCCTTAAAAGTTGTTTTTTTGGCTTTGTGATTTACTTTGAGTTTTTCCATTATGAAAACATTTTTAAAATGAAACTTAAGCAATTGAATTTTCTAAAACTCAGGAGAGCTCATTTACCAAGTGAAATGGGTTTGAATAGCCATGCTATCACAAGGACTAATACAGTTAAAGTTGAGGGTATGCTGAATGAATATTGCTTCATGTGGTGAAGTGCATTTAGAGCTAAAAAAACTACTTAAAGAACTAATTGATTTTCTGAGCTCACTAGTCAAAATTATTACAAGGGATTTTAACTGGAATAGATTCTTCTTTCTGTTTATGGGAGGAAGACTTGACAGAAGATCAGCTAAATGGCTGGGAAACAAATAACAGGATAAAGGGCTTTCATTTTTGAGTAACTGATTTGTCTCAACACTGGTAGTGAATGGACAGTTACCATCTAATTATTGTGTAGTTGCTTATAAGAAATACACTAATCATCATAGTTTCTAAATGTTTCTAATAGAAACATTTCCCTTCATAAATTGCCAGCAAAATTAGTGTATTTAATAGCATCAATAAACTGAATGCATTTGAGTTTGGTGTGGGAAGATTTACCTTTAGGACTGATCCATTTAAATTGCTATTGTTGGGGCAACTGGGTGGTTCAGTTGGTTAAGTGACTGCCTTCAGCTCAGGTCATGATCCTGGAGTCTCTGATGGAGTCCCATATCAGGCTCCCTGCTCAGCAGGGAGTCTGCTTCTCCCTCTGATTCTCCCTCTTCTCATGTTCTCTCTCTCTCATTCTATCTCAAATAAATAAATAAATAAAATCTTTTAAAAAAATAAATTGCTCAGGGTGCCTGGGTGGCTCAGTGGGTTAAAGCCTCTGCCTTCAGCTCAGGTCATGATCCCAGGGTCCTGGGATCGAGCCCCGCCTCGGGCTTTCTGCTCAGCGGGGAGCCTGCTTCCTCCTCTCTCTGTCTCTGCCTGCCTCTCTGCCCACTTGTGATCTGTCAAATAAATAAATTTTAAAAATCTTAAAAAAAAAAAATAAATTGCTCTTGTTATTTTTATAAGGACAGAATCTCCTCTCTATTAAAAAATAAGTCCATATCAGGAACTTCATGGCCTACTGTTCTTTATCCTGTATTGTCATCAGAATTTCTTTCTGAGAAAAAATTAGGTCTGATTATGTCTTACTAGGTGTTTGTTTGGAATGTTCCATAATCTTTATAAATTTTAAAGAATGGTGTGGATACTTATTTGCAAGGGATATTGATTAGATATTATGTTGTCTAAAAATTTGAGGATAGATTGACCTAAAGTCTCTAAACAAAAAGTTCATGGCTTAGAGCACCTGGATGGCTCAGTTGTTTAAGCAACTGCCTTCAGCTCAGGTCATGCATGTTCCTGGAGTTCTGGGATTGAGTCCCACATTGGGATCCCTGCCCACAGGGAGTCTGCTCCCCCCTCATGCTCTCTCTCTCTCTCTTTCATTCTCAAATACATAAATAAATAAAATCTTTTAAAAAAGTTCATGGCTTAATTACACACCTAGATACATTTGGTCCCTATCTGTAAGGCATATATAGAGAAAAAAGTATAAACAATGCATAAGTGAATCAGTAAGTAGTATTTTCAGCCATCATACTTAATAGTCTGTCTTTTATACCTATAATTTTCTATACTAGAGAAATGATCTTAAAGAGATACTTTAACTTACAAGTATCTCTGTTATGTTTGGGAACTGGCTTACTCTAGAGTATCAATCTATTGTTTCCAAGTTATTTTTTTTACATTAAATTTCAACCATGGATCAGTATCTTGGGTTCTTCTGGAAGCCAGATCACCTAGAATTAATTGGAAGAAGTTATTAGTCAGAATATTCTGTTTCTTCAGTTTGGCTTCTTCTCCTTTTGCCCTGACTCTCGTAGTTTTAGGTAACAGTTTGCCTTCTTGTGTAACAAGATGCTTCAGGTTTATCTTGTACGATTGTTGTCCCAGACCTCTAATCAGCTATTCCTTTAAAGATATCCTCGTTCCTTTTAAGGAAGTATGGTCTTTAGGAACAGTCTGGTGCTAGGACTAAATAAATGCTAATGCTTCCAAGTTAGCCATTGTTTCTAGTATTTGGATATTTTTTTCTTTTAAAAATATGTCAGTAGTATTTTCTTTAAAAATTTTTGAAATATATCATACAAACAAAACATTATAGCTATTCAGTTTAAAGAATAATAATAAAACAAGTACCCACTGCCAAGCTTAAGAAATACATCAAGACCACATATGACCTCCCCCAGTTACAACGCCTCCCACTCCTCTGAAGGAACCATTATCCTGAATTTTCCGTTAATCCTTTCTTTTTCTTTCTTTTTTTTTTTTTTTTAAAGATTTTATTTATTTGACAGACAGAGATCACAAGTAGGCAGAGAGGAAGGTAGAGAGAGGGGGAAGCAGACTCCTTGCTGAGCAGAGAGCCTAATGTGGGGCTCCATCCCAGGACCCTGGGATCATGACCCGAGTCGAAGGCAGAGGCTTTTACCCACTGAGCCACCCAGGCGCCCCAGTCCTTTCTTTATAGTTCCTTTTTTACACAAATTTTTTCATCAAACCTTAGTTTTCATGTATTCTTTTGCAGCTTGCTTTTTGATTGAACATTTTACTAGATTTATCCATAACAATTTACATTGCTATAGTTCTTTTCATTGCCATTTAGTAAGCATTTTATTGTATGAGTATTCTCAATGTATCCATTCTGTTATTAAAGAATATTTGAGACGTTTCTAATTTTTGGAATTGGAAACAAAATCTTGGAAACAAAAACAATTACCGTCATGAATATAATGTATAAATGTAAGATTCAAGGTATACACCTACAAGTGGAATTGATGGTAATGTATATGGTTTTCCAAAGTGATTCTCTTTTCACTCTCACCAGCTGTGGAAGAGAGTTCCATTATTGTTGCTCACAGTGCCTTCATTTGGACAGGCTTTTAATTCTTGACGGGTTGATATGTGTAAAACAGAACTGTATGGTTTTATTAGTCATTTTCCTGATTTCTAATAAAGTTGAACATGTTTTCCTATGTTTATTTATTTGTGTTACTTCTTTTGTGAACTGCTTACTTAGCTATAATGCACATTTTTCTCTTGTTCTTGTGGGGGTTTTTGTTTTTGTTTTTAATCAGAAGGTTTTTCATGCGTTCTGGGTACTAATCTATTTTTTGGTTGTATGTGTTACAAAGTGTCTTCTCTCAGCTTGTGGTTTGTTTTTCTACCATCTTTAGGTATCCTTTAGAAAAGAATATAATAATCTTAATGTATTTCAGTTTATTGGTTTTTTTCATTATGGTTTATGTCTTATATATCATGTTTAAGAAATCCTGTATGGCAAGGTTGTATATATATTCTCTTCTTTCTTTCCAACGTTTTTTAAACTTTAGTTTCATTTTGAAGTCTATAATTCATGTAAAGTTTTATTTTTGTATATGATATAAGGTGGTTACAAATACTGTGTGTTCAGCATGATTATTAAAACAGTTATATGCTCTTATTCCATTTAAAATGAAGCTTGCAAGCAGAAGCCTGAGGCAACAGATTAAACCATCAGTGACTATAAAGCTACACCTTAATCAGAATGGAGATCACAGCACCAAAGTTCTGCAGACAGACCCAGCCACTCTGCTCCATTTGGTTCAGCAACTGGAACAAGCATTGGAGGAGATGAAAACAAACCACTGTAGGAGAGTTGTACGCAATATCAAGTAGTCCCAGTTTTAAGGATTTATTCCCTTTTAATCACTTATGAATCTACGATATGCAGCAGTTACTTTTCAAAATTAATTTTTTTATTAATTGACAGTGATAAACATATATTTTCCATGAAATTTCTTTTCCTATGACAAGGTAGTGAAGTCATGATCAAAAGCTAAAGTAAAGTTCCTGGTGCTAAATGTGGTCAGTTTCTTGACAAATTAAGATGTATTTTATATTTTAAATGTAAGAATTGAATCAACTGGAAGTGAATCTATACTGTTGATATGTTTTGTGTATATGAATGTCTTTTTTTGGTACTTCTTTTGATTGCTTAACTTTATTATTTTTGTCTTTATTGACCAAAATCTGAAAATAAAATTCACAATGTATTACCATTGCTATGCAGAATATTTTTAGACAGTTCATTGTTTTTGAACTTTAAAAGCACCCACAATGTAAATAGCCACAGAATAGTTGGAAGTAAATATGAATTTTTTAAAACGCTACATTTTTTAGGCAGTTTATGTATTTTTCCCTCCTAGTGAACGTAATAAGTACTTAAGTTTGAGTTGTTATGGCTAACTGCTTACAATAGTACTCAAATTTGTGTGATCATATGTTGCATTTTATCAAGGTCTGTTTTTTCCCCTAGTACCCAAAGCATCTAAGAGATCCTGTCATTTACACTTATATACAATGGATGCAGGAGGAAATATAATCACTTCTTAAGTACCTGAATATAAATTACAGTCACTTTTTAACTTTTGTTTGAATAAAGTATAAAGAGGGCAAAGGGAGGCCATGTTTACTACATTTAAGTATTCCTTCTTTACAAACTTGATTTTTGTTTGTTTTTTTAATAAGTAACTATAATCGATTGGCTTGAAAAACTCAGATGCTGATGTATCAGTCTTATAGAGTACATAGTCACAGGGAGACTTAGAGGGACAAGGAGACTTGGGTGGCAGCTTTAAGGAGAAAAATCACAAAAGGGTGGAAATGGGCATTTAGTCTTAAATATGTATCTAGAATCTTATTCTGAGAGCCTTATATCCATGGAGCAACTCAGGAATGCCTTTGGAACCATCAGACTCTTAAGTTGTATACTCTAGGTTTTGTCAATACCTTCTATCCTAAAAATTAGAGATTTTGATATCATGTTTCTTCTCTCTTAAGAGCCTAGCAGGGAACAGAGGCCAGTGTAAGGAAAGCACAAATTTAATTGCCACCCATTTAATCACCACTGCAAGTAGTTGGGCCACTATTTCCCATAGGTATATGTTCTGTCATTGCAAAATAAGTAATATATTTTTTAAAGATTTTATTTATTTATTTGTCAGAGCACAAGCAGGGGGAATGGCAGGCGGAGCAGGCAGAGTTGAGAAGCAGTCTCCCTGCTGAGCAAGGAGCCTGATGTAGGACATGGTCCCAGGACCTTAGAATCATGACCTGAGCCGAAGGCAGACGCTTAACTGACTGAGCCACCCAGGCATCCCACAAAATAAGTAATATTACATATTAAACTCTAGTCAAATTTTAATTATGATAACTTGATTAATGAAGCTGTCATGTTAACTTTACAAAGAGAACATGTATTAACATGAAAGAATACACACACACACACACATAGCATGTTGTCAGGTTTAAAAACAACATATCTGCCAAGCTTATATGATAAAAATAGCTCTATGAGTCTTCTTAGTTATCCACATTTGGTGGAAATAAGCAGGGCTGACCCTAGCCAAAATGGAAATAATGCCACTGTGTGCCTTCAAGGCAACCTTTCTTCTGTATCTACTGGTCTTCCCTTAATCAAAACAAGAAAGTGGCTCTTAGTCTTTATCTGTGTCAAACTCCCTGGGACTCTTTTCTTTACTCCATTATTCTTTCTGATATTCTGCCTTCTTCACCTTTTTGGGCCAGAATGAGTTGGGAGCAGACTCCCTAACTTCTTTCTGAAGCTGAGGCTCATTTTTTAGTACAGAGCATTGAATGAGCCTCTTTTTTCTCTTGTTTAAACATTCCTTATCCTTAGGGACTCCTCTGCTACCTTTGTTTTATAGCACATTTGATTTTTTTTGTAGCTTGTATATAAACATATTTTCTGCAGATGTAGTCACTGTTCCACTCTACTATACGAGCAGTTTTCTTGACTGTAATGTGCCTTTCCATCTATAACTAAATATTTATTAAGTCATTTTGGATTATAAGTATGTTGATTTTTCAGGATTGGCTAATGCATGTTTAGACTTAAATATCATATTCTTCGTGTCTCAAATCCAGAATAGTAACATCTTTTCTCTCAAAACAGAGCTACCAGTAGGGAATGACCAATGTATATCACAAAGTCTATATTCTACTTCACCCATTGGAAGTTTTTGTATTTCACAAGGTTTTAGTGAGCTTGGTTTGTTATTGGTGTTTCTGAGCCTAAGCAAATTTAAAGCAGCAAATTGAAAGGTGGTGGCAATACCATAAAAGAAAATACACCTTTGAAAACAAAAATGAGAATCTGATGCTAAGGCAAGATTGAAAGATCACTGAGTGGGGCGCCTGGGTGGCTCAGTGTGTTAAAGCCTCTGCCTTCGGCTCAGGTCATGATCCCAGGGTTCTGGGATCCAGCCCTGCTCTGCTCAGCAGGGAGCCTGCTTCCTCCTCTCTTTCTCTGCCTGCTTCTCTGCCTACTTGTGATCTCTGACTGTCAAATAAATAAATAAATAAATAAAAAGGAAAAATCATAGAGTGTCAAGGATGCATGTATGAGAGCTCTTAAAATTGGTAACAATGGGTGGCCTTTTAGGGTACAAACCTTGGAGAAGGTTAAGAGGTTAGCCTTTGAAGCTGGACAAAAAGAATTTAAATTTAGCATAGTAACATATAGATAGCAGAGCCACAGACTTTAGAAAATACTCATGTAGATTTGAGGATCTCATTTTACAGCCTTGAATTACGTTCTGTGTACCTCCTGGTGGTTTCTATAATCCACCCATTTATGTTTGTCATTGTGTTGATAGAAAAAACAAAGCAAATTTTAAAGCCTTTTCTAACTCTTTTAGAATGTTACTGACTCAATTCTGTTAAATATTTATTAAGTGCTTTGAGTGATCCATGTTGTGTGTCGAACAAAGGATAAAGTCCTAATCTCAGTTTAGAAAGCTCTCAGGCCATTCCATCCTTGAAAGTAGTTTAATCCATAAACTTATTAGATTTAGAAAGGAATTTCCTAAAGAGGCTATTCTGAAGAAGGGACGTTCCTCTGGGGTGCTGTCTGTTAGAATCCCTTTTCCTTGAAATGCCACCTTTTTCTGAGAGGCAAAACACTAATGATTCAATAGCCAGAGCTCTGGAAGTGTTCGGAGGAAAGGATAGACCACTGAGGAACACTGGGGAACATTTTGACATGGTTAGGATGGCAGAAATTATCCTTCTTTCCCATTAAAGTGAGGTTCCCTGAGGTAACTGGAGGTGTGATGGGAAAAGCAAATTGAATTCTTTTTTTTTTACCTGCATGCCAATGTTGTGATTGTCATAAATCCAATGAGAAGTGGATGCCTGTGGTTTTGAAGGAATGTGCTTAGCCCACAGAACGAAAGGGCTTCTCAGTTAATTCAAAGACTAAAAACACACAGATTAAAATTCAAAGAATGAGGAAAAGAAAATCCAGGGAAGTCTGAGTTTCACTGGGGCAAGTATGGATGGGTAGGATATGATGTCCTGGCATAAGGTACAAACTGTATGCTTTTATTTAAAAAGTTCTTACAAAGCTCAAGTGAGTTTAAGTGCTACAGCATCATTAAGTTGCTTGATTTGCAGCTGAGACTTGCACAATTCATAGCCTAAAAAGAACTAAGAAAGGCTGCTGGTAATTTTTTAGTAGGTTAAGAAAAAAAAAAAAAGAGCAAGTCACCATATATTTTCCCAAAAGGGGAAAATGATTTGTCTCATGATATGAGCAATGTAATTAAGACCTTTATTTTTAATGTTGAGACTCTTAAGGATGTAATTATTGGGTATTCTTTTCTTTGCTTTTTTTCTTCCACTCTTTGTCTTTGCCTGGGTATAAATACCAAATTCCATGCCTTTCTTCGGCCTTTACAACAATTCCTTTTCATGCCAAATCTCATTAAGCCTCCTCCCTCCCTTAAAATAAAAAGTTTTTTGAGAAATAATTCACATAAAATTCACCCTTTCAAAGCATACAATTTGGTGGTTTTTAGTATGTTCAGAGTTGTGCAACTACCTCACTATCTGATTACAGAACCTTCTCATCACTCCAAAAAAAATTCATATCCATCTGTAGTCACTTTCCATTATCCCTTCCTCCAGCTGCTCTGCCCCCATCCTCCACCCCTGCCTCCTCCAGCAAGCACTAATCTACTTTCTGTAGATTTTCCTCTTCTCGACATTTAGTACAAGAAGAATCCTGTAATATATGACTTTTTTGTGTATGACTTTTAAAAAAATTAACATATAATGTATTATTTCAGGGGTACAGGTCTGAATTCATCAGTCTTAACACAATTCACGGCACTCACCATAGCACATACCCTCCCCTACTTCCATCACCAAGCCACCCTATCCCTCTCCAACCCCCCCAGTTACCCTCAGTTTGTTTCCTGAGATTAAGAGTCTCTTAAGGGGGGGCACCTGGGTGGCTCAGTGGGTTAAACCTCTGCCTTCAGCTCAGATCGTGACCTCAGGATCCTGGGATCGAGCCCTACATCGGGCTTTCTGCTCAGTGGGGAGCCTGCTTCCCTCTCTCTCTGCCTGCCTCTCTGCCTACTTGTGATCTTTCTGTTAAGTGAATAAATAAAATATTTAAAATTTTAAAAAAGTCTCTTATGGTTTGTCTCCCTCTCTGGTTTTGTCTTGTTCCATTTTTCCTCTTTCCCTATGATCCTCTGTCTTGTTTCTCAAATTCCACGTATAAGTGAAATCATATGATAATTGTCTTTCTCTGATTGACTTATTTCGCTTCACATAATACCCTCTAGTTCCATCTGTGTTGTTGCAAATGGCAAGAGTTCAATTTTTGATGACTGCATAATATTCCAATTTATTTATGTACCACATATTCACCTGTTGATAGACATCTAGGTTGTTTCATAGTTTGGCTATTGTGGATATTGCTGCTATAAACATTCAGGTGCACATACCCCTTCGGATTACTACATTTGTATGTTTGGGGTAAATACCTGCGATTGCAGTGTCATAGGGTAGCTCTATGTTCAACTTTTTGAGGAACCTCCATGCTGTTTTCCAAAGTGGCTTCACCAACTTGCATTCCCACCAACAATGTAGGAGGGTTCCCCTTTCTCCACATCTTTGCCAACATCTATCATTTCCTGACTTGTTAATTTTAGCCATTCTGACTGGTGGGAGGTGGTATCGAATTGTGGTTTTGATTTGTAGTTCCCTGATGATGAGTGATGTTGAGCACTTTCTCATGTCTGTTGGCCATTTGGATGTCTTCTTTGCAGAAACATCTGTTCATGTCTTCTGCCCATTTCTTGATTGGATTATTTGTTCTTTGGGTGTTGAGTTTGGTAAGTTCTTTATAGATTTTGGATACTAGCCCTTGATCTGATAGGTTATTTGCAAATATCTTCTTCCATTCTGTTGGTTGTCTTTTGGTTTTGTTAACTGTGTTTCCTTGGCTGTACAAAAGCTTTTTATCTTGATGAAGTTCAAATAGTTCATTTTTGCCCTTGTTTCCCTTGCCTTTGGTGATGTGTCTAGAAAGAAGTTGCCACAGCTGAGGTCGAGGAGGCTGCTGCCTGTATTCTCCTCAAGGATTTTGATGGATTCCTGTCTCACATTGAGGTCTTTCATCCACTGAGTCTATTTTTGTGTGTGGTGTAAGGAAGTGGTCCAGTTTCATTCTTCTGCATGTGGTTGTCCAGTTTTCCTGACAGCATTTGGTTTTTTTTGTTTTGTTTTTTGTTTTTGTTTGTTTAAGATTTTATTTGAGAGAGATTTTCTTTGAGAGAGAGAACATGAGAGGGGAGAAGATCAAAGGGAGAAGCAGACTCCCCGTGGAGCTGGGATCCTGATGCGGGACTCAATCCTGGGACTCCGGGATCATGATCTGAGCCAAAGGCAATCGCTTAACCAACTGAGCCACCCAGGCACCCCCCACAGCATTTGTTGAAGAGACTTTTTTTTTTTTTTAAATCTTTTTTTTTTTTTTTTTTAAAGATTTTTTATTTATTTATTTGACAGAGAGATCACAAGTCGGCGGAGAGTCAGGCAGAGAGAGAGAGAGAGAAGCAGGCTCCCGCTGAGCAAAGAGCCCGATGCGGGGCTCGATCCCAGGACACTGAGATCATGACCTGAGCCGAAGGCAGCGGCTTAATCCACTGAGCCACCCAGGCGCCCCAGAAGAGACTTTTTTCCATTGGACATTCTTTCCTGCTTTGTCAAAGATTAGTTGACCATAGAATTGAGGGTCAATTTCTGGGCTCTCTATTCTGTTTCATTGATCTATGTGTCTGTTTTTGTGCCAGTACCATACTGTCTTGATGACTACAACTTTGAAACAGAGCTCGAAGTCTGGAATTGTCATGCCCCCAGCTTTGGTTTTCTTTTTAAACATTCCTCTGGCTATTTGAGGTCTTTTCTGGTTCCATACAAATTTTGGGATTATTTGTTCCAGTTCTGTGAAGAAAGTTGATGGTATTTTGATAGGGATTGTATTAAATGTATAGATTGCTCAGGTAGCATAGTTGTATCTGGCTTCTTAGCATAATGTTTTCAAGCTTCTTGTTGTAGCATATATCGTTACTTCATACATTTTTAATGGCTGAATAATATTCCATTGTATGGATATTCAGTATTTGACTTTTACAGTATTTGACTGATTCTTAAATTCTTGGTCTTACTATAGAATTAATCTATTGCATTTTATTTTATAGTGTTTGTAAGAGAGACTCTGACAAATTTAGTCATGTATTTTCTACCATGATGGTTTTCTAGAATTATCTTCCCAAATACAAGTTAGAAATGTCAGAGAACAATTTCTTCCTAGCCAGTTATTAGTAGAGTTATTCTCCAGTGAACAGAATGTTTTATTTTTAGTCTTATTCAAAAGTTATACCAGATGTTATACCAACAGTTAAACTGTTGAAGACTTTTAACTGAAATTAGCTCCCAAGAAAATTAGATTAATATTATATCTTTTTATTTTAATACAAAAGTTTTCCAACTAAAATGAGGAATGTTCTGTGAACATTTTATGTATTTAGAGAAGATAGGAAAGGATCTAAGAAGGATTTATGTCTTCCCATATTCATTTTTGAAACCTGAGGAGAGACTGGTTGACACAAATTCATTTTATTTGTCTTTTTATTTTTTATTTTTTTAAGATCGATTTATTATTTTAGGGGCAGGAGGGGCAGAGGGAGAAGAGAATCTCAAGCAGGAGTCCTTTAAGGACCTGGTCTCAGAGCTGCCTTTTTATTCTGTACGGTACCTAATATGTCCAATAAACTTATTCTCTGTTAAAGCTAGGATCTAAAGAACCCTAAGTGTTATAGAAGATAATGATACAATTAGATTAATTTTGTAAAACTGCATACTTTATTTCATAAAGTGAGATTTTTGTAAAAGAGCTTTGCAAATTGTCATGTGTTTAAAAGACATTATTTTAGGATGTAGGTTGACTGTAACAAACTCATGTTAGGATCTCACAGTCTGATTAGTGAGACAAGATTCAAACCAAAAATCTTAATTAGCATTTTCCTTTTAATGCTCTACTACTATTCCTTTTATTTGCTTTCTGTATCTTCTCTATTGTGGCTATAAACTGTTTCCTTAGAACTTAAAAAATCTGGTGGTTTCACCATAATCCTTTTAGTTAGTAAGTTATAGTTTGCTTGTAGAAATAAGATGAAAACATAAAATAGTAATTAATCAAATGAAACAATGCCTATCTTAGCTGTCAGCACATAATCGTTAAATTAATGAACAAGTCAATGAGTAAACAAGTGATGAGTGAACAGTATATACAATATGCTCTATGGAACATCAGAGTGGGGAAAAAGCACTGTAGCTTGGAGTGGTCAGAAAAATGTTTCTGAGTTGTCCAGAGAAGGGCAGGATTTGAGCAGGTATGTTCCTGGGTCTGTTTTAGGTTCTTGGAATACAGTGGGAACAAGAGAATATGACTGCTCCCATTGAGCTTCTGTCCTAGTAGGGTGATGGATAATGGAGAAAATAAACGTGAACTATAATTTCAGGTTGTTCTAACTGCTCTGAAGAAAAATAAAAACAGATTAAGGGTCAGAGTGAGGAGTCAGAGTTGAGAGCTGCTATTTTTTTAGGGAGACTGGTCAGAGCAAGCTCTGACGAGGTGATGTTGGAGCAGAAACCTGAATGAAGTGAGGGAGTGCACAGTGGAATATTTGGAAGAAGCATTCAAAGCAGCAGGAATAGTATGCAAACGCTCTGAGGTGAGAATGAGTGTGGTATGTTTAAAGGAGTGCAGAGAGGTTGGTGTGGTTGGAGTTCAGTGAGAATAGAAGTGATCAGAGGACTGGGCAACAGCAAGACACAGGGCCTTTAGCTTCCATGTTTTCTTCCCACCCAAGTCCTTCCATCAAACTGGGTATGTGGACGATCCATCAACACCTTAGCTTCTCATTTCATTTTTTTTTTTTTTTACCCTCGAAAGATTTTATTTATTTATTTGAAAGAGAAAGAGAGAGGGCATATGCAAGAGTGGAGGGGAGGGGCAATAGGGAGAGGGGAAAGCAGAGTCCCCACTGAGCCGGGAGCCTGATGTGGGGCTTGATTCAAGGATCCTGAGATCATGACCTGAGTCAAAGGCAGATGCTTAACCCACTGAGCCACCCAGGTGCCTGGCTTCTCATTTCTTTGGTCTCTTTTCCCAAGGCATTCCCTGTTTCTTTCAGCCACTTGTTCCGCTGCCGCACTCTGGACCTTGTCCCCACCTGAACTGTTCTGTGTCTGAAATCAGTTTCAGACATTCCATTCTCTGAAACTGATCCCACTCATTGGTCAATATGACATCCAACACCCCAGTTCTTCAGCTTCAGATGGACCTTCAATTCCCTTGCCCTACCCTCCCTCTATTAAAAGCCCCTGCCTATCTGTATTTCCCTCCTTATCCAGCTTGGATTCATAACCCATTACCACCAATATTTCAGATCCTTTCTGTTTACCTTGCATTGCACCTATCTAGTCTACCAGACATGAATTCAGCTGTCCTTTTTTTCTTGCTAGTTTATGGGCTGCTGAGACCTACTGGAAAGAATATGCAGAAACCATCCAGACTATCAAGCTTTTATATTAATGGTCATTAATCTCAAGCCTCTAACACTGCCTGACTAGCCCACTCTCATTTTCAGCAACTATCTCAAGCTTTCTCTTCTCCACTTAAGCCTCTGATCCAGTCACCACTCCTCGTTTTCAATCAATGACTATCTCCTTCTTCACAACAAATAGAAGTGATCAAATAGGAATTTTCTCCACTGCTGACCAACAGACTTAAAATCCTCACTGTTCTGTATGCTGATAATTCTTTCTCTTCTATTCCAGCAGAAGAGGCACCCCTCATGTTTCTGGATTCTGTTTTTTTCCCGTTTTCTTGTCACTTCTGTGTTTTCTATTTATCCATCATTCTTATTTCTTCTCATTAAAAAAAAGAGAAATATTTCCAATCTATCTCATCTTAATATCCCTTGATCCACATCCCTCTCCAGTTACCACAAACTCTCTCTTCTCCACTTCAGTAACTTCTGAAAAAGTTCACCTTCCCTTCCAAAGCCACTCCTGGTGACATTTCCAGGACCTTCCATGTTGCTAATCCAATGTACATTCTCATCTTACTAGATGTTACAGCAACATCTGACATGACTGATCACTCTCTCTTTCTAAAAAATATACTTTTTGGAGAGGGAGGGATGTCAAATACTCTTCTCGGGGCACCTGAGTGACTCAGTTGGTTAAGTAGCTGCCTTCAGCTTAGGTCATGATCTCAGGGTCCTGGGATCAAGCCCCGAGTCAGGCTCCCTGCTCAGCAAGCAGCCTGCGTCTCCCGCTCCCTCTGCCTTCTACTCCCCCTGCTTGTACTATCTCTCTCTGTCAAATAAATAAATAAAATTATAATAAATGAAAACAAAAACAAAAAAACCACTCTTCTGTTTTACCCTCTATATCTCTAGTAGTGTGTTCTCAATCTTTGAAAGACTGTCTGTCCTCTTAGTTGTACATTTTCCCCAGAGCTCTGTCCTTAGCCATTTCTTTCCACAGACATATGCCAGGCAATTTGGTTCATTTCTTTGGCTTTAATTACCATCAATGTGCTGATGACTATCCACTTTAGATCTCTAGCCCTTATTGCGCTCCTGAATTGAGACATGTGTAACTATTTATCTGTGCTTAGATGTCTAACAGTTACTTCAAACTCAAGAAGAACAAAATTCAACTTAATCTTTCACAAACCTGCTCTTCTGGTATTCTTTATTCAAGAACTAACATTGCTATCCACCCAGTTGCTCAGATCGGAGATGTGTGTGTCACTCTTGGCTTCTCTTCCTTTCACTCACTACAAATGATCCATTACCAAGTCCTATCAATTCCATCTTTTTAAATATCACTCAAACTAGTCTACTTCTCTCCATTCCCATGGCCTCCCTGCTCATGCTCGGGCTACCTTCTCTGCCTCCAGTTAACTGGTCCTTTGACTCCTTATTAAGCTCTCCTTTCTCCTCACCCCATGCATTCCCTACAGAGCAGCCAGAATTCTCTTTCAAAATAGAAATGGTATCTTTTGGCTGCTTAAAACCCCTCAGTTGATTTGCATTGCTTTTGGGATAAAGCCTCAGCTCCAGCCTTTAGCTCCAGTCTCATTTCACTCACATTCTCTTCCCATGCTATGTTCTTTCATGGTTTCCCTTCCCCTGTCTGGATCCTCTTCTATCAGCTACCAGGGTAACATATTCGTTCCTCTGGTTTCAACTTTAAACATCATTTCCTCCAGGAGGTTAGGAGACCTGTTCTGTTTACATTGTACTCTGTGCTGTTCTTATCATAGGTTTAACAAATTTTGGTGTAATTACTAGGTTAATTACCTTTTTTCCCTGGATTGTAGGTATGGTGTTTTTCTTGTACTCCTCTGCATCACTGGTGTTTATCACTGGGACCGTTACCTGTTAAGCTCCTATTAAATGTTGGGGAGAGAGAGAAATATAAAATGCAGTACGGAACCAAATCTGCACACATTTTAAAGGTAAAACAAGGATCCAAACAAATTTTGCTTTTCTGTCACACAAGTATGGTTTGCATTAACCTCACAATACAAGTTATATATCAGCATTTCTTTTTTTCCTTTGGTGGGAAGGCATAATTAGAACATTTAGTCTGTAGATTCTATTGAATGGACAAAACCAGATATTTACTTAGACCAGTGGTTTTCAGCTTTCGGCTGTCCTTTGGAATCACTTGGGGAATTTAAAAAAATTCTGTTTTCTGAGTCCCATCCTCGTAGATTGTCTTTTAATTGGACTGAAATTTGTGAAAGCTATCTGCATGATTCTGATCCACAGCAGAAGTTAAGAACATGACAGGTACTGGACTTTTTTCTATGTGACATGCTTCACTGATTGATATTTGAGCTTGTTGGCAAACAGGAAATTCAACCAATCCAGATTCAACAGCGTCCTGATCCACGCACTGGTACTTCAGCTCCAGGTAAAAATGGCTGAAACAGTAAAAAGAATCTGTTGGGACAAATAACTGTCAAGTCCCGATGATCACAAACTTGATCCAGTGTCCCAGTGATGGCCCCAGGGACCCATGTCCTTCTCTTTCTCCTATCTGTTTTGGTGTTGGCTTTCTCATAATTTAGACCCTCCACATGGCCAAAGATGACTGCCAAAGACACCTGGAAGGTGAACCGATCTTTGTCCCAGTATCGTTATTAGAAAAAGGTTTTAGATTCACTATGATTGGACTAGTTTAGGTTACAAACCAATAGCTGTGTTCAGTGGGTTGGGATGTGCTAGAACAAGAGTGGAGCTCTCTTACCAGGAATCATAACAATTCCCAAACAAATAGAAGTTCTTTTGGGAAGGAGAAGGAGAGAGAAATCAATGCCAAGACCACCAAATAAATGTCTGCTATAACTCCACAGTGGTTTGGCCTACCTGCGGAATTTGTTCACAAAACTGTAATAGTATTTTTATAGTATTATACTATATACTATACTATAAAGTACATAGTATGTTATAAGTAACCAAGATTATTTGTATTTCAGAAACAAAATAACCCAAAAAGGTAAGTAACATAGATAGGTTTCCACATCAATTTCTACAGTTAGTGACTACTAATAAACTAAATATGATTGTATTCAATACAAAGCCATTTAGTGAGAAAGGACTTAAGAACAGAAATTTTAATTTGATCCTACAAATGTAAGTTGCCTCATGTATGGTATTTGTGCCTCGGTGAACAATTTTTTTTTTTTTTTTGCTTCATTTTGAAATACAACAACAAAAAAATCTTAGACCCTCCAGAGTGTCTGATTTGTGGATTTCCACCCTCTAAGCTGAGTGTTACCAGCCAAAAAGATTCTGTTGAGCTTTGCTTTTTATAATTTTCATTATGAAAGCAGTAGGGTTTTAATTTCTCCCAAAATATATTATTGAATTATAATATTGGGTATGTCATTCCTAATGACACATGCTAAAACAGAAAATAACACACAATCACCCCCCCACACACACAAATTCCCTCTTCCCTCTGCCTATCCCCCAGGGGCTGCTAACTCTCCCTAGTTGGAAACTCACTGTTCTAGAGATTACTCTCACCAAATAGCCTCCTAATTATAATGTGGCTTTGCATAAAAAGTTTCCCATAGACAGAAAATGTGCTAACCAACAGGCATGAATTTGGAGTCTGCATATAGTTACATTCCCCATTACAAGTTAATTCATCAGTGTTCATCAGGCCTTATACACCACACATTGTCTGCATGTGCTAACATTTAAGTTTCTGAGTTTATAAAACTAAAGACCAGATTCTAGAACAAAAACTGCTAAGACCAGGGATGTTATGGTGGCCCAACCGTTGTTATTCAAGCCACCCTCACCAGACTCCTTTCTGTTCAAATTGTACCAGTGAAAACCTTTTAAGAGAGTGAGGCATAAAATAGCACAGGTAGAGTTTCTTTGACCATTTAGAAATGCAGTACCTGAATTCTGTCTGTATACCTAGCAAGAGAGTGGACCTCCCTGGACATAGTGAAGAGAGAACAAGAACCTCTGGTGTCATCATCAACCTAGAAGTTCCTGGGAACAGAGTGCCTGTGGTGAAGAACTCAGGAGCTAGAATGTGAGCATTGAGTCAATATTGGCCATAAAATCTTGGAGAAAACAATCTGGTTTGCAAGAGGTAGAGGCCAACCAAGTTCATCTGCAGGGCTTCAAGTTCTGCTCTTCTTTAAGACACTTTGAGGGTCTTCCAGTGATGAATGTCATGGGCAAACCCTCTGCAGAGATGCAGTTGTTGTTTTTAGCTACAGAAGACTTCAAACATACACAAAGATAGATAGAATAGTATAATGAACCTTCAAATGCCTACCACTTCATTTTGGTAACAATGAACTCGTGGCCAATTTTGTTTCATCAAAACCCCCACCCACTTTGCTCAGTGGTACCTGCTTCCACTCCCACTAGTTTTGAATCAAACCTCAGACATTTCTGAGATGGATAATTTTTTAGTCAAATAGCTAACTTGTTTTGGATGGTAATATGAAAACGGTCACTGCAGTTAGGAGACCTGCATTTCCTCAGATTATGATCCCCTTATGGTAATGTATCCTTGCTAAGAATGGGATTTGGCTGCACTATCCCTGTAAAATTTCATCTGTTCTTGGTGGAGTGTGAGGTGCTGTTATTTAAAGTGGCTGACCGCAGGAAATCTAGAGAAGTCTGAGGACTTCAGGAGAGGCTCATAGGCCAGGTCCTCCCCCTGAGTCTTAGGAAACCAGCCCATCTTTGACTCAGTACAGTGAGCCATGGGAGACTCCTGCTGCCACACATAGTTTTGTTCTACCACTGAAGATTCCAGACTGTGGGAAACATGTCCTAAGTTCAGACTACCTTTTGAGTCAAAACCACAATTTCCTAAGTGAAAAGGTAAAGGCATTCCCTGAAGGGAGTAGACAGTCCCCTTGTCATTTGGAGGTAGATAGCCACAGTGGGATATTAATTAACTGAGGTTAATATGCATGCCTTTCTCTCATGGGCTGAGGGAATTTGAGGGCTTGGATTCAAGTTGGGAGAAACAGGCTAGAGGGATACCTGTGAGGTAGGAGACCTTGCCCTTGCATTTTTTCAGTCTGGCTGGGAGTTAGGCAGAGAAGGTCTAGGACCATAGGCTAAACATTCTGATAGAAGCTATATCCAGTAAGAATTATAGGTTGGCTTCTATGTGGTATTTTCCTTCTATAATCTCTATATCTTCAACAAAGTCAGTAAAAGTTGTGTACTGATTTCACCAGGCTGGTGTGAAATTAAGAAAAGAGATTGGGTACACACATAGGACAGATCAGTACAATAGTAGCAACAACTTGCCATGAGAGACCAACTCTGACACTGCAGAAGGCACAGAGGTCCGTCCCTTACCCCTCAAAGCCAACTGCAATGACTATGATGGTCCTATGGGACAGTGGGATATTCCTAAGGATTCTTAGGGTCATTAGGGAGGGGAACCTGATGAAGACTGGATTTCCTGTTACCCCATGGGTAGGATGGAAGGAAAGGAAATATGACTTGTGAGTCCTGAGCCCACCAGAGAAAAATCAATATTACCATGTCATATACAGAGTTGATGTGGATAGCAAATTTGTAGGTTACATAAGAAACTGTTGGGGGGGGCAGTGTGGGGGAACCTGGATGGTTCAGTTGGGTAAGCATCCAACTCTTGATCTTGGTTTAGGTCTTGATCTCAGGGCTATAAGTTCAAGGCCCACAATGGGCTCCATGCTTGGTGTGGAGCCTACCTAAAAAAATAAAAAATAAATAAAACAACTGTTAACAGGGTTCCCTTTGGGATTTCACTTTGTATTCTTCTATACATTATAAAAAAGCTTACAAAATATATGTATTACTTTTGTAATATAAATTAAGATAGAAATGTATATATAATACCTAAAATCATTTTCTAGCTGAGGCAAGAAGTCTATGCTACATTAGGAATTAAATAAGGGAGAAAAATAGCACATTTTAAATATTACCCCAGAGTAGTTTACATTTGCCAAGTTTCTTCTAAATTTTCCTTCTGAAATTCCACCCCCGCTTTTTTTAAACAAAAAAATATCTATTATTGAACTACAGGCTGTGGAACGATTTTAGCATTCCCCCAGGCTTACACCATTAGTAACGATGTTAATTCCTTGCATGCAGCATTAGATCAGCGTTCTCATTTCTGGCTGCACACCGGCAACCTGGCCCCAACGTCAGTAAACCTGGAGTAATAGGCTGATGGGAGCCCACCTCTTTTTTTAATTTCCAGAATTCTACAGGTGATTCTGATGTACATCCACAGTTGAGGTCCTGCATTAGAAGAAGAATGTACAGGGAACACCCCCAGAAGACTCAACCCAAACTTCTACACAATGTGAGTTGTGTAGTAACCAGTGAGTTGACTGGTCCATCCTGAAGATTCCCTACAGAAGAGCAAATGGCAGAGCCAAACAGAAACTGAAGCTTGACAAAGAAGCATGGACACCCTGGTAGTTAAAATATACTTTTAAGAAATTATTTTGAAGGTTCGTCGTCCGGCGGCAACCATGGCGGGTCAAGAGGATCCGGTGCAGCGGGAGATTCACCAGGACTGGGCGAACCGAGAATACATTGAGGTCATCACCAGCAGCATCAAGAAAATCGCGGACTTTCTCAACTCATTCGATATGTCTTGTCGTTCAAGACTTGCAACACTAAACGAGAAATTGACAGCCCTCGAACGGAGAATAGAGTACATTGAAGCGCGGGTGACAAAAGGTGAGACCCTCACCTAGAGCTATGCCATGCTGCTGCTGGGAAGTTGCTTCATGGAACGCAGGCCGACGTGGGAAAGGCCCCAGCAGCCTCAGCTCCTTCCTCTCTCCTTAAAGAGCAACAGGGCTTATTCTTGTTTTTGGTTTTTTTTTTTTTTTTTTTTTTTTTTCAAAAGTGTGGCCTTTGGGTTCTGCCATGTACGTCGGTGTGTGATGTGGCATGTGGGAAGATATCCAGGGAAGCTCTTGGAACCAACATTAGGCATTTTATCTTTGAAGTAACATTTTGTAGAACTATCTGTCAATGTATGAGGCGCTCAGAGCCAGACGCCTGGGACTCTGTTAAGGTCCTCCCCACCTCTCTTTCTCTCAGACTTTTCTTACAACTCTCATTGCCTCTGCATTGATTCTGGAAACAGTCTTTGTCTCCTTTTCACCTTTGGTGGGGTTTGGGAGGCAGTCCTGGCCGAGACACTTATGCCCTGGCAAGGTGGCCGCCAGAGAATGTTGTTGCTAACCCACCAGTTTCTTGTCCTTCCAGGCCCCCACTTGGCTTGAGGGACATGTTCAGAATTTTCTTTCTGTCACTTGGGGTATCTTTGCCTCTCATATTTCCCTAATAAACTCCTCAACTTTAAAAAAAAAAAAAAAAAAAAAAAGAAATTATTTTGAATTAATTCAACTCTTCTGGCTTTTGAGTCTACTAGTACTTCTTTTTTCCCCTTGTATTTCATGTAAATGCAACACAGTGAATCAAGAGAAAGGAGAAGCGAGAATAGGCTATGGTAAAGAAAATGTTTTTAAAGTGGGTTTTAGAATTATTCTGGAGTTGTTCTTCACTTCAAAGGGGCAGGAAAATATTCAAACAGAAGTAGTATACGGTTATTGTGAAAAATGTTGGTGAAGCCTCTTGTTCTGTTGCTCACTCTCCAGGATTTGGGGGCCAGCACATTATGTCTAGTGCCTCAAAAAAGAGCTCCGTGTGTCTGTGAAAGAGAACCAAGGCAGATGAAGCCTAGGAAGGGGGATTTACCTTACAGAGTAAACTAAACTGGGATTCTTAACCTGCAGTCTTTGGAGAGCTTCAGGTTATCCATGAATCTCCTGAAATTGCCTACAAAATTGAGCATGTGCCCTTTTTTTCTAGAGAAATGGTCCAAGGCTTTTTTTTTTTTTTTAAGATTTTATTTATTTATTTGAGAGAGAGAGACAGTGAGAGAGAGCATGAGCGAGGAGAAGGTCAGAGGGAGAAGCAGACTCCCCATGGAGCTGGGAGCCCGATGCGGGACTTGATCCCGGAACTCCGGGATCATGACCCAAGCCGAAGGCAGTCGTCCAACCAACTGAGCCACCCAGGCGTCCCTGGTCCAAGGCTTTTATCAGATTTTCAAACCATTAGAAAGGATTAAATAGTGCTTTATTTCCCCCCCCCCTTTTTTTTTTAAACAGTCTGGAGGGGTGCCTGGGTGGCTCAGTCAGTTAAGCGTCTGTTTTTGGATCAGGTCATGATCCCAGGGTCCTGGAATCAGGTCCTGTATCAGGCTCCCGGAGCTCAGCAGAAGCCTGCTTCTCACCCTCTCTCTGCTCCTCCCTCTGCTGTGTTCTCTCTGTCAAGTAAATAAACTAAATATTTAAAAAGAAAGAAAAAAAGAAAAAGGAAGGGAAGGGAAGGAAGCAAGGAAGGAAAGAGCCTGGAAGATAGAGATGGAAGGTATAAAAATTATTCAAGTTAGGAAGATAGAGACACCTGGGTGGCTCAGTTGGTTAATTGGCTGCCTTCAGCTCAAGTCAGGATCTCAGGGTCCTGGGATCGAGTCCCATGTCAGCTTCCTGCTCAGTGGAGAGTCTGCTTCTCCCTCTGCCTGCTGCTCCCCCTGCTCTCTCTATCTCTCCATGACAAATAAATAAATAAAATCTTCAAGTTAGGAAAATAGAAAAGAGGGCATATTGATTTAGTCAGCTGTCTGGAGGGATCCCACTGGTTCTTGAAGCTGGAGCAAAAGGCAGGTAATCACATTGTTTGAAGCCTGCCATGCGGGGGAAAGGCAGAGAAGTGAATAAGAAACCATAGATCGAAATTCCACGTGTGAGAGCAGGTAGTTGGTAATTGTTGAAACTGCATGAGGGTCCATAGGGATTAATTAGGTTTGAAATTTTCCACAATAGAACATTTTTTTTTTTAAAATAAAGCACCCCAGAGAGGATTTTGGGAAGATGCCAGAGCAGGAAGCACCAGAAATCTATCTTGCCACATTGCACTGGCAGAATCTGTCTGATGTAAGTATGTTAGAACTCTCAAGTCTCTGCAAGGCTTGCAAATTCTAGGAGAAGGGCTGGATGGTAAATTGAGGTTAATTTTGGTCAGTTTCAGCTCTGCTAGAGCAGCAGCCACTCATCTCCCACCCCTCTGCCCCTTGGCTGGCTGCCCAGCATGTGTTTCTGGAACTGTCTGCACACAGTCTCTAGGAACCAGGGTGGGAATAAAGGATCCTATGGTCCAGATACCAAGGATCTGTGCTCTGACTGTAGATTGCTGCTTCTGATCACAGAGGTGCAGACAAAGAGGTAGGCAGCCATTGCTGTAGTACCTCATGTCACCCCCCACCCCCATCCCCCTGTTGTTGCAAGCCCCTATCCCTCTGGCTGAAGTGACTTCCAGGGGCTTTAAAGGGCTGGCACCTTCTCCCCACCCTTCAGTTTTTTCTTTTCTCCCTTTGGGAGGCAGGTATTGAAAACTAGGACATTCAAAAGCAACTGCATATAAGGGGAAATTAGAAAGTCACTGCACATGCTCAAGGGCAGGCACAAGCTCATAAAAGACCTGAGAAGAACTAAAGCTTATACCTCAGGCTGATCCTTGGCACAGACACAGCCTATAGCAAAAATGAAAAACAACAAAAAACAGCAAGCCTTGGGGAAGGGGGAGAATCTGATTTTCAGAGGTGTCACATTATCAGATTGAAATGTCCTATTTTCAACAACATCAACAGAATCACAAGGCATACAAAGAAACAGGAAA
Organism: Mustela erminea; assembly: GCF_009829155.1. Lineage (NCBI taxonomy): Eukaryota > Metazoa > Chordata > Mammalia > Carnivora > Mustelidae > Mustela > Mustela erminea. The sequence goes on from NC_045614.1 coordinate 145,039,301, forward strand.
GTATGGCCCATTCAAAGAAAAAAATAAAACAACCAGCAGAAACTGTCCCTGAAAAGGACTTGATAGGGGATTTGGTAGACAAAGACTTTAAAACTACTGTCTTAGAGATGCTCAAAGACTAAAAGAGGATGTGGAGAAAATCAAGGACGTGATATATGAATAAAATGGAAACATATATAGATAGACACCTTAAGCAACAACAAGAAAAAATTCTGTAGCTAAGAAGTACAACTAAAATTAAAAATTTGGTAGGTGGATTCAAAGGCAGATTCAAACAGGTAGAAGAAAGAGTCAGTGAACTTGAAGTGAGAACAATAAAAATTATAGCATTTGAAGAACAAAGAAAAAAGATAGAAGGAAGCAAAGCCTGTGGGACACTGTGGATGAACCAAAGTACACATTGTGGAAGTCCTAGAAGGAGAAGAAAGAAAAGAGCAGAGAGAATATTTGAAGAAATAATGGCTGAAACTCTGTAAGAATTTTGGAACATTCACAAATTTGTTGAAATTGAAGAACTCACACAAGAAAATAGAAAACCCTTAGAGATGAATGAAAACAAATACCCAACATATCAAAACTTACGGAACACAGTGGTAACAGTGCTAAGGGGGAAATTTATAGCTATAAATGCTTACATTAAAAAAATGAGAAATATCTCAGGGCACCTGGGTGGCTCCATTGGTTAAGCATCCAACTCTTGATTTTGGCTCAGGTCATGATCTCAGGGTCATGAGTTCCAGCCCAACGACAGGCTCTATGCTCAGAGGAGAGTCTGTTTGAGATTCTCTCTTCCTCCCCCTGCTCACTATAGGTGAGTGTGCACATGCATGCATCTCTCTCAATTAAATAAATGTTAAAAAAAAAGAAATATCTCAAATCAACAACCTCATGTTACAACTTAAGGAACTAGAAAAGAAAGAGCACACTAAACCCAAAGCTAGAAGAAGGAAGGGAATAATAAAGACCAGAGAAGAAATAAACAAAATAGAAAAATAATAGAGGGGCGCCTGGGTGGCTTAGTGGGTTAAAGCCTCTGCCTTCAGCTCAGGTCATGATCCTGGAGTCCTGGGATCAAGTCCCACATGGGTCTCTCTGCTCAGAGGGGAGCCTGCTTCCTGACCCCCCCCCCACCCCGCCCCTTGCCTGCCTCTCTGCCTACTTGTGATCTCTGCCTGTCAAATAAATAAATAAAATCTTAAAAAAAAAAAAAAGAAGAAGAAGTTAATAATAGAGACAGAAAGCAGAATGATGGTTGCCTGGGCAAAGGGGCAGGGAGGAATGGAGAGATATTGTTTAATGGGTATTGAGTTTTGGTTTTGTAACATGGAGAGGGTTCAGGAGATGGATGGTAAATGATGGTTGCACAAGAATATGGTACTTAATTCCACTTAAAAATGGTTAACATAATAAATTTTGTGTTATTTTACAATTAAAAAAAAAATAAATTAATTAAATAAAGGGCCCCAGATGAGATAACAAGAAGACCCTGAGAAAAAGTTTCTGAGAGCCATTCAGTTTGTCATAAGAGCAGAGGTGAATGGCCCATGTTACCCTGTGGCTGAGTGGTTGGTAATGATCTCCCCACCATCTGCTTCCTTTCCTTCCTCAAATCCCTTTTTCTGATCTGCTTTTCTGAGAGAATAACCCACTTTCTTGAGAGCTTACGTGCCAAGTTTGATGCAATGATTATGAAAAAAGAAAGGTGTGAGGTTATTAATGGAAAGTCCTTTAATTTTCCGACAGTCACATAGACTTAAAAAACATCTCTAGGGCCTAGTAACTTAATAATATTGATACAGAGGCATTGGGTAAAAGAGTAAACAATTTTATGATATTTTTGGGTTGATGGTCCAGTTTTCCTTAATAGGCATAGGAATAGAATTTTGTATAATTCCCCCTTTTCACTTATTTTTCCACATAAATTCAGCCTTCATGATGTGATAGTTTCTGTTCTTTCAAAAATTAGGGTAATAATGTTATGCGTTGGGGCGCCTGGGTGGCTCAGTCAGTTAAACGTCTGCCTTTGGTGCAGGTCATGATCCCAGAGGCCTGGAATGGAGCCCTGGGGGGAAGGGTCCCTGCTCAGCAGGGAGTCGGCTTCTCCCTCTGCTCCTTCCCCCCAAGCTCACGCACATGCCCATCCGTGTTCTCTCTCTCAAGTGAGTAAGTAAAATCTTTTTTTAAAAGTAGTGTTACTTGTTTTATTAACGGTGATATAAAATCTTGGAGGGACCATTAATGCTTAGAAAAGGTCAGAATACTCACAAGTTACTATAGTCTTTTCCTAAATCTCCACTTATGTCAGACCTTCCAAATGTATGAATTTTTATGTCTTTACCTTCAACTGTGAATATCCTCTTCCACTACCTCTTCCTCACATGTAATCAGGGAATTAAAATCTTTCAACAAGTTTCACATTAACAAACTGCTTGTATGAAAACTGTCACCCTGTCCTTCACCTCCTGGGCACCAGAGGGCAGATATCTTAAATCTCACTTACCCAGCACATAAATCCTTTTTCCCTCCACAGCAAAGTTCTGTCCTCTGGATTTGCTCCAGCACCCTGTAGAAGCTGAAAGGAACAATTCAGTTTTGCTTTTCCGGACAATGTCTTTGCAGCGGCTAATTGGTTCAACACACCCACCAGGGACAGAAAGTAAGGATTACTCAGGAGGCAGCCCCACCACCCTTTATCAATCAGCACAGTCAAAAGACTTGTCCTTGTAAATAGTCTTTGCAAACAATCAGTTCATAATCTTTTTTGTTCTTGTGAACCTTTAATTGTTTTTCCGGCTAAAGACAATCTGAAATTCAATTCATTGCGCTAGCCTTCAAAGCTTGTGAGGTAAGATTATAGAAGTGAAACTGCTTTCAAAGGGGAAAGCAGAACCATATAATTGCAAAGTAGATTATCCCTAGGAGATAACGTTAACAAGACAAGGTCCTTTGCCTAATAAGTAATCAATAAAAGGTCAACAGTGATTGCCGGGGATTCATTTTAAAGGAGTGAAGTTAACTTTTGGTCCTGGCGAATGTAGTCTTATAGTTTGTATTTTCTAACAATTTTGTTTGTTGTTGAGCTTTCTTTTTGAAAAAAATTTCACTTTCTAAAAAAAAAAAAAAAAAAGAAAGAAAGAAAAAATTTTCATTTTCTAAACCTGTTAATTCTTGTGGACTTACCCTAACCTTCACATTCAGAACCGCTCAAATCGACATTTCTTCATTTATAGAGAATTGTGGCTATTAAGAAATCTAAAAATTGAATTTAAAAAATAAAACATAACTTTTTATTTGCTGTGAGAAACCAGGTATCAACCAACAATAAGTAAATAGTTCCAAAAGAAAATGCAAGTACAAATATGTGGAATATCTTTTTTTCCCTAATACCAAGTAAGAATATTCTTATTTTCCTTTGGGCCTCAATATCAGTATATTTAGAGTAGTTTTAGATTTCTTGGGATTGTTTTTAATGTTTATTTCCTTCTTCTGACAACTATGATCAGATTCAGCTGAAGGAATCAGAGACTTCAGAGTATCACAATTGGTGGGGTGTGTGTGTGTGTGTGTGTGTGAGTGCTTTTAATATTTTTTACTTCTTTGTCAGACAGAGGGAGAGAGAACACAAGCAGGGGGAGCAGCAAGCAGAGGGAGAAGCAGACTCCCTACCGAGCAGGGAGCCCTATGAAGGACTGGGTCCCAGGGCCCTGGGATCATGACCTGAGCCAAAGGCAGGGGCTTGATCCACTGAGCCACTTAGACATCCCACAATTGGCAGTTTCTAAATTCAACAGAAACACCCCTCCCTGAATAAAAAGTTTTTTTTGCTCAGTGTTATGCCACACACCCCTCCCGGAATAAAAAGTTTTTTTGCTCAGTGTTATGCCAACGTCTTGCTAACTTACCTTAACTGTTTTCGTGATTACTGTAAGCAGTAGGAAGAGAAATTAAGACTTGTACAGCACTTTATTCATACATATTCACACTCATTCATCTCCCCACACGCATGTGGGATGGACACTTTATAGGATGGACAACTGCCTCAGAGAAGTTAAATAAGCTGATTTAAAAATTCAAGTTACATATTACTACAGGGAAATTAGTGTTTTGGTTTTGTTTTTTTTTTTTTTTTAAGATTTTATTTATTTATTTGACAGAGATCGCAAGTAGGCAGGTGGTGGTGGGGGGGGAAGCAGTCTCCCCACTGATCAGAGAGCTCAACTCAGGGCTTGATCCCAGAACCCTGGGATCATGGCCCAAGCCGAAGGCAGAGGCTTTAACCCACTGAGCCACCCAGGCGCCCCATTGTTTTCTTTTCTTTTTTTTTTTTTTAGAATTGGCATAGACCATAGTCCTGTATTTCTAATGGTTTATATGTGAAAAACTTTTTTTTAAGTCAAATATTTGGACTTGAAATATATTCCAAAATTAATCCTGAGTACATGGGAAAATATATTCTGAATTTCAATTCCCCCAGCTCCAATCTGATCCCAACTCATAAATTCCAGACCTCTTTCGTTCTTCAGCTCAGTAGTTTCTGCTTATACAGTTTGATCTTCTGCGGCTTCAGTTACCTGTGGTCAGTCCTGCTCCGGAAGCAGATGATCCTAGAGGAATCAGGAGAAGGTCCACAGCTGCCAAATCCATTCACCTCGTCTCATCTCATCCTAGGCATCATTCACAGCATCACAAGAAGAAGGGTACGTACAGCAAATAAGAGGATGCGAGAGAGAAGAGATGCCATGTTCGCATCACTTTTATTATAGTATACTGTCATAATTATTCCAATTTGTTACTATTGTCATTAATCTCTCACACTGCCTACCTGATAAACTCTATCATAGATATGTGTGGTAGAGGAAAAGGCATAGTATAGATAGGGTCTGGTACGTCCCCCGTTTCAGGCACCCACTAGGGTTACTAGAACAGACACCCTGCAGATAACTGGGGATTACTATGTCACCCTTTTCTGCCTACATACATTCATAGCATAGGTCAGATCTTGATGTTTGGGAGGCAGTGTGGGTAGAGAGGAAAATGTAGCCCCAGGCAGCAGACAGCTCCCTTCCCTACTCTTTAACAGTGTGAACTTGAGTAAAGGTCCCAGACAGCTCCCTTTCCTACTCATTGACAGTGTGACCTAGAGCAAAGGTCGTGATTAGATTGAGCCTCAGCTCCCACCTCAGCAATCCCGCAGTAATAATGTATGCCTCTTAGAGCTATTTTGAGGACTAAATGAAATACCATTTGCATTGCCCTAGAGTGTAATTGGTTCTAAAATACTTCCCATCCTCTTTAGTGCTAAATTGGATAATAACTATCAGTTAATTATCTTGCTGTTTTGGTTGTGGCATAGAGTCGTGAGTACAGTCAGGAAACCTAGGGCTGTTACTGTGCCATAGGAATTAGCTTTGGATTGGCCTCCCCCTAACTCATGTCTAATTTTTTAAAATGTCTTATTCATGGGCGCCTGGGTGGCTCAGTGGGTTAAGCCTCTGCCTTCAGCTCAGGTCATGATCTCAGGATCCTGGGATCAAGCCCCACACTGGACTCTCTGCTCGGCGGGGCGCCTGCTTCCCCCTCTCTCTCTGCCTGCCTCTCTGTCTACTTGTGATCTCTCTCTGTCAAATAAGTAAATAAAATCCTTTTTAAAAAGTCTTATTCATAAATTTCAAAATGTGAAGGTGGGGTACACAATCCTAATCTGCAGGGAGTGCATGCTTCTCCTCTTTTTTTTTTTCTTTCTTTTTTAAGTTCTAAAAATTTTAAAGTAATCTCCACACCCAACATGGGGATCAAACTTAGAACCCCGAGAAAAGTCACAGACTCTACCAAGGGAGCCAGTCAGGCGCCCTTGCTTTTCCTCTTGATACAAGCTTTTATCAGCAGCTAAAACACCCAGGCTGAGTGGTAAAGAAGTGGGGTCATATCATATCACAACACAGGAATTGTGGATTCAGGAACAAGAGACTGTTGATTAAATGGCACATTTGAGTCCTGAACATGAGGAGAGCCATGGCTAGAAGAAAATCTGACTTGGGGAATTAATAATTATTTGTGTTTTTGCTCACTCCTTTTTCCCTTTTCTCTATCAATGTTCCCAATAGTTTAAGATTTAAAGTAGCAAAATAAAATTCTGCTTCCTCCTTTCCCCTATTCTTGCCTTTCCATTACTTCAGCCTCATTCAGCATTTATTCCATCAAGACATATAAACTGAGCATCTATTGCATAAAAGATACTGTGCCAAGTACTGAGAATGGAATGATGAGCAAAATAGCCAGTCTTTGATCTTACGAAACTCATATTGGTTAGAAAGGCAGACAGTAAATAAAGCAACAATAAATGAATGAGCATAAGTAATATGATTTCAAAGAGTGCTAAATGTTATGAGGAAAATAAAGCGGACAAGTATAACAGAATAACTGGGAGCCTCTTTAGACTGGGTGGTCATAGGAGGCCTCTCTGAGCAGTGACCTTGAACTGAGACCTGCCTAATGATCTGAGCCATTTGAAGATCTGAGAGATCTTTACAGGTATGGAGGACAGCAGAGGTCTAGGCTTTGTGCTGGGAATGAACTTGGTTTGTTGTGAGGAGCAGAATTGAAGGAGTTATGGGGAGAATGAAAGAGAGAGAGAGGAGGAAGCAGGCTCCCTGCTGAGCAGAGAGTCTGATGCGGGCTCAATCCCCGGACCCTGGGATCATGACCCGAGCGGAAGGCAGAGGCTTTAACCCACTGAGCCACCCAGGCGCCCTAAGGTCAGAGAGTTTAGGAGGTCAGAAAGGTGGGCTGGGGGGAGGGACATTTTGTGAAAGACTGTCTAGACAGTGGTTAGGGTTTAGATTTAATACGTAATTGTCTTAGAAGGTGACAAGTGTTATAAAAAAGGGAAAGATAAGGAGGATGAGGATTGTGAGGGCGGAGCTGGTTTGCGATTTTTAAATAGGGAAGTCACAGAAGCGTCACTGACCAGGCGAACTTTAAGATTTCCAAGAAGGGAGGAGTTAGGGCTGTGGGTCCCAGGAAGAAGAGTATTCTAGACAAGACCCAGAGCAAAGCTGGTATGGAAACAGCAAGAGGGCCTGGAGAGCTGTGAGCTAGGTACTGGGTGAAATCCCTGTGGGCTATAGGGCCCTCCAGCCTTAAGAGGTCCGATGAGTGGGCAGGAAACCGTCAGAGAAGACTGAACAACTAACAGCAGCCTACTTAGTAGTTGGAAAACCAGGAAAATGTGGTTCCATAAAAGCCAAGAGAAGAAAACGTCTCAGGAGAGACTGGTTGGCTGGCGCTGCCAGGAGGGTAGGTGAGATGAAAACCAGAAGTGAGTGTTCTTTTATTTTTTTTTAAGATTTTATTTATTTATTTAACAGAGATCACAAGTAGGCAGAGAGGCAGGCAGAGAGAGAGAGAGAGAGAGAGAGAGAAGGAAGCAGGTTCCCTGCTGAGCAAAGAGCCTGATACAGGGCTCGATCCTAGGACCCTGAGATCATGACCTGAGCTCAAGGCAGAGGCTTTAACCCACTGAGCCACCCAGGCACCTCCAGAAGTGAATGTTCTTGATAGGTTTTGGTGACCTGGGCAAGAGCAGGGTCAGTGAATGATCTAAATGGAAGCTCATCGGGGGAAGGGTGAGGGGAGACGCCTGCAAAGGACAGAACCAATGGTCAAGTTGTGGTATGCCCAGGGTCCGAGGAGGCTTTTTCTCTCAGAGATAACACATGTTCCAGTGCCCGATCCTCATGAAACAAACGCATCTTGTAGCTCTCTTGGGTGTGACTGCCTTTCATGGCACTCAATGAAGCATCTGGCCGAGCTGAACCACTTTCATTCAGAATGACCACACCACCAAATTTATCCATGAGCTCATCCTCATGAAAGCCTAGAGTGTATTACTAAGTCTCTCTGAACAAGTCACTTACTTAATCGTTCTGTGTAATTTCCCCATGTGATAAGCAGGGTTGCCGGAAAACTTGTTAGCCACTTCTATGGTTTTTAGCAGCATTGCTACAAAGAAACATAAGTACTGAACCTAAAGCTATAGTTCCGTTATAAAATATTATTATTACACCTCCTTCTCCCTTCGTTTTAGGCATTTATTTCTTATGAAAATGGCCTTCATATAAACCCCGAAGAAGAGAAGGGAAAGAGAAATAACTTCCAAATGAGGGTCCCATGGCTGGTGAGGTGAGTGGAGTTTGGGCACAATGATGTCCCGCCACTTCCCAACACACACACACCCTCTCACATCCTCCGTCCGGCTCACAGACACACACTCTCAAAGTGGCTGACACTTGGCAACGCAAAAATAAACAGAAGTGAATCTACTTGGTTTATATCACTCCTAACAAGTCATGCCAATAATAATAGAATTATTTGTTATGATTTTACTACCAATCTCCTGTCCCTTTGGCGGTATATCAAGATTCTGGTGGTTCTTTTTTTCTGGTATGTAGGATTCCCTCTTCTACCCTCCCTTATTTTCCTCCCAAACTGTGCCCATGTAGGTGAATCAGTACATAATCAGCTTAGGTGGAGTTCATCAGTAAAAACATCCTAGAACTGGGGAGTGGAGTCACTTTGGCAGAGTGGTTAAGAGAACAGTCTTCAGCTGTGAACCTGGGTGACTATCCTGGCTCTGCTCCTTATGAGATATGAGAACTTGGATAACTTACTTCTTTATGCCTCAAATTCTTCCTTTGTTAAAAAGGAATAATTATAATGTTTTAGAAGTGTTTTGCAAGTATTAATTCTTCTAATCTTAACAATAACCTTACAAGATAGGTGTTATAATTAAATCTTTTTTTATAGATGAGAAAACTAAAACACAGATACTAAGTAACCTATCCTAGGTTGTAACCTACTAAAAACAGATTCATCATGTAATCCAGCAATTCCACTTCTGGGGGTATATCCATAAGAATTGAAAGTGGGGTCTCCAAGAGATATTATACACCGATATTCATAGTTGCATTATTCACAATAGCCAGAGGTAGACACAACCCAAGTGTCCCCCGATGGGTGGATAAACATGATGTGGAATAAACATATAATGGAATATTACCTGGCTTTTGAGAGGAAAGAAATCTGAAACATGATATGACATAAATGAATCCTGAAGACATACTAAGTGAAGTAAGCTAGTCATCAAAAAGACAATTACTGAATGAGGTACATAATCCTATAGGAGGTACTTAAAGTCTCTGTCAAATTCCTAGAGAAAGCAGAATGCTGAGTGCAGAAAATAGTAGAGGCTGGGGGAGAGCAAAAGGGGGAGTTGTTTAATCAGTACAGAGTTTCAGTTTTACAACACGGAAAGAGTTCTGGAGGTTGGTTGTACCACACTGTGAATGTACTTAAAACCACTGAACTACACACTCAGAAATGGTTAAGATAGTAAATTTTATGTGATGTGCATTTGACCACAATTAAAAATAAAATGAACAAATAAAAATCAACCAACCAATGAAACAAAACAAAACCATGAAAACAAACTAGAAAAATAAAACCCTACCATAGTGGGACTGAGAACACAGTGATTCTCTACTGTTTAGACTAATAGAGTTTAAAAGGCGGCCTGCCCGTTGGATAAGGAAGGCATGAACCCAGTCCCTGATAAGCTCAGGCACAGTGTTCCTGTGTGAACCAAATAGGACTGCCCCGTCATCAGCTAAGGATGCAGGTCTGAGGCTGGTGGTCTGTGCCCACGGAGGCTCTGGCAAGACAAAGCAGTAGGCCTTCACTGCAGGGTGCATTAGATGGGGGAGGGGGAAAGTGGGGACAAAGGAAACATGGAGGATGGCTGCCCTAATTCTAGCTTAGGAGGAGGAGGATGGTGCTGCCATAACCCAGGAAGGGAAGCTGGAGCCCAAGCACATGGAAGAGGCGATTGTGAGGGCCGTAATGTGTGTGTTAAGTCTAGGACCTGCAGAGCTCTTCAGGAGGCACTTAGTTTGGTGTCTGAGAAGGTGAGTGGGGCTGAGAAGCCTCATTGCCTCTTGTCAGCATTTTCTCACAGGGCTCAGTCCTCTGAAAGCTGGCTCCCTCGGATATCTCCGGTGCCCATGAACATATCAGAGGCCTAGAGAGTGCTCTGGGAAGGGGAATTGCTTCACTTTGTTTAACCTAGGTTTTTCTGAACTCGTTTGACTGTCCAGCCCTTTTTTTTCATGAGACATCTATTAATTTACTGAGGAATACACAGTGGGGAGTTATTCTCTGGTCTATTCAGATATTTATCTGTTGAGAAAGTAGAGCAAAGGAGAAACTGGTTAGAGGGTTGGTAGATCTGTAATTATTCAGAGTGGATCTGTTAAGCACTCAAAATGGAGTGAGGAAACTTCCAGAAATCCAGGCCTAACCTGGGACCTGAGGACACTGAGCTTTCTGCATGGGGACTGGTGGTGAAGGCTGCTGGGGGTTTTGATCAAAGACAGCTTGCTGTCTTGGCTTTCTACCTACATTGCATGTGCCAGTAAAGCCCTGGTCCAATCCCTCCCCTGGTTCTTTTTTATCCTCTACATTGGCTTCTTGTCCTTGCTTTCCCATTTGCATAACTAATGCACACAACACAGAGTTCCTGCAATTTTAAAGACAGCTGGCCAGCACATCTTGGATGCTGATGTCAGGAAACATCTGGAAGAGGGCTAAAGTTCCTGCAGGCCCAACTGAGAACAATGGAAGCACATTAATATGGAAAATTCAGTATAGGGGGGCTTGTGTACATAAAAATGGCTGCCAGGCCAACTTATAAAAGCCTTATGCAAAATGTTCTTGTAGTTTGGGCATTAATAAACCACTGAGCAATTGAACGGTAAGCCAACTAAAACGGAAATATTGCTACTCTCTTTTGGGCCCTTATCTTTGAGACTTTCCTTTTCTTAAAAGGTTTCCTGGAAGTCCTGCCAGCTAACCAAGATACTCTGTTCTGAAGAATCATGCACTAGTGCTTTATTTTATAATAATTTCAAGCCAATCTCCATCTTTCCTTTTTATTCTCTTTCAAAATATAAAGATATAGAGTTCTGGAACACATATTTTTGCTGTCTCTAAGAAGTCAGTGTTGGCAGAAATATTGAACTTTATACAAATTGTGACTGAATCATTTAAATACGAACATTACTTCCCAAGCCTGCATGGCATAGCTGTTGAAGGAATGGGTTTTGGAGTTTGGATTCTAGATTCTAGGTTTGTGTGACCTTGGGTAAATTACTTAATTAGCATAACTTAATCTGTAAATTGTGTTAATTATTTCTACCTGTTTAGACTGTCATAAAGAGTACACAAGCTGGGGTGTCTGGGTGGCTCTGTCGGTTAAGCATCAGACTCGTGATCTTGGCTCAGGTCATAATCTCAGGGTCCTGAGAAGGAGCCCTGTGTCTGGCTCCATGCTGGCTGTGGAGCCTGCTTAAGATTCTCTCCCTTCCTCTTTCTCCATCCCCTACCCCCCACCCCCCAAAAAAAAAGAAAAGAAAGAAAAGAGCCTATACGCTAATGTGTGTTAGAAGTGCTTAGTGAGATGCCTGGCCCAGGTTAGCTATTATGATTGTGGTTTTGTTGATATCCAAGGATTAAGAAGAAATCCTAGCTATAATCTATTTCTCAGTCCAACACCAACAAAACTGAGTATTTGCTTTCAATTTCTGGCCTATAAATGTACTTTTCAGATTAGGATTTCTCCACAAGTATTCTCCTACAGTTCTACCTACTGTTTCCCTTTATTCGGACTCCTTCGTATGACACCTGCTTTTCCCCTCTGAGAGCTTGTCGGATTCTCCCCTATCTCCAGGGTTCTGAAATTTCACAGTGACATGCTTTGCTGTTGATCTGTTTTAGTCTGTTGCAGCAGGCGTTTATCGGGCCCTATCGATCGGGTGGCTTGTGTCTCTTGGTTTTGGAAGCTTTCTTGAATTGTTGATTTATTGTGAGTTCCTCCACATCCTTTTACTTCTGCTCTTTCTTTCTGGAACCCCCATTTATTAGAATATTGTGCCTTCTACACTAATCCTCTGATTGTTTTTTCTCTTCTTCCCTATTATTCTTTACTTTGTCTTTTGTCTTTATTTTCTGAGAGCTCCTCAACTTTATCACCTTAAACCTTCAGTTAAGTTTTTAAATTCTTTTACAATATCTTAAATTTCCAAGGGTTCTTCCCCCTACCCCACTGATTCTTTTTATAGCATTCTATTCTTATAAGATCTATTTCACTTCTCTGAAGATATTAATATTTGCTTCTTTTTGAAGCTTTTATTTTGCTCCATAGTCTGTTTCCTCTATAGTTTTGTGTGTGTGTGTGTGTGTGTGTGTGTGTGTGTGTGTGTCTGTGTGTGTGTCTGTCTGTATTTCCTGATAGAGGCTTTCTTCAGATGTCTGGTAATCCCTGCCTTTTATTAATATTTTAGATCTGATGGGAAGTTCTGTGCCATAGATAAAGCTTGTTGAGTTCAGTCTTTAGCATGATCTGCCTGGGCCATTTATATTGGGGGTAGGGGGGAATGTCATTATCTTTGGGTCTTTTTTTCTTGGTCTGTTTTAGTTTTCCAGGGGAAAAAAAAAATCATGACTCTTTTCTGTCTACAGGGGTTATATCAAGCTGCCAGTGTTCTGGAAGTGCAGTGGGTATCCCAGTACTTCATTATATAAACCTTTTTTCCACATCTCTCCGCTTTCAATATAGTATTCCCAATCTTAATCACGCCTAGTGCCCCTAATTCTACCTTAGGGACCTTTATTATACCCTCTATAGAAAAAAACCTCAAGCATTCTTGTGGGATTGGGGAGAGGCAATCAACTAAGCTGCATTTGGGAGGGGACTTTTGGTGAGACCTATCCTGAGAACTGGGTTGCTTCCTGGTTTTCATCTTCCTGGTCTTTCATCCTAGTTTAGGACTTAGCTTTTGCAACTTACTAAATCAGATAACAACTGTCCTATTTTTCAGCTTCTAAAATCTCATTGTTATCATGATGTCTTCCTCCCTTTAATTTTTAAAAATCCCTTTATTTCTATTTTAACAGATATTCAGGGGAGGGATAAAGACATTTGTTCAATCATTCATCTTCAATCAGTATTTTTCGTAGAAGATATTCTTAATTTAATGATTTATTTGAAAAACTACATTTTCTCTGCCAGAATCCTAGATCAAAGAATTCTGATGAGATCAACCAATCTACTTGAATAGCTTTGTAAATGTATCCATTAATTTCTAGCCAGTTTTTAATATTTTGGCCCTTACAACTGCTGTGTGGTAAATGTTTCTATTTGTTGGCAAAACCTTCTTGGGTTGTTCATCACCTTTTATGTGGTTATAGATGTAAACAACATGTGTGCCCCAGATGGGCTCTGAAATCCAGGCTCCCACTTTGTCACATACTCCTTAACAACACCCGAGTCTTCCAAACACAAGTCCCTAAATCTACTCATTTCAGCTTACGTCCTGGCAACTCTCAAGGGAGAAATCTCTGATGACTAAAATCTCTGTAACAAGAAGCTTTTACATTTCAGTATCTGTTTTGGTAGGCAGCTTTCTATCTACCTTCTTTCTATAGAGTGAGGTGTGGGTAGATTTGGACTTAAGGCATCAGGGGTTGGAGTTAACCCGGTGAGTCACAAGATGAGCAAGAATCTAGGTCCATGGCAAATGTTATTAACACCTTCTACATTTTAAACCTTGACTTTATTTGCCAACGTGAGGATTCCTACAGCTGATACCCTCCTGGAAGAGCTGATTTCAGGGGAACGGGGCAATTCCAGCAGTAACTTGAGTGGGCCTGGACTGTGGTGGCACATGGCCAGCCTCAAATAGAGTCAGCAGCCCCCGTAGTCTCAGAATGGCGATGGCCAGCCTGGTTAGTAACAGTCAAAACTGGAGTTTTTTTAAACTGATTTTGGACCTCCATAGTCAATGGAAGACTGATCTTGCTTGTTATTTCATTAGACAATCAGAATGTGTTCAGGAGTGTTTTTCTGGTTTATAAGAATATAGTTGAGAAAAAGCTGCCTTTGAAAATCAAATAATCATAATAATCCTTGTGACTTAGGACCTGCTATTTGCTGGGTGCTTTATATACATGGTCTCATTTAGTCTTCTCAAACAATTCTGCAGTGTTATTATTATATCCATTTTCATAGGAAAAAAGACTGAGTCTCTGAGAGGTTGATTAACTTACCTAAGATTACAAAGTTATTGAAAATTGAGGTGCATTTAAAAGCAAGATTTTTAGGGGCACCTGCGTGACTCAGTCAGTTGAACATCTGTCTTTGGTTGAGGTCATGACCCAGGGTCCCAGGATCTGGTCCTGTGTTCTGCTCCCCACTCAGTGGGGGGTATGCGTCTCTCTCTCCCTCTGTGCTCTCTTTCTCTCAAATGAATAAATATATCTTAAAAAAAAAAAAAAGGAAGATTTTTAGAATTTTTCTTAAAACCCCAGTTTCTTTGTATTGAACAAGCCTGCTATGCCCAAACAGACAATGTCCAAAAGACTTTTTGTATCATTGACGCAGTGTTCATTTTTGAATGTAGGGCATATTTCAGATGTGCCAAGAGAAAATATGTTTATTCTTGCTGATCTATAACAAAACTAAAGGCAAACTTGTCCATTCTATAATATAAGTATATACAATTACATGGCAAAGATCATCTGCCCGGCAAATCACCTTCCAATATAGGTACACTGATAATAAACACAGGATACAAAAGGGGTCAGCCGAGGCCACTGCTTGCCTGAACTGCCATTTTGTCCAGAGTTATCCCTGCCTGGTAGAGAATTGCAAAGACTTGGAGTCCTGTGTTCCAGTCCTGGCTTAATGTTTAATGGATTATCTCCATGAGTGATTATAATTCTGCCTTGCCTAGTAATTCCACCTCTCACTCCCTCCACAAAGTGACAGTGGGAGCAACCTTGTATTTATAATTAGACTTTTTAGCAATAGTCAATTTGTCCTGCCATTTGTGATAACATGGATAAAACTGGAGGGCACTAGGATAAGCGAAATAAGCCAGAGAAAGGTAAATACTGCATGGTATCACTTATATGTGGAGTCTAAAAAACAAAACAAAAAGTTTTAATTCATAGAGAGTAGAATGGTGGCTGCCAGGAACTGGAGGGTGAGGGAAACGGCAAGAGGTCAGTAAAATGGTATGAAATTTCATTTATGGGGACACCTGGGTGGCTCAGTGGGTTAAAGCCTCTGCCTTCAGCTAAGGTCATGATCTCAGGGTCTTGGGATCGAGCCCCACATCCGGTTCTCTGCTCAGCAGGGGGCCTGCTTCCCTTCCCCTCTCTCTGCCTGCCTCTCTGCCTACCTGTGATCTCTGTCTGTCAAATAAATAAATAAAATCTTAAAAAAAATTTTCATTTATGAGATGAATAAGATCTGAGGGTCTAAAGTATATCATAATGACTATCATTGATAATACTATTTTATATAACTAAAATTTGCTAAGAGAGTAGAATTTAAATGTTCTCAGTAACCACCACAACAAAAACTGAGAGAGCTGAGCTTCAAGAGAAAAATAAAACAGAAAGGAAGAGAGATGAGAAAAAGAGAGATTGGAGGGTTCCCTCCAGTACTTCAGACCCTAGATCCAGAGGGTTACCAAGGCCTAAATGCATCACCTAAACGCTCTTGGTTTTTATGAATTAACCATGAACCTATGTATTCGTTCTCTGGTTTATAAAAACTAAACTAAATTATGTCAGTCAGAGCAAGTCCAAGTTTCACAAATTTAGTTTATGTGCCATGATGCAAAAGAAGGTTTGGAAGCATAGGATTAGAGAGATGTTTAGAGAGTAGAATTGCACTGAAACAGAGGGCTGGAAACTGTGAGTATGATGTACAAATTTCTGTTTTCAACCACAAGTTGGTTGTGATGACACCTCTCAAGATAGGAATTGTGAGGTGCAAAACAGATTGAGGGGTGAGAGTGAGACATAGTGTATTTGAGATGCCTGTGGGAGCACCATGAGGAGATGGCATCTGGAGCTGGACAGGGTTCTGTAGCTATATGTTTGGGACTCGCCAGCATATGAAAGGTAGTAAAAGCCACGAAGATAGATGAGTTTGACCAAGATACCATGCAGTGAGAAGACAAAAGGTCAAGGACAGAACTCTGACCAGCAATATCCCCAGTCCTAGGGCTGTTTGCATCTACAGTGATCTCTTTCATCAGTGGTATCTTGGGGGAAAGACATTTTTAGCAAATATGAAGCGGCTTTTGGAGTGGAGTATCACACCACCTTGGGACTGTGCCTTCTGCCTTTAAAAGTCTGAAAGTATTCCAGGTGACTTTGGAGACTGGGTGGTAGTGATAGACTTCAGGCTTTAATACTCTTTCAGGTTGTTCCTTCACTGAAATTTTTTTTTTTTTCCAGATTTCCTCCATTAAGAAGTGTGCACACTCCAAGGCCATTGCCTTCCTGCCCTATATTATCTGCCTTAAAAAAGTCAGTAGGGTATGGCAAAATGGGTATGTGCCTTGGCAGCAGGTCGACTTGATTGAGAATTTCCAGCTAATTGTGGGCTTGGGCAAGTTAATCTGTCTAATTCTGTATTTTCCTCATCTGTAAATCTGACTAACAGTATCTTCCTGGTAGAGTTGCTGAGAGGACCAGAAACAAAAGCATCCTACACAAAAACTGATGTATTAAAGCTGGGGCTATTATCATCAAATAGGACATCTACTCTAATGGATTTTTTTTTCATGTTTCTCTTTTCTGTGAAAAACACAAAGAATCTAATTAAAGAATATGCTCTGATTCAATAAGAATGAGACTGAATTTTCATATTGCTGAGGTGATGGCAGAGGATTGGGACCCCTTTAAAACCAGAGGTGCTAAAATCCTTAAGCTGCCTAGGAACACTACCATTAAATTTTCCTGATGAGGAGGTAGTGCTGAAATTTTTTTTGTTTGTTTCTTTCCTTTCCCTGTGGAGAAAGAAGATTCCTGTTCTGGAATATGAACAGATATTTACCATAAGCATAGGTTAGCAGGGGTACCTCTCTCTTCTTTTTTCTTTAAGCAGATGGTAATTTACTATTCTTCCTCTGGTGTTAAATTCCCCTCAGAGGAGTTAGGTGTGGGACATTAGGGCAGGGACAATGCTTCTTCTGATCTCTTCCCTTTGCAGATACCAATTTTTGGAAAGAACTCCACATTAACATTTTGGGCTCTGATATCACCCCTAAGCTCTATTTTCATGCATCTAATTAGGAGTTGGTCATTTCCACCTTGAAATACGCCTCTCTTTGTGTTCAATATTTATAATACAGAGTTTCATTGTCTTCCTCCAGATTCTTCCTTAGCTCTGACCTTCCTTATTTCTCTCATCAGTGCCTTTATTCTTCTGATAATACGAGCTCAAAAAGGACTTGGTGGCTGAATAACATGATTGAAGACCTGGAATGTTCTTGATCTTCAGGCCCTCTGGTTGCGGGAGATCTCGGCATTACAACCAGACACCCTGATGCGCAAATAAAGAGAGGGCACCCTCTCATGTCCGTCTAGTAAGAATGATGAAATCTATCCTAGAAATCTCTTAGCAGAGTTTTCACATCTCATTGACCGAAACTGGGTCATATGCTCATTTCTAAAATAATCAATCACAAAGAGTATAGGATTCTCCTGATTGGCTTAGACCAGTCAGGATATACCCCGAGCAAGGGATAGAGTCATCTTCTATGAGATGTGGATACACAAATGAAAGTTCTACTAACATGAAAGGAAGAAGAATTAAGAAGAAGGAAGATATGTCCCTCTGGTTTCCTCCTACAATCTTAGTCCAAGCCCTTGTAACTTCCATCAGGGACAAATATAATAGCTTCCTAACTGGTCTCCCAACATTCTTTCCCTCCCAGCCCACTTACACAATATTGTCAGATTCACCTTCCAAAAACGCTGCTTTGCCACATAACACTTTCGTTGAAAAATGTCTTCGGTTCTCTCTGACCATCAGAGAAATACTCAATCTTACCATAGAATGTTTTAATATGTTTTATAATGGAAAGATGCCTTTAATTAACTAAGTAATTTTAAAAATAGGGTCTACACCCAACATGGGGCTTGAACTCATGACCCCGAGATCAAGAGTCACATGTTCTACCCACTGAGCCAGGCAGGTGTCCTTTGCCATAAATTTCAAAACATAGGACATAAGAGTTGGAAGGCCCAGGGAGATTAGAAGGTCAAAGGCTGGCACCAGGAATATTGGCTTTAAACTGGACTAGAAAACAGATGTGTGGGGTCTCAACTAAACATTTATTGTTGTCTAACCAAAGGCACAATCTATAGAAGTCTCCCTAAAAGAGAGATCTTCAAACCAAGTTAAGCAACTTTCCAAGGCGGTGTATGCACATGGATTTATTTTTTTAAAAGATTAATTTTTCAGATTTTCAACTTGTTCTTTCTGAAAACTAGCCATGGGGCAATACAAATCCTTCATTTTCACTGTGCATTTCAAAACAAACAAACAAACAAACAAAAAACCTTCTCCTTATGCATCTTAGATCTTACCTTGGAACATTACCTCCGGGATCTTGAGAACCTCTGGGGAATGGGGGAAAAGGAAAACAAAGGGATAATTTGAAGTATTGATTTTGGGGAAGCTTCCTTTAATGAATAAGCAAAATCACCAGGTAGATATTTCCATTAAGGGTGAGGTGTAGGTTTAGACCTGGGGAATTTGGATCTGTGTTGGGAGGCTCTGAATTCAGATATGTTGTAAGAGGGTAGAGGAGGAATGATTCAGTATCTCTTGTTCCCTGACTATTTTCAAAGAATGCATAACTATCGAGAGAGACCTATGATAGCAAAGCAAAGAATACTTCAAGTGCTGAAGATGATGTCTTCTATTTGTTTTCAGTTATTCTCAAAGTTCAGCCCTAGGAGGTAACATTAGTAAGAAAGAATCATCTATGCATAGTAGAAGCTGTGTGGGTTCTTAGTTCTCACACAGGGCTGAGTGGCACAACTAAATGGGAACCACGTTGGATTCTCATATACATCCTGAGTGTTGTTCACCTTTACTGGAATACAGTGTGAATGGTGCTCACTAAACCTGTGCAACTTGGGGGGGGGTGACATACAATTTTTTTTTTAAAGATTTTATTTATTTGTCAGAGAGACAGGCACAGCGAGAGAGGGAACACAAGCAGGGGGAGTGAGAGAGGGAGAAGCAGGCTTCCCGCGGAGCAAACATCCCAATGTGGGGCTCGATCCCAGGATGTTGGGACCATGACCTGAGCCAAAGGCAGACGCTTAACAACGGAGCCACCCAGGCGCCCCAGTGACATACAATTTAAAAAAATTCAAATGGTTTCTGAGAACACTACTACATTAAATGAAACTTATGGATAAGAATTTCATGGACTTTCTTGATATTATATGGGCATCACTGAATACAGTAATTAGGACTTATATATATGAGATGACATCATGGAATATTTTTCCAATGGTAGTTAATTCTCCTTTATTCTTTTAAAACATAATATTTTCAGGCACCTGGATGGCTCAGTCGGTTGTCTGCCTCCTTGGCTCAAGGTCATGATCCCAGGCTCTTAGGATCAGGTCCCAAGTTGGGCTCCTTGCTCAGTGGGGAGCCTGCTTCTTCCCCAGCCTGCTGCTCCCCCTGCTTGTGCTTGCTCTCTCTCTATCAAATGAATAATTAAAATCTTTTAAAAATCTTAAAAAAATAAAAATAAAACATATTTTCCTCACTCTTATTAACACTATATAAAATTATATGCTAACTCCCAGACTAGTTTTTAGCAGTTCATACTTCTTCTCTTCCATGAAATATTGTTAAGTAATAAATTTTAAAAACCTTAATGGGTTATTTTCTGAGTTTTTAAAAAGATTTTATTTATTTATTTAACAGACAGAGATCACAAGTAGGCAGAGAAGCAGGCAGAGAGAGAGGAAGGGAAGCAGACTCCCCACTGAGCAGAGAGACCGATGCAGGGCTCGATCCCAGGACCCTGAGATCATGACCTGAGCCTAAGGCAGAGGATCAACCCACTGAGCCCCCCAGGCACCCCATTTTCTGATTTTTTATGTGTGATTTTTATTTAACCTCCCCCTCCCAGTCCATTAGCTGCAGACATGCACATTTACTAAAGGAATACCAGAACTTCCATCATCCTTGCTTCATAAGTAACTTAACATCTCGGCTGCTTCTTTGGTATTATCATAAATTAAGTAATGAGAAATAGTATATTTTTTAAATTTTATTTATTTATTTGACAGAGAGAGGAATCTCAAGTAGGCAGAGAGGAGGCAGGCAGAGAGAGGGGAGAAGCAGGCTCCCTGCTGAGCAGAGAGCCCAATGCGGGGCTCGATCCCAGGACCCTGGGATCATGACCTGAGCCGAAGGCAGAGGCTTAACCCACTGAGCCACCCAGGTATCCCAGAAATAGTATTTTTTTTAAAGATCTTATTTATTTATTTGGGAGAGAGAGACAGAGATAGCAAGAGAGAACATGGTCTGGGAGGAGAGGGAGAAGCAGGCTTCCCGCTGAGCAGGGACCAAGATAGGCAGACGCTTAATTGACTGAGCCACCCAGGTGCCCCAAGAAAGAGTATTTTTAAATTGCTTTATACATTTTTTAAGTGGATACATTAATTAATTATAGTAGCTGTACATCCTGATATAGGCTTTTAGTAATTTATCTTATGAGATGAATTCCATAATTTTTCAGTGGTTTCATACTATTCCTCAAATTGAATTTTAACTTAATGATTTGAATTGATAAACGAATTCAAACTTTTCCAACAGAACATAAATCTGATTGAGCTGATGGTTTGACAATGAGAAATGCCCTTTCCAATTAGTCTATGTGGGAAGTATTTCCTGTAAGCTGAATGAGCCAAATCAGCAGCCCTAAGCTTCTAACAAAAACATTTAAACTGTGTTAAGATAAAAGCACTTAAAAAATAATGTATTGGCAAAAGTACAATAAAATCAATATTTTTATTTACAGAGTAAACAAGTCATCTTTTTTTGGAAAGGTTTTTATTTTATTATATTTGAGAGAGAGAGCACAAGCAGGGGGAGGGGCAGAGAGAGAGAGAGAAGCACATGCAGACTCCCTGATACGTGGGAAGCCAGATGTGGGGCTTGCTGGTGAGTGCAGGTGGGCCTCAATCCCAGGACTCTGAGATCATGACCTGAGCTAAAGTCAGAAGCTTAACTGACTGAGCCACGGAGGGGCCCCAACAAAGCACCTTTAATTGAAAGAGAACAGAGGTAGTTGTTTAATAAATATTAGTAGAAAATTTTTTTAAAAACCCAGGAAATTGCAGATGTGAATGGCTTTTATAACTGGGTACCAAATCACTTAGCAAGTCAAGTTGCTTCTTTATATATTTTTTAAGGATTTTATTTATTTATTTATTAGAGAGAAAGAGAGAGAGCGAGCGAGCACATGAGCTAGTCAGAGGGGCAGAGGGAGAGGGAGAGACAGACTCCTGTTGAATAGGGCCCAACTTGGGGCTTGATCCCAGGACCCTGAGATTATGACCTGACTCAAAGGCAATGCTTAACCAACTGAGCCACCCAGAACCCCAGGTCAAGTTGTTTCTAATAAAAAACATTCCATAAAGTTAAAGGAGTCCTTAGTGGAGTTGTTAGCTGAGGATTTGAATATGATAGTTAAGATTGCCTTTAAATAAAGCATCTTCCATTCCCATCTTCTTATTTTTATGCAATTTTCTTGGCAGTATCATTTATAAAAATGAAAAGTAGAAATAAAATTGATGTTCTAACTTGGGAAACATGAGCTAATTGAAAAGAAAACAGTCTCATCCATCTTATTAAGAATTGCACCTTGGGGGTACCTGGGTGGCTCAGTTGGTTGAGCATCCGACTCATGATTTTGGCTCAAGTCATAATCTTGGGGTCTTGGGATTGAGCCTGGAGTCAGGCTCCTGCTCAGCCTGGAGTCTGCTTGAGGATTTTCTCACTCTCCCTCTGGCCCTCCTCCCACTCTCATGCATACTCTCTCTTCTTTCTACAATAAATAAATAAATCTCTAAAACAAAGAACTGCACCTTTAATAAAATTTTCCTTTTATGTTTATCTTTTTTTTTTTTTAAGTAGGCTCCACACCCAGCATGGAGCCCAGTTCAGGGCTTGAACTCATGACCCTGAGATTAACACCTGAGATCAAGAGGGACACTTAACTGACTGAGCCAGCCAGGCACCCTTGTTTAATATTTATCTTAATCCACCATATATGCAGGTTATTTTGATATATTTTACACAACTGGTAATTACAACATTCTTTTTGATTCTTTAGAGACCGACAGTGGTAGATTCTATTAGTTGCTTCTTAAAATTTGTTCTGCCCTTCCTTGGGTGCACAGTTAGCCTACATTTTCCCATTTTCCTTGCTGTAGGGTGTGGCCATGTAATTGTTCTGGCAACACAATGTATGTGGAAGTGATGTGAGTCACTTCCAGGACTCTCCCTGTAAAATCTCTTCCATGAACTCTTTGCTTCTTCTACCAGCTAGAGAGAGTCAAGAATGAGGCTCTAGGAAAGGGGTTGGCAAACTTTGGTAAAGGCCCAGACAATAACTATTTTAGGCTTTACAAGCCATATAAGGTCTCTGTGTCATATTTTGTCTTTTTTTTTTTTTTTTTAAATAACCTTTTAGAAATGTAAATCTATTCTTAGCTCCCAGGGCACATAAAAGTAAGCTGGTAAGCTAGATCCCCATTCAGGGTAATGGCAGAGCCATGTAATAGGAGACTGGGTCCCTTGATCACTGTGTGGAGGAGAGCACCTTGTTTATTCGAGCATCTCACCAAGACTATTATGTGAGAAAGAAACAGACTTTGTGTTGAGCCATTACATGCTTGGGCCTACCTGTTACTCTAGCTTAGCCTAACAAAAATAAAGAAAATTTAAAAAATTTAATTTACAAACATTTTTATTGCAGAAAAGTATACTAATGAATAGGAAGACCTTTGGACACAATAATATAAATAAAAGTACACAGGAGAAGTGGTACAAGAATATAAGCTTAAGGAGAAAAGGAAATTATATAAAATTTGGACTGTTAAATAACTTGTTTATATGTATTTTTAAATGGATAATTATGGGCATCAAATTGCTTAGATTTTAGACTAGGTTGGATATTTTAAAAAGAGGACAGCTATAGTTTATTTAAAATATGTAAATTTTAAATAAATTTAAAATTTATTTAAAATTATAGCCTTTGTAATTATTTAAACATATGAAGTATTTTAGATGTCAACTAAAAATTTTGTGAAGGGATTCATGGTTTTAGAAAATTCCTTTAGGAGACATGCCAAAAATCTCTGAAGAGAATTCCAAGAACCTTTAAAGACTCAGAACCAAACCTCTTGTGAAAACTTCATAGATTTAGAGGGCTGGAAGAACAAGCAGTGGTTTCTTTGGTCCACTTCTGCCCTTTTTGACATCCTGTGTCCAGGTCACTTTAGAAAGTGTGTGAACAGAGGAATGTCTTCGCACATCTGGACTCCTGCCAGTGGTATCACTCAGCTAGGTGTAGACTCATTTCTTCTAACTTAGATTCCTCACTGAATCAGGAGGATGAGAGTTGTTTTCTTCCTTCCTTTCAAAAGTCTTCCTTTCTGGGTTGTTCTGAGGATCCTGAGTTAAACATTTGTGAAGTATTTTGCAGTATTTGGCTGAAACTACAAAGTTGCATTTGTTATTATTGGAGGGATGAAAAGTATTATGCAAGTGCAAAGTATCATTTTCTTTCCAGGCCATACAGCATTACCAAGCTGAACCCCCAGGAAACTCTTGACCCCATCCCCTTGCAAGGCCTCTTCATTTACATAACCAGCCACACAAACTGAGCTAACAAAGGTCGCCTGGGAGAGGATTTGCACTTTCTCCTTTTCTTCAGAGAGTTTCTTTCAGCTTAAGAGGTGTGATAACTTTGTCCTCAGGCAGAACTGATGGTCTTTACTTGGTCCTCCTACTATAGGAGACAGTAGGAGAAAGAAAAACCCTGGGGACTGAGTAAATTATGAGGATTGAGTTCTTACTTTGATCTGTCCTTGTCTACTCATAGTGACTCATAAGTCACTTCACTTCTCTGAGCTTCATTTTCCTGATCTAAGAAATGAGGGAATTGGAATAAGTAATTTCTATGAGTCCTCCACACTTAAAAATTTCCTCTAGCAGGTCAAAATGCTGAAAAATGCTCTGAAATTTTCAGTATTTTGATATGTATCATTTGGGAATGTCCAATATATGCCAAGAGAAATACAACTGAATTAAATGAATAAGAGATGATGTTATCCAAATAACTTTAGGGTAAAGTTCTTTATTTAATTCTAGTTTTCATAATAAATGTGGTTTATACTGTTAGATCTGTGTGGCTTCTGCTGGTGGTGGCAGTAGAGGTGATGATGGTGATGATGGTGGAGGTGGCAGTAGAGGTGATGATGGTGATGATGGTGGAGGTGGCAGTAGAGGTGATGATGGTGATGATGGTGGTAGGGGTGATGGTGATGGTGGTGATGATGATGGTTAGAGGTGATGATGGTGATGATGGTGGAGGGGTGATGGTGGTAGGGGTGATGATGGTGATGATGGTGTGGGGTGATCGTGATGATGGTGGTGGGGTGATGGTGGTGATGATGGTGATGATGGTGGAGGGGTGATGATGGTGATGACAGTGGTGGGGTGATGATGGTGGTAGGGGTGATGATGGTGGTGATAGTGGTGGGGTGATGATGGTGGTAGGGGTGATGGTGATGGTAGTGATGATGGTGATGATGGTGGTAGGGTGATGATAGTGGTAGAGGTGATGATGGTGATGATGGTGGTAGGGCTGATGGTGGTGGTGGAGGTGATGGGGTGGTAGACACAGTGGTATAAACTTCACAATGACCTTGAGTGAAAATACATATGCTAATGTTTTCATCAGAGTCAGTTCATCTTTATAATTCCCAAAATATGTTAGCACAGTTTTTGCAAAAAGTGAGCACTTCAGGAGTGCCTGGGTAGCTCAGTGGGTTAAAGCCTCTGCCTTCGGCTCATGTCATGATCTCAGGGTCCTGAGATTGAGCCCCGTGTTGGGCTCTCTGCCCAGCAGGTAGCCTGCTTCCACCTCTCTCTCTCTTTCCCTGCCTCTCTGCCTACTTGAGATCTCTGCCTGTCAAATAAATAAATAACACCTTTAAAAAAAAAAAAAGCGGGCACTCCATAAATGTTGGTGAAAGAATATCTGGCAGGTAACTATAGATTCACCTTGCTCTCATATCTAAGGCAAAAACTAATACTCTTGTAAGATCTCAGGTTTAATTTCACTTAATATAATAGGCTTTCTAAGAAAGCTCTGAAAATACTATCACTGAGGTAATTTTAATTGATGTTGCTCATATTTAACTCCCCCAGAAGAGGATGAAAGCTTATGCAGATTATAGGCAGGCTGTTTCTCAGTAGTGGAAAAAAAGGCCACTGAAGTTAATCCACTCAAAAAGGGATCAAAACTTCACAGGAAGAAATTTGACTTGGACTGTATCTGATTATTAGAATGAAAAATTATAAAAATAATTTTATCTTATATGTAACCAAATTTAGGTTACTATAGAAACTAACGGCTAGTCCTTGAAATGTACAAAAAACTGGGTTAAGTATTGCTTTTTTTTTTTTTGAGGGCGCATAATTTTTAACAACACACAGAATACCTTTCACTTTAACAAGCAGGAATAATCAAAGGGTTTCAATAATTTTCCCTAGTGCCTTTACTTAGTCTTTGGATTTTCAGATGACTCCACTAACATGTGATCATTGCTGATTTTTTTTCCAGTTGTTGACTGGTCTACCAGTTATATAAGATTCCAAATTCAGTAGTCCCTCCTTACCCACTGTGTTGCTTTCTGGGGTTTCACCTACCCACAGTCAACTGCAGTTCAGAAGCAAATGATCCTTCTTCTGATGTATTATCAGACGGTTAATAGTAGTCTATTATTACATCACTATAACTGCATCATTCACCTCACTTCATCTCATCCCTAGGTATTTCATCATTCTCATAGGAAGGGTGAGTCTAGTACAATAATGTATTTTGAGAGAGAGAGATGCCATATTTACCTAACTTTTATTACAGTGTATTAGTATAATTGTTCTATTTTATTAATAATGTTGTTGGTAATTTTTAAAAAAGATTTTAGTTATTTATTTGACAGACAGAGATCACAAGTAGGCAGAGAGGCAGGCAGAGAGAGAGGGGGAAGCAGGCTCCCCAAGGAGCAGAGAGCCCGATGCAGGGCTCGATTCCAGGACCCTAGGATCATGACCTGAGCTGAAGGCAGAGGCTTTAACCCGCTGAGCCACCCAGGTGCCCCTGTTGTTGGTAATTTATAAATTAAACTTTATCATAGGTATATATGTAGAGGAAAGATATGGTATATGTGTGATTTAGTAATATCTGTGGTTTCAGGCATCCACTGGGAGTCTTGGAATATAGTCTCTGTGGATAAGGGCGGACTACTGAAAATGAAATGAAATGAAATGAAATCTTTTCTTTTTTGCAAGATTTACCTTTTCATTTTGCATTGTATGGGTGGATAAATACCACTTCCAATAATCAGAGATACTCCAGTATTAAATGGAGAGAGATGCTTGAGTGTATATTAGTGAATACTTTTATTTGGTGACTTTTACTTTCCTATATCACATTGTTTCACTGGAGCTCCTGAGAATTAATGTTCAGATTACAAAGATACCTTGTACTCACTCAGCCAGCATCTATTCAACATTATTGAAAGAAACTTACTGTGGCAGGTAATATTTTCCAAATATGGCTGTATCAATATTTCTCATCCCATCTGATCACCTTACTGTGTGACCTTGCTCCTTTCTGATCAAGAGTTGGCTGGCATGCCTACGTGGATTAGTCAGTTAAATATTCAACTCTTGATTTCAGCCCAGGTCTTGATCTCAGGGTTGTGAGTTCCAAGCCCTGTGTTGGGTTCCATGCTGGGTGTGGAGCCTACAAAAAAAAAAAAAAAAAAAGAGGTGTTATCTATATACTTCCCATTAAACCTGGGTGGACTTTTGTGACCTTTCTGCCAACAGAATGTGGTGAAATGACTCTGGTGGTTTCAAATATAAAATTGTATGATGTTTGTAGTTATAGTTTGTTTACATTCTACATTCTATTGCTACATAGTGCCTCATCATTTATGTATTCAGCATACTCTTTTTTTTTTTTTTAAAAGATTTTATTTATTTATTTGACAGAGAGAAATCACAAGTAGTCAGAGAGGCAGGCAGAGAGAGAGAGAGGGAAGCAGGCTCCCCGCTGAGCAGAGAGCCCGATGTGGGACTTGATCCCAGGACCCTGAGATCATGACCTGAGCCGAAGGCAGCGGCTTAACCCACTGAACCACCCAGGCGCCCCTTCAGCATACTCTTGAAGAGTATTTGGGTGTTTTAAATTTAGAGTTTTTAGTGCTAGGAATTATTAATATTTTAATACATATCTTTGGGAGAACATATGTAAAAGTTTCTGTTTGGTTTGTACCTAGAAATGAAAGTTCATGACTTTAAATATTTTGGATATCAAATTTGGATATCAAATTTGGATATCAATTAAGATTGATTTTTAAATGAGTCACCTTTGACATTTCATGACGGCATTTAGAATATTCCTTAGCCTTCTTCACATTCTGTGAGAATAACCTGAAGGGTGTGGCTTAACATCTATAATCTGAATAAGGCAAAAATAAAGGAACAGGAAGTTACAACTGATCACCCCAATAGAAGATCACAAACCATTGCTCAGTTCCTGGATCTGAGCCAGTTGTCAGGAGCCTAACTGACTGAAAAGGTGGCCAGGTCCTCAGGAGTAGGGACCCTGGGACACTGTGGCAAGTAAGGCTAGAATGATTCACAGCCATTTCCAAAGGAGTCTATGGCTATTTTCTTGGGTTACTATATCCTGGAGAAAGAATATTCAGATGTCTCAAGGATTATTAAATAGGAGTTCTCAGTTGATACTGACATTTGGACCCTGAAGTTTTGTCATCCCCTTTGTCTACAGTTAGATATGCGGACACGGGGACCAGATAAATAATGGAGTTTTAGCTAAAGTCTGACTTAGAGCAGATTCCCTAGGTCTGCAGATCCATCTGTCTGAGTGTGTAATTGAGAGTGACACACTTGGCAATGGGACTAATCCCATATGGGCCCTAGCCTGTGGAGTAAAAGCTATCCCGGGGGGATAAGGCCAAGTAGAAGCCTTCAAAATGGTGCCCTGCCAAACTGCTCACTCCCAGCAAGAGAGTAAATCAAAACCAATATTGCATTCTGGGGATGGTGGTGGAGAGTGGTAGAGATTAGTGCCGCCACTAAAGTGAGCAGGGAAGTGGGTGGTCACTATCACATCTCTGTTTAATTTACCAGTCTGAAGGCAGGAAATGACACTACTTCAAACTCAACCAAGTAGCAGCCATGATTGCAGCTGCTGGGCCAGCCACATTTTCCTTGCTGATAAGACCTCAGGTACTTGGTATGAGTGGTTGATTTGACAAATGAGTTGTTTTCCATTCCAATTAGAAAAGAGGGTCAGAAACAGCATTCACGCAGAAAGGACAACATTTATTTGTAGTTTTCCCCCAGGGACAGGTTAATTCTTCCCTCTGTTATCTGTAGTTCCTGTATAGATCTGGACCATCTCAACCTCCCAGAGAACATTACTCTGATTCATTGCATCAGTGACACTGTGCTGATCAGGCAGAATGAACAAGATATTGGCTAGGATGTTGGAAGCCCTGGGAGGAGACATTCACACCGGAGGATGGGGAGCAAACTCTATGAAGATTCACAAATCTGCCACTTGAGTAAAGTTTATAAGGATTCAGTAGTCAGGGGCAATTTGGGACAACCTCTGCAAAGTAGAACACAGAGTGATGTTATCTTGCACCTCATACTATGAAAAAGGGAAAACGGTGCCTGGTGGGTCTCTTTATGTACTAAAGGCACATAGTCCATATCTAAGAATCTTACTATAGCCCACACACTAGGATTTATGGAAGGCTTTATTTATGGGAGAGACCCAGAGCTCGAAATGACTCTACAGCAAGTACAAGTTGTGGTGTGAGCAACACTCTTACTTTATCAAACCACCCGGCAGAGCCTATAGTGTTGGAGGTAGGAAAAGATACAGCGTAGGACGTATAGTAAGTCCCAGTGGGAGAATAACAACATAGTCGCTGGGACTTCTAGAGCAAGGCCATGTCGTCTGCAGCAGGGAGTTGTACATCTTTTGAGAAAGAGTTCCTGGTGTGTTACTAGCACCTGGTGGAGATGCAGCCCTTGGCCATGGGGCACTAAGTGAGCATGCATTTAGAACTGCCTATTCTAAGCTGGATTCTTTTGGATCCATCAAGTCATATAATTGAACAGGCCCAAGAGTAGTGGTACATCTGAGATGGAGCCTGAGCAGGATCAGAGGGTGTAAGTAAATGGCATGAGTAGGTATCCCAGACCTTGTGTCATCCACTATACACATAACAGGTGCCCTCATTCTCTGTAAGGTCTCAGCCGGGGGAGGAAAAGCCCAACTGAATCAGTTGGTTCAGTATGTGGGTACAAGACAAAAATGGTCAGTGGCTCAGAAACAACTCAGTGGGTAGAGCTTCAAGGATTCCAAGCTTATTTACTTTTTGTGGAAGGAGAGGTGACTTCTTGAGATGCAAATATACACACTTTCCTGAATGACTCTGAAAGGGAAAGAACTGGAACACTGAAGACCAAGAGGTCAGAAGCAGAAGCGTGTAGATGAATATATGAGAGCAGGCATGAAGTATGAAGATTTTGTGTTACAAATTAATGCCCACTCGAAAGTATTCACCATTGAAGAGGCACTAAAAAAAAAAAAAAGAGTAGACAAAATGGATTTGGCTAGTTGGTGGCAACCAGTCTTTACCATCAACCATCCCAGAACTGACATGATAGACAAATGAAAAGTAACAGAGACAGGGTGCCTGGGTGGCTCAGTTGGTTAGGGGAAAGCCTTTGGCTCAGGTCATGATCCTGGAGTCCCGGGATTGAGTTCTGCATTGGGCTTCCTGCTCAGGGGGTAGTCTGCTTGTCCCTCTAACTGTCCTCCCCTCTTATGCTCTTTCTCTCTCTCTCAAATTAATAAATAAAATCTTTTTTTAAAAAGATTTTATTTATTTATTTGACAGACAGAGATCACAGTAGGCAGAGAGGCAGGCAAAAAGAGAGAGGAGGAAGCAGGCTCCCCGCTGAGCAGAGAGCCCAATGTGGGGCTCAATCACAGGACCCTGGGATCATGACCTGAGCCGAAGGCAGAGGCTTAGCCCACTGAGCCACCCTGGCACCCCAATAAATAAAATCTTTAAAAAAAAAAAAAAAAAAGAAAAGTAACAGAGACAGAAGCTATGCATGTATCCAACAGCATGGGCTTCCACTTACCAAAGCTAATCTAGTTTCTGCTGCTTCTAAATGTTCAGTGTACCAACAATGGAGACAGTCTCCAATATGGCGCTATTCCTAGAAGAGTCCAACCAGCCATGTGGCAAGTTGACTATAGTAGGCCCCCTCCATCCAGTTTGTCTGCACAGGAATAGATAACTATTCTGGACGTAGATTTGTCTTTCGTCCTACAGAGCCTCAGTTAGCACCACTATCTGGAAACTTACAGCATGCCTCATCCATAGACGTAAAATCTCACACAACATAACACTTGATCAGGGAACTCACTTTGCAATGAAGGAGGGGCAGAAACCACCCCTTGGATATAAATTGCACTGATTGTATTACATACTGCAATATTTAGAATCAGCTAACCTGACAGTCATGCCACAGCTAAAACACCAGCTTCTAGGCAATTGTCTGCAGGGATGGGGTGCCAGCCTCCAGGGTGCCATGTATACACCAAATCAAAGACCTCTAGATGATATTATGTCACTTACAGGAAGAATGCATGAGTCTAAGAACAAAGGGATGAAAGCCAAAGTGAATCCACTTAATATGACTCCCGGTGATCCTTTGGGGGAACTTTGTGCTTCCCCTCTTCACAACTTTGGAATCTATAGGGTTAGAGGTCCAGGTCCCCAAAGGGACTATATTCTTACTAGGGGACACGACAACAGCACCACTTAATTAGAATCTGTGTAGGGCACATATGCACTTTAAACTCCTGTGTTCAGGGGCCAACAGCAAATAAGTCACCATCATTCTGGCTGGGGTCAATGACCCTGAGCAGCAGGAGTAAAGGCTGCTGGGGTAAAGGGGTAAAGGGGGTAGGCAGGAAGAAATGTGCACAATGGGATGATCCACTTGGTACCTCTGGGACTTATTTTGCCCCATTGTAATAGTGAATGCACATACTCAGCAGCCCCCGCCTGAGAAGGGTGTGAGTCCAAGGGCTTGGGCCCCCTTCAAGATGAGGGTTTGAGTTCCCCACCAGGTAGGCAAGCCATCAGCACCTGCAGAGGAGATAGCATTGGCTGTGGAGACTGTAGTGGAGAGTGGAGCTGAGAGAGAAGATAAATGCCAGCTCTGGCCTCGAGACCTGCGGCCACAGCAGGGACTGTGGCTTGTCTCACTACCCACCTAGTTTCCCCTACAAGAGAGAGGTCCTTGAGAGCTATGGAAGAACTGCATCCTGAAACGGATGGAGGAGTTTGATGCAGTCAGTATAGACTGTTTCTCTCCATTTGATGCAGTTAATATAGACTGTGGTGAAAGCTGTGTGGGTTTTCTGCTTCCAGCTCCCTTCAGGAGAGAATCTCCTATGAGAGCAGTCAACCAACAGCTCCCACCACCACACCGGTGCAATTACTTCACCATGCCCATGGGGAAGGCCACGATCTCCTCAGTCTCCCGGTGAGTGAACCCAGCCATGTGCTACAGCTGAGCCACCCTTGCCCATCCTGGGACACTCCTGATGGTCAGTCATTGACCTAGAGTTTCCCATCATCCTGGCTCGGACTTTCTTCAAGCTGTGCTGTGGTCTGAGGCACTTCTACCCCACCCTCCTTCCTTCGCTTTCCTCCTTCCACAGTTGTCAGACCTGCACCGTGATCTCAAGGCTGTCCTGGCCTAGTCTTCCTTCTTCTCTCTTCTATTCCTTTTTTTTTCTTTAAGAGATTTATTTACTTATTTTAGGAAAAGAGAGAGAGAGAGCAGAAGGGAGGAGCAGAAGGACAGGGAGAGAGAGTCCCAAGAAGACTCCAGCTAGGCACAACCCTGAGATGGACAGCCTGAGCTGAAACCAAGAGTCAGTCGACGCTCAACCAGCTGAGCCACCCAGGTGCCCCTGTCCTTTATTCTTTATGGCATATCTCCCAATCTAGTTCTTGCTCATCTAATTCCATCTTGGTGTCTGCTTCCTGGTGGATCTGAACTGACCCACAAGTCATTCTTGCTAGTTATTTTCCAAGTAACCATCTGTTTTCTCCATTTTTTTTTTTTTTTGGTTTGTTTCTTGATGAAAAGTTTGAATACTGAAGATTAAACAGATAACTACCTTATAACACAGGTATTTCTCTGGCCAATTTACTCTAACTTAACTCTGCAGAGGAGTCACAGAACATGTAGTGTTGTCTAGAACTTAGAGGTTCATTTTGTCTGTTTGCTGAAGGACAAGTTCACTTTCAGTGTTTCTCTGGATTTACTTTCATGGTTCCCTCCTTTCTCTCTCCCACTGGATGCCAGTGGTAGGGATCTTGTTTGTTTCCTTTAGATCATCGAACTACAAATTCAAATGACATGACATTTTGAGAACACTAGAAATTCCTGATTTAAGTGAGGCCCTTTTGAGTTCAGATGGATTTGTGATAACTGAAAGAAAGAGCAGTCTTGTTCCCAGACCAGCTACACACTGCTGCTCCAAGCTGTGGATTAATGAAACTGGAACAGGAATAAACTTGGTTGGGATTTTCTTTGGTGGGACTTTGTGGTCACCAAGAGGTTTCCTTTGCAAGTAAATAAGTCCAGGTGGGAAGATGCCTGTATGTGGGGTTCTTATTTCCTCTCCCCCCCAAAAAAACAACCCCTAACGGTGGTGGTGAAACAGAAAAGATTGTCTAAGGGTAAAAATCTGGTCTTGGCACAAAGGTTTTTGGCAATTTTAGGTAAAATGGTCTGGTCTCTTTCATACCAACAGTTTGCTTTGAAGGCTGTAAAGTTTGGCCTCCAAAATTATTTGGTCAAGCTGTCCAGAAAGTCAAAGGGAGGATTCATTAGCAAAAAGGAAATTAACCACCAGACTGTGTCTGTCCTTTGAGCCAAACAGACTTATTTCTTGGCAGTCTCTTTGTGGGGTGTTCAAACACTAACACAAAAATGTTCTGAAAGCCCTGCGATGTCTTCTGGTGAGTAGAGTGTGAGGAGGAGCTTATGCAGAGGAATGACGGTAACTGTTGCTCCTGAGTCGCTGGGTAATTCATCCAAAGGGTTCCCCTCTCTTGGTGACAAATTTTGTTCTAAGAATGGAATCCATTCACTTCTAACTTAAGACCTTATCTTGTGGGACACCTGGGTGGCTCAGTTGTTTAAGCCTCTGCCTTCAGCTCGGGGTCATGATCCCAGGGTCCTGGGATCAAGTCCCACATCGGGCCCCTTGCTCAGTGGGGAGCCTGCTTCTCCCTCTGCCTCTGCCTGCCTCTCTGTCTGCCTGTGCTCACTCTCTCTGACAAATAAATAAATAAAATCTTTAAAAACAAAAACAAAAACATTAAAAAAAAAAAAGACCTTATCTTGTGATGTGACATAATGAAGCTTCAGTTCTGGGACACTTAATATACCTGTCCCCAGGACAGACAGAAGAGATAGATTTCTCCCTTAAGAATGTGTTTCAATCAACATCACAACTTAGTCCTTTTTCACTGAAGGTCTTGTAAGGCAGTATTGTAATAATTACAAGAGAAGTGGAAGACTAAAATTCTAGAGCTTTTTTTTCCTTGCAGACCATTAACCAGTTTTATTTTTTATTTTTTTAATATATTTTTTAAAGAATTTGTTTATTTGACAGACAGAGATCACAAGTAGGCAGAGAGGGAGGCAGAGAGAGAGGAGGAAGCAGGCTCCCTGCTGAGCAGAGCGCCCGATGGGAGACTGGATCCCTGAGATCACAACCGAAGTTGAAGGCAGAGGCTTAACCCACTGAGCCACCCAGGTGCTCCCAATTTTATTTTTATATTATATTGTATTTTATTTTAGCCAAAGTCTAAATTATTATGACTTCCAGTATTGAACTCCCAGCTCTACAGCCTAACAGCCTAACAGCCTTGATATGAGCTTTCAGAGAAAGTAGTTAGGGACTTCTTTTTTTTGGGGGGGGGGTATAGTGGTAGCTAAATCTCAGGGATCGTCTCATTCACTTTTCCTTTGGCATTTTATCAAGGTGTTTTAAGTAAAACTCTCCTCAAATATCTGCAGATTATTTTCCCTTCTGTGAAACACACAGTTTTGACAGGTGGGAGAAAATAAAGAGAATGAATGTCTCTTGCCTGAAATCTCTGCTCAAAAAGTGGGAGATGACGATTTAGTAGAATTGCAATGTGCAGCCTCTAGGTTAGTAGGTAGCCCTAAAACTGTTTAGCTGTCAAGAGCACCACGTGGTTCCTCCAACTATTTTGTTGATTCATTTCTAAAAGGCAAATAGCTGAAAGACTTCTGTTCATGTTGAGAAACACCAAGCATATGAACTCAGGCAGTTATTCCATCTCTGGGGTTCTCTGCCTGAACCTTCTTTTCTGGTGGCTTCCTGTCTTCCCTTTGCGGTTATGCTCCTCGCACTTATTCTTGCCCTTGCTCTTCCTCCGCCCCATCAAAAGTGATTGGTCCAAAGATGGACACCTGATTCAAATTAAACCGATCAAAGACCTTTCCCTGGGGATTTAGACCTGCGGCAAAAGTCCATTTCTCTTAAGAGGAACTGCTTGCAGGGGCTCCTGGGTGGTGTAGTCCATTAATGTCTGCCTTCTGCTTGGGTCCTGATCCCAGAATCCTGGGATCCAGCCCCTCACTGGGCTCCCTGCTCAGCAGGGACCCTGCTTATTCCTCTCCTCCTCCTCCCCACTTGTGCTAGCTCTGGATCACTCTCTTTCTCTCTGAAATAAACAAATACAATCTTTTAAAAAAAGAAAGAGGAACGACTTATAATATGTGTAATTCTAAGGCATAGAAAATCATGTACCATGTAGATTGAAGAGCAGAAAAAGCTGATTTGTCCAGAAACAATGATGTAGATAATGTAGAGAGAAGCAGAGACAAGACACAGAGAGGGAGAGGGAAGGCGAGGGAGAAAGAGGGAGGTATGCACTTCCTGTGTTCCCTGCAGGATCCTTATAACTGCTCCCTTTTGCTTACGTGAACATAATTTTTTACCTGCAGCCAAGAGGAGGGCTTATTTAACTACTTTTCCTCCCACATCTTGAGAATGTCTGATATAGAAAATGTGCATTTCCCCAGCCAGGTAGTCCTGAAGTCACAGGAAATGCTTTGACCCTTCAAGATCCTCCTCTTGCAGCTCCTGTAGAACACATGTACCTGCTTTCTGTGTTCTCCATCTCCCACACCAGTCCTCGAAGGATCTAGAAAGACTCAACTTGAGGACCAGGACACACCCAAGGATGGCTGTAGTTATTAGCCATCATTTGTAATATTTTTTTTCCATTAACAAAACACATTCAGACTTTTCAGACTTTTAAATGACCAATTTATAAAATAACTCTAGAAATAAAACCCTTAAAAAAAACTCGGGACTGCCTGCCCCATATTAATTAGTAGTGAGGATTCGCGTGACAAAAGGGCTCTTTAATACATGCAAGGACTCCATTAATTGGGGTTTGACTGCATTTTAAGTATCCTCCAACACATCTGAGTTTTCATTTATTCAACAAGAGGGAGGAGACAACTAGAATTAAGTTTTAGGAGGCTCTGTGCACTGAGTGGCCATTAGATGACAAAGCAATTGTGAAAGGATGTTAGAGGGGTAGGTCAATGGAGGAAAAAGAACTAGAAATATCCTCTCTCTCTCCCTTTTTGAGGGACAGAATTCTGTAATCTCACAAAGAAGGAAGCAATTAAGACTCTGATTTGGTTAAGAAGTTATGAGAGAAATAGGGGCACCTGGGTGGCTCTGGCTCAGGTCATGATCTCAGGGTCGTGAGATCCAGCCCCACATTGGGCTCAGCAGGGAGTCTGCTTGAGAGTCTCTCTCTCCCTCTTCCTCTGCCCCTGCAGTGCTCTCTAAAATAAATAAATAAATAAGTAAATATTTTAAAAGGTAAGTTATGAGAAGGGGCACCTGGGTGGCTCAGATGTTAAGCATCTGCCTTCAACTCAGGTCATGATCTCAGAGTCCTGGGATCGAGCCCCGCATTGGGCTCCCTGCTCAGTGGGGGGTTTGCTTCTCCCTCTCTCCCTGCTTGTATTCTCTCTCTCTCATAAATAAAATCTTTAAAAAAATAAGTTATGAGAGAAATATAATATGAAAACATAGATGCACTACAGGGTTTGTGTTCTGGCTCTCTTCTTACAAGTTGATGACCTTTGGCAAGGCACAAAGTTTCCTGAACCTTTGTTTTCTTCTGTATAATATGATACCTAGTAAGGCTTGTCTGACAATTCTCAGAGTTACTCTAAGATTCATGTATAATTGTACAGGTGAAATTGTTTTGTAGTCTGTAAAACATATGAATATTATTTGCTATTACCATGATAATTGAAGTACTAACAACTTATAATTATTATGACTACATGGAAATGGCTATGGTCAAATGGTCCCATTATGACTTATGTGGCAGAAACTACATGAGGATAAATTCACTCTTTAAGATTATCTGTAAATATGTATTTTTTAAGAAAACTTTTCTCATTTTTAAATGTGACTTGAAGTCATGTCCATCAGGTCAGTGCTCCAGTGGAGCAGAATTTGAGTCCTGGGCCCGCCCTCCATCCCACATTGGTTTGACTGCTCCTCCCCTCCTCTTGGCTCCAAAAGGGATTGACCTTTTCTGATCAGGCATGAAAGGTGGCTTCACTTGAGTCTGGACAATGCTGAGACAGAGGGATAAGAGTAGAGCTTGTATATCCTGGGTTCCTGTCTGTGTGACAAATAAGACAGAAGAAGGGCAGTGGCTTGAACAGCTGGTGTAACCAGATCTGGGACTTATTTGGGTAGAGGGAGGAGTTCAATGACATCGTCAACCATTGACTGTCCTATCATGTGGCAGACTCTTCCAAGTTTAGCTTGAAAGATCACTTCTGGTATTGCATGCAGTGGGCACTCAAACAATATATGTATTTCTTGAACATATAAATAATGCTGAGAACCTTAAAATTTACCTCCAAACACTGCTAATTAGTTCTCCCATCATACCCAAAATGCAATTAATAATATGGTTTGGGCTTCTGAGAGTGATGATTCAATTTCTCTACCTTGTAATACATTTATAGATTTGCACAGATCTAAGTACACATAAAGAAACATTCATCTTTTTTATTTTTTAGCACTTAGGTATTATTTTTAGCATCTTTTCATTCATTTGTTCCCAAATTTTTGAACAAAGTTGTAATTATAGTGTTCATAGATACTTGTTTCCAGATATATTTTTTCAAAAATAATAAAAATTATCTTTTTCACATTGTTACATTATCTTCAGAAGTTCTATTTCCTATTTTAAAAAAGGACTGTAAGAAGAGAAATGAGGGGGACACCTGGGTGGCTCAGTGGGTTAAAGCCTCTACCTCTGGCTCAGGTCATGATCTCAGGGTCCTGGGATGGAGCCCCACATCGGGCTCCCTGCTCAGTGAGAAGTCTGCTTTTCCCTCTGCCTGCCATTCCCCATTTGTATTCTCTCTCTCTGTGTCAAATAAATAAATGAGATCTTTAAAAAAATAAAAATGATGTTTTAGATGGTTTGGTCAAAATAATTTCATATATTATCATTATGAAAGTGAGTATTCTCTCGGTAAGTTTACACACATTATAAACTTAGAAAATAAAAAAAATAAAAATAAAAAAAGATTTTATTTATTTATTTTAGAGAGAGAGAGAGCACACATGAGTGGAGGGAGGGGCAGAGGGAGAATGAAAGGGAGAGAATGTTAAGCAGACTCTACACTGACCGAAGAGCTCAATGCAGGGCTTGATCTCAGGACTCTAAGATCATGACCTGAGCTGAAACCAAGAGTCGGACGCTTAACCCACTGAGCCACCCAGGCAGCCCGAGAAGTACTATTTCAGATAGCTACTAAAAACTTCATTAGATATTAAGCTTTCATAAATATCTCGTTAAATATTTAGGATTCTTCTAATTAACATTATCCTGCAATTGGCAATATAGCTTTGCAATATAGCTTGATATCTAATCTCTATTTTTCTAAGAAAACATGTATTAATTAATTTATTTTTTCCATTTAAAAGTATCTTCCCCAGTACAAAAAAGTAAAAAAAAAAAAAAAAAAAAAAAGCGAATATACTAGAGGATAAACTACTTGCACACAGTACCCAAGTAAAGACTAAATCTCAGAAATCTTCCTTTCCTCTAGTCCAACTGCAGTGCTGAAGCAAGAGATAACATGAGGCAGGACACAGTCCCATCCACCACCATCATCAAAATTATCTTCCTTATGGTCATGCCAGTGATGCATTTATTAGGAACACTAAAGTGAAGCCTGGAAGTGAGACTTACACCTGCAAAGGGTAAGTGCAAAAATGTGTGGCAGAACTAATTTTGACTTAAGTATTTGTAAACTTGCCCTACTCTGGACATTGTGCTAGACATCTGGGATACAGTACATTATGAATACACGTGTCACATTTGATTTGTCAAGGAAGTGGTCAACTCTGATCCTCTTAGAGAAATAAAGATTAATCTTATGCAACAGTTTTCTGGACTCTTTTTTATTCTATTATTCAAATCCTTATCTATTCAAGGTCCTTGTCTCCTTAGTTCCTCTTTGGTTGCTAATGGTGATCCTGCTCTGGGAATTTTCTCTGTACTGGTTCTGCAAGCCCAGGCAGGTTCTGCCTCTAGGGCTTCTGGGCTGGAGTCCTCTAACAACTTAACCACCCCACCAAGTTTCTGACCATTCGCCTTAGCTGGAATCAGTCACCCACATCAAGTCAACAACCCAGAGGGGCAGGGCTGAGGAAAGCAGCTTGTGGCTTTCCTGAGGCAAATATGGCAGATGACAAAGTCAAGACAACAGCCATTGGGGCTGGGTGACCACTGGTACTGAACCTGGTGGTGTGGAGAACACCTTATCACGTGTGGGACAAACAGGAAGAAAACGAAGCCTTCTTAGACCTGTCCTCAAAGCGCTTTCAATTCTCTTCAGGAGCTGATTCCATATGAAGTGCCAAAACTGTAACAAATGGTGAGAGGCTACCCTCAAAACAGTTAGGAGTCCACCAGTGGGTGCTAAAAGAAGAATGGGCTAAATCATGTAAAGGGCCACCATGCCCTCGATAAGGAATGATGGGCTTCAAAGGAGCAAATCCATAAAGAAATGTAGGATCCTTCCAGTCCCAGCAGCTATAGTTGAGGAGGTAAGAGATAACTGAGGTAAAAGACTCTAAGACAGTGTTATATATGATTGTGTCAAAGAAACAGAAGAAAACAAAGGAAAAGACAAGAATAATATGAATTTAGGGGAGAAAGACTAATGGAGGTTTGACAATAGAATATGGAAGGCAATTTTGAGCAGGGTTCAAATAGAGATATATGTAGTGAAGAAGCAGGCTAAATATGCTTGGGTCAGAGCCTGGGGGGAGTGGAGGAAGACACATTTGTAAGAATCAAGGTCAGAAAGCAATGAAGATGGCAGTCTGTTCCAAGTCCTTGGGTGTTAGATTGATAGCTCTGACCTTTACTCATGTGGGCAGCTGTTAAAGGCTTGTGAGCCAGGGAATGACATCATGAAAACAGGAGGCCAGAAAGGAGAGACTGGAGGCAGAGAAACCAGGTAGGAGGTCACTGCAAGCATTTTAAGATAAGGTCTTGTTGTGGGAGCTGGAAAGGAAGGATGGTTTTGAGGGACACAGGATCAAGAGTCCCTTGCTATTGGTTGGAGGCAGACAGAGAGGGAGGAGGGATGGACGGCTCAGTAGGAAGTGTGTTGAGGGAAAGATTAGGAAGCAGGAATCAACCTCTAGTGGAAAGTCTTTGTAAGTGGAGAGAAAAACTTGCTAAATCTCAATTGATTATCTTATGAAAACTGTGGAGTTTCTCTCTGAGATAGGCATGCAGGGGGGAGCACACTGATTTAAAATGACAATACCGGGGAGCAAAGGGTGACTCCCACAGGATGGGAGCAGAGAAGCAGCACTCTAATGGAGGATAAATCCTGGGCTGAATCTGAGGGTCTTTTCGTGAATTCACTGTATGTCCTTGGACAGAATGCCAAGTTCACCGGCCCAGATTCCTTATCTGTAAAATGAGGGATATAAAATATACTATCTTCTTTGTGTCTCCCTGAGGCTTAAATCACAGTCATTTGAGTGCTTTAGTATATAACAGAATTTGTGTTAAGAACTTTATTTGCATTTTCTTTTTTAATTCTTAGAATGCTCATTCTTCATTTTAAAAAATTCCAAAATTCAGTGGCTTAAACCAATAGCCATTGTATTTGCTCACAGTTCTGCAGTCTGGGCTAGGCTAGGCCCTGTGGTTCTTTTGTTCATCTTGATGGTGGTCCCAAATGTGTTTGCAGTCAGCTGGTGGGTCCCTAAGGGAGTGGGCTCAGCTCAGATCTGGGGTGGCTGGACTTCTCCCTCTCTCCACATATCTCAGGGCCTCTCCCTCTCCTTGTGGTTTCTCTGGTGGGGTAGTTGGACTTATCTTAGGGACTTAGGTGTCCCCAAAATACAAAAATAGAAACTTCCACTCCTTCTTAGGGGTTAAGGTGGGGTTGGGAGGATTAGCACATATTCAATGCTGTATTTTTCTGGTTAAGGAAAGTCACTGGCCTAGTCCAGATTTAAGTTGGAAGGGACTCCATAAGGGTGTGACTAACAGGAGGGTGGTCTGCTGCAAAGCAGCAATGTCATAGAATGCCACAATATTATCTCCAACTTGTAAACAAATAATCTGGGACTTAGGAAAGCTAAGTTACTTGCCCAATATAAAGAGTAGAGCTAGGCACTCCAAAGCTTGTGTTCTATCATGGGTCAGCGGATAAAATTTGTAGTGTTTTAACCTAGAACCCTGTAAAGTGGGTACTGTTTCTGTACCTGATTTATAAAGAGGAACACAGCAATAGAGAGCTCAAGTATTTTGCTCCAGGGAATATACATTTAGTTGCTATACCGTGCTGCCTCGCATGGGTAGTACCTGACACAAGGCACCTGTAAATGTGGTATCATTCGAAGCTGTTGTTTGAAGGACAGAGCAGATGTCTTCAACCATTCACCATCACATCATATAGGCTCTCTGGGAACTGGGGGTTTTCCCTTTGGGTTAGGTTATCCTGTGATCTGGGTAATTTCCCTTTCAGGCATCAACTTCTCTCTCTTCCACTATTTCTTGAAGCTTGGCAAGGAATGAAGACAGCATCCTTGCCCATCCACTCCCAGCCCTGATTCTCACTGGCTGAGTCTCATGGCTCCCTCAGCATCATCTTCTCTGATAGCTGGCCAAGTACTCCTTACAAAATCAGGCCCTTCCTTCTTGGGTGAGGACCTTCCTGGAGTAGGGCTGGACTCAAGTTTCCATCCTTTAATCATCAAGTTAGTCTTGCAGCTTCTGATTAGTAACCATTTTGGTCCCTGTCACTTCCTCTAGTTCCATAGCTAGTTTCCCCACTCTTGTAACTTTGGTGGCTTCCGACGGTAGCTTGCTGATACTATTTCCAGTGGAGTGACGTGTCGCTCCCCCCTTCCTTCTGCCAGTCCTATGGGTAGAGGGTGTTGCTGCATGGGAAATCTGGGGTTCCAGAGGCTCTGGAAAGGAGCTTATGCTCTGCTTATCTTCGCAGGTGACCCATGTGACTGTCTTTCTCTGAGGCAGCCCCGATTTTTTCCACTCTCTGGAGACTCTGGAATCAGAGCACACCTCAAGTACAGATACTGGGGTGACAGGTGCCCCATATCAGTGGGCTCTGTTCTGTTGTGGGCAGTGACAAGGAGTGGCCATTCAGGAAGTGGCCCCAAAATACTCCCTAGCCTTTTCCAAGGCAAAACTATGGGGTAGTCTTGTCTTTTCTGTAAACTTTTCTCCTTCAGAACAACTCCAGATTTAGACTTTATTTCATCCTTATAAAAATAGTGAGGTGCAATACTTGCACTTAATATGATTTTATTTAAGGAAGAGGATAGATGGGTTGTTCAAAATGTTTTATAAATCTTTCTCAATTTAGGTAGGATGAGGTCCGATAAATCCATGGTAAACTGAAAATACCCTACGCTGAAAATGCATTTAATACCGAACATCATAGTTCAGCCTAGCCTATCCAAAATGTGCTCAGAACATTTACATTAACCTACAGTGGGGCAAAATCATCTAACACAAAGCCTGTTTTATAACAACGTGTTGAATATTTCAAGTAATTTATTGACTACGCTGCTGAAAGTGAAAGACAATTGTTATATGGTTACAGAATGGCTGTAAGTGTAAGTTGTTTACCCTTCTGGTGGGAGGGCTGCCCAGCATCAAGAGTATGGCACGGCAAACCACTACCCTGGGAAAAGGTCAAAATTCAAAATTCCAAGTAAAGTTTGAATGTACATCCCTTTTGCACCACCCTAAAGTGGAAAAATCGTTAAGTCCAACCACTGTTAAGTCCAGACTGTCTGTTGCCTCATTTGCCTTATTTCACAAACTTCTGTTTGAATCAAATGGCATGGGGTAGGGGCTTTGTGAAACGTGACTTACCTTACAGCCGCTTTCCCCTTCCCCCCAGTAGAGAGGGGACAAGGGAGGGAGGAACTGAATTGCTCCGAAGGCCAAGGCCGCTTCCCACTTCCCCGCAGCGTCTTGCCAAGCTACATCTAGGGACTGGGGGTCTCCACCCCTCTCCTAGATCCAGCCGGTGGGAGGGTGGGTGGTTTTTTCCGGGTCACTGGCGCACCCTCTCTACTCCCAGCCACCTGCTCGTGTTCCATCCCGTCTCCAGGCTCTCTGGAGGGCGTCAGGGACATTCCAATCCTCCCACAACCCGCGCGGATGTCGCGGGGGAGGGGGGCGCGATTGCTCTCCCTTTCCAGTACCCAGCTTTGACCAGGTTTCTTCTCAATTTCTAGTGACCCGAGTCACGCAAGGAGACTAAGCACTGATGAATGGTTTCAAGGCTGTTTGTTTACAACGCACCCGCTGGCAAAGCCGCAGCTCGAGTGACAGAGGCACTTTCTGGGCACCGTCTGCGCTCTAGCAGACAACTGCAAGCCAAACAGCCAAGATGCCTCCTCGCCAGACCAAATATGGTCACAAGCGCTAAGAAGCCTCCCGTGGAAAGGCTGGCCTTGCCTCCCCGCGCCAGGGCGGACCCGAACCCGCCCTCAGGCAGAACCTCGGATCAGCGCTGCGCTCTGGGCGCTCCGAGCCTCGACGCCAAGCACGAAGGGAGGGCCCGGCAGCCAGGACCGGCCCTCCCTCGGTCTGGGCCGCTCGCTCGCGTGCCCTCCGCCGCCCCCAGCCCTAGTTTCGGTCTACAAGCCCTTGATTCAACAAGCGCAGCCACTTTCCCTTTGATCCCGCCCTGAGTCCGCGGTAAACTCGAAGGAATGCAGGTCCAGGACTCCGCGGGAAAGGTCTGCGCGGCCGGGAGGAGTGGATGGGGGGCACCCGTCTCCTCTCACCCAGCGAAGTACCTATCACGCCCAGGGTTTTCTGGAGCCCGGGTGGGGGAGGAGGAGGACGAGGACGAGGAGGAGGAAGGGGAGGGACGAGCGGGGGCAGGCAGGCTCAGGACTAGAAGGTCATGCATAATTCAACAGCTCAACTTTCGGGCCCGCCTCTTTTCTGGGAGTGGGAGTTCGCTCCAAACTTTGTTTATGGGACAGTCCGGGAGCCGCGGCGGCCGCGCTGTCTGCTTCTCCTCCGCCTCCTTCTCGCGGAGCGCGAACGCCTGAGGCCAGTTCGGGGGATGTGAGAGCTGAAGCCCCTCGGCTGCCAGGCACCAAGTCGGGATTTGCCAGCAGGGCCCCGGCTACAAGCCCGCAAGCTCGGGTCGCACCCGAGCGACTGGGGCCGGACGACAAGTTCGGGCGGGACGGCGGCCGCCGCACGGCCAGACTCGGCTTCGCTGCGCGCCCAGGTAGAGCCCGCTGGAGCGCGCCCGCTCACCCCGTTCCACCCCTGGGCGCCTAGGCTCCTCGGGCTTCCGGAGTCGCGATGCCGTGGAGCTGGCTCGGGTTGAGACTTTGGGGGGCTGCCTGCCCGGGAAAGTTGCGATCTGTCCTTCGCCACCAACAGTTCGGCACCCTCCCGAGTGTGGTTACTCCCCCCTCCCCACCCCCGCCCTTCCTTCTCGTCCTCCCGGCAACTTAACTTGCTTCGAGAAAGTTGCATAATTCTCCAGGCCGGGAGGGACCCCTCCCCCATCCGGCTGGCCTTACCGCTGAGTGTCTGGGATCCTGAGGCGGACACCTATCACTCTCCTCTTTTTCTTTTGTTTCTCTCTGTCCCCGGACCCCCTCCTCCGACTTTATTAAATAAAAGGCTGATCTGACCTCCTTTCTCTTCGCAGAAGATGAATCCGGCCTCGGTGCCCCCTCCGCTCCCGCCACCCGGGCAGCAAGTGATCCACGTCACGCAGGACCTAGACACGGACCTCGAAGCCCTCTTCAACTCGGTCATGAACCCCAAGCCCAGCTCGTGGCGGAAGAAGATCCTGCCGGAGTCGTTTTTCAAGGAGCCTGATTCTGGCTCACACTCGCGCCAGTCGAGCACCGACTCGTCCGGCGGACACCCTGGG
Source organism: Mustela erminea (assembly GCF_009829155.1). Classification (NCBI taxonomy): domain Eukaryota; kingdom Metazoa; phylum Chordata; class Mammalia; order Carnivora; family Mustelidae; genus Mustela; species Mustela erminea. The sequence goes on from NC_045614.1 coordinate 145,084,200, forward strand.
CCCCGGCTGGCCAGCGGCGCCCAGCACGTCCGCTCACACTCGTCGCCCGCGTCCCTGCAGCTGGGCACCGGCGCGGGTGCTGCAGGCAGTCCAGCGCAGCAGCATGCGCACCTCCGCCAGCAGTCCTACGATGTGACCGACGAGCTGCCACTGCCCCCGGGCTGGGAGATGACCTTCACGGCCACTGGCCAGAGGTACTTCCTCAAGTAAGTGAGCCCGAAGTCAGGGGGGCACAGTCCCGGTGCCCAGGGTGCGCATGCTTGTTGGGATGCGTGCATGCGCGCGTGTGTGTCCTTCCACGTTTCTTTCCAAAGGATCTGGGAAGCTGGAAGTAGGGAGTGCGTCTCTGGGTGTTGGAATGGTAAAGGATAAGAAGAGCCTTTGGTGAGGTTCTTCCAGGGTCGTGGAAATCCCAAGAGATTGGGGATCTGGGAAACTCGTAGAGGTAGGAGGGGAGGAAAAAAGTAGCTTTGCAGTGATTCTCATAAAACACATAGCTGACTTTGTCCAGAATCTGGAATAGTGGTACAGATTTCTGGGCACAAACCCTTACCCTCTTACATGTTGACTCCAAGACAGATGCCCCAGAGCTTGGTCCATTGGGATATGACACAGAGGTAAATTCTAGAACATTTTTGAGCATGGGAAGGAGAGGGACTCTTGGGAGTGTAGGTGGTCTGCAGTCTCTCCATTCTTAGGAAAAGCAGGCTAGAAAAGTGAACACTGCCTAGTAGGCCTTGCTGCTCCCAGCTGAGTGATGTAATGACCACACAGCACAGTGATGTAATTAGCAACTCTGTGCTGAAGTAGTTGCGGGCTGGAAAATCAATTGTGTGGAAATTGGGTCAGGAGTTTTATTATGTTGCACTTAGTAACCTAAAATACCAACGGATCAGGAACCTGTTTTGTTAATGATGCTTCCCTTTCACATTGTTAGAGTTTTCTTGATGTGATAATGTTTACATTAGACTGTACAGGAAAATATATTCACAGACATAAAGATTGTTTCAGTTGTGGTACCCTAAGATAATTATGTTCCAGAGGAGAAACCAAACTGGAACTTGAAATGGAACCAGTGAGGTCAAGGGGGGTCAGGCTGTTGATGGCCTGGTGGAGGTTGTGCCAGCTGGACCACTTGGTTCCAGATTGCCTGCACTGGGGGGCCGTTCACTGCCATGGAGAGAAACTCCTCTTCTTAGAACCTGCCTTAGACTTAATCTTAAAGTTGAAATTGCTTTGATGCAGAGGCCTTAGTTTAAAACTTCTGCTGAGACATTATGTGCTCTTTTAAAAATACAGTCAGGCCTTTCTTTGTCACTAATACTTGACTGCTGTCAGTTGGATCTTGCAGCAACTATGTATAAGGGACGAGCTTTGCTGTAGCCAGCTCTTCGACTCATACTGGTAACCAGTAATTCCTTCCCCATCCCAGTGCTGTTGAGATCTTGTGCAAGGAGGAGTTCTTTATTTTGTTTCCGGGGTTGGTGTGATGCTGAGAAGCACTTGTCCTGAAAGAGACTTGATAGTTATTCTGCAGCTGGCCTTCCCCCAGGCTTTGAGTGTTAGCGTGGACATGTACTCAGTACTTCGGCTTCTAAATGGCTGGTGGAATTCAAGTATGTAATGTAATAACATGACATTTTTCTAAAAGTGATGATGCTGTTCTGAAGGATGACATTAGTTTCTGTGGTACATAAAAGCTCCAAAATTTACTTAGGTAAATGTGTTTTTGAATATTTATTGTGGCCGTTACAGAAATGGACTTAGTAATACATGCACATAGAAAATGGTCCAGTAATTTAGGAGGATCTTTTTTGGTCCCAAATGACTTTTAAACTGCGCTTATGAATATACACACACACACAAATGTATGATATATGATCAGTATACCTGTGGTTATAAAAAACATGAAATAAGAACTAGGCTTGCCTAATGTCAGAGGAAAGCTAGGAGAAAAAGGGCCCCTCCCCCAAAAGCAAAAAAAAAAATTACCTTTTATGCATAATGACTGAATGATTGAAACTAGGGCAAAAAAGGAAGTTAGCTTTGGGTTTAGAGAAAGTTGCTCAGATTCATGTGTCCCATCCCCCCAGTGACAGCCACTCTGCAGTCCAAAGCTAAGTACATCTTCATTCACTTTGGATAGCCAGTGAAATCCACAGCTGAAACAATGTAGGTAGTAGGCTAGTTTGATTTGATGCAGCCCTGGGAAACTTTCTGGCCAAGGAGCTAAGGCAATTTAAGAAATAAAGTCATTGTGACTATTGTTCAAGACAAGCAATCTGCCAGGAGTTCTCGGGGTTTTTTGGGGGGCTTTGTTTAAAGCTGGAGTAAGTTAAACCACTTTTTTTTTTTTTAAGATTTTATTTATTTATTTGACAGAGATAGAGAGAGATCACAAGTAGGCAGAGAGCCAGGCTGAGAGAGAGGGGGAAGCAGGCTCCCTGCTGAGCAGAGAGCCTGATGTGGGCTCAATCCCAGGACTCTGAGATCATGACCTGAGTTGAAGGCAGACGTTTAACCCACTGACCCACCCAGGCGCCCCACAGTTGGAGTAAGTTAAATGTGGTATGTCACACTTTGTTACACAGCCTCCAAAGGCAACAGATTTTGATGGATTAAATAGAAGCTTGAAAAATGGTGGCAACTGACCCTCAGTTAATCATAAAATCTATTTTGCTCTAGCATCTGTGAAGTGGGAATAGCAGTAGCATCCTATCGTTGATTCTGTCAGTCAAGGCTTTTATAAATGTAGGTGTTCAGGCTCCTAGACACCTGGCACACTGACTTTGACCACTGATAACATTAAAGATTAAAAAAAAAATTCTGGGGGTGCCTGGGTGGCTCAGTGGGTTAAGCCGCTGCCTTCGGCTCAGGTCATGATCTCAGGGTTCTGGCATCGAGTCCCGCATTGGGCTCTCTGCTCAGCAGGGAGCCTGCTTCCTCCTCTCTCTCTCTCTGCCTGCCTCTCTGCCTACTTGTGATCTCTCTCTGTCAAATAAATAAATAAAAAATCTTAAAAAAAAAAAATTCTGGTTACAAATGGGATATATGTTTATTACACATGAACCAGAAAACAAAATTGTAATGAGGAACACAGTTTGGCTTCAGTAGGACTTTATATTCTTACAGAAAAATATTATTTGAGTAACATTGTATAAGAAAAAATATTTTATCCTCTTTTCTTTTTTCTTCTTCTTCTTTTTTTTTTTTTTTTTTTGAAGATTTTATTGAGAAAACAAGTAGGCAGAGAGGCAGAGGGAGAGGGAGAAGCAGACTCCTTGCTGAACAGGGAGCCTGATGCGGGAGTCAATGCTAGGACCCCATAATCATGATCTGAGCCAAAGGCAGATGCTTAACTGACTGAACCATCCAGGCACCCGTTATCTACACTCTTAAATATAGTTTCAGTGATAACATTTGCTTGCCCCTCCCAATTTTTAGAAATAATTTTAGTGTTTTCTCTTTTCTGAAAAGTGCCATAGAAAATTATTTTTGTCAAAGTGATCTATGCACTTAGTAACAAATCCAGTAGTACAGAAGGACTTTTGTTGAAAAACAATGGTTTCCTTCACCTCCTCAAGGCTCACAGAGGGAGCCTTTTAGGTTTTATTTTAACTGTTTCTGTATTTAATTCTTTGATTGTTACTTCCTTAACCCTAGTATGCTCTTATCACCATTTTTTGATTTATCAATTTTTAACTTCTAATTCAAAATGAGAGTGTAGCTCCTTGAACTGTTTTTTTTTTTTTTTTTGTAATCTCCCCCAATTTTGGTATTTATATTATTTTTAGTTTGTCTGTTAGATCACCTTTGTTATTCTTTGTCAACTTTGACAGTATTTCTTAACTACCTTTTTGTAAGTGAAGGAGGTTTGGGGCTGTCCCTAGAATTCTTGCTCTTTTTGAATGACACGTTTATGGTCCAAAGCCAGGAACCCATAACCAGCAAGTTTTGTGTTTTGCTTTTAACTTGACCTACTTATTCATAAATTATTATTAAAGTTGAAAATCTAGAGACAACATTTACATTATTACATTTCTATAACTATAATTAGTTGCTTTTTATATAAAGATTAAAGTTTAGACTTGTTACCTTCCTTCTGGTGTCAGGACTCCTGGTCAATCAAAGGAGGATATATCTGGCACCAAACTTGAATGGGTTCTTTCTTTCCATCAAACTCTTTCTTTGTTTGTTTTAAAAATTTTTATTTTAGTGACAGCAAGTGTGCAAGTGGTGGGGGGGAGTGAAGCTGAGGAAGGGAGAGAGGATCTCAACCCAACTCAGCATGGAGCCTGATGCATCTCCATCCCAAGACCCTGAGATCAGGACCTGAGCTGCCTGAGCCATCCAGGAACCCCTGAGACTCTTAACCAGTTGTTTAAATTTCTGTCACCTTTTGAGTTTCTTCATAATTGGATCTTGACTCTCCGAAACATTTTTTCAAGTATTTCTAATTGCTTTTTATTTGTTCATTACTTGCCTCTCAAAATTTTTTAGGCTCTAAATTCCATCAGCTATTAAGTCTCATTTCCCTAAGCTTTTATGCCCAGACTTCTTTAACTTTTTGTGCCATTCTGGATTCTGATTGTTCTCTAGGTGTCCAAGAGAGTTGTCATCCTGGCATTTCTCTTTTCTCCCCTCCATGGCTGGAAGTAGAATTTCCTTTTCTCATGTCTTCCTCTTTTTTGGTTTATGCCCTCATTTTGCTGGAGTACATGCTTGAGTAACTTCTTCTTCTTCTTCTTCTTCTTCTTCTTTTTTTTTTTTTAAGATTTATTTATTTAAGAGAGAAAACGAGTGGGGGTGAGAGGCAGAGGGAGAGGGAGAAGCAGACTCCTCACTGAGCAGGAAGCCCTATATGGGACTCGATTCCAGGACCCTGGGATCATGACCTGAGTGGAAGGCAGATGCTTAACTGGCTGAGCCACCCAGGCGCCCATGCTTGAGTAACTTAATAAGAATTGTTTGTGGGAGGTAAAATATTCAGATACTTTTTAATTTCAAAATATTTATTTTAAAAGTTGTTTTAAATTTATTTTCTTAAAAAAAAGAACTGACTTTTTTTTTTCCCGTTTACCTTTGGATGGCAATATAATGTAGTTGATTTCATGAAGGGCCTTTTGTCCTTAAAAAAATATTGCCAGCTGCCTCAGTTTCCTTGTCTGTAAAATACGTATTAATAAGAGTAATAAGCTATTTCAGGATTTCAGGATATTTTGAAACGATATTTTTGAAGCGATAACATATTTGAAGAGTCTGGCTCATAGCCGACTTTCAATACAAGTTCATTCTTGCCTCCGGTTGCGTCTCTGTCCACACACATATGCTCTCTACCTGACCAAAATCAGATGCAGAAACCTTGGCAGTAGGATAAAAGCTGGTTGTGACTCTTGGTTACAGTTATGGCTCTGAATGACAACCTGGATCCGGAATTGAAAGTCAGCTTTTTAAATGTAAAATAAAGACGATTTTCCTGTTAAAAAACCTGAATAGGATTGTCCACTGTGGGTGCCCTGTAACTTCAGCATATTGGGCAGAGGATGCGGCATCCCTTCTAAAGACAGTGTACTTTTTTTGTTTGTTTGTTTGTTTTTTTAAAATCTGGCTCATGGCTACTGGTTGGGCCAATTTTATGAGTAGGGTGTAGGGTGGAGGGGAGGGATCAAGAAGTGGAGAGAGAAGAGGAGGCAGGGGTAAGTGACATTTGCTGGTGACCAGACAAGGGAGGGAGCTGAGTCAGTGCTTTCTAGAGAGACAACCCCAGAACCGCCTGTGGAGCACACTCCTGACACGTGTGTGTGTGTGAACCTTTTTTTCTTTTTTTCATAACCCTAGGTACTTTCACATTATATATATATATATATATATATATATTTGTGTGGGTATGTATATGTATATGTGTGTGTGTGTGTATGTGTATATATATATATATATTTAACCCTCACAGTGACCCTCTGAATAGGTACACACTATTATCTCATACTATTCTTGAGGAAACTGAGGCTCCCTGAAGTTGAGTAAGTGGCCCAGGGTCATGTATCAGGTGAGTGGCAGGGATGGGATTAGAATAATGTGATCCTAAAACCTGTACTCCTGCCCCTGCACCATGATGCCTCATGCCAATTACGTGCCCATAATTAGGCCCTGTAATTAGGTCTCCTTGGTGACCAGATAACTCTGGAGTGGTGGATGGAGCATTGGAGTCTGCTTCTGAACTCCCTCTGGGTGGTCAAATGTGGAGCTCTTGGTGCTGGAGAGAGAGAGGGGATGAGAAAAACAAATAAACCAGAAATGGATGGTATATCCACAGTGCCTATTACATTTTATTCTTATCAAGGTCTTCACCATTAATAATTGTGTATCATTTTATAGGGAGCACAGATGGGACAGGGAAGGCGGGTGACCTCATGGATGTCAGGATCAGGGACACTGAGGAGGGCTTGTGAAGAAGGTTACTTAAATAATGTTAGTAAAGTAGTTTCTAGGGAAAAAAAAGAGCTGGCTTGCTTCTCATTGCCTTTATCATCGCAGAGATTGATGAGAAATAAATTGCTGTAGAGGTTTGAGGCGGTATGGAGGCTTGGTTTTTGTTTGTTGACTAGTTAGGACTTACAGGAATTACAGCCTTATATATCATTCTCTCCTTTCTCTTCCTTCTTCAGTTGTGTATTTAACCACAGGAGAGGGTGATAGAAGTCAAAGAATCAACCAATCCCAGGGGCATCTGGGTGGCTCAGTCAGATAAGCGTCTGCCTTCCTCTCGGGTCATGATCCTCACTCACATCCAGAGATAAGGATTGCACTGGGCTCCACGCTCAGTGGGAAATCTGCTTCTCCCTCTGCTGTTTTCCCTGCTTATGCGCTCTTTCTTTCTCTCAAATGAGTAACTAAAATCTTAAAAAAAAAAAAAAAAAAAGAATCAACCAGTCTACGGGATGGTTTTCTTTTCTTTTCTTTCTTTCTTTTTTTTTTTTTTTAAGATTTTATTTATTTATTTGACAGAGAGAGATCACAAGTGGGCAGAGAGGCAGGCAGAGAGAGAGAGAGAGAGAGAGGAGGAAGCAGGCTCCCCGCATGACCCGAGCCGAAGGCAGAGGCCCAACCCACTGAGCCACCCAGGCGCCCCATAGGGATGATTTTCTTTTTGAAAGGTGGTTTGAAAGACGGAGCACTGAAGTAATTAGCTTATTAATGAAAGGCAGATTCTGAGAGGGTGGCCCTTTCACTGAGGGGGGCTGTGCATGTTTAGTGCATTGAAATAATCAGGAGAGCCGTGTTCTCCAACTGTATTCTTTGGCCCCAGTCCATTCAGATGCTTTGTGAACATGGGGTTTCTGGACCAGGAACTTTGGGATATGTTGCATGCTCTATCCCATTCTTGGAATTTCATAATATACATTAAGGACTCCAAAGTCATCAGAAAAACTAGTTTATTTTTGTTTAAGCCAGTATTTCACAAGCTCATGTGATTTGAACATTTTTATTACAACTATCATTGGTTGCCATCCTCTCAGGAATGCTTTACAGATCTTACTTTGGGAAACCTTTTCTGTGCCTTTTGTTATTTTTATATTGAGATTTTTATATTTGAGTCAAGTTACAGATTTTTTTTTTCTTTCCAGTGTGCTTTGTGGATACATAGCATATTTTAATCTATATCTCTTGATTTAATCGTTAATTATTAGTGCTTGGAAATAAAAAGTCCTGTATGTCAGACAAGTGGGATATAACACAAGAAAACCAACAATTACAATACCTTGTGATAGATAATAGTGTAGTCCTGATTTTACTTTCAAAGGTGTGTGTGTGTCTGTGTGTGTGTATGGGCTAGAAGGATAGATACCAAAATGGTCATTTTTGAAATTCTGGATGATTTTTCTTGTTTACTTTCTGCCTTTCTGTATATTCCAGATGTCCTATAATAAACATATGTTTCTTTTCTTTTCTTTTTCTTTTTTTTTTGAGATCTTATTTGTTTATTTGACAGAGTGAGAGAGTACAAGCAGGGGGCCAGTAAAGGGAGAGGGAGAAGCAGACTCCCCACTGAGCAGGGAGCCCCATGCAGGGCTTGATCCCTGGACCCCCCGGGATCATAACCTGAGCTGAAGGCAGGCATTCAACCATATGAGCCACCCAGGCGCCCCATATATTTCTTTTTAAATTGGAGGGTGGGGTAGTTACAAAAACTGTAGAAGAAAGAAGACAAAGAAGGATGTAAAGATGCAGTCGTAGGGGGGACCCTTGGCTGGCTCAGTCAGTGGAGCTTGTGAGTCCTGAGCTCAGGGTTGTGAGTCTGAGCCCCACATGAGGTGTAGAGATTACTTAAAAATAAAAATCTTAAAAACAAAAAAAAGATGGAGTTGTAGATTTGGGTAGGTGTGGCAGGGTGTGGGGAAATCTCTCAGCCGTAGCTCAGTAACCGGAGCGTGGAGCTTACAGTACTAAATGGATGCTTTTTGGGAACTGCTTGTGTTTTTCTCATTTTGGGTTATTTTCTTAAGGAATGAACTGACACAGTAATGACTAAACTCTTAACCCAGAATTCTCCATTCAAGTCGCCTCAGGATAAGAAGTAGGATTATGGCAGATCCTTAGGTCACACGGATTTCCTTCAGCGTCGTCTTTATTTGCATGTCCTACTTCCTGGACTTCTGATGTTCCATCCAGGTACAGCAGAGGATAAATACGAAAGGAAGAAATGATACTCATTTGCTTGGCCCTAGTTAGATGAAGTGAAATCAGGAAATCTGCGTAAAGTACTTAGTGCTGTGGCTGGCACAGTAAGTACTGTTAATAGTTTGCTTATTACTGGGACTGTTCCCAGTTGAGATGGCAGTGGCGGGGACATGGGTGCTATCTCCCGAGACCTTTTCCCTCATACCACCATAAGGATCGTTAGCTGTTTCAGCATCGACAACGAGAAATCACTGAACTAGTCTCATGTGCTAACACTGGGGCCGTGTGCTGTGAGGGGAGAGACTGCAGCAGGTTTCCCCGACCTCAGGCAGCTGACGGTCTAGCTGGGGAGACAAGAAGAGCAAAGACAAAATCAGGCGAAATAGCTGCGTCCAGACCTTCTGGGGCCATAGAGCCTAGAGCAGCTGCTCACTGTGTGTTGGAAGCTCTTGGGAGGAGTGTCACAATAAGGCAGTCGTTTCTGTTATGGTTACGCGTCTGAACTTTGCAGCCGTGCTGAACGTCTCTTAGTTCTCCCATTGGCTGTCCTCCTGCTGGCCCCAAGAACTTGGCACAGTCTGTTACCTGTGCCTGGAACATTATTTTCCTGCTTCTTGCCTGGCTAACTCCTGCGCTCGTTTGAGGCAGCTGCTTCGATACCATCCTGCATCAAGGTTTTCCCTACAGGAGGTTTTCCCTGACTCACAGCCCCCGCAGGAGCGTGGATGCTCCTGCTGCTGGTCTCCCGTGGCCCCCCAGCTATAGCACTGCTGCCAGATTTCTGTTGCTTTATTTCTCTTTTTCACTATACTGTCACCTCCCTGAGGGTAAGATTGGTACTTGTCTTGCTCGATATTAATTAAGTTCAGCATAGTGCCTGGCAAAGAAGCGGATGCATGATAAGGAAGGAATCCTCTAAGACTTTCTGGTGGCCCTCTGCATTGGAAGCTCGTGCACTAGAATTCCTCATTGGAACCTGCCGTGCTCAGGAATGGAGTTCCATTGTGTCTGTGCCTCTTGGACTGCAAGCTTAGAATCATAGGTCCAGGGGCGCCTGGGTGGCTCAGTGGGTTAAGCCTCTGCCTTCGGCTCAGGTCATGATCCCAGGGTCCTGAGATGGAGCCGCACATCGGGCTTCTTGCTCGGTGGGGAGTTTGCTTCTTCCTCTGCCTGCCTGCCTCTCCCTGCTTGTGCTCTCTCTCTCTCTAATAAATAAATAAACTTTAAAGAAAAAAAAAAAGAAACAGCTCCACATACTATGATGCAGTGTGGAAGATGGATAGGGGATGTAGGTGTTCAGAGAAGTCTTTGTAAAGTTAGTTGACATACACGGAGTCTTGAAAAATGGGAGGAATGTGGGTAGGTGAGCAAGGAGGCCTTCTAGGAAGGAGGGGGCAGGAAGACAAGTTCAGAGAAAGAAGTGCTCAGGATGTGTTTTTGAGGCCAAGTAAAGTCTGGCTTATCTTGGGTCGAAAGTTAAGTGACGGTTGGTGGATGACTATGTGTCCTATTGAGGCTCCAGAACCTCAGCTAGAACGGGCGCAGTGACCTTCCGCTAGTCAGTGTCAATTTTCTCATCCCCTCAGATACACCAGTCCCAGCTTTATCTGAATGTGGCACAAGACCTCGCCATTGTCTCTGATGTCGAGGTCTTCCTAGTTATTTAAGGAACTAAGGATACTGATTTAAAAGAGTTTGAAATGATAGAACCTTTCATAGCAATTCACTCACCCATCTGTCCCTCCGTAGATCTCTCTCTCTGTCATAGATTTGATTTAGCATGTGCTATTCCACAATAGTGGGTGGTCTTTGCTTTCCAAGTTAGTAGGATATCAGGCTACTCCACTGAGTCTGCCATTTCTGCTTATAAATGAATAGCTTGCGGTTCGGCTGTTCCCAGAATCCTGTCTTGTGGTTTTGGATGGTTTCTCAGTTTCTCTGAGACAGATCAGCTGGCAAAGGCAAAATGGAGAGTCCAGAAACAGAGTTATGCCACCGAAGCCCACCGGGGCTGTGCCCCCCGAGGATGCCAGGCTGAGCAGTTAGGGGCCTCCCTCTCAAGCACATCCTTTCTGAACTCTTAGTGAAGACTCTTGAGAGCCTTTTCATACAAACTCACAATGCTGAATCATGGGTTAATGTTTTCAGATAACTTATTCATTTATTTAAAGATTTTATTTATGTATTAGGGAGGGTGAGAGAGGGGGAGGGTCAGAGGGAGGAGTAGACTCCCCACCAAGCGGGGAGCCTGCTGTGGGACTTGATCCGGGAATTCCAGGATCATGACCTGAGCCCAGGGCAGTCAGGATTCTGGGATCATGACTTGAGCTGAAGGCAGACCCTTAACTGAGCAAGCCACTCAGGCACCCCTCTCTTTTTAATTATAAAAATAATATATGCCCAAACACTACTGGAGGAATGGAAATGGAAAAATAAGTTCTTCTGATCTTCCTTGGATCCCTAGTTTTAGAGGACCACTGTTAACACTTTATCCAGAGATGTGCTACAGGAACAGTAGCAGTATGGTCCTATCTAATTAATTACCTATCTAGCTTGTCTGTTGCCTGATTTATCTGTCATCTTCTATCCCCACTGTTAATCATTATATCCACCCTTCTCATACGAGGGGGATGCACGGTCTGGCAGGTGCACGCGGACCAGTTACATGGGTGCCCTGCTGTTTAGAATGAATGACATTGCATTGTGAAGTGCTTGACCCAGTGTTTCTGTGCGACTCAAAGTGTGGTCTCTAAACAGAGACGAGTGTGCAGATGTATGTAACCCATCCCTGACGGACAAGATGCATAGGTCAAAAATGTTTAGAGACTTGTATATAGAATGGGGGGCCATGTAAGGATGGGACCAGTGGGATTGTCTCATGGAACACGGTCATCTGGGTGTTGCAGAGCTGTGTGATTAATCATGTGTGGCCTGGGCTATGTACAAGGCACCTACAATGGGACCACATACTGGCCTTGACAGATTGAAACTAGAAGAACACTGATCTCTTTCCACAGATAGTGTGAGACGCGGATACGTTTCTTTTAACCCTTCTCTTCTTTTCCTTCCCTTCCCTTCCCTTTTCATCCCATCCATCCATCCATTTACCTACACATCATTTCATTTTTCCACCCATCCTTACAACTGACTTCTATGTATCAACCAACCAATTTATTATACCTCTGGTTAACTTAACCAAAATGATCAATCTAAGAGATTGAATATTGAATCTTAGTATGAAAACAAGTTCTATGGCACAAAGGATGATTATCATCTATTTTTTGGTACATAATATATTTTATGTCTTTGTGGTCCTTATGCTCATTGTTTTAAAGATATGCTTTGGCGCACTTCAGTTCTGAACACTGTAGATAATCCCAAATCCTCTTCTGTCTTGTGAGTAATCTACCTAGAAGCACTATCAGCTACAGAGTCAGTGCAAAGCATGGGGACTGGACAAAGAGACACATGCTGGATTATTAAGTAAAAATGTATATTCCTTTGGGGTGGCTTTTCTGCAAACATTGTCATATTGAATATATGTCTTTCTCTCAATTTGCCCATGAAAAACAGTTGATGGCCTAGGGTTCAGAGGTTGAGGTTGCCATTGAAAACCTATCAAAAAGCAAGCAAATGATAAATGTAATTAAAGTGAACAGGCATAACTCTTACTGACTTGATTTTACTTCTAGACTAAAAATCTATTTGAGAGAGTAGGAGCAAGGGGGGGGGGCAGAGGGACAAGCAGACTCCCCACTGACACAGAATTGGCTGCTCAACCGACTGAGCCCCTAAAAGCTGGCTTTTTTTTTTTTTTTAAGATTTTATTTATTTATTTGACAGAGAGGGAACACAAGCAAGGGGAGTTGGAGAGGGATAAAGCAGGCAGGATCCTGCTGAGCAGGGAGCCTGATGCAGGGCTTGATCCCAGGACCCCGGGATCATGACCTGATCCAAAGGCAGACACTTAACGACTGAGCCACCCAGGCGCCCCGTGTTGGCTTCTTAAAAAATAAAAAATAAGCAGAACTGAAGGATATAAAGTAAAAGTAAAAGTACTCCACCCACTAGTTCTAGTCCTCACATGGAACCACTACTCACAATGTATCTTCCAGGGATTTTATTATGTATTACATGATTCATTTATAATGGCATTGGTTGGTGGTTTTGGCATTGTGGGAAGCAGAGCGTGGGTGGTCTTTGTTCCTTGCTGACCCTCACACAACCTAAGGACTGAGTATAGATCTGGATGCATTACAGAGGGCTGGATGTGATGCCTGATGGCGAGGTCTCAGGCTGAAAAGCTCTGTTGGCCTAACTGTCGCTCAGAGACTGGGATTTAGCTTTGTGGTTCAGGAAGTTGATGTCCTTGGTGCTCCAAACTGATCAGGTTTTAAAGTCTTTCTGCTTCAGGCCATACTGGAACGAAATGGGGGGATAGACATTCTAGCAGCAAGATCAGTGACTTGAATAATCTCCCACTCTGGGATGAAGGTACTCATAAGAGTGCCTTAATCGCTGGGAAATTGCTTTGGTGGTTTTAGCAAAGGGAAGAAATGAAACCATGTAAGGGATGTTATGGAAGTAATTTGACAGGTTTTGGCGATGGATTAAATATGGGGAGTGAAGAAAAGAGGTGAGAAGGAAGATTGGCAAGACGCTGGCTGTCCATGGCACCAATAGAGTTGTTTCTAATTGTGACAAGAAGGAAGGAAGTTTAGAGGAGGGTGCGAAGATTTCTAACATGTTGACTATATATTTTACATAGGATAGAAGATGTGTTTTTAAGGTTTACTAAGTTTTGTCAGTTAACTGTTCACTCAGTGAACAACTAGTACTTGTAAGCAGTCATTAATAAATGGTTACATGAGGGTAACTTAAAGACAGACTTACTGGAAAATTAAATTTTCTGCACTGTTAACTGGAATCAAGGTTCTGTTTATTCTGCACAAGACTTGCATTGAAAAATAAGATACTATATTTTGTTTGTATATATATTTAGTGTTTTGGAGAATTTCAAGAACCGCTAAACTAAATTTACTCAATTTAGGACATTAAATACCATGTACTTCATAGTTTGAGACTGTTCCGTCAAATAGTGCAGAGTACTATTCTATCTAGATGTGTGTTTTTTTAAAGTCACATGGAGGGACGCCTGGGTGGCTCAGTCAGTTATGGATCTGCTTTCAGCTTGGGTCCTGATCTCAGGGTCCTGGAATTGGGCCCCACATTGGGATCCGTGCTCAGTGGGGAGCCTGCTTCTCCCTCTGCCTGCTGCTCCCCCTGCTTTTGCTCTGTCTCTCTGATAAATAAATAAATAAATAAAAATCTTCTTAAAAAAGAAGTAAAATCACATGGAGTGGTTTTTTAAATACTAAAAAGTGGAGGGAGATTTGTTTAAACAAGTATTTCTTAAAGAAATATGTACATGATCCTGGAAATAATTTGTGGTAAGGAAATACTATTACTCCAGTTGCATTTCTCAGACAATAAAGTGGTGAATCTGTGCTACCTCCTACTTTGTCAGTGAAGATGCTATTTACCCCTTACATTTTTGTATTGTGAGAGATTCTAAGAAATCTAATGTTCTTTATTGCAAGACATCCTTTTGTTAACAGATTTGTTTCTTTTAATGTTTTAGCTAAATTTGCATGCTTCCAGGATCCGTTTGCCTCTTACTTTATTTGACATTGTAGAAATATAGTTAATAAACAGTGCTTACTACACAGCTTAAAATAGGCTTTCTCATTTATATTCCAGACTTGATCAGTTAGCAAAACTTAATATACAGTTGAAATATTTCTGTGTATGATGAGAGTTTACAGTTTAAATTTTAGAACTTGTTTTGGATGTGATTATATGTACGAAAATCGTGTAACACTACGCTTATGCTAAGAACTGACATAACGGAATTACTGAAATAAATGTGTTGTGAGGGATGGAAAATATAGGGCAGATGTCTCGGTCATGATAAATTGTGAGTTTTTTAAACTCTTTCCAAAAAACAAATTATTTCTTTTAACCTGCAATCAAATTCCTTTACAAATAACAGTTTTTGTATGCAAGCACCATTTCATTTTATTTTATGTAGTATGGCTAATACTGTTGTTGAAACAAGGATGTGCAGTGATAATTTTCTTCATATGTAAATTAAGTTAGACAGTTAAAATAAGGAGTATTTTTTTTTAAAGATTTTATTTATTTATTTGACAGAGAGAGAACACAAGTAGGCAGAGAGGCAGGCAGAGAGAGAGAGGAGGAAGCAGGCTCCCTGCTGAGCAGAGAGCCTGATGCGGGACTCGATCCCAGGACCCTGAGATCATGACCTGAGCCGAAGGCAGCGGCTTAACCCACTGAGCCACCCAGGCGCCCCAATAAGGAGTATTTTGGTAGAGTATATACATACCTCACTGCCAGTGAAATTGCTTTCCTATGGTATATCCTTACCAGAAAAATTTGTAAATAAAAAAAAAAGACTTAAGAAAAAAAGAAAATTTCTACTATGTTGAGTTTGAGGTGAATTTAAGATATCCAAGGGAGATATTCTCTCTAATTCTATTATATGTTAATATTTATAATTTATATATATAAATAATATTTATTATTATTATTATTATATACATAATTATCCTAATTTAGGTGTGGATGAGATCCCAGAGAGAGAGGTTACAGATAGAGTGAGAAGAAAAGTCCTGACTCTGTACAGGAGAGACATCCAGAGAGGTTGGAGGAAATGCTGAAAATAGTACGAAAAATCCGGGTGCCTGGGTGGCTCAGTGGGTTAAAGCCTCTGCCTTCAGCTCAAGTCATGATCTCAGGGTCCTGGGATGGAGCCCTGCATCGAGCTCTCTGCTCAGCGGGGGGCCTGCTGCTTCCCTCTCTCTCTCTGCCTGCTTGTGATCTCTGTCAAATAAATAAATAAAATCTTTAAAAAAAATAGTACCAAAAATCCAGGGAAGAAATTGTCTACAAGAAAGAGAAATGGTTAATTCTGGGTCATATTTCTTAGAGCTCTAGGAAGATGAGAACTGACAAATTTTCAGTGAATAGGTTTTTCCACTGAGGCCACTTACTTTCCCCAGGGTAGGGCAAAGGCTAGGGCTTGGGGTACTAACTCTACAATTTAGTGTTTGAAGAGGGAAAAAAATGAAGAAAATAAGCCTCTTAGTTAGATAAGGGATAAGGGGGCATCCCCCAAATTCCCGTATATTCTACCACATCCCTACTAAGGAGCATGATTCTCTCTGTACAGATCCAGTGCCATAGGGAAATATCACATATTTGCTTATTCAAACATCCTGTTAAAACAGGGTTTGAAATCAGTGTTTTATAACTGACGGAGATAAGTTAAAAGACTTGGGTGAAAAATACTACTCTAATTGATATGATAATTCCTTGCCATGAGGAAAATTACAGTATTGGATTCTAACTGTGGTAGAACCTTTGGCACAGTTTGTAGCACACAGGACTGTTAATGCTGGGACGTGTCATACTTAATGGTAGCCATAAAAATAACAGATTATGTTTGGTGAGTATCAGTTAAAAATTTATGGGTCACAAGATTATGTAACTGTTGTCTCAGGTAAACCTTTATCTTTCCTGTCTTTGTTTCTCCATTTGCCGAACTGGATTCTGATAACCTGGCAGAGGGGATTCCGAAATTAACAGGGGTAAATGCTGAGGCCCCTTTACCCTTTCACAATAGAAGGTAAATAAAACATGTTTGATTGTATCCAGCTGGTCTGAAGTGGAGTTTGGGTTTGGATACATTTTGTAACCAAAAGGCTATTCTGTTGCCTTCTGCTGATTTGGGAGTACCTGGTAGCCTTGTTACTGGTCTAGGATTTGTCTAAACATGTAACTGTTAGTAGTCGGGATTAAGAATCATAAAAGAAGCAGTAAACTTCAGGACTGTTTATAAAAGTACTTATATTTTCTGAACACACATTCTCCAGTGCAACTGTTTCCACTTTTACGGGTCTTTGTTTTATGTGCTGTGTGAAATACTAGCCTGTGTGTATAGAACTTCTGGCAAATGTGAATTCCTCCAAAGCAGTTATGCCATCCAATATTTATTTGTCTTTTTGTGCATTTTAACATAAAATCCAACCGTAAATATGTATTGTAGAAAAACTTGAAGTAAGGAAAGGCAGGAAGAGAGAAAGGATGAGCTACTTAAAGATAGAGCTCTCCCCAAGTGTGTTTTACAAATACACTTGCTTCTCTACTTAGGCTTTCAATAAAATTTTAGTTGTCTGTGGTCCGAAAAAATTAAATTTGAGTTTATTGATGTCGCGTTTCTTTAAGTGTTAGGATAGCAAGGGCTACGTTTTGGGCTTTGGAAAGCAGAGTTCTTAGCAAAGGTCCGAAGGCTGTAACCCATACAGTAGACAGTGGCTCCATTGTTCTCTGTATTTGTCTGTTGCTTACATGTTAATAACTATTGAGCAGTCAGTGATTATTAACAGATATCTAACAGTAGGAGCAGATTAGTTTGTAGGGTCAATAATTACGGACAGTTTGGAGTGTCAACATGAAAGAAACGCCTTTAAAGGTTAGATCCAGAATTGTTGAAACTTTTGCCTGAAACTTTGTCAGGTGAGTGGTGTAGGGGATGGACCAGCACGGCCTTTTTGAATTATTAGCCATGGTAACCTGAGTCAGGTTTTGCCGCAGCGCTTTTCATTTAACCTAACAATTGGCCAGCCCTAGTTAATGAGTTGAAAACCATTACAGGACGCAGATTTCCCAGTTGCCCCTGCATTGGAATGTCCAGCTCACCCCATGTGTGGATCAGAGGGCCGGGTGTGGCTGGTTAAAGTCACTGTCCGTACTCCCCTTAAAGCAAAGCAGTAGAAACAAGTTACATTTCCAGGGTTCTGTGGAGGTCCTTCTGAGTGAGACCTGGTAAACAACATCCTGGTTGACTGGTATGTATCTATTTGGAGTCTAGTTTCCAGAGCTGTTGAAAAAGAGTATTATAAACTTCCAAGTGAGCACGGAGGTGTAAACTGATGCTATGGGGTTGCTTCAGCTAAAGTGCAATATCATACTTACTTACACTTAATTACAAATGGGTTTTTAAAACAATGTCTGTTTTGTACAGTGAGAGTAAAGTTGGCCAAGTGTAGAACAAAAAAGTTAGTTACATTGTGGAACAAGATAAAAGGACATTGCATAGTAAATAATATCTCATACCATTAAAATACAAGGTTTCCTTCCTAAAATGAAGTATGAGCTTCTACATGAATGTTTTAAAAGTCTGATTTCTCTTTGACTTACCTAGTGACTTGATACATAAAGAGATTATGAATTTGAATGTGTCCAGATCTAGACATTATTTACTGCAGTAAGTAATACACATGTACAGCCTACAAAATATAAATAAAACTCAGATGGCATTGTGTTATAGTGATACTGTAGAAATCGTGTTTTTTTTTTTATCATAAATAGGTCAAAAGTAGCTCATTGGAAGTAAGCAAACCATTTTCATCTGTCAATTTCTAAGACTAGAATAACATATCTGATCCAAACTATATTGGTTCTAACCTTGATTCATAGACAGAATCATTGGTTTATGAAAATTGAGGAAACATAAGCAGAGTGGTAAGCTGCAGAAACACTGAATAAATCCTTTAAGATGGGAATGTGTGGATCTGATAAGTAGTTCAGATAGTTTGCTCTTGCTATGAGTGGATTTTGAACATGAGGAGAGATTGCATGGAATATATATATATATATATATATTTTTTTAAAATTTATTTATTTGACAGAGATCATAAGCAGGCAGAGAGGCAGGCAGCGAGAGGAGGAAGGGAAGCAGGCTCCCCGCTAAGCAGAGAGCCTGATGTGGGGTTCGATCCCAGGACCCTGAGATCATGACCTGAGCCGAAGGCAGAGGCTTTAACCCACTGAGCCACCCAGGCGCCCCTGTATATACATATATATATACATATATATTTTTTTTAAAGAAACTTCTGATCTTGTTAGAGAGGCACTTATCTCAATATAAGGAGGACCAAAAATGTTGCTTAAAGGGGTTTTGTAAGAAAATAGGCACAGTTTGAACACATCGGGCTACCTAAATAAGGGAGATCTAAGGAGTCACATTAAGTGCCTCTTTACAGGTATAAGGTTTCAAAGGTGAACTTTTGGGGAGGTGGTTTGTTTAGAGAAGGGAAAGATGATGGGATAAGTTGAACAAGTGTCCAGAAAGATAAGGGTTTTATAAGACACCTTGAGATAGATGTTTGTAGATGTTCTTTCCTATGGAACATGGCCAGATACACTGAGGGAGTAGTTCATACTAAAATGTAAGAGGTAATTTTAGTCTTTTCAGAATAACAATGAAGAACGATTTATTCATTTTAAAGATATTTTGAAGAGCGGCCCGTGGAGACCACCAACAGGTCTTTTTTGGATGGGCTGACTTGAAAGCAGAGAGAGTGTATGTAACCTGGTGTCTTTAAGTGGTATGTGTGGTGACCCAAAGATAAACTAGCTGAGTTCATTTAGACTTGCTGGATATGCAGAGATAGCCAGAACTCTATTTGAGCTAGTGCTCCAGTGTTTCTGCTCTCAAGCCTGATGGTGGAGTGGCTGGCTTTGATTTGCTTCCTCCCAAAGCTTGCTCTGGGTGAATTTAAAAACCTGTTTGTTTCGCCCATCATCTGGCTGGGCCCTACCCATAATTCCTGCACTTTGATTATGGGGGTTATTATAGGACAAGAGCTTCTTTGTAAAAGAGCATGTTTAATACTCTGGGGTCTAGCGTGACTAGCGGATATAAATTGTATGGAAGCAATTAAATTCGAAGGAAATGTCATGTGGGCTGAATTTAAACATACAGGCTTGTGGCATTTTTTTCCCCTTAACTTACACAGAAAAGGATGGAGAGAGAAAAATAAAGGACGAGAAAAGAGAAATGAGCCAGGAGAGTGAAGGGAATGCACACACAGACACACAGAGACAAGAGAAACGACTCATTTTTAACATTTGGTTAAAAATCCAAAGTCCAGAGCCAGTATTATGCTAATGCCATTGCCCTTCATATGAACTCTTTAAAAATACAAATGTCAGGGAATTACACTGCACTCCACTTGGGACTTGCATCCCTTTCTAGGTGGTCACCTTCATGTCAGGGCATACGTGGATATAACTGAGCAGTGTTTTTTTGGAATATGTTAATAAACAGACCTGAAGGTGGCCTGTTATGATCATGAAGGTTTTTCTCTCTCCAGTTTTCTATTTTGTGCTCATGGTCTCTGCATAATTTATACAGATTGGCTTGTTTTTCGACTTGCTGATGAAGAGTAATGTGTCATTTCTCTCACCGGCCTAGAATGTCTTCCTCTCTAACTTGGTTTGTTAACATTCAGCAACCCCATCTCTCTAATACCTTATTGGGCCAACCAGCTGGAAAGGATCCCCCGCTACTCTAGATCCTCAGACTAATTGGATCTGGCTGGCTAATTTGACACTTGCTCTTTTCTTTTGTCCATTAAAGTGTCGTGTAAGGCTTGTCGTTGAGTGAATGGATTTACTTCATTTCCCTAACAAGTCAGCTCTTAGAATATGGACCTGGTATTGTATTGTCCTCCATGCCTAGCACATATTGGTACCAGGAGATACTTGTTGAGATCAGTACTGATAAGGAGCATACTCTTAAAATAATCAGAATGTTACTGGGTAGTCAGAGGCAGAAATGGATGCTTGTAGATTAGACATAATAGTACAAATTTGATACGATTCTGAGCGTTGGAAGGAATAGACAGCCCTCGATGTTTTGCCCCAGCAGAAAGTGTTTATGCTTTATTTTCATTCTTTAATCTGTGAGCTCTTAAGGATGAAAAGCAAATCTCACCTTGCCTGTACTCTCCTGTACCTGGGGCAATGCCTGGCACACGTTTGAGTTCAGATAATATTTGCTGAAAGAAATGAAGTGATTTTTAAATTTCTCTGTTATTAAAGTCATCTGGTACTTCTTTCCTATTCAGTAAGCCAGTTAATATTTATTGAGAACATACTGTGTGGCAGGTGCTGGTACGGTGCCCAGCATAGTGGGTACACTTACAGTATATTACCCTTTGGGATATATTTTGTTCTCTGTATTTAATTATCAGTCTTACTATAAATTCCAAAAAATCACTTGCTCAGACTGAACAGTAATATTCCAAGAGAGCAAAAGTTGCTGAGAATAATTCAGTATATTTATCTATTCCTAGATTATGTCCACATTCCACTCAATGCTGGAAGTATGCCTCTTAAATAATTGTAAGATTGTAACCTTCCCAAACAGACCTGGAGAGGTAGTATACTGTTGGGGTTTCAAAGGACTTTTCAGGATGCAAAGTAAATAGGGGAATTTGAGATATCAACAAAACTGTAATTAAGCAGATTAACTGTGTCAATAGTGAATACAGACATGTCAGAGGAACTCGTTGGTTGCAATTATTTAAACACAGCCTCAAGTTCATTACTAGTATTATCACCATCATCCACAAACATACTTGAAAGGAAGACTAGCCAGATAAACCCAGGAGAAATGATTCTTCTGGGAACATCACATTGTAAACCATAAATCCATTATTAATATATTTTAAGATTTGGCTTGGGGTCTTTTATTCTTTACATGCGCCTTAAGGTCACACAGAATTTAATATTATCATCTTTTCAGCTCTCTGAAGAGTGGAAAATTAGCCTCCTCCTGACCAGAATAAAGGGAAGAAGAATTTAAAATTATAGACCAGGTTAACTTTATTTATAGATGAGCCTGTGTTCACATGCAACAGTGTCTACTGCTTTTCTTTTCTTTTCCTATTTTTTTTCTTTTAAAAATTACCCAAGTTATACTTAAACACATTCTTGTTTTGAGAAATTCAGCCAAAGTGACAGTCTCTCTTATTCTCTACTCCCGATCCTGCCTGTCTCCCCAGAGTGTGAGCCCACGTCTCAGTTCATAGTCTGTCCTTCAGACATACATACCTGTGCATGTACAAACCTGCTTCAGATATTTTTTACATGTTACTTTCACATTCTTTTGTTGTTGTTGTTGTTCCTACTTAAAAGTATGCTTTTCCACTGCTAAAGATCTTTCTAAATATTTTTTATCCCATCATATGTGTATACTACAGGTTAATTACCCATTCTGATAGTGGGACTGTAATGTTATTTAAACCTCATCAGAAAGACATAGTATAAAACTTCCTTTGAAACTTTTTATCGTTTGTGAAGGGAGACTTCTAAAGTAATTATCCAAGGATATGAGACTCAAGCCCAGTTACTAAAAATAGACTGCATTTGTATGTTAGTCTTTCTGGTGTGGGCCCTAGATCGTCCCCAGTCTGTGAGTAGGGGCGAGCGGGGTCCTGCTTCGGGGGCACCACAGGATGGTCACGACCCGGCTGCAGCTGAGGATAGAATGGAGCCCTGTTCTGATTGGATGGTCCAGGGCTCTTTAGTCAGGCCCACCCAATGTGTTTCTTCCTCCCGTGCAGAAAAGGCGTGGGTGCCTCCCTCTCTGGTCATCTTCACCTCTGCCCAGAGCTTCCTGGCCAGCAGTGTCAATTTGGTTTTGGCCAGAGAGTCTTTGATTTATTAAATCGTGAGGAGATACCGGGGCCAGGCACCGCGGGGGAAGCCACCAGGAAGCAGGGCAGGGAAGAGCCTCAGTGGTTCCCTGGTCCGAGGCAGTTTTGGAAAGGGCAGCCTAGGGTGAAGGGTGAATGCCCGCTGAGCCTTACTCCGCGGGCAGGAGCATTGCAGACTTGATTGGGGAACACCAGCCTGTCTGATCCGGGGTCCTTCACTTGCCGCTCCCGCTGCCCACCAAACCGTGTTTGTTCAACCAATTAGAATGCGTGGATTTTGGCAGAGAAGAGTCATTGTTCCGTTTGCTGGCCTATTTCTCCCTGGAGGACCACCCTCTGGGGTAAGGAGCATGTTTTGTTCTTCCTGGAACTTAGAACCTAGCATGAATAAATGGGGGAAAGGTGAGGGGGAAGGACGATTGGTGGGAGATTATGAGGTTTTTCCATGTTGCTCTTGCCATCTTTGGAAGCTGGGTTGTAGAATGCTTAATGTGCATTTGCATGAATTTGCATAGCCCTTACTGAGTCCCAGGCATTGTTCTAAGTTCTGTCCACATTGAATTCTCCCAACAACTGTTTGACAGAGACACTATGTTTACATTTTACTTCTTTGAGAGAGACACATGTGTGTGCACATACCCACAAGTGGGAGGGGCAGAGGCAGAGGGAGAAGCAGACTCCCCGCTGAGCAGGGAGCCTGATTTGGGACTCCATCCCAGGACCCGATGATTGTGACCTGAGCCGAAGGCAGATGCTTAACCTCCTGAGCCACCCAGGCGCCCCAGAAACACTATTTTTATTCCCACTTTACCCAGGAAACTGAGGCACAGAGCATTTATGTAACCTGACCAGGCACAGCTAGTAAGGATTGAAGCCCAAGCAGCCCGGGCCTGGAGTCCGTGCCCTGGCTGTCTGTCCATCTTTCTCTTCCACAAGTCTAGACATGGTTGGGTTTTGCCATCTATCCCCTGCTTGTCTCCCTTCTTTCCTCTCCATCCCTATCGCCCCTACCCTGGTGTGTGTCTTGATAGCTCCTTTGCAGATGACAGATCTGGCCCTCTGACCCCAGTCCCTTGCACACTGCAGCCAGGCTTGTCTTCTGTAAAGACAGCTCTCATCTTGTCACTTTAGAATGCTCCTTTCCTGGCATCCTGTCCTGGTAGGGCTGATCTGCCGATCCCATTCTCCTCCTGTTGAGGCTGTAATGTTACTCAAACCTCATCTAAAGTCCTGGTATAAACTGGATGGCTTCCTTGGCAGCTCCTGTCTCCACTCCTGGGAGTGCCCTCCTCTCTCTTCTCCCGCCCTCCATCCAGTGCAATCCATTCTGAAGGCCCATCTCAGGACTCAGCTCCTGTGGTCTTGACCTCTTCTGAACCCAGTGCTACCGATAGGCTGTTGGCTGTAGCTTCATTGTTCCAGGCTTGAAAAGGCTCCACTACATTGAAGCTCCCAAACTCTGTGGCCTGGCACCAAACCGAGTACCTGGGGGCAGGGAATAGTGGTACTGGGAGGCAGAGCACATTGGGACACTGATTTCGACCCTAATATTGGGCTCTCTGCTAGGTTTCCTTACTTTTAAAAGAGGAACTGGAAGGAGATAATTGCTAAGGGCTCTTTTGATTGTTTAATATGACACTTAAACAGCTTTATTGAGATACAAGTTCTGTACCATACATTTCATCCATTTAAATACTCGAGTCGGTGGTTTTTAGTATATTTGTAGGTGTGTGCAGTCAAAACCCACAGTCAGTTTTAGAGTAGTCTGATCACCACAGAGAGAATCTCTGACTAGCTAGATAGCTATTAGCTCTCCCCCCGCCCTCCGAACACACAGGCACACACGTGCATGCCTTTATCCTCCCCAGCCTGAAGCACCCACTGATCGACTTTATGTCTCTAGAGGTTTGCCTCCTTGCTCTTTCATATAAATGGAATCCTATATCATGTGGTCTTTTGTGACCAGTTCCTTTCACTTGGCATAGTGTTACCAAGGTTTGTTTATCCGTGTTGTAGACCTCCCTGTACTCTGTGCTTCACTGTATGCGTATACCACGTTTTATTTATCTGGTCCTCAGTTGATGAGCATTTGGGTTGTTTCCCCCTTTTGGCTAAGTACACTTACTTTGCAGGGGACCATGGTCTCCTGGGCGGTGGTTTCTGTAGTTGCCAAGTGCACTTTTCCTCCACTGCTTCGAAAGCAGAAATCTGGGTCTGCTGCCTGTGTCTGCCCAGCATGACAGACAGGTGGGCAGATACTTGGTCATCGTTGGAGGCAGGAAGCTGTCCCGGGGAGTCCTTGTGAGCTTGTTTTTTTCCTCGTCCTCGTGAGCTTTGTAGTCAGACATTCTGGCTTGAATCACGGCCCGGCCACTTAATGAGCTTGCATAATTTCAGCAAGCTCCAGTTTCCTTGTTTGTAAAATGGAAACTACCTTGCCTCCTTCCTCAGAGTCAGGGTCATACTAGAAAGGGTATGGAGCCTGAGGCAGCTCGGCCAGTACAGAAGGACATCATTAGGACCAGAAAAATAAATAAGTGAATAAGCAAAAATCAAAGTTGTAAAGAACAAGTGCCTCCGGCTGCCAGTTTCAGCAGGTGCAGGGCCTCGGCGCAGCCTTCCTGGCGAGCGTGGGGCCCAGCGCCATCACCTCATCTGCAGTCACCAGAGTGGACCTGCTTAGTCTTGTTGGAACAGTGAGAAGTCTTGCCTGGTGTGTCTTAATCACCTTTTTTGCTTGTGGGTCTAGATTTGTACTCCCATCACTGTTTCATCAAGTCATTTGAGAAGAATGACTGGTGGGGGGGTGGTGGGAGACCTTTTTAGGCTTCACCTGAAGCGTGTTGTCTCAGAATGTAGCTGAGTGTTTATGATTATTGAACATCTATTGGCTTATATATTTGGAGTTTGTATGTGAAGACTGAAAATGCTTTTTTTGGTAACTGGGTGAATAAGGGATAAAATGTTGATATGATCCAGACGTCACTGGGAGGGTGGATAATATCACTGATTTGCCTAAGTGCTGTTATTGAAAATTCAAGGAGCCCTACCATTCTAGATTTTAGGTATGGCCTGCCTTCACATGCAGAATCACAAAAACATTTTTTATTCTGTTTAATTTTTTTTTAAGATTTTATTTATTTATTTGAAAGACAGAGATCACAAGTAGGCAGAGAGGCAGGCAGAGGGAGAAGCAGGCTCCCTGCTGAGCAAAGAGTTTGATGTGGGACTCAATCCCAGGATTCTGGGATCATGATCTGAGCCGAAGGCAGATGCTCAACCGACTGAGCCACCCAGGTGTCCCTTTTATTGTTTTAAATAAGTAGGTTTTAGAAACACATAATTCTTACATTTACAACAGTAGGTCTTTTGAGAGAATTTGGAATGTAAGTCATTTTCCTCATCCAAATTTAGCTTCTGCCCCTGTGAGTTTGGTGGGAGGTAAAAAAAAATCGATTGTTGGGATATGTGAAGCTTCAGTCCCATCTTCTGGCCTGGCCCTAGATGCCTGGGGACAGGTCTGGTCTGAACTGTGCACAGCAGCTGTGAACAGGTTGGCATTTCCAGGCTGACATGATGACCACATTTTGTGTGGGAGATCTCAACAAAAGAATATTTGTTTCCGGGGGACTGACGTCCCTTTTTTCCATTAAGTCTGACCTTTCCATCATTAGATTGTGACTGTTCTTGGAGCTAAGTAGAGCTTAGAAAGAAGGAAGGAATGAGTAAAGGAAATTGAGTACAGAAAGATGCAAGTTGTGGGGTAGAAAAAAAAAAAAGGACATCATTCCTGGGTGACTGCAGTGCCTGTGTGTGGATTATGATCCTGGGAAAGGAGACTGTGAACATCTGGGTTACGAGCTCTTTTCATTACCTCAAGTGTCATGACTCTGTTTCCTGTTGGTCTTAGGGCTCAGGTGTCCTGCCTGACATGCACTGTGCCACTTGCCAGCCCAGTGAGGGCAGAAGGGCTTGAGCACAGGGCTGGAGCCTCATGTGGGGCAACAAGCCTTGGCCTTGCCTTTCACAGGGAGCCGAGCTGGCTTGAACTGGTCTAGAGGAAGTGCACGAAGAAATTCTGATCGCCTGTCCCTAAATGGAGGCGTATGTGTCTGTGAGATGGCCAGACGTGAGCGTGGAGATAGTGAATGACCCCTGGAAATTTTAGATATTTGTGTTGGGCTGTGGGTCTGAGATAAGTTGCTGACAGTGTTTTGTCCTGTATAGAAAACCTTTTCTCTGTCTCTTTCTGTTCATTGCTAGAGCATGAGTATGGTGCACCTGAGTTTTAGAATATTACTTTTTGCAAAAATAATTTCTAATGGTAATTAGAAATCTTTCAAATTTCTTAAATTTTCTAAATTTCTAAATTTTAATTTCTAAAATTTAAAAATTTTTTTTAAAAAGGAAAGAACGAACCATGGAAAATCTTATTACTCTAACTTCATGTTTTCTTCTATGTGCTTGTATATATGCTCTTTGTATTACTACATATTTTCATCAAATAGTCCAGTGTAGGGGCGCCTGGGTGGCTCAGTGGGTTAAGCCGCTGCCTTCGGCTCAGGTCATGATCTCAGGGTCCTGGGATCGAGTCCCGCATCGGGCTCTTTGCTCAGCAGGGAGCCTGCTTCCTCCTCTCTCTCTCTCTCTGCCTGCCTCTCTGCCTACTTGTGATCTCTCTCTGTCAAATAAATAAATAAAAAAAATCTTTAAAAAAAAAAAAAATAGTCCAGTGTAGGTGGGTTGGCTGACTTGAAAAGTTGTTTTTTGTTTGTTTGTTTTTGTTTTGTTTTTCTT
The DNA here is from genome assembly GCF_009829155.1 of Mustela erminea. Classification (NCBI taxonomy): domain Eukaryota; kingdom Metazoa; phylum Chordata; class Mammalia; order Carnivora; family Mustelidae; genus Mustela; species Mustela erminea. Next base: position 145,111,265 of record NC_045614.1, read on the forward strand.
TAATTACTCTGATACGTTGTTACCCAATTTAAAACTTACAGGAGCTTTTAATGCCTTATTTAGAGTCAGTCTTTTCTCTAAAACAAAAGATACTTCTCAAAGATTATTATGTTGGGAAGGGTATCTTCTGGCTTTATTTCAGACCTCACCAAGATGCGGACAACAAGTTACTGCTATTTGGAAAACAGAGACGAGAATCTTGAGATTCAGCAGTGACAAAGCGTAGGCACAATGTTACCATGGGAAGAGTTTTTCGAGGCCACATTAAGTCTTAGTTGGGATTAGCTTGGTTTAGCAGGTTCCCTCACCTAAGAAATATTGACCTTGATTTTAGATGATTTCTGAGGTCCATCTCTGTAAGGATAAAAATATCCTAAATAAACAGTTAGGGAGTAGAAATATAAGTATTTTTGTGAGCCTGAGGGACTCTGCTGTAACATCAGAGACAAATACTTTAATTGAGAGAGAAATGAAATTGTTTCTTATGAACAGAATGATTTAAATAGAGAGGCTAAGGGCTTCCTACATCTTCAGACTTAAAAGTGCTAGAGTAGTTGGGGAATATTTTTTTCCTTTTAAACCTTTTGTACAATTAAGAATGTTTTTCTTTTAATCTTTCTTTAAAATATTTGACGGATATCACTGTAGAAGAATGATCTGTAAGTATTATCAGATTAAAATTTTCCCTTGTGCTAGAATCTGAAAGAGTTGGGCTTGGTCTCGATAGTCATTTTTCCAATCTTCCAAAAACTCACCTGTATTTCCCACGCTCCATTGTGTGGGAGAAGAGACTCTTGGAGGGAAGAAGAATTAGCCTCTCCTACAAACCAGTGGACAATACCAGGAATTAAAATTTGAAGTGGAGGCTATTTGTAGTTGTTAAAACGGCGTTTGTTCATTTTAGCTTCCCTGTTGAAAAGCAGAGTGCCCAGACTGGCTTACTAGTGGGAAGTTTTTATGCCTTCAGAATTTTTTTTTCAGAATAACACTTCCTTTAAAAAAAAAAAAAAAAGACCCACCTTAGAGAGCTTTGTCAATGGATAATAAACTCTGTGGTTCTTAGGTGAATGGATATCTCTGATTGGTTTCGTGTAGATTTTGACCAGTTTGATTTTGAGATACCTGCTGTGCCCATAGCTTACTCTGTTCGGCTGTTACCACCTCTCCCTCATTCTGGCTTTTCTGGCATTTCAGAGGGGGGTTGGGAACGGCTTGGTTTAAGGCTGCTGGCCTGTTTCCCTTTGTCTCAAGCTTCCTCATCCCTAGGAGAATTAAGAATAGTTTTTCCCATCAGCAGTTGATGTTTTCTTTGCTCACTGCCTTTCATGGCTCTGTATAAATTCAGGGCTGACTACCTCACGTGACACCCCACATGGCTGAAAATGGGGGGAAGGTGTTTTCTGGGAAATTTGGATTATGGTTGGAAAAGGGAGGGGGATAGACGGTGGGTAGTTAGCAACAGATGTTTACCCTAAGTAGGGCTGTCAGATAAAATACAGATGTCCAAGTAAATCTGAATTTCAGATAAACAGTGGCCAAGTTTCTAGTATAAGTGTGTCCCAAGTATCGTGTGAGATGAATTGTTTGTTGTTGTTTAATAAACATGTAATGTATTTTTATCTCCAGGGGTACAGGTCTCTGAATCGCCAGGTTTACACATTTCACAGCACTCATGAATTGTTTGTTGTTTATTGGAATTTCAGGATCAGTCGGGCATTTTGCCTTTTTTTTTTGGCCAGATTTGGCGACCCTGAGTCACTAAGCTACACCTCCTGTCTTATTTCATGTTTTTTGTTAGCCTCTAGCTTATCTGGCCTAAATTTGCTTTGGAGAGGTGCTGGGAGTGGCCCGGTGACAGGATATTACACTAGTGTGAACTGAGAGAGGGCAGGGTAGGACATAAATAAAGTATTGGCCAAGCAGCTGCTTGGTGGCCTCAGGACAGAGTAGGTGTTCAACTACCTGTTCGCTATAGGACAAGGTTGAGCAACACCTTGTTTTTGATACTATTCTTGGATGCACCCCTATGTTCTCTGGATTTCATCATCCCATTCGAACACCCATTCAGTATGGGCAGTGTTCCAGCTGATGCTCTCAGTGGGCCAACACCTCCAGGACCTTTTCTTAAAACTTGAAAACAGAGGAGTAGAATTTTATCTCTAACCAATAATACGGAGTCTGCTTTTGGGTTTTTCATGTGAGTTATTTAAGTAAAATAAAAATTATTTTTATTGGGGTGCCTGGGTGGCTCAGTGGGTTAAAACCTCTGCCTTCGGCTTGGGTCATGATCCATGATCCTGGGATCGAACCCCGCATTCGGCTCTCTGCTCAGCGGGGAGCCTGCGTCTCTCTCTCTCTCTCCCCGCCTGCTTCTGTGGCTACTTGTGATCTCTGTCTGTCAAATGGACAAATAAAATCTTTTAAAAAAATTATTTTTATTCGTATGCTAAACATGTTCTTGGTTCTGGTCAGTGTTTTTTGTTTTTGTTTCTTACACACTCTCCAGTATGTATATTATTGTATACCAACATTCTCTTTAAATTCTGACTCAAAGAGAAGTTACTACCTTTGTTTTTTGTATAGTGACCGGTTTTAACTGGATGGGTTTTAGGGGAGAAAAAACCCATACAGAGTATGATCCTGACTCATAAAGGATGTTTCTCTGAGATGGTCTGCCCCTGGATGTTGCATTAGTGACTGCTGGTTTTTTTGGCCTCCTCCTCTGAGGCTCTGTTAGTAGTTAGTGGCTTCCAGTAAAGTATGTGGAGGATTGACGGAGTGGGATTAATTTGCTGTTGAAAACGTCACATGCACAATTTCTTCAGTTTGAGGCCCGTCATATACCTTGGTTTGACTCAGAAAGCCCTCTGTGATGTTTTTATTTCTTGGGCCCTGCAGGAAAACTCATTTCTCATGAGTAACAATCACTTCACGGTCATTATTGTGATTGCAGCACATTTATTGCTAAGAATGGTTTATGAGTGTCACCTTAATCCATGAGCTCCACTGGGTGTCAGACATCTAGGAAGGGAGGGACTTGTAAGTAGTTAAATGGGGAACTAGGGTGCCTTCTGGAGGTGTATTAGTGATTAAGGAGGTGGCATTTGGTTTGAGTCAGGGCCTTTAGTGCTGTGCTTAGAACAGTTCGTGTTGTCCTTATGAGGAAATCCTTATTTGCATGTGATCCTAATTCCTGCTTCATTAAAAACAAACCGTCAGACCGAGTCACTAGCACTCTGTCACAGAAGGCAGGGTAAAAAAGGGCAGACTTGTCTATTTCACTAAACAACTTCTCCTGAGAAGACAATTCCTTGAAAAACTGAGTGGTTATGATTTATTTTACTAATTTTCATAAGAAACAGAACAAAGCAGTTTCTTCTCCTTAGCACCAGACGCTGGTATTGTAGGAGGACGCAGCAAGCCTGATCTCATGTGACCCACACTTCTACCCAGTTACCTGGAGGGCTTGGGGGCACTGAGTGGACCTCATGGCCATGAACATGGCACAGAATGTAGGGTCCTGTCTGTGGTCGGTGTGAATGAGTGTGGACCGGTTAGGACTGTCCCAGTTGAAAGTGACAGATCTCAACACCTGCTAGCGGGTGCATGTACCAGTGACGCCAAGATTGACCCCAGACCCAGGGACTACTGGATATCACTTGGACTCCCCTCTGTTTCCTTGGCATCTCTCTTTCCTTTGACCACATCTCTCCTCGCATTTGAAGGAGGGTGGTCTCAGGTAGATCAGAGTTTCCCGTATCCCAGGTGGGCACCTTGAAGGGAAGAGAGGGCTCCCTACTACCCTGGCTTCAGCATATGCCAGTATCTGATCATCTGCCATCCCCCAGGTCCAGTGAAGCAGGGCACAGGATTGGTCACCAAGGAACACATAGTTGGAGTGGACCAAGAGTAGCTTCTCCGTGGAAGTGGTTGTAGTGGCAGTGGTTGGGTGGAAGGTTCCTTTGGCCAGAAGAGGGAAAGACATGCCAGGCAGAGAGTAGCCATTTGTATTCTCTGTAGAGGGCGATAAGGACCCTAGCTTGAACCCTTAGTCTAACTGGGGTGATAACAAGCATACATGGGTGGGAGCGTGAGACACCTGAACTATATACAGGTAATGAGGAGATGCAGGATTGAGTATGATGTGCATGAACCGAGGTCATTCAGAGAGGACTGTGAGATTTTAGCATTGTATGCAACTTCTGTCATAAGTAGTAGCCCTCCAGTTTGTCAGGATTTTGCCTCTTTTTCTGTGGGCTCTTAGAAGGTGATTAATCCTGAAAGCAATTACATCATTTTTATTTATACAGATCTGCATTTACCTATAGAAATTACTCTAGAAATTAGTCTCTCCTGTTCAAGTATGGTGTCAGAATGCAAGTTCATGAAAGTGAGGTTGTTCAATGAATATAAGCTTTCATTCATAAAAAAGAAAGACAACATTTTGCAAACATAAATGACTTGAAATGCCTTTCACAACTAATGATGTCATAGAATGACTTTTAGTGGCTGTTCAACATCCCATTTTATGATTGTACCCTAATTTATTCATCCAGCCCACATTGCTAATTACATTCTTTCCCATTTTCACACTTTAAGGCACGTGAAAATGTTCTTACAGATTTTTTTTTTAGATTTTATTTATTTGACAGAGAGAGAGAGGGATCACAAGTAGTCAGAGCGGCAGGTGGCGGGGGGGGGGGGCGGGAAGCAGGCTCCCCGCTGAGCAGAGAGCCCGATGCAGGGCTTCGATCCCAGAACCCTGGGATCATGGCCTGAGCCGAAGGCAGAGGCTTGAACCCACTAAGCCACCCAGGTGCCCCTATTCTTAACAGACTTTTAAGATATATCCATGACTGCATCATTAGAATTAATTCTTAGAAATGCAGATAATGAATCTGAAGCTCCTATGGATTTTAAGGAGCTAGTGGGGAAAGGATGATGATCAACTCAGAACCATTTTAGTTGGTTATTGAATCAAGTGCATAATTCTTTATTTTCTTTGCCATGTGGGAAAATGGAATATGGAAGTAAATCCCAAATGATTGTTATCATCATTTTTATATTATTCATATTTTCTCTTACACTGTTGGTATATGTTCATTATTTATAAATTGACTGTTGTATTTTTGTGGTTTTTGAAAAATAAGTCTCTTATGCAAATAATAGCCACCTTGATGGAAGAGGTACTAGCACTTGGGAAGATGATAACAACAGCATCATCCCAGATCCGCTCTCATCAACCTAGCTATAACTAATACATCATGGTCAGGAAGACATCTTGTAAGACTGGGCTAAAGCAAGCCCCTTGCTGCTTTTGAAGTGATCAGTTTACATTCACAAATAAGTTGTTATTACTGCTCATGTCATAAGACAGAGGGGGATGTGAGTGGTAGCAGTTAGAGCCATTTTTTTTTTTTTTTTTGCAGGCAGAGGGTGTGAGAATTGGATTCATCATTTCTACCAGAATTTATTTATTAATTTATTTATTTTTAAATTTTTTTTTTTTTAGGTAAAGGTGAGTGAGTGAGAGTTGAAAGAATAAAAATAAGGAAAGTTAAATATTGATGAAGACATTTTGATTCTTTGGGATCCAGAGCAAACATCCTTATAGCCCCGATGAAGAACCACAATTTTGAAACTGTGCCAACATGCTGAAATGATAGGAGAGGAATTCAAAGAGTTTAATGTTAGGTCACTGGTCTGTCTTCCATGCAGAACTTTTTGAGAACACCTGCAATGCCTAACATCAGACAGCAGCACATAGTTTCTCTAAAAATAGATACGCAGTGTCATGGAGCAGAGACCATACAGTATGACTTTCTGAATTGGGGGTTTTATTTGAATTTCTTCCTCTCTTTGGTTTTTGTTCTTCTTACATTTTTTTCTGTCATCTTTGGCAAAAGATGGCCGGTGAAGGGAATTACACCAGGTTGCTTTGGTGAACACATCAAGAGAGCTGGGAAGCCTGGTTGCTAGTTCCAAATAGTGCCGGCCATGGTAAGGTACAACAGGCTACTGTGGGGCCGTGGGCTCTTTCTCTGTGGGCCCTTATTTCTCACAGCACTTGCTACCAGCATTAGTCACTTCTGTTTGGGTACTGTGGTTTTTTGCTTCCTTCCAATAACATTGCTTGAATTAAAAAAAAAAAATCACAGAAATATAGTTTCACAAAGACTTCTGTGATTAGAATTGCCGTCTGGAATTTTAAAAAGTAGACAGTGAAGAAGCAAACTTGAGCTCGAAAAGTTTCCAAACAAGAACCGTTTTCTTCATAGGAGAGGCCTCGAAGCTGTTGGGTTAGTGTTTTTTGTCCTTCTTAAAATTCCATATTTAGTATACCTGAAAATAGCTCAGGCAAGGCGAAAGGCAAGGTAGAAAGGCATGTCATTCTGTGACATTTTCAGGATCGTAAAGTTAGAATGGCAGCAAATTTGTTTTCGGGGATCTGTGGTTCATTCAGCAGAAATTGATCCGAGTTCCTGCCGAGGGTGACATGGATTCTTTTATGAGACTCCAGATTTCTGGTACTTTGTTGGCGCTCTCTCTGCTTGTGCCATCCTGAGCAAATAGGGTAGTTTGATCCGAGTTCCTGCCGAGGGTGACATGGATTCTTTTATGAGACTCCAGATTTCTGGTACTTTGTTGGCGCTCTCTCTGCTTGTGCCATCCTGAGCAAATAGGGTAGTCGGAAGATACTGCAGTCAGAAGCTTGAGGTCCTTGTGGGAAAGGCTGATGTGTGTGGTCTCTGTAGCCTGGGGGTTTGGTTTATTCCTGGATGTGGGGGCAGACATAGCTGTAACTTTTTGCAAAGGCAGTGCTGTTAGTGGAATTAGACAGATGGATTTGAACCAGATCTTGAGGTGTAGATAGGTAGGATCTAGATAAAAACGACGTATACATTTCGTTTCAGCTCCCACGGCAACCTCTTTTAAGTCGAAGAGAAGCTGTACTAGGTTGGAGGTGTGGTGTTGGTGTGCTGCAGGAAGGGTGCGAGCCACCATGAGAAGCTCTTGCATGAGACCCAGCTTTCCAAAGGGGCTTCTTTAAGGCATGTGGAGCTGAGTTTGAAAGCAGCTGATCCCTGAATACTTTCTTTCATCCAGACTTGTCAGTCCAGCTAAGCTCTGTGGTTAGATTTATTACCATCTTGGAAGGTGAATTCTGTTGTTTCAATTTGAGGGCTGACCAAACAGGTTCAAAGAAAAGTCCAGTTACATCCTTGGGTGTCATGGTACCGATGGGATGTCTACGCATGACCTTGTGCCTCATTTACGTGCCTCACTTGCTGCTGCCATTTGTTACCTCTTAAAACACAAAGAAACTGAGTTACCCTACACTGTCATCAGAGGAGCTGGTTTAGTGTGGTGGTTGAGGATAGAGATTCAAGAGTCAGAATGTGTGGGTTCAGTTCTTGACTTTGCCTTTCAGGAACAGTGTGACCCTGGGCACATTGCTTAATTTCCTTGTGTCTCCGTTTCTTCATTCCTAAGCAGAGATGGTAGATTAAAGCGCCTGTCCAACAAGGCTGATGCCGGGATTAATAAAACCCATCTACATAAAGTATTAGGTAAGTGCTCAAGGGTGCCATATGGTGGAGCCCAGGACCAAAATAAATCTAAAAAAATCCATAAGTGTAGATGTTAAGTGGAGCCAGGTCCCTCATGGGACGTGATAGAATCCTATGAAGCTTGCAAAGGCCCACCATTTTGGAAAACAAAATTGAGAAGTCAGATCCCTGATATCTTGAGAGAACCACACCATTGGTGTGATATGAACAGCAGATTTCGCCGATTTTGAGGATTAACCAGCAGCCGGAGCCAGCCCTGGGTCAGCTTGTCTTCGGGCAGTAAAGGTAAAGTGTGGCCTTCCCTTTGGTAGTCAGTTCAAGCTTGAACAAAAAAGTATCTCTGCGTGCTGTGTAGAGTGTGGGAGTTGTGGAAATCATTATCAGATGCTTGTATACCTAATTCTAATAATACTGCTGAAGAACACAGTCATGTGAGAACTCCTGTCAGTTGGCGTGAGGAGTTTGAGGAGAAGCACTGCTGTTTCTCATTTTTGGAGAAGTTGCAGGGGTTCCAGGGTATTGCCTTCGGGAGAGCCCCTGTTCTGTACTTCGGGGTACAGCCCCAGAGAGGTGTGAATTTCATCTCTTCCCGAAAGGTGCCATGAAAACATAGCAGGGCTGTTCCTCTTTGCCATTGTTTCTGTCTCCCAGCGGGATGAGGTCATGACAGAATGGCAGGTTTATCTTGGATTTCCTTGTTTGGCCAGCAGCCTAAGCAACCCTGGGTTGAATGTCTCTGGCTATCCCATAGATATCAATGGCTTAGAGACCATGTTGGCTCCTGCATTGCTGCTTTCCGGAGCCTGGTGGAGCTTGGAGGAGAGAGGGGACAGAGGAAAGGGGACAGGTTTGTACTTCGCAAGTCAAATATGACCTCTGCCTTTTATAGGGTTTCTCTGCTCTATAGTCCTGAGTCGGCCTGTCCTTGCCCTTAAATATTCCTCACACCTGACATGAAATGTCCCTTGCTTTTTTTTGCCATTGATTGTGAGTTACAGATGCATGGGGACCCCATCTTGTACTCCACTGGTTCATAGCGCTTTCTGGAGCCTGACTTGCCTGGCTTCAAGCCCTGGCTCTGCCATTTTCTGGCTGTGCGACCTTGGGTAAGTTCTCCAGCTTCTTGCCTGTCTTGGGTGTCACTGTGAGGATTAGAGATAAACATGGATGGGGCTTCTGGCACCAAGACGGGCACGGATGGATGCTCAGAGAGGTCGGTCCGCCCACTCTCAGCTTGGTACTAGCACCTAAGTGTCTGCTGACCCACGAGCAGTGCCTGACCGTATCTGTCGGCTGCATGAAATCGTAGCCCCAGGCTTGTGGCCAACTGGGGCAGGCAGCCTACTGCCTCGAGGAGCCCCTCATGCCATTCGTCAGTGCCTGAAAGAAGGTGCCTACAAAGGATACAGACTTTCTCTTTTGAATCTCCTGTTTCAGTCCATCCGTAAGAACTTGAGAGTAGCCTTTATAAAGTAACTCTTAAACATTATTAAAAAAATAATTATAGTACTATTTAGTAAGGGGGAATCTCCCGTAACCCACCATTTGTCCACCCTGGTATCTATCCTACAGGTTTTTCTGTGTACATGTGGTGTCATACTAGTTATTTTCATTTATCCAGTGGTGGAATATTCTACTTGTATTTTCATCTCCATAGGAGAGGCTTTTAGAGTTCATGGATAATGTTGATATGATTTATGGAATTGTAGAGAGCTTCAGGTCAGTCCTTTGTTAGAGGGAGGCCAGCAAGAAATATGAAAGCACCTAATCCATGGAAACCCATCAGCCTCTAGTGGTTGTGAACTTGAAGCAGCACAGTGAAGTTGCATTGCGTGTGCATTGGATGCCTCTGTGTGCAGCTGTGTGAGCCTGGAGAGAGGGGCACAGAGAGGAAGTGAAGGTGGTGCTCTGCTCTGGCTCAGGGAGTGTATGCCCTGGAGTGAGTGTGAATGAGATGTGAGTCTGCTTTTCCTTCTTCTCATTTTGGTCCCAGGGAGACCCTCAGGGTGTGACCACAATATGGTGCTCAAGCACAAGCCAGCTGTCTTCTCAGCTGTCTGTCCTAAAGCTGGGGGGAAAACTGGGTATGCTGGCTTCATGAAGAGATAGATAAAAATGGCACAGCAAACTTAAATGTTTAGTTAGATTTTCAGAAGCGGTTTTCCTACAGTAGTTTTGCCTTTGCTTGGTGACTTGAGCGCTTCACCCCCTTACCAGACTCATTTCTGGCCAAAATGTAAAAAGCAACATTTCTCCGTCACTTCTTTGTTCTCCTTCTACACGGAGGTGCTGCTCTGTGCTGGAACTGTGGAGTGTAGTAATAAATCAGTACATGGCTTTTGCCCTAAATAATTGATACTGAGTTTTAGAGAAAAGTATGAAAATGGCTCATCATAATACATGGTAGTTGAAGGAAGTTCATTAAAGGAGAGGACGGCCATCTTACTGGGGAAGTACAGAGGAGAGAATGCTTCATTCCAGCCAAGGAATTACATGGGGCCCCAGAGGAAGGTGCTTCCTGAGCCTGGTTTTTAAGGATCAGGTAGTTTTGATAGGCAGAAAGAGAGGTGGGGAGAGGGCCTCTGGGTTGAAGAAAAATTAAAGAGACTTTGAAGAAGCTTGAAAGCCAGAGCCATTCGAGGAACAGAGTTCGTGGGATAGATCTGAGATGACATGGGAAAAGCAGTCAAAATTCCAGTTGGGGAGTGCAGATAGAGTAGCTCCCACTGAACAGTGTGGATGTTTATGCTTGTTTGAACCCTGTTGGAATATTCCTGGTTTGTTTTATGAAGGGATGTCTCTCACTGAGGATATTGACTCAGGGACGTTTCCTTTTACAGTCAGGATGGCCTCCATCAGACCAATATTGTTCTCGGGCCTTTTTTGTTTTGTTTTGTTATCTTGGATAAACAGAGAGAGGCTGATTCATTTTTCTAGAAAAACAGGATGCACTAAAATACTGCAAGTGACAATGAAACAGACATGCTCACGTACAATAATATTTATAAAGGGACCAAACAATATGTGTAGCAGATACGTCCATGGTGTGGCTGATCTCCCACTTCCATCTCGATTGCCCTGGGTCGTTGGCCAAGTTGCTTGTTTCATTGGGTCTCAGTGCCTTAAGACATCAAACCAGGACCAGCAACACCTACAAAGCAGGCGTGCTGTGTGGAACAGAGGAGTATAAAGTGCTAGGAACATTGCTGGGCTTGTAGTAGTCATTCCATCCAGTAAAGCTTAGTAGTCTTTACACTGGCTACAAAAGATGGATTCGTGGTATTTCACAGCGATTGAAGAAAACGTTCATATCATGGAGAAATGTTCCAATATACATTAAAGTAAAGTAGTGTTACCAGTTCCATGTAGCCATCATCACCCTGTTTGAGCAGTTACCAGGATTCGACCACTCTTTTTTTGTTTGTTTGTTTAAGATTTTATTTATTTATTTGACAGATGGAGATCACAAGGAGGCAGAGAGGCAGGCAGAGAGAGAGGAGGAAGCAGGCTCCCCGCTGAGCAGAGAGCCCGCTGTGGGGCTCAATCCCAGGACCCTGGGATCATGACCTGAGCTGAAGGCAGAGGCTTGAACCCACTGAGCCACCCAGGAGCCCCTACTCTTTTTAAAATATATTTTATTTATTTATTAGAGAGAGAGAGTATGTGTGTGCCCCGGAGTGGGGGTGGGAGAGCGTCAGGCAGGGGTGGGAGAAGCAGACTCCCCGTTGAGCAGGGAGCCCTACACAGGGTTTGGTCCCAGGACCCCGAGATCATGACCTGAGCCTAAGGCAGCCGCTTAGCCAATTGAGCCACCCACGTGCCCCAGCATTCTCATTTATCAATCTTTTCTCTCTTAAAAATATTTTAAGGTTTTTAACGATTAATTGCCAGCTAAATTATTTTAAAGCAAATTCCTGATAGCTTATAATTTTGCATGTAAGAGCCTGAGAAGTCAGTGGGCCAAAGAGGAAACTCCTTCAAAAATAGCAGACACTGGTATTTTGAGCCTAAGTTTCCCAGCTGAGTTTTAGGTGTTTCTGCATTAAATGGGAAGATGGTTGCATTTTTTTTTTGGAAAATATATCCTTGCTTTCCATTTTAAAAAATGTCTTTTAATAGCAGAAGAAATGATTATGACCTAGGGGTCTAGAAACAAGCCAACACTTTATGATATCTTTGATACTGAGGTTCTAGGTCACTAATTATTCTAAGAAAAAAAAAAAAAAAACATGCATAGGAGAGGAAGTTGGTGATGGCAGAAAACCTGAATGGTCATAAATTTTGTATTTTGGGGACAGTTAAATCCTGGTGGGTTTTGTTTTTGTTTATTTGTTGTTTATGTTGAGTGAGTTCTGTAGGGTACCCTGATATTGTTAAGATTCCTAGAGTATGTAAATATAAACGGCAACAGTTTTTTTTTGTTTGTTTGTTTTTTCTTAATTCCCCTTCGCCCATTTTGTCAACCCTCCCCACCTCTCCTTTGGCAATGACCAGTTCTCTATATTTATAAGTCTGCTTCTTTTTTGTTGTTGTTTCACTTGCTTATTCATTTTGTTTTTTAGATTCCACATGTAAGGGAAATCATATGGTATTTGTTTTTCTCCGACTTACTTCACTTATCACACTACCTTCTAGGTCCATCTATTTTGTCATGAATGGTAAGATCTCATTCTTTTTTGTGGCTGAGTAATACTCCATTGTAGCTATACTGTATCTTTTTTATCCATTTATCTGTTGATGGGCACTTACTTTAATTCAAGAGTTGCACTTTGGAAGGTAAAAGTTTTGTCTATTCACTTAGTGTATTTCATGTAATAGTCTGCACGTAAAACAGCACTTAGGTGCATGTACAAAGCATTTTTTGTAATGGAGGTTTTCAAACATAATGTAATCCCATTAGATTAGTTTAATGAACCTCCCTTCCCCAGTCTACCACTGGAGCTGTCTCCATTTGAAAGATGTTCATGTTGTTTGTAAAAAGAATTCTGGGTCTAAATGGCCTTATTAACTTGGAAAGAAAAGGTGTAGAATCAAATTAAATTACACTAGATATAAAGAAATTCTTAGCATCAATGCTGTTGCCTTTGAGAAGTATGTCAGTGATAGCTCTCAGAAGAACTGATTTTTTTTCTGGATGGAATAAAAGTAAAATCTGATGTTTGAAAGCAGTTCAAGAAAGAGCCCCTTAAAAGACACTAAGCAAGAACAAGTTTGGAGGACAATGCTGAAATATTAGCAGTGGGTTCTCTTGGTGGATTTGCATTTTTTTTCTTTTTCCATCCATTGACCTTTCTCATTTTTCGTTTCTCTGTACTTTATGATTTTTTTTTTTTTTTTTTACCATGAGCCTAGATTACTTGATTGCTAGAAAAGTAACATGAGAGTGAGTGTATGTTACCAAAGTAAAAGTCAGCATATGTAGAATAGAGACTAGCTGTACTGAGGTGAGTATGTCAGGGTAAGGCAGGTACTTTTTCTTAACTAAGTTTTTACCCTTCATCTTGCCACTTACCTGCAGCCCCGTGTTTGGCCCTGGCTCTTGCCTATTTGCTTGTTACCGATGGTGGGGACTGGTACTCGCCTTCATGACTTCATCTCCTTAGGCCAAGTTGGAGGATAGTTAACCCTACTTTCCAGGCCAGTCCCCTAAGCCATGTTTCCTTTTCACTCTTGATTCTGTTCTGTCCTCAGCCCTCACATTTTCTGGTTTGCCTTCTGAGGCTGCTCTGGTTTCAAGAGATGGGTATTGGGAAAGGCTAGGAGATGGATGCTGGGAGACAGGACATTGAGCGGAATGACTGGGACGGGCCTCAGAGAGCCTCCTTCTATTCTGAAACCATAAAAATGCATCTCTGTTCTGCTGCCAGCCTCCCCACCCCGACTTTGACAGAAGAATTGTGACATTTTTCAGAATGATTTTCAAGTCTGCTTTGGAACCATTACCTATTCTAAAGTTCACTATCTGAGAAATAATTTAGTTACGGAGGACCCTGTGCAGGCATAAGTAAAACAAGCAGTTAAAACATTAAAGATTGTATAGAAGGAGGTGTCCAGGGGGTCCATGGCGGTGGGATATGGTGGTGGAGAGACATGAGGAAGGGGTTGAGAAGAGCCCTTTATCGATGGTGGAACTCTGATCTCCAGAATGACAAATGGGGCGGCGGGGGGTGGAGGGGGGACAACTCCTCCATTTTTCATGCTAATTTACTCATCACACTGAATATCCTGCTGGTGGAGAGCCTCATATCCTCTTCCATAGGAAATACTTAGCGACCTGAGGTAATAGAATCTCTTTTATGGCACTTCCCTGAAAAGAAGATATTACTCAATTGGCAGGCAACTGGGGTTTCTAAGGGACTTACTCAAACCCTGTTTATTGTGTACTTGCCTGTACAGAGTGATGGGGTGAAGGGGAAAATAATTATTAACAGTGTTTTTCTCTTAAGGATCCCAAGTTTTCCACTGCAAAGTAAAATGATCCAACCGCCAAGGTATATATTGGTAGGTGTTTTTGTTTTTGTCTGGAATGGGTTCAGGTTAATCCATGTGAACATTTGCCTAGCGCCTGTTGTAACAAAACAATGGGTATTGATGAGAGCTCATTGAAACACAGAGTGAATTTACCTCAAACTCCTGATCTTTCATCTAGATTTGGAGCAGCACTAAGCCTTAGCTAATGTGGCTATTGGGCCACAGTTCAGGTGTGACAAGGAAGTTTCCAACAAAAGCATTTCTCTTTGATATTTGGTGTTCGATTATTGAATTTCTAGTCTCATGAATGTAGTCCACATGGCAGCCCCTCCAGTATTTCAGAGTATATACGAGTATGTGATCCTGGATGGCAAACATTTTGGCGCTGCCCGCTACACGGTTTGTTTGCAACTACTCATCTCTGCCATTGTGGCACGAAAGCATTCAGGGACAAAACATAAATGAGCAGGTGTGGACATATTCCAATAAAACTTAATTTACCAAAACAAGCTGCCAACTGGACTTGGCCTGTAGGCTGTAATTAGCGAACCCCTGGCATATGTCGTTGTCCACTGCATAGCCGTCATTGGATTGGTTCTGCACACATTTTACCTTAACGTACATTAGTCATTTTCTTTCTTTGTTTTTTTTTTTTTTTAGAGATTTTTTATTTTATTTATTTGCCATAGAGAGAGAAGCGAGAGCAAGCACAGGCAGACAGAGTGGCAGGCAGAGGCAGAGGGAGAAGCAGGCTCCCTGCCAAGCAAGGAGCCCGATGTGGGACTCGATCCCAGGACGCTGGGATCATGACCTGAGCCGAAGGCAGCCGCTTAACCAACTGAGCCACCCAGGCGTCCCTCTTTCTTTGTTTTGAAGACTTTATTTATTTATTGGACACAGAGAGTGCACAGGCAGGGGAGTGGCAGGCAAAGGGAGAGGGAAATGCAGGCTCCCTGCTGAGCAAGGAGCCTGAGCAAAAGGCAGACACTTAACCAACTGAGCCGCCCAGGTGCCTGTGCATTAGTAGTTTTCTTATGGGTGAAGTTCAGTCCTTTTGGCTCTCTGTAATCCCCCGGATGTCATATAAGTAGAAGAGTGTTCAGTTGATTTTTGGGTGATGAAGAAGGATTGCTGGTTTTAGGCTGTTACAGCGTTAGTGTCCTTATGGATGGCTGAGCTCTCCAGACTTCTGGCGCCCTGTTCCCTATCCCTGGCCTGCTGGAAAGGGAGAAGAGAGGTCCTTTAAGCTTTGTGTCCATCCCTTGTTTCTGTCTTTCTTAGCCAGCCTTCCCCTGCTTTGAGCAACTACTATTTACAACTCAAAGAATTCTTTATTTATACAGTGTTGGAGACTGTTTACCCATGTTGAACTAACATTAGGTTTCTTTAAATGTACTGTTAAAACGAAGAGTGGCCGCTTGTAACTTTAGGAGCATAACAGCTGGTCTCATGATGTAAGAGAACATAGACACCCTTAAAATGATTTCCAAAGGCCCTGGGAATGGGATTTTCCTAGTTTATGCATTGCAAGGCAGTCTTTTGTATATTGGTGGAGGAAAGTAAGGTGAAACAAAATCCAGCAAAAGATTCATTACAACTTAAAAGTTATTTGCAACACTGAGCAGGTATGAATTTGGTACTTTATTTTCTTCCAGAAAACTGGCCAAGTTGAAAATTTTAGCATGGACATTGTAATTTTCAATTTTTAGAAGATACCTGGTATATAAGGGCAGTTTTCACATTTTCATATTAGAAGATTAGCATCCCAAAGGAAGAGAAAAATGTTTTCAATTCCAGATAGTAAACATTCTTTTTATTTTCCCTTAGTGTAAATTCATTTTTGCTAACCAGATATATATATATATATTTTTCTCCTTCTGACTGAATTCTTTATTGTAAAAAGTAGACCACTGGAGTCCTCCGAATTCAGTTGGGGAAAATGATACACACAGACTTGTGAGTGAAGCATTGCTTTTAACTTCACTGGAAGTGAGGCAGATGCGGACCTTGGAAAAGAAAGGTTATTATTTCCTCTGTGGAAACTTTTATCTTTGTTTTCTGAGTAACTGGTAAAAACAATAGTTTGCTGTGGAGTTTCAGTAATCAAAGAAGAGGAAATAGCATGTGAGTGACTGCAGCTGGTTGGCGGACTCATTCGGAAGGTGAAATCTACCAGAGTCTCATTAACTATCTCCTTGTGCAAGGGTTGGCAGACATTTTCTGTACAGGGCCAGATCACAAATGTTTTGGATTCTGCTGGCCACGCAGGCTCTGTCCCAGCTATCCAGCTCTGCTGGTGTAGCAAGAAAGCAGTCATAGACAATGCATAAATGAGGGTGGCTGTGGGCCGGATAAGACCTTATTTGTGGGCACAGGTATTTGAATTTTCATGTGTCACAAAATTATTGACTTTGCTTCTCTTTCAGTTACTTAGCAATGTCAAAATCATTCCTAGCTTGCTGATTATACAGAAACAGGTGTGGGTGGTCTTTGGCTGCCAGGTATGATTTGCTGAGCCCTATGCTGGTGAATTTGCACAATGATTTCTGGAAGGGGCCGGGAGGGTATAGTAGTGGGGAACACATTGCATATTCATACTTTTAGGAGATAATCTGATTATGATTAGTTGACACAAATTTGTACAGAAAACCCCTGGTAGAATGTGGATGACTTTTTAGGAGTCTGGTGTTCTTGACCTTGTTGATCTAATACAAAGTCCGGGGAATTTGGGGCCTGATGCTCATCTGGTATGTGGTCAGGTTGGACCAGATGACATCTAAGGCTTCAGGTAGATCTTAACATTGTAGACCCTTTATCACTTGTTGTGCTTCATTTGTTTTTTCTGAAGATAATTCTTAAATTCACTTACCTAAAAATTATTTAAATATTTCTTAAGAAACAGATACGCTCTGGGGTGCCTGTGTGTGCCTCAGTCGGTTAAGCATCTACCTTCTGCTAAGGTCATGATCTCAGAGTCCTTGGATCGAGTCCCATGTTGGGCTCCTTGCTCAGTGGGGAGCCTGCTTCTCTCTCTCTCCCTGTGTGAACCCCCGCCCCACTCTTTCTGTCTCAAATAAATAAATAAAAATCTTAATGTTCGAACTGTACAGGGCCTGGTGGCAGTGGTGGTGGTTGTGTGTGTAGAGGGCGCTGGAGGGGTAGTCAGAATACAGAAATGTGCATTTTTGTATTCCGACGAATTCTTTGTATATTGTATAAAATTTAAAAAAAAGTCTTCCTTGCAGTTTAAAAAACAATACCCTGAGTAATTATACATGCAAAACAGTTACTAAAAATAATAAAATTGTGAATAATTCGAAATTCAACATTATCAGATACCAATATTTGCACTATTACTGTAGCTTCTCATTTATTCCTTAGTGCAGCATGTATTTTGTGAGCACCTACTATGTGCCAGGCATTGGTCTAGGCATTGAGGACCAAATTGGTTGCCCTTATAAATCTTAGGTTCTTTTTTTTTTCTTTTTTTTACATAAAGCTTTTGTTTATTTGAGAGAGAGAAAGAGAGCACAAGCGGGGCTGGGGGGAGGGCAGAGGAAGAGGGAGAGGTAGGCTTCCCACTGAGCAGAAAGCTCCGTGCAGGGCTCCATCTCAGGACTCTGGGATGGTGACCTGAGCTGAAGGCAGTCGCTTAACTGACTGAGCCTCCCCGGTACCCTCTTTTTTAAAAAAATTAAATTAATTTTTTTTAAATTTTTTATATTTTTAGAATATAAAACTTATAATCTAATGGGGATCTTTTGTTAAAGATGGATGGGTGGTTTTATTTGTACTTTTCACAAGAGTCTGCTTACTCACTACTTGTTTTTCAAGTTTTTTTTTTGTTTCAGTTATCTTGGCAAATCTCTTGAGTAATGTTTTTGAATTCTCAGAGGAAGTTTTACAGTCATACAGGTCTTTGTTGACTTTCTTGGTCTCTTATAGTTGTTAATCATTGAAGATAACTCTGATCCTTCAATGACAGCAAATGAATTAATTCTGTTTAGTTGTGTTAGCTAATTTGGAAAGCACTTCCCTTAACTTAAAACTGTAGGGAGGGTCAGTCAGATGGGTCTTTTAGAAAATCACTATGTTAAATTCTCAGAGGATGCTGAAGTTAACCATACTATCAGAGTTCTAAGCAATAATAGTGAATTTATATTTGTACAATATAAATATAATACCCCTTATAAAAATACTCCACATGCATTTATTCAGTGAATACTAACAAAACAAAACAAAACAGGGGGCAGAATAAAAGTAATTAGATATGCTTATTAGTACCTGTTGAAGCTTTTTCATAGCTTTGCCTGATGTCACAAATTTTGTTGATTTTTATGGCAGGGTGGTTTTCCTGGACTTTACAACTAAAGAAAAAAAAACCATTATAATAATAGTGTGATAATAATAACAATAACGAATAATCCAAATATAGTGGAAGCTGTCACTCACCAGCACTTCCCTCTAGACCACTTCCCTTCTGTTCTTCTTCTGGTGGGAGTGGTCATTCTCAGCTTTTCTAATAAAATAAAGTTAAATTTGGCCTCAGACATTTCACACATTCGTTGGCCACTCCTTGGGATTCCACTCAGTCTAATCGTACCATCTAGTTAATTCCTGAGAAGTCTTATCCTGAAAGATCCCTGCTGCTGAAGCATTCCCTGACCTTCACGGGTAGAAGGCTCCCCTGGTTTATATGCCCTTTATCCTCCACGTCTTCAGAGCAACTGTAATTAATTATTTGTCATTACCTGACAGTGAGCTACATGAAGGTGTAGACTTATTGCCTCTCCTTTGTACCCAGCACTTGCTATGCATGGACTCAGTTATGTATGTCCACCCCCCCGCCCCCAGGAGACTTTTGAGGCACAGAAAAGTTAAGTAACTTGCCACATCTCTGTCTGTGTTGGAGCTGGAAGGCCAGCTTAGGTTTGTGTGACCCCGGATCCTGTCTCCTGGCTTGGGCACTTCAGTTAGAGAATTACCAGTTTTAGCTGCTACTCGTGTGATTTGTTTTTTATTCTATTATTATTTTTTAAGATTTTATTTATTTATTTGACAAAGACACAGCGAGAGAGGGAACACAAGCAGGAGAGTGGGAGAGGGAGAAGCAGGCTTCCCGCTGAGTAGGGAGCCCAATGTGGGACTCGATGTAAGGACTCTGGGATCATGACCTGAGCCAAAGGCGGACGTTTAACAATCTGAGCCACCCAGGCGCCCCCTACTCATGTGATTTAGTGAGAGAGAAGTCTTAATGTTTTCTCATCCTGTGCTTCTGTGTCTTTTGTGGGTCTCAGACTTTCATGACATATATGTAATTATAATGTTTGCTGACTAGATTTGTTTGATTACTGTTTAAGGAGATGCCTTGGAAAAACCAGAGTATGTGTCAGAGAACTTTTTGTCTCTTAAACAGCTTAAAGTTGGCTAAGACAGAAAAATATATATGTGTGAAATAACTAATATGTGACCAGTGACAGTGTCTGTCTGTATACCTGTCTGATCTTTCCCCCAATACTGATGGAGTTCAGGAAAGGAATCACCAGTTCTCAGCTTTATGGAGTGGTTGAGGATTGGTGGGGTCTCTGTGGCATGGCCGTCCTCAACATTTCAATAGAGAAGAGGTTTAAGCAGCTGCATGCAGACAAGTCCCCAGTCTAAACCCCCTACTTCCATCTCTCTTTTGAGTCCTTATATGCATTTGTCCATTTGAACGGTCCAGTTGTGTGTGCCACGGTCACCTCAAAGGCAACATGTCCGAAGTGGACACTCCCCAACATGCTTCTCTCCCATTTTTCTGGAGCTCGCACATGTTGCTTACACTGGAACTTCACCCAGCATTTCTTTCTCTCCTGTCACAGTCCCCCTCTGAGCCTCACAGTCCCACTGCATGAATTTCCCAGTACTCATTCCTAGTCTAGGGCACCAGCATTTCTTGCTCAAGCTTCTGCAGTACTTTTCTAATGAATTTCCCTCCTTGTGGATGGCCTTACTTTCCGATTCCTTTCCCAGGCTGTGGTCTGAGCCATTTTCTTAAAAGACAAGTGTCAGTACACTGCCATCTACTTTAAAGTCCTTGTTCGGCTTTAGGATGAAGTCAGATTCCATCACCAAGCGGACAAGGCCTTGGTGACCTAGTTCCTGCTCCTTAGACACATTGAACTTCTCACAGTTTTACCTACTTTCTAGCCATATTGAACTTCTCACAGTTCTTCTTACTATATTCTGTGCAGTCTGGGCCTTTGCAGTGCTGTGGCCTCTGTCTAGTCTCTTCAGTCAAATGATCCTTTCCTCCTCCATTGCGTAGGCTACAAAGCCTTTCTGTGAACCCACATACCCTGACATCTAGCGAATAAGGTGACCACGAGCCTCAGCCAACTCAAGCTTTCATGGACGTTTTCTCATCAGGGCCTGGTGGGTGAGAACGCAAAACTTACGGCCTCAGTTTCTGGGTGGGCCTTTCCCTGTGCCTGGTTTCCCTTGACACCTGTCGTCACACCTGCCTTCTGGCCTGCCATGGTGTCTGATCTAGGAAATGTGGGGGAAGGGTGTGAGGGTAGGTCAGCAACGTTTTAGTAGGAAGGGGGCAGCACATGGAGGCCCAGGAGCCGTGGGATTGCCTGACATCTGCCCCCCAACACTCCTTACACAGAAGCACGGAGCAGCTGGTCAGCATGTGGGCTGGAAGGAATGGGGCTGGGCTAGGGACCAGGGATTAAGGCAGCCCTTGCAGCAGCAACTGTGACAGAGGGAGCACCTGGTGCTCCTGGAAGTCTCAGGGCTCGCTCTTTGACCTCCTTCCTTCACTTCCTGCATTTTCTGAATTGCAGTTCAAAATTGAGGAGTTGGAACTGAGACGGGCTTGTCTTCTAGCTAAGGAGCTCCTCTGGACTATGAGTAGAGAGCCACGCCTACTCGGGTGCTGCGGTAAATCCCTTCCTAGGCTGCCCTGAAACTTACACACCGTGAGCTGTCATGAGGGGCCCTTCCCAGGGGGCAGGGTCTCAGCCACTGTCCAACAGCACGATTTTAGACAAATGATTTAACTTCCAATCCCGTTTCTTCACCTGGAAAGTGGGGATAACCTTCCAGGGTTGGAGCATGATATAAATATTACAAGGATCCAAAGCAAAAGTTCTTGGCTTGTTAGGAAATGTGAAAATACTTCACGTATGTTATTTATAGTATTACAACTACAGCAGTGCTATTATTACTGCTTATAAAGTTTAGAAAGAAAATCTGCCCATGAGTATATTTCATGAATTTACAGTCTCTCTAATTATCCCTGTGTATTATTATTTTTTTTAATTTTTAAAAAGATTTTATTTATTTATTTGACACAGAGATCACAAGTAGGCAGAGAGGCAGGCAGAGAGAGAGGGGGGAAGCAGGCTCCCAGCTGAGTGGAGAGCGCAGTGTGGGGCTCGATCCCAGGACCCTGAGATCATGACCTGAGCTGAAGGCAGAGGCTTAACCCCCTGAGCCACCCAGGTGTCCCATCCTTGTGTATTATCAACGCAACATCAAACCCATGATTGTGGCAAAATGTCGTCACTGACCTCGGATGTGGGAACTATGTTCCTTACTGAGATGTGTACTGCTTCACATGCCGTTTGTATGTGGTACCAGTGAAGCATTTTACCCTGGCAGCACTTTTTTTTTCATTGACATTATCTCATAATCCAATCATTATTAGGGGAAAATGTCAGTTGATTTTCTGCATTACCAAGAACATGAACAAAGAAAACTGTGTAACACAAAACTTTCTGTGTGGAAGAGAGAAATCGAGTCACTCTCATGATTTCATGGCGGGGGGGGGGTAGGGGCTGGTACCCCACAGCTTTAGGGCAAGCTGATGAGCTATACCACTTCACAGTTAACCAAAGAAAGAAGGAACAGCAGAGCCAAATGGGGGGCGGGGAGTGTAATTAGAGTAGAGGACAGAAAGAAAAACCCTTCCCAATTCAATTACCGGGATTATTATGAAGGAACTGGTTTTTGAATTGTTTTTAAGCAAAAGAAATCACAAAACAGTATTTTTATATGACCCTTTCTCATTGCATTTGAGGTTTGCATGCCCCAAATTCTTCATAAATCTTCATTAAGATGTCAGAATTCCTTGTGAAGCCTGTCTTCATTTGCATTCCCTTGTACAGTTGTTAACAAAAGACCCTCTATATCTCCACCCAGCTTGATTTCAGTCATGAACTCCATTTTCCTTTTATTATTTCATAGAATCTAGTTACTTGACTGAACTTAGTAAATCATTCTTGATTGAGGACTTGGTGGGAAGCCAGCAGGGTGGTAGTGATGAGGGCTGTGTGTGAGCCCAGGGTGGGTGGGGGCCCGGAGGGGCAGGTCGCCAGTGACGCTGGCTCCTCTAAGTAAGAAGAACCAGATTATTAACTTAGAGTCTCTTGTCGGATTTTTAAAATGTTTCCCTGAAGTTAATAGGTTTTGCAGTTTCAGCATAGATTTCTACAGCTGAAGCCTGGAGTTGGATGAAACTGGTCAATATTATTGGTGTTTATATTTTAACAAAACCTAGGCTTTTCTCATAAATTATCTGAACATTAGTGTGGTCAATTTAAGCAAGGAAGAAAATAAAACTCCTATTTAAGGAGTTTTGTGAACCTTTAGAAGTTGTGTCTTGATAATGTGTCAGTGCTGGAGTTGAAGTGTCTGCTGAGATCTTGTGTTTCCTACATTGGAAGCCTGTGAGGTTGAGTCAGGAGGTCCTCAGGCATTCCGGACACTGTGCCTGCTGGGATTTCCCAGTTGCCCAGGGCTCCGAGTGAAATGAGGGAAGGAAGGTTGCTGCTACTACCAAAAGCATCATCGTGTCTCTGGCTGCCTTAGTTCACAGTCTTTGCTTATCCTTGAATCCAAACCCTCAGCCCATCCCCAGATAGGTATTCACAAAAGTATATGCAAATGCTCATTTAAGACTAGAACAGGTGTATATCCTTTTACACTGTGACTTTGGGAATGAAAAAAATCTAACTGGACTTTGCCTTGACTTTTGCTGATATTCCCGCTGAACCCTACGTAGATGCAGTTTTCTCCTGTGGAAAAACTTTATTTTTCCCTCACCCCCCTCTATTCCCGCAGCACCATTCTAGTGCCTACAAAATGCATACTGAAATTTTTGAGGGGGAGCCTGGTTTGTGGTTGTTAGTGGTAAATGTGAAGATTAGATGTGGGTCAGGCTCAAAAGGATTTTAAAATCTGATGAAAATGAGACCCACCACAACCACCAGTATAAATCTCTCTGGATAAATGCAGCTGCAGGGGTAACACACTTGTCTCTCACATCCTGCTGACATTGGATTCCCTTTGTATTGAGACATTCACTCCATCCTATATACTTAACGAGCCTACTTGCTTGCCATCCTGCCTTTAGGGCTGTTTGTGTTTTAAGCATACATGTTTTATTTCTCAAGTACGCTGGAGGAGTCTTAAAAAGGTACAAATGGAACAGGATCTTGTAAAAAAAAAAAAATGGGGGCACCTGGGTGGCTCAGTGGGTTTAATAAGCCTCTGCCTTTGGCTCAGGTCATGATCTTAGGGTCCTGGGATCAAGATCAAGCCCTACATGAGGCTCTCTGCTCAGCTGGGAGCTTGCTTTCCCCTCCCGCTGCTCTGCCTGCCTTTCTGCCTACTTGTGATCTCTCTCTCTCTCTCTCCGTGTGTGTGAAAAAAAAATAAATCATCTTAAAAAAAAAAACCCTACAGAATTTTTTTTCTTATCCTCCGTCATGCCGCTTTGTTTCCTGTGACTTTATAGAACGAAGAATTGGGCATGTATTGGTTTGGGGGTATTTGGGCTGGTTAACTAGAGAAGTATTAGATACTAACTATGGGAAAGTTCTCAAGGGAGGACTGACCTTTCAGTTTTAAGAAAAGGAGAAGGAGTCATGTCTGATCCTTTTCTGATTGCTTCTTTTGAAGCTGTGTACCCACCTCTTAAAATCTACATATTTTTGAGTTCAGAAAAACTGATTAATTAGAACCTGAGCAGGCTCCATGTTTTACTGAGATAATGTGATTTTTTTTTTTTTCTTAAAACATCAGTCATTTATTTTGCTCAGATCTGCAATTTGGGTGCAGCTAAGCAGAAATAGCTCATCTCTGCTCCATACAGTGCTAGTTGGAGAGACTTGACTGGGGTCTCAGGGAATCATTTTCAAGGCAGCTCACTCCCATGGCTAGTGTTGGCTATCCGCTGAGTGTATCAGTCTCTTTCCTTTTGGTTCTCTGTTGACTGCTTGAACTTCTTATGGCATAGTGACTGGGTTCAGAGAACGAGCATTCCAAGAGACAGAAAGTGGAAGCTGTGAGTAAGCCTGGAGACTGGCACCATGTGGGTCAGGAAGTTTATAATGGGAATTTTAAAAAGGCCGTTTCATGACGGATATACTTTGTTTGAACCTCATTTAATGTATCAAATGGGTACTTTCCAGGTTGGCTCCTGCCTTGGGGAAGGTGCCCTTATTTACACCAAGGAATAAAGGAAGGAGTCAAGTTCATGAGGTATAATTGATGCTAATTATAGGTGAATAGAGGGTCCAGAGGATGATGGGGTCCTATTTTGAGCTTCTTAGAGGAATGAAGAGGGCATACTTGTGTTAGGAGTGGGGTAAGGAAGTTAGCAGGCTGGCTTCTCTTCTCCCTTTGGTCCTTTGACTTTATTAGCATAGCTAAGACTCAGTGCTTACTATGTTACAAAACTTGCTGGGTTTACATATATTAACTCAATTACATTCCTATAGGGGACTGTGTTATAGGTAGACTTAGAGTACTGCTATTGATTCTTAATAATGACATTACTTAAAAAAATGACATTACTTTTTGAAGATAACTACTATCAATAATCCCTTTTCCTATTTTATTACTCTGTGTAATAGTACCTTATTGCTATTTAAAGATATTCTAAGGATATTTTGGAAATTCTTAGAATTTCAATGTTTTTGAACATAGACCTAAATCCTTCCTCATATTGTCCTAGATTCTCTTAACACTAGAATAGATATTATCTTGGTGCATTTTGCTTTTAGGTTAAAAAAATCTGACCTGATCTAATGAGAATCTGAGTATCTTAGTTTGGGATATTACCAACACTGTCAGCGTTGGCAGGGTCTTCCCTTGATTAAGTCTTATTTCCACTCAACACCATTTAATAGTATTGAGATGGAATATAATGAGCACCAGTGCGGGACTGTCCCCTCTTTTCAGCCAAGGTCAGCTGGCAGCCAGCATACACTGTTTCTTTATTTTGGAAAGGTTTTGCTTGGGCAAAGACTCATTCTTTTAACCAAATCCTGCTTTTCATCTGTTTTTGATGGCAATGGACCATATTTCCCAGCCATTTGCAAACAGTGCCTGTCTGGCGGGATTTCCTGGACACAGAGCCTTGACAACCATTACGGGCCAACGTTTTTTTGAACTTCAGTGATTAACCTGGTTATTTGTTCTGTATTTTCTGCCATGGGAACCAATAAGCTTATCCTTTTGAAACTAGCAAAAGGTCTAAGAATAATCCATTTGCTCATTAGAGCCATTGCCTTTCCCACCCTATTAACTTTGTTGAATGAGATCTTCCTTCCAATATCCAGATTTTAATCTACAAGTCCAAACTGTCCAGAGTGATGTTAACTTCTGAACAAGATTCCTATGGTAGACCTTGGTCATTGCAGTTTTGGAATCCTTACCTTCTAGAATGACATTAACCAAACATGGCAGAAATGAAACATCAGGGAGCGCCTGGGTGGCTCAGTGCGTTAAGCCGCTGCTTTCGGCTCAGGTCATGATCTCAGGGTCCTGGGATCGAGTCCCGCGTCGGGCTCTCTCCTCAGCGGGGAGCCTGCTTCCCTCTTTCTCTCTCTGCCTGCCTCTCCGACTACTTGTGATTGCTCTCTGTCAAATAAATAAATAAAATCTTAAAAAAAAAAAAAAAAAAGAAAAGGAAAAAAGAAATGAAACATCAGGGGGCACCTGGGTGGTTCAGTGGGTTAAAGCCCCTGCCTTTGGTTCAGGTCATGATCCCAGGGTCCTGGGATCAAGCCCCGCATCGGGCCCTCTGCTCAACAGGGAGCCTGCTTCCTCCTCTCTCTCTCTGCCTGCCTCTCTGCCTACTTGTAACCTCTGTCTGTCAAATAAATAAAAAAATAAATCTTAAAAGAAAAAAAAAAAAAGAAATGAAACATCAGTGGAGTGTGACTGAAAATTGGTTGGCCAGTTAAAGGTAATTTTATGGTGCAAGGTATCATTAAAATGATCTTACAGGGGCACCTGCGTGGCTCAGGCATTAAGCATCTACCTTCGGCTCAGGTCATGATCCCAGAGTCCTGGGATTGAGCCCTGAATTGGGCTCCCTGCTTGGCTGGAAGCCTGCTTCTCTCTCTGCCATCCCTGTTTGTGTTCCTCTCTCACTTGCTCTCTCTGTCAAACAAATAAAATCTTTAAAATAAATAAAATGCTCCTATATACAAACAATAATTTAAAAGTCATATGTAATGAGTTATCCTCAATAATAAGGTGACCATTTTTTTTTTCACCCTGTAAAAATAAGCAAAAATAAAACTTGATTGTGGCCACTAGTCAACCATTTAGTAGTGTGGGTCCTCAAAAAGGAGAACAAAGCCCTCTGACAGTGGAAAACTGGAGAGGTCCACCTGGGTGGCACCTAGAAAACAATGATACTCATGCCCAAGTCACATTCTCTTTCTTCTGGGTTGAGATGGTCTGCTAGGTGAATGTGATCCTGGTGCTTCTTGCTGTCTCTTGGGAAGATGGCACAATGAAGCAGATGGCAAATTGGCAAGGAAGTTATCTAGATGACTTCTAAGGTTTTTTCCATTCTTCTTCCTCCTTTTTTTTTTTTTTTTTTTAAATGTAGTCTCCATTTCCAACATGGAGCTTGAACTCAGGACCCTGGAATCAGGAGTCAGATGCTCTACCACCTGAGCCAGCCTGGCCCCCTGGTTTTCCCTTTTCTTAACATCCTAGGTGTGCATGGAATGATGCATATACATCTTTGTCTCCTAGGAATAAGTTCTTTGATCATAGTGAACATGAAAGGAAAAAGGTACTTTAATTTAAAAGTTGCATTTGAAACTAGCTTTTGAGAAGCACAGCCTTTCTGATAAGTGATGAATTCCTGGATACTAATAATAAAACCATTTATTCGGTGGAGGGAGCCTGCCCCAAAGATACCTGCAGATCTGGTCTAAGGGCTTTAGGTAACACAAGCAGCTTGAGGAACATGGGAGTAGTATTGAGAAAAGTTATTTATATTTTGTAGTAGATGCTGCATGATTTATGGTTGTTGTAGTCAATGACTAGACAGTTGCCAGAGATACTAGGATGTATTTTGGGTGAATATTAAAGAATCCCGGTATTTTAATTATCAGTAAATTTACTCAAGTTGTACAAAGCTTGATGGGAATAGAGTAGCTGATCTATATTTGGAACATCTTTGCAAGACTCTTTTGAAAACGGTGATACTATGGTCTGCATTTGGAAGGGTAACTGTTAGTCCTCATATTTGGAAAAGTCATTTCAAATGATTTTTTCTTTAAGGGCTCAAAAGTTAAATATGAGTCCTGGCTTTGATAGTTCTAAGTGTCACTATAGTGCCAAGAATTTATCAACATTTTACTCATTTTTGTTTAATTAAAAAAGCTAACTTCTTGTATATACAAAACTGTAGGGACAGGATAGGCAAGAATCTTATGAAGCTTTACCCCTCCTGCCCCCTCACTGAGAGGTCGGATGTACCACTGCAGGTCACAGTGATTAAAAACACCATCTATATTTTATTTTGCTAGGAAAAAAAAAATTCCTGAATGATTCTGCTCCGAGCAGCTTTCCCCTTTCTTTCTTTTTTTTTTTTTTAAAGGTTTTATTTATTTATTTGACAGAGAGAGATCACAAGTAGGCAGAGAGGCAGGAGAGAGAGAGGAGGAAGCAGGCTCCCCGCTGAGCAGAGAGCCTGATGTGGGACTCGATCCCAGGACCCTGAGATCATGACCTGAGCCGAAGGCAGCGGCTTAACCCACTGAGCCACCCAGGCGCCCCGCAGCTTTCCCCTTTCATGGCATTTTATCTTCTTAAAGAAGTCTGGGAAGAAAGTCTGCCAGTTGGGAGGTAAAAAGAGAGCAAAAATGTGGAAAACATAAATTTATCTAACTGCAGGGTTTAGAAATCCAGCTCTGTGGCACAAAGGCAGTAGCTACAAGTTTGGGTTACTTTTCTTGAACAGAAGCCCAACTTCAGACGCTATAATGGCTATCAACAGCTTCTCTCTCCCCTGCTCCCTTGGAATCACATTCCTTGTAAGAGGGAGTGCTTTCCCCCTTCCTATTTTTCCTCTCTCTGTCTCTCTCTCTTTCTCTGTCCTTCTGTGTTTCTCTGTCTCTGTCTTTCTTTTAATACCTCATCCACCTCCCCAGGTATGACTGGACGTAGGAATGTTCATGTCCCAGTGAGGGAGACGTCTGGGGATGGTCAGTAGGCGACAAGAGCCTGTGGTCACCACTGCAGATGGCCCTGTGAACCGGGCAGGAGGCAACCTCAGAGTAAGGAGAGCACAGGGGCGGGAACCCAGCCGCCTGCATTTGTTTGGAAAGTGATGTCTTGCTCTGTACAGAGCCCATGGGGGAATTCTTGGACTCTGCTGGGCTTAATTCTTTAAAATATTTATTTTCTTTTAATTTTGGATTCAGATTCTTAAGATTCTGAGTATCATCTTTTTTTTTTCTTTCAAGGGACACTAACAAGAAGATTAAAGAAAATTTCAGGAGAGCTTGGCTTTGGCGCCAGGCAGACCTGGGTCTGAATTCCTACACTATTTATGAGCTGTGGGGCTTTAGGCAAGTCTCTCATCAACTTTTTGAACCTTTGTTTCCTCATTCATAAAGTGGGGATAATAATTTCTCCTTGTGGGATTATTGTATTAAATGAGATAATGGTGCAGGTAAAATTCTTGAGATTCCATAGGAGACCAACAGCTGGGTGGTAGCTAGTACTCATAGCTTCAAGAAGAAGCTCTTGAGTTGTCTCCTTGACTTTGGTGTTGTGTTGTGATTTTTGCCCAGTTAGCTCCTCTTATGTCATGCTACTGAGAAACAGATGATATGATGAAGCATCTCTTGGGAGAATTTGCCATGATGGCTTTTCTGGTCCGCTATAGGTCAGACACCAGCACCTTTGTTGAGTACTGTCCCATGTTTTGGGGCCATCATTGTGTCTGAGATGGACCAACAGGACCCACCTGAAGGTGTACACTCTTGAATACAAATGCTGGTTATTTGCAGTTAAACAGGTACAGAAAAATCTGCATCTACAATAGCATAGATAAAAGGGCTACAATAGCATTGATAAAGGGCATATAATTGCACACTTTCCAGAAATACTTGTGATAAACTTATTTTTCAAAGGGCGCTTGCTCTGTGCATTTAAAATGTGATTAAAACAAACCATATATTGGGGCACCTGGGTGGCTCAGTGGGTTAAAGCCTCTGCCTTGGGCTCAGGTCATGATCTCAGGGTCCTGGGATCGAGCCCTGCATCAGGCTCCCTGCTCGGCAGGGAGCCTGCCTCTCTGCCTACTTGTGATCTGTCTGTCAACTAAATAAATAAAATCTTAAAAAAAAAGGAACCCACATAAACTTCCAACAGGACAAAATAAGGAAAGCACACTTGTGTTCGCATCTTCCCAGCATCTTTCCCAGGGCAGTCTACAGTTACTCCCAGCACTTAGTAGTATTTTATATTTCCTTTTTCTTGTTTTAAATTTTATTTATTTAAGTAATCTCTGCCCCAGCATGGGGCTCGGAACTACAACCCCAAGATCAAGAGTTAGTTGCGTGCTTTCCCTCCTGAGCCAGCCAGCCATCCTCTATTTTATATTTTTAGCTTAGCTTCAGGATACTTACTCTGACATTCATGAGTACATCTTTAGATGTTGTTTTACTTTTTCTCTCTCCTTCATGATGGATCCTTGAGGCGTGGAGAATTATAGGAGGTGGAATGTAGTAGTCATTGCTGTTGGCATACAGCAGAGGGAAAAATCACTGGGTCTTTTTGATTCCGTTTCTTCATTAGTAAAATACTAACACTGGTATTGCTTACCTAACAGAGTTATTGGGAAACCCAGTAATAATAGCAAATGTTTATAAACAATTCTGGGTCCACTTAGGCACTAGGGCTAATAAGAGCCTTACCTGCCTTAGTAACTTTAATTTCAAGATAACTTTGTGGGCCAGATTCTCTGGTCCTAATAATAGTAATAATGGTAGCTAATGCTTATTGATGGCTTTCTACCTGCCAGACTTTGTTTTTTTTTTTTTTTTTAAAGATTTTATTTATTTATTTGACAGACAGAGATCACAAGTAGGCAGAGATGCAGGCAGAGAGAGAGAGGAGGAAGCAGGCTCACTGCTGAGCAGGGAGCCTGATGCGGGGCTTGATCTCAGGGCCCTGAGATCCTGACCTGAGCCGAAGGCAGAGGCTTCAACCCACTGAGCCACCCAGGTGCCCCCAAACTTTGTTTTAAGGTCTTTGCATGTCAGGGGTATTGGTGGGAAATGGAGTCATGGAGCATTTAAGTAACTTGCTCAAGTTTATACATGAAGTGTAGGATCTAGGATTAGACCACAGTGTGGCCCCAGATCTTTTTAAATACTGAACATTTTTTTAAATTAAAAATGGTTTCCAGTTTTATTGAGCTGTAATTGACATATACCATTGTGTAAGTTTAAAGAGGGTGGCGTAATGATTTGATCAATGTACAGAAATGATGACCTCACTGAGTTTAGTTAACATCACCTCAGAGTTACACATTCCACCCCCCCATTCTGAGAACTTCTGAGATCTTTCTCAACAACATTCAGATGTACAATATGGTAGTGTTGGCTGTAGTCACCATACTGTGCATTCATCCCCGTGACTTGTTTAACTTGTAACTAGAAGTTTATACTTTTTGATCACCTTCAGTTATTTTCCTTCAACCCTTCCAAACCTAAGAACCGGTATGGGACATCTCCATTTTCCAGATAAAGAAACCAAGAAATAGAGGCTGAGTAACTTGACCAAGGTCAGCTAGTATGTGGCAGAGCTGACCTTCAGCCAGATTCTTTCTTGCTCCCCTGCCCACACCGTTGCCTGCTGTGCAGTATGGCCTGGAGGCCAGGACTGTGGCATTAGGTACTGCTCGAGCCCTCTCTTACACTAACCACAGAAGGAACTCATGAGGGGCAGGTACCCCTTGAAGGACCATCGCACTACCTGTTGCCTTGTGTATTGAAATACATGATTGCTTGGTTCCCAAGATTGGGCTCTCCTTTTCGAAGGTGATCTGTGTGCTGGCCTGCTAGCAGGTTACAGAGCGATTTCCCGGGGAGCCCTGTGGTGCTAGGTTCTGGGCCAGCAAGGGCCTTAGAAGTACTGAAACTAATTCCCCAATGGAGAATGATCCATGGAGAATGGAGAAGGGAAAAAACAGAATTCCTGAAGTCTGCTTCGTTATGAATGGCAGCATCGGAGAGAGCGGGGCAGGGATGTGATGGCTTGTCTTTGGAAAACATCCAGAGAATTTTCAGGTTTCAGAACAGTCTTCAGTATTTCCTTTAGGACACTAACCATCCCTTCCCCTAATTGCTGTCATAACTAGAGTTGAGAGGAAATGTGCTATTTGACTTTGTTTATAAAGACTGAGAATTCTGGGTCCACTAAACTAATGGTGTCTCCCCAGGCTCCACCAAGGATTTTATTGTTAAAGAGAGGAATATCACAAAACTTGGTATTTTTGATATTTTAGTATGCCAAATTTTCTAACTTGCAAGTAGAGCAAACAGTACTAAACACTCACCATATACCCCTTACCTAGATTTAAGAATGATTAACGTTTGCCACATTTGTGTCCTATATATATATATATATATATATTTTAAAAGATTTTATTTATTTATTTGACAGATAGAGATCACAAGGAGGCAGAGAGGCAGGCAGGGAGAAAGAGGGGGAAGCAGGCTCCCTGCAGAGCAGAGAGCCCGATGTGGGGCTCGATCCCAGGACCCTGGGATCATGACCTGAGCCGAAGGCAGAGGCTTTAACCCACTGAGCCACCCAGGCGCTCCTGTGTCCTATATTTTTTAGTGAAAGTATTTTCAAGCAAATAACTGATAGATTTTAATCTTGGATACTTAAGTAAATATCTCTAAGATAAAAAGACATTTTCTTACTTAACAAAATTAACATTTTCATATGTAACAATTAACATAGATTTAGTCTTTCCTTTTCATTTTAAACCTGAAATAGTATTTAGGAAATATATTCTTCCTTCATCTAGAGTCAGTGATTCTTAGCATTTTGCCACTTTCTTTCTTTGTATATTCTTTTATTTATTTACTAAACCATTTAAAAAAAAGACTTCATTTATTTATTTGACAGAGATTACAAGTAGGCAGAGAGGCAGGCGGGGTGGGATGGGGTGGTGGGAAGCAGGCTCCCCACTGAGCAGAGAGCCCAGTGCGTGGCTCCATCCTAGGACCCTGAGATCATGACCCGAGCCGAGGGCAGAGGCTTTAACCTACTGAGCCACCCAGGCGCCCCTACTAAACCATTTAAAAGCAAGTTACAGGTAACATGAGATTTTTATCCTAAGTACTTCATCATTCATCTCCTAAGAATAAGGACATTCTTTCAGACAATAACAAAACCATGTTTACACCCAAGAAAATTAAACTTAGTTGAATAATATAACCTAATATGCAGCCTGTATCCAAATTCTTATAGTTGTGGGTTCCCAGGCTTGTGCCTGATTCAAGATCCAATCAGGGTTCACATACTGCCTTTTCCTTGTTCTGTCCCTCTTTTGATTTAGAACAGTGCCTGTCTCCCCCGTACGATTTTGTTTCTTTTTCACGGCATTAACTTTTTTTTTCTAAGACTAACCAGTATCCCCCATGGGTTCCCAATGATTAAATCAGGTTAAAAATTTTGACAGCAGCACAGCATAAGTCATTTTGTGAATTTCTTACGGCATTACATCAAGATACATATAGCAATTTTTTAATATCATCTAATACCCAGTGTATAATCACATTTTTTCAGTTATC
This sequence comes from Mustela erminea, assembly GCF_009829155.1. Taxonomy (NCBI): domain Eukaryota; kingdom Metazoa; phylum Chordata; class Mammalia; order Carnivora; family Mustelidae; genus Mustela; species Mustela erminea. The sequence continues at coordinate 145,144,428 of NC_045614.1, forward strand.
CCAGGTGTGGTATTTTTTACATGGGTTTGTTCAAAGAAATATTGTATGCTATATTTTAAAAGATTTATTCATCCATTTTAGAGAGAGAGAGCAGAGGAGAAGGGCAAAGGGAAAAGGAGAGAGCCTAAGCAGACTCTGTGCTGAACACAGAGACCCAGGTGGGGCTCGAGCCCACAACCTGAGACCATGACCTGAAACCACCCACCCAGGTAGAAACTAAGAGTAGGTCACTCAACCAACTTTACCACCCAGGCACCCTTATTGTGCACTATTTTTTAAAAACAAGGTCAAAAATTAAACCACAGTCCTAATTCTATTCCTTGTCGACCCCTTAATGCTTCTGCTAGATGGTAACCATATCCCTTTTTCTTTTATAACGATTACTTCTAAAAATTGAATAATTTCTCTTAATTACTTTTTTAAAAGATTTTATTTATTTGGGGGTGGAGAAAGAGAGAGAAAGAGCACCAGCAGGGGGAGGGGCAGAGGGAGAGAGACTTGCAGATGCTGATTGGGTCACTAGTGGGGCAGTGATCCCAGGACCTCGAGATCATGACCTGAGCTGAAGTTGGATGCTTCACCAGACTGAGCCACCCAAGCATCCCTCTCTTAATTACTTTTAAAAGTTAGGTGAAATTTCTTTCTTTCTTTCTTTCTTTTTTTTTTTTTTAAAGAAAAGTATACAAATCCTAAAGGTAGTGCTTGGTGAATTTTTGCAAACTGATCCCACACAGCAGCAGCTTTCAAGAAACGGGACATCCCCAGTTCCAAGAAATACCCTTCCTGTTCTTTTCCAGCTCCCCCTGTTACCCCCTGAAGGTCCCAGTCTCCTGATGTCCAGTGTCATGGTTTGGTTTCGTTTGCCTGTTGAAAATCACCTCTACTCCCCTGAAAAATGGAGCATGAGTTAGAGAAGCCGTAAAAGATACGTATATTTTAGTTAGGAGTTATGAAAGCCCACTTCCAATCAAAGATCTTTTAAATGATATCCTGTATATATTTTCACACAAAATAATTCCCACAACAATGTTTTTACATAATAGTTTCATTCAGTTGGCTCCCCCTGCTTCCCCGAGAGATGGGATTTCATCCAAAACCCTAAAGGTTAAGTTATCAATAGAACTCAAAGGGCATTTTGTTTCCATTTGTATAAGTCGTTTAATGTTTTTGAAGTCCACGCATATGTTAACAATGGAGGCAGTCAATTACAGGGGAGCTTAGCAAGGCATTCTTAGAGTTCTCCTCAGTGGTGAGCAGTGTCAAGGCAAATTCAGGAAAAGAGCAACTCTCTTCACTGAAGGAAACTATTTTAATTAGTAACTCTCAAAGGATAATAAACAGTCAAATAATTCTGAAATCTGGCTTTGGGACAAGTAATTACAATGAGCTCGCCGTTAAAAAAAAGAACGAAAACTAGAATGAGGGCATGTATAATCAATTAAATGCAAGTAATTACATTAGGAGGGCTTCATGACAATTTTATGGTACATTAACGGTGTGGAAAAGCATTCATCCTGCATTCTAGTAAGAAAGTCGACAGATGGTGCAGTGTATGCCGGCCTCCTGACCGGACATTGGTGTTCATGGTCTTCCAGACTCTAGGCTGTTGGGCCCTGCAGCTGCTAATAGGGAACTTGTAATGGGTTGAAATGGGGGTGGGGGGTGGAGATGGAGGCCTGCTTGTTTGTAGTGTCTGACAGTGTTGTTTTCCTAGATCACTGGGATGTCCCATGTAAACTGAGTCCCGTGGGCCCTGCCTTCCACCGGTGGGCGATACTGCTCTAAGCATCTGAGTATGACTTTGCTCTGTGTGCCTGGAGTTTTTACGTGGGGGTAGCAATTTACCTTCACTGGTGTGCTTTTCAGTACGGCATGCCCTAGTGACATGAGTTGCGAAGTGACTTGCTAAAGTTAGAAAGTCAGATTGAACAGCTGGGTTGACGACTGAGTACTAGGTTCCCACCAGTTGTTTCAAGGGGATGGACAGGAGCCTCCCTGAGTGCTTTGCTGCAGCTGTGACCCTGAGCCAGGAGAAACTACATTTTGAGAGCACGCTAAGAATAGACACCCCCGGGCTCCCAGTTTCAAAGTAAGGAGGAAGGTTGACAGCTTCTGGGTGCAGACAACTCCACTCACTTTTTAAACAGAGAAATTTATTTTTAAGTTTTCATTTATGGGAATGCATACATGCATGTATATATGTAAATATTTTTGTATATGAAAGCTTGAGATAAAACTTGTGTTCAATACATACACCTGTTTGTTTCCATGCTTGTGTATGCCTCTGTCTTGATCTCTAATCTCTGTAACTCTGATGTGGTTGAACTTTGTCATCAGGATGTTTTGGAATCAGGGCTTCATAACAACGTACTAACATTTGCCCAGCGACACTCTGTAGGATCTGCCTATAGTTTCTCCCTGTTGGTCAGTTGGGTATAAAAATACTGCTGTACTGTCTGAAGTATGTTGTGTGTTCAGACCGTGCTGCTGAACTGAGTCGGAAGCTGTGCTTGCATAAATACCACACATGGCGTATTCCATTTCTTAAATGTATTTTACAGCATATTAGTAAAATTAAAAAAAAAGAAAAAGATTACACCTAAAGTAAATTAGAGAAATGTTGGTTTAAGCTTATTCAAATCCAGGGCCTTTTATAATGCATATAATGTGAATTTTTTAGGAGGGAAAACAGAACATTGAGTGTTCCCCAGACTTCTTTGGTAACATCTCTTGGGTGGAGGTGTGAGGGATGATGATCTTCTAGGACTAAAATCCTGTGGAACACACTCGAGGCTACCCAGCCCATACCTTACCTCCTCACGGATGGTGTGACTGAGCCAGAAAGCCTTCGTTACCTGAGAAGTGGATTTGAGGTTGAAAGGCCGGATGAGGTCCTTCCATGCCATGATGAGATTGGCTGATTCAGTAGTGTCTTTCCCCCTAATTACTCACAGGGACTTAGTAGCCACTAACCTTGCCATGCCTCCACCATAGCACGCAGGTCATGATCCCAGGGTCCTGGGATGGAGCCCCTCATCCGGCTTCCTGATCAGCAGGGAGCCTGCTTACCCCTCTCCCATTCCCCTTGCTTGTGTTCCCTCTCTTGCTGTGTGTCTCTCTGTCAAATAAGAACCAAAAAATGACTTTGAGAAAGGGTTCATGTTTGCATAGTCAAACACATAATAAATACGATGTTAATATGGAAGTGCAGGAAAATGTACAAATTTTAGTTACCATATGATGTCAGGAAAAATAGAGGTCTTTTAGTACATTGAAATGTAATCAAGAAGAAAATGATAGAAACTTGACTTTTTTGTGACTGTCTAAATGAACTGTATTTTCTTCATTTGCTCCAAAAAGTTTCCTTTGACCATTTTTTTCCCACATGTTCCTACAAAAGGAGGCTAAGATAAGCCAGGCAAGTGAGCTTTAGTCTGAGAAATTCTTACAAGATTACTGTAGGTGGGGGCACCTGGGTGGCTCAGTGGGTTAAAGCCTCTGCTTTCAGCTCAGGTCATGATCCCAGGGTCCTGGGATCGAGCCCCACATCGGGCTCTCTGCTCTGCAGGGAGCCTGCTTCTTCCTCTCTCTCTGCCTGCCTCTCTGCCTACTTGTGATCTCTGTCTGCCAAATAAATAAATAAAATCTTAAAAAAAAAAAAGATTACTGTAGGTGTTGAATTATAGTCAAAGTCAATTATAAAGACAAAGTCAATTATAAAAAACAATTATATATATTACTAACCTAACATATTATAGAATGAACACATTTATTTTATGGAACACCAACCCCATTCAAATATTTTTCCTAGTAAACAACATTAATAAAAACTAAGGACAAGTCAGACTGAAGCTATTATGGTCAGAGACTGGTTTCTGAAGGAACAGACTTCCCAGGAGACAGGGCCTCTTCCTTTTAAGTCATAGCAGAGAGTTGGGCTTCTGCTTTGTGTTTGGTTTATGTTTTTGTTTTTATTATTTTTTAAAGCTTTTATTTATTTATTTGAGAGAGTGAGTGAGAGGGCACAGGCAGAGGTAGCAGCAGGCCGAGGGAGGAGCAGGGAGCAGGCAAGCCCCATTCGGGGGTCCATCCTGGGACTCCAGGATCGTGACCTGAGCCGAAGGCAGCAGACGTTTCACTGACTGAACCCCCCTAGGTACGGTACCCTTGGGTTGACGTTTTTAAAGTAGCACCTACATTTCCTCCTTTCCTTGCACCCTAGCAGGCCACTGCAGGATCGTATGCAGCCAGTTTACTTCACTGTCATGAGAACCCCTTTCCTTGCTGGGATGGGCCTGATTAAAACCAGGCAATTAAAAGGTCAGCTTGGCAGGCAAGTTTGCACGCGACAGTATGTGACTGTCTAAATGAACTGTATTTTCTTCATTTGCTCCAAAAAGTTTCCTTTGACCATGCATCTATCTTGTGGGGCCTTTTCCTCCAAAGGACGGAGTCTGAAGGAGATGTGGTTCCAGGACAGAGTCAAGTTCACAGCAGCACTGACTGTCCTTACGCTTTTCCTTCCTTCCTAATGTTCTGGCTTACTCACGTCAGCTTTTTTGCTTCACAAGGCATGTTGTGGGAAAAAAACTCCAGACCCAGGGATGAGAACGAGATTGGACTCTCTAGTGTGCGGTATGGAACCTCAAGGAATCTGTTAAGTCATTTAACCTCTCAACCCAGTTTCTGGATCTTAAAACTGGAGATGAATAAATCTATTATGTGAAGATCAAAATAAGATAATTTTTGAAGCTGGTAAACACTACATAAATGTCAGTTGTTATCATCAGACATCATTATTGCCATCATTATTGTGAATATTATCATGTATGGCTAATATGAATTACTATCCATGACTATTAGTATTAATGAATATTAATACCGGTTCATTCATTCATTCACTCATTCCACACACATTTATTGATGTGGCAGAGGGGGTGTATTTTCAGGGCCCATGGTGGGTGGCACCCCGATAGAGGCTTAGTCAGTTTGCTAAGTAGTGTTCATCTGTTGTAGAAGATTTTGTAGCATTCTCTAGCACTCATGTCCTTGTCCCAGCACACGTAAAGAACAAATCTTGTGGGATGAGTTCTTGAATGTTCTGTAGATAAAGGTATATCAGATACGCATAAGATTCATTTAATACATACACTGAGAAGTAAAATGCTTTGCTAAAGGAAGCCCATTAAATATATTCACTCATGCCTTTCTTTTTTTGGTCATTTATTTCATGAGTAGTTTTTGAATTCTCGGCCGTGTTGTCAGACCTTGTACACTCATTCTACAGGGGGAACTACTGAGAAATTGAAGGCCATATTTAAAGTCTCCATCAATTTCAGTGGCATTTTAGGAAGCATTGTGGAAAGGAAGACTCAAAGTGCATCCTGTAAAGAAAATTCCATTTCCTCTGACAGTATTGTGATGTGTGTCCTGCTCACTCCTTGCGGAGTTCCTCTCCAAGTCAATGGCAGTTGCGTAAAGGGTTTGAAGGCAGGAAGTACCTTACAGTGGGAGGTGGAGGAGGCTGTGGTTGGTCATTAAACTCCATTTAAACCTTTATTTGGAGTGAAAAAAAAAAAAAACCTTTATTTGGAGTGAGTATGTAATCAACATTGGACTTAAAAATGAAAAATACAGCTGCAAGGGTAGGTTTCTTCCTTTAAAAAGAAAAAAGGAGAAATTCAGGCGTGACAAGAAAACAAACACAGTTAAGTGAGTTATGCATTCTCTTTCATAAGAACAATCGAAGATAGTTTCATCCTAATCTTTCTAGATACAACAAATGCCTTTCCCCTCTGGGTTAGGTAGATGACAGCAATCACAGCACTGCAGCTGGAAGTCTCCAAAGGGCCAGGTGCTGGATATAAGGTGCCTCAGATTGTCCTGGGAAGTGTAGATGGGGCCCCGGGATGACAGGCCCCTCTTGATCTGCCCCAGGAGACAGCCGTTCCTGTCTGTCATCACCTCGTTTAGCTCCCTGCCCCCTGCTCAAACACCTGCTAGAGGCAGCCCTACAATATTGCTTAATTATAGAATGTTGGTTGATCCTCTTTATCCCTTCCTTCTGCTGGCTTCCCCCTTCTCTCGTGCCCCTCTCTGGTTCCGAGCTCCTTTAGGCTGAGCACTCTCGGGAGTATTACGATGGCGCCTTTTCCAAGTCACAGTTAAGGGACTGACAAGCTTTTCAACCCTGTACTCTTAGCTGTGGAATTATTCTCAGAGGCTGTAATTAGCAGTTGTAGGTTCAAATGTGGAATGCCACATTATTTTTGAAGCAGGAGGGGAGTTCGTTGAGGGGGGAGGATAGCTTTTCTCATGCCTTTTTTGTGATTGGAAAAAAAGATGCTTATTGCTGAAATGTAGAAAATACAAAGAAATCTAAAGAATTGAATAAAGCCTACTTTCCCTTCTTTCATATGTATATATATTAACCCAAATGGGATCCTGTTCACATAGCAATATATTGTGAACATCTTTTCGTTTAAACAAGTAATAGATCTGTGTCATTTATAATGTCTGTTCGGTGTTCTGTTATCTGACTGAACCATAATTTATTTAACACTTAACTACATTTAAGCTATAAACAGAACTACAATGGACGTCTCTGCTTATGCATCTTGCCTACTTTCTGTATTGTGTTGGAGTTACGTTTGTGATTAACAGGGCTATGAAAGGAGATGGCTTATTTATCTCTAACATTAAAGAAATCTAAAGTAAGGCAGTATAGTGCTGGTTTGGTAGCTCCACATGCATTTATCTTTTTTGTCCTTACTGCGTGGCTTTCATTCCTCGTGTTTTGAGAGGGCTGCTGTAGCTCTGGCCATCATGTTCACATTCCAAGCTGGGGGTAAGAGTAAGGTGGGAAGCAGAAAAGTCTGTCTCTTCTATTTAAAGAACTTTCCCAGAATTCCACGTAGCACTTCTTTTTTTTTTTTAAGATTTAAAAAAAAATTTGTTTGACAGAGACACAGTGAGAGAGGAAACACAAGCAGGGTCAGTGGGAGATAGAGAAGCAGGCTTCCTGCTGAGCAGGGAGCCTGACTTGGGGCTCCATCCCAGTACCCTGGGATCATGACCTGAGCTGAAGGCGGATGCTTACCTACTGAGCCACCCAGGTGCCCCCCACATAGCACTTCTGTTTACTGTCTAGAACTTAGTGTCACGGCCATATCTAGCACCTAGAAGAAGGGGAAAGCAGATACTCCGAAGCAGGCAGCCAGTTCTGCCATATCTATCAGATTATTTCCTTGTAAACTTTGTTGAAGTGGAGTTGCCTGATCGAAGCATTTTCAAGGATCGTATTACATGTTGACAAACTGCCCTCCAGAAAGATGGTACCAGTTTAAGAATAGTAATGTGCAAGGGTGACCTTCAGTGAGGCTGTGGTTCTTTTGTGAGCATTTTATGGGCATTTTAAAAGGTATTTTTCTGGGACTCCTAGGTGGTGCGGTCAGTTAAGCGTCCAACTCTTGGTTTCAACGCAGGTCATGATCTCAGGGTTGCGGGATCACGCCCGCTTCAGGCTCTATGCTCAGCCTGGAGCCTGCTTGAGATTCTCTCCCTCCCTCTCTTTCTCTCTCTGCTCCTTCCTGCTTGTGCTGTCTCTCTCTCTCTCTCGTAAATAAATAAAATCTTTAAAAAAGAAAAGCTGTTTTCCTGAAACTTTTTTCCTTTGTTTAAAACACACATTCTTCAGAGAGTGACACACAGATTTTTGATATATTTACAGTTTTTTCTTCAAAATGTAAATCTGTATATTTACAGATTTTTCTTCAAAATGTTTATCTCTGTAAGTAGAACATTCCTTTCAAATATCGGAAGGACATTTGCCTGAGAATTTTAATGTTTTTCACACGGATTTCCTCAGCTTCTAAGAATAACTTATTTGTAGGGTTCAGTTAATAAATTAACCAAACCGAGGTGGCTCTCACCCTGTTTGAAAACGCTCCCGGCCAATTTAAGTAAAAAGCATAGTGAAAAAGCTGCACCGGCCAAGTCTGTGTTTAAACATTGTGTTTGATTTCAGTTAGGCTGTGGTGTGGCCATCAGCAGCTCAGAAAATAGAGGACTCATCTGCCTGTGGTTTTCTCCACTTGGGTGGGGTCTGTTCTCTCCTTCATGAGAGGGTATTAAGGGTCATGTTATTGCCATATTGTTACTGCTTTTGTTTAGATGTTATCAAATCTAGTGTCACTCTGCTTTTTGACTTGGTTATTCAGGCTGGTTATCTTAGCTTTTTTTCCCTTTTTTTTTTTTTTTTTTTTTAAATCTTGCATAAGTTACAGAATAAGATTCACTTCTTTTTCAAAGCTGGAAAAATGACCTATCCACCTATTACTGTTACTATGGGGCCATATAAAAACAGATGATTATTCTAGGGCTACTTTTCGATCAGAACTAACTTTGAAAAAAAAGAAGACAGCCGGTGAATCAGTAGGTGGAAGTACCTTGTGTATTCTTGCATGTTTCCTGTAAGTTTAAAGTCACACCAATTTAAAAATTACATACACGTAAATAGATGTTTATTTTATTCTTTCATTTTTTTTAAAAGATTGTACTTATTTGAGAGAGAGCGCGCACAAGCAGGGGGGAGCAGCAGGCAGAGAGAGAAGCAGGCTCTCGGCTGAAATGAGAGCCCGGTGCAAGAAGCTCCATTCCAGGACCCTGCGATCATGACCTGAGCTGAAGGCAGACGCTTAACTGAGCCACCTAGCGCCCCAGATGTTTATTTTATATGAGAAATAATCCCAGCTACTTTAGTGAAGAACAGTGGGGTTTGGTTAGGGAAATAAGTCATAAGAAGTTGAAACAGATACATGTTTCTGTTCTTTAATAATTAAAGATTAAAGCACTATTGTATTTTTTTTTTTTTTTTATTAAACCTCTACCTGTGGGTACCAAGTTAACTCTATTTGGAGTTTGCATCAACGTGTTTTGTATAAAACTATAGTACTTTTGAGGCTAAATTTGTTTCTCCATTTGTGGAGTCACAGAAGCTTAAAGTCTTAAAGTCTTCTTGCATTTCTGTAACTGATCAGTACTTACATTTTGGGGCGAACTGTGGGGGCGAACGATTGTTAGTCACCTGGTAAATGATTACAAAACTAAATTGGCCTAAAATTTCTTGAGCATTTCTGTTAGGAAAAATGGAAAGGCATCAGGTATTATTTTTTTAGTGTTCAATCTTATCTTGCTTTTCACTTCAAGCTAAAATCCTTTTCTACTTTAAATGTGGGCAGAAAGTCTTGTGTGCTGACATGGGGTGCTCAGCACCACCAGAAGTGCTTCCCTGACAAAGACACCATCGAGCCCCACATCAATCTCCCTGTTCAGTGGGAAGCCTGCTTCTCCCTCTCCCACTCCTCCTGCTTGTGTTCCCCCTCTCTCTGTGTGTCTCTCTCTGTCAAATATATAAATAAAATCTCTTTAAAAAAAATAAAGAGCCTCCCTGACAAAGACAATAAAGGCCTATTAACTGGCTTTTTCTTACACTGGCTCTGAGAGTTGATATCATTATAATGCAAAACAAACAAAAAAACAAAACAAAACAAAAAAAAACAAACCAAGACAAACGTGGAGGGATCACCCAAGGGCTGGTGGTTAACTAGGCCTATTTCTTTAGAGAATTTTTTTTTTTTTTTTTGAGAATATTTTCTCTAAATCAGTTACTACTTCGCCACTCTGTGAAATCAAGTATATCTGTAGTTTTTAGAGTGAATGGTTGTTCACTGTTATTTCCCTCCATTTTTGGCAGGTTCATTGTACTATAGTGTGTTTGCTGATTTTTGTGCGTTTGAATTCCTCGGATCCCTTTAAACCATTGGGATAGAGTTCATAAGGGTTAAAAGGGGAGTTAATATATGTATAGTGTCATGGGGCACCTGGGTGGCCCCGTTGGTTGAGTGATTAAGTCTTGGTTTTGGCTCCGGTCACGATCCCTTGGGTTGTGGGATCGAGCTCTGCTCTGTGTTCTGCCCCTTCGGGTACTCTCAATCTCAAATAAGTCTTTTAAAAAAATATTCAGGGTGCCATCTATGTCTGGCACTGTGGAGGCACTTTACTTTTGTTATTTGATGAAATATTCAAAACAAACTTATGAAATGGATATTTTGGTGCCCATTTTACAGTGAAGGACACTGAGACCTGGAGATGCTAGGTGAAGTTACAGTGTTCTTTTAGCTGGTTAATAGCAGGGGCAAAGTTAGAAAATACTGTGGAATGTTCCTGCCCCTTTTGGGTGATACTTTCAGCCACAGATGCCAGGAAATACATGTGAAAAGATATGTGGGCTGGGTTTATTTTTTTTAATCTAATTTTTTTTAAATAGATTTTTTCTTTCCTATTTATTTGACAGAGAGTGAGAGAGTGCACACAAGTAGGCAGAGTGCCAGTCAGAGGGCAAGGGAGCAGCAGGCTTCCCGCTGAGCAGGGAGCCCAGTGCGGGTCTCCATCCCAGGACCCCAGGATCATAACCTGAGCCAAAGACAGACACTTAACTGACTGAGCCACCCAGGTGCCCCTGTGGTCTGGGTTTAAAACACAAAGCCTAAGTCGGGTTGCCCCATTTTTCTAGGTCTCCTGTGGTCCTCTCCCTTCCCTGACTCCAAAGCTTAATTCCATCTCTTTCAAGGCCTCAGTTTTTGTCTTCCATCCTCTAAATCATTTCTTGCGAAATGGGACGCTGGCTCTGAAAAGTACTCGAGTCTTTCTGCAGACGGGATTGGGGTCCGTGCCAGTCTGTTCTCCAGTGCCAGCTGGGTCATGGCCCTCAAGCATGTGCACGCACAGTGGCTCCGAGGACCGGAGCCCAGTGTGGCTCATTCTCTTCTCAGAACTTAGAAAAACAAAACCAATGAAGAGGAGTCAAATCTCTTTGCCTGAATGGAAGTGAAGCTAGACGAATCCAAAAGAATTCTTGGTTTTGAGGAGGCTTTGCCCTCTTCTTTTGGGCAAGTGACATCTAATTCAATTGGCCCATTAGAAGAGACAGAAGGGCATTAGCAGTTCAGTTGAACCGTGTTTTTGTCTGGAGTGGCTTTGGAGTGGGCAAGCAGTGTGGACTAAGACATACTGGGGGAACAACTGGAAAAACAACACATTGACACGTGTGCTGGGCACGGAGAGCCTGGAAAAACAATTTTCAAAGTATTTTAGCATTTCAAGTAACCCAGTGGCTTAAAAACAAACCTAAGAAATGATTGCGAGATTAAAGCTGCTTCCCAGATGTCAGACACCACTGATTTGGGGAGAGTATCAAACGCATAGCTACCAGGACAGAATGTCAGGCTCTGGACCCTTTATAGTAACAAAAAAACCCAGGATTTGTGTCTGTTAACCTCCACTCATTCATTATTTCTTGGCCACTACCTCACTGCCGTTTGATTGCTAGCTCCTGCGGCCCACACTGGATCATCTGCTGATAGGTCCATGTTGGCTCGGAAGACCACAAGGCACTTAAGACTTCATGCCTGTTTAAGTGGCACAAATTCAACACTACATGCTTAGGAATCCCAACGTAAGGATTTGGGGACAGCATTGTCTCACCTGGAGCTAGGCTGAAGAAACAGTACGATGTCTTAACCCTGGAGGGAAGTGGCTGTTTCGGACACTGAAAGACAGTGTAACATACATAAAGCCTAGGAGACCGCACACTTATGGGCCCTTTAAAGGATTTTCGGAGGTTTCTTTCACCACACCCCACATTTCCCAAAACCGATTCTGGGAACTGAGTCCCCGTGGAAGATAGGGTTCCTTGGTAAACGCTTGTCGAATGAAGAAATGCCTCTTGATGATTCTAGGAGTCACCATTCATAAAGAACCTCATCTTTTCTCCTCTTCTCCTTCCCACCGCATGGTTTTGTTTGTGAAAAAGGGGAAAGTAGGAAGAGAGACTAGATATCTGGAAATAATAAAAAGTAGTGGTATATACTCTTCCATTGTTGTTCGGTTTCCATAGGAGAAATTTAGCATGATTTATGAATCTTTTACTAGCACTGTTGATCCTGACTTGAGAAGAGGAAAAAATGCTAAGTGTTGATAATAAAATCACAGAACAGCCAGAGTTCTGTAATAGGGCTCTTGGCCTATGGCAGACAAGCAAACAGAAACCCAGTCCTTCTCTTTTTCTTCTTGCTCTTTTAGGGAATAGGAAAAATAAGGTTAAGTAAGAGTTTGGTTCGGTTTGCAGAGGTGAAGGCAGGTTTGCCTGTGTTGGGCGATGTCCGGGTGCCTCTAACACAATGAGGCGCCTCACCCTCTGAGGTGAGGGGGCTGAGTCATACCTTGGGGCTTTGTTGCTGAGTCACTAGCTTCCCAAAGTGGTTTTCTCCAGGAGGGGCACATTCATCCTGCCGCCTTCCTCCCCACCCCAGCAGCGTGCTCTGGAGGACCCGTGGATGTGACCGCGTCAAGTGGGGCGGACGGCCCCTCTCCTTGACTCAGCTTCTGCCCTGACCGAGGGGGTCTGGGAGTGGAGTCTGCAGAAAAGGTGGCCCTGTTCAGTGGAAAGGATTTCTGAGTCGATAGATCGCCACAGCTGGCTGCAGCGTAAGTGCGAGTGGATCTTCCACACTGGCGTGGCCACTACCCCTGCTAATTTAAACGAGGGGAGGCTTCCTGGCGCTGCTGCGATGGAAGTCGGGGATTAGAACCTCATAGTTAAAAATACAATCCCTGCCATTCATTGAGAATTCCAGAGGACTCTGAAATGTTTGTGAATTGGCAAGTGAATGGTAGAGACCGGAAGCATGCACCAAAATAATGCTTCTGGTCTTGTATCATCTTTTATTAGAGGATCCTGAAAAAATCCCCTATTTATATAGGACTTATTCCTGTGAGCTGCCTAAGTGAAAATCAGAGCAGAACCTTTCAGCTATAAATTCCTTGTGGTTTCGAAGAAGGATGAGCTGTCTAGGAGGCACGCTTCCATTATGGGAACAGTCACCTTTATTGGGTGGCATGAGACCGTTTTTATGGCTTTGGGATTTAATCTGTGAATGATACGAATGCTTTGCTAATGGAGGTGTCAGTGATGTACCTTTGCAGCCTAACTTTTTTTTTTTTCCCTAACCTCTTCCTATCTTTTATTCTAATGCATTGGACCAGCAAGAGATAGTACCGTCCAGGATTTGGGCAGAACAGAAAAAGAATTGTAACATAGTGGTGTGCAAGTTGCTTTGTGGCAAAGAATCTTCAATTAGGGTGACAATAGGAAGGATGAAAACCTGGGAAGGAGTTTGATGGCTTTGGAAATAAACTAAAACAGTTCAGCCAGGTGACATGCCAGCACTTGATTTCCAATTATCAGTGTATTGTAGTTCAAAAGCCTACTCCCGGTTGTTATCCAACTGGACTGATAGGGTGAAGCAGAGGGGAATAGCTTAATAGATGGCTACAAATCAGATTAGGTTGCCAGTTTAGAAGTGGGCTGCGAGCTATCACAGCGATGATAGCTCTCCTTGCTATAAGTCCCCACCCCCACCCCCACCCCGGGCTCAGGGGCTCACAAGTGATCAGTTTCCACTAGGTTCTGGTTTTAGGTGACAGCAGAGGACGTAACTTGGAGGAGTGTACATCTGGGTCTGGGAGAATTAATAAGTGTGCACTCCAGCTGTCTTTGTTCTTGTGGTTAAGACCCACCTCTGGTGTCAGTCGGAATAGCTGAGTACCCCTGGCAAAAAAACAAAACAAAACAAAAGACACCACTCAAAGAAATGCAAGATATGAGTAAGATACAATGTGTCATTTCCTAGGCCCTGAAATTTAAATAAGAACACACTGCCAGCATGTTTAATGTAATTGAAACACAGGCAGCATTTATTCCCGGAACATAAGAAAGTAAACCAGTGTTTTGCTTCTTTGTATTTTAAATCTCACTGGGGAACATTTCGGGACTTCAGCGTGATTCTCGGACAAGTCTTCTTGCCATCTGGTACGGGATTAAGTATTGGCGTAGCATTTGTTGCCTGCTGACAATGGGTCAAACTTAATTTGGCAAGCCCTCGCTGAGAAATTATCAGCCTCACGCAAATCTGTTTCAATTTCCATTTTTAACATTGATGGTTTTAATTTGCAAAGTTGATTTAGCACTTTCTAAGCAAATAATCTTTAGCTCTGTACATTTGTGATAAAGGGTGATGTGATTAAGAGGGTGGTGAATGGGTTTCGTAAATCAAAAACCATCCTAATGTCTTGGTTAAGTGTCTGCCTTTGCCTCAGGTCAGGATCCCGGGTCTTGGAATGGAGTCCTGTGCTGGGATTTCCTGTGAGACATCTCCCTGTGCCTCCCTACTACTTCCCCTGCTTCTGTGCTCTCTCTCTCTGTCAAATAAATAAAAATATTTTTTTAAAAAAGATTTTATTTATTTATTTGACAGACAGAGGTCACAAGTAGGCAGAGAGAGGAGGAAGCAGGCTCCCTTGCCAAGCAGAGATTCTGATGTGGGGCTCGATCCCAGGACCCCTGGATCATGACCTGAGCTGAAGGCAGAGGCTTAACACACTGAGCCACCCAGGCACCCCAAATAAATAAAAATCTTAAAAAAATTAAAAAATTAAAGAAGCAAAGGAAGATAGTTTACATATGCTCTAAGTTGGTTTGTGAGTATTATGAGGGTTGCATGGGTATTGTTTTGCAAATGCTTACTATGTACAGAACACTTAGCTATGCCCCATAGGATCATTTCTGTCATTGAAAGAGCTTATGTTCCATTTAATATTAGCAACCCCCCTCCCCGGCCCCCAACAAAGAGAGAGTGAAGGGAGAACTTGAAGAGAGCCTGGGATGGTCAGACTAGCACCAAGCGGCGTTTAATGTGAATTGAGTTTTGAATCAGTTGACCTTGGTTTTACAACCTCAGGCTGCCTTTAAATTCCCATCTCATTGGTGTGGTTCTCTTGAACTGCCTAGCTAGTTTGTGGTGGAAAAGAAGAGGCAGGTTGGAGGCTACTTCTAAGCCCTGTCCTAACAGCTCTGTTGCTGGCAGGGAGCCCCGAGTAATGGCTGACAGTAGTGTGAAACTTGAATATATTAAAGCAGTGAGGGTGGGGTGGAGGGGGAGTAAAAAGGCAGAACACTTACATTGAGAGATGAAATCTTTGCCCATAGAAATAGGCAAGCAGCTTATGTTGCTAAGAACTCTAAATTCTTTCAAAATCAAGCACTCAGAATCATTTCTATTTTTGTATCTTCATATGCTTCCAGCAATACAAAATGTATTACATAGACCTTCTCTATTTCAGAAAGTCTTTGTTGTGTGGCTTCCTTCCATAAAGTTAGTGTAATAGGTCGTGGTCATAGGCTGGAGGATAAATTCATCCCAAAATGCCAGGCTTTTTCTTGGACTGTACGAAGCAGGTGGGTTCTATTTTTACAGGTTAAGATTTTATCTTCGCCTTTGATGGTTCTGCTGTTAGTCAGGGTTTTATATTTACAGAATGCCCTTTATTTTTATACCTGCCTAGTGCATTGTGCACAGTAGGTGAACAGTGCATGCTGTTGAGTAACCTTGAACCCACGTCGTCAGCCTGGGGCTTGGCGAGGCCACCTTCCTTAAACTGATGGCTGGGGAGGTGAGCCTGGGAGGCCCTGTGAACTGGTCGTGAAACCTGTAGGTGACTTCGGCTGTCATTACTTTCCCTGAACAGACCTATTTTACCCTTGCAACAAGGAACTCTCATGTTTGTTAGCTCCTTTCACTCCTGTGGGTGCTCATGGATCTGGGTTCTGAGACCAGGGTGGGTGAAGTGGCTTGTCCAACAAGGTCACACAGGATCAGAGGTAACATTAAGACTCAGGTATGTGTGGGCACCTGAGTGGCTCAGTCAACCAGTTAAGCATGTGAGACCAAGGACCCCGGGGGGACTTGGATCCCAGCTGTCCTTGGGATAGGAGTCTAGAGGTGGGATGGAGAGCGGATTGTTAGTGTCGGGGAGGGGTGGAAGGTTGGAGTAAAACCGGAAGGACTGGAGGAGGGGAAGTCTGGAGGCCCCCGTGTTCCTCAAGGTGGAAGGTCATGCAGGAGGCTGGAGAGGGGGAAACAGGAGCTAAGTTAATGATTCTCTGGAGGCTGATGGGAGGGACCAGGCCCGCAGTGGAGGGAGACCAGGAGGGTGGCGAGATTGCCCCCTCTTCTGCCCGTTTCAACAATGTTTCAACCTCCAACACAGAATTTCCCTAGTAAATTAAATGGCTTTCTAAATCCGTGTCTCTATTGAAAAACATACTAGTTCAAGAAGGAAAAATTATTCCACACAACAGTTTTTCAGCCAAACATCATCTCAGAGAAATGTTGACTTTTCTTGCCCCTGAGCGAAAACTGCAGTTCTTAAGCAACTGAAGCTCGTTTCAGACCTGAATCCTTCTCTGATCAGAGACTCCTGATGTGTTGGAGTGAGGAGTGGGTTGGCTCTTTCTGTGACTGTGGAATGGGGCGGACTAGGAAATAAGTAGTGGTCGCAGAGGCCCCCAAAGAAAGAGATGACCACTCCCATTATCTTGTTATCTGCACCACCGGGGTCTCCCTGTGAAGCGCTTACGAGGTTTGTTGTTGTTGTTGTTTTTCTTAAAGCCCAGAAAAGAGGCTTTTTGGTGTCAGGAAAAGTTTTTCTTTTCTTTCGGAACTGGTATTCTTTTTCCTTATAAACAGTATGTGGCCAGGTGATTGATTTCCATTTTCCTAATTCTTTCTTTGCCCCTCGACATTGACAAGCCAAATCTACAGCTTATCTAAAGTCTCGTTTTAGTACCCTATGACCTGTGTTACCATGCCTTGTTTTCCTTTTTGTCATGTTGTACCTTCATGAGTGTCTTTGTTTTTACTGCTTATGAAAACAACTCATAGTCACTGTTAAAAACCTGGGAAGTACAAGGGAGTTATGATAAGAAAAAAAAAGTGCCAGCAGACCTCTTATTCTCATGTATCACCGTCAATAGTTTGATATCTTTTTCCTTTTTTGTTCCATTTTCTGTATGACAGTGATACAGCATATTATTCCTCGGACACACATATGTAGGGAGAATGAATATATATAAATTTTTAGGAGAAAGGAGACTTTTAAAAAAAACAGCAGAGACATTGGTTTGAAGGCAGCAAGGGAGTGACATCGGGGAAGAGGCGGGAGCAGCAGGCTAGCTCTACCGCGGGTCCTGGCAGACAGTAAAGTTACACTGAGAAATCCGAGAAAGGAAATGAGTCAGTAACTGAGAGGGAGCGGAGATGAGACAGCGGTGTGACCGACAGAGCCAGTGGCTTAGCCTGCCTTTGGGAACGGGCGATGGGAGCAAAGTGATTTGTTTGCACAATAGCAGAATGTAGCTTTCCTATCAAATCATCAGCGATGTATCAAGTTCTTGTGAGCAGTGCCCATGCTTTTGACATTCGGCCCGGGAGCCACCCTGGACATCCTAGGAGCTGAGCGTTTAGAGCAAAGCTGGTGTCGGGTCCACGGGTGGGTGTGCTAAGACTAGGAATTCCAGTGGCTTTCTTCTCAGAGTTGTTTCTGAGCAATGAGAATTGCTTTCTTCAGACTCCCTCTTGTACTCTAGTCTTTGGGCAATACCATGAGTGACACTTTTAATTAACAAATCTGCTGGGAACAAAACTCCTTTCAAAGTGTTGGCCGGGCGTGCGGTTTTGAAGGTTGGTTTGAGGAGGCTCCCACGGTCCTGGGGGAGTTCTGGGACTTGGAAGCCACAGTCGAGTTGTACCTCACTGGGGTCAGACCTCTCTGGGATGGGGCCAGAGGGTCCTCCCAGAATGCCCCAGCATTCGGTTCCGGGGGATGGAGGCTGGCCAGCTGTGGTGATATCCTTAGGCAAGCTGGGCTCATTTATCACTTGGGGTGTGGGCCTTCCTGCTCTCCCTAGATTCAGGGGCCATAGCCTTCTGGTTCAGAATGGGAGAGGAGAGTGGGGACCAGCATTGTCCCGGCTCCTGTGTCATTCCTACCACTGACCGGTAGCTGCATGTCAGACCACAGCAGACCTGCATCACTTCTCTCCCCCCACCCTCCCATTCCCCCCATTTCTCCCACCAGCGGCTGCGCTCTTGGTGCTCCTGGTGAAGAAGCATGGAGATCCATGGTGTCAGAGGGTCTGAGAAAGGTTCATGAAAGAGAGAAGAATTCCTTTTCCTTCCGGTAGCATTGTGGAAAGTATGTAGGATAGACCTACCTTGGAAAAACATGTTTCCATAGTGTGGGTCCTCAAGGAATGGTTAGTCAAAGGGTTTCTTAGCTCTTAATTACTTTGCTAAAGGGAGTTTACTTAACTCTGACATCCTCATCAATGAGGGTTCCTGACTCTGAAGGACAGTGACAAATCGCCGGAGGCTGGTGATGTGTTTCCACTTGACAAGAAGCTGACACAAGGATTTTATGAAAACTTTCAACAGAATTATAATTGTTAAGCTGAAGGTGTAACTAAGACCATTGTTTCCTTCTTTTTCATCTTTCTGTGCTTGAGTAAGTGATTGTCCTCTCTTTAGTTGGGTCTTTCCCCCTCTATTTGTGTTTTTCTGAACTGGACAGTCTTGGGTTGTTGTTTTTTTTTTTTTACACTTCCCCCTCTCCTGTGTGCTCATGCGTGCACCCCGAATGCGTGCTCTCTCTCAGAAAAAGAAAATCTTTGCTTTTTTTTTTACTTTATTATTTTAGGTAAGTCTTAAAATTTTTTTAAAAATTTATTTTTTAATTAACATAGAACATATTTTTATCCCCAGGGGACAGGTCTGTGAATCGCCAGGTTTACACACTTCACAGCACTCGCCATAGCACTTACCCTCCCCAGTGTCCATAACCCAACCCCCACCCCCCACAACCCTCAGTTTGTTTTGTAAGATTAAGAGTCTCTTATGGTTAGGACAGTCTTGGTTTTAGTTTTTATTTTACCCTGTTCATTTTGGATTATGTTTTAAGGACTGCTGAGGGCTCCGACAGTATGGAGACTCAACAGTTAAACTTAATTACGCTTCCTCTACCTTTAATCACACTCATTTAAAGGCCTTCTTGGGAAAACAGCCAAATTTTCACTCAAGACGGTGGATGAGCTCCCCGTTCCTGTAACTTGCTGTCTAGGACAAAGAAATCTGAGGAAGTTTAGCAGAGGCAGCATTCAAATGTGAGGAAACAGATGCAAAAGAAGAGACAAGTACAACTCCAGTGAGGGGGGATAGCCCTGATGTAGGATTAGATTTAATGGTAGTAATAGCGGTTCTGGACAAGCCAAGGATTCAAAGAGAGCCATTGTTATTCAAAATCAAGGTGTGTTTTACCAAAAGAACAATCAGGCTCCTTTGGATCTAGAAGGGTCGGTAGTGCGTGGGGGTTGACGCTGACAATTACTTTGGGAGAGGCAAGCCTAGCTGCAAGGCTTAGAACAAGAGGCTGACGTTCAGTTTCTGCAATCAGAGTTTGTTTTTGATAACTGTGGAAAGAACTCGGCTGCAACTCGTAAAACGAAGCTATTGTACTAGGTGAATATGTTCATCTTTTAAAGAAAAATATAATAAAATCTCAGAAAAAAGTTTATGTCACGGGGTACATGAAGCACCAGGAATGACTTATATGATATGGTTTGCGAGGAGGCCGACAAAGCCGGAGGTCTGTCCATCTTTCTTCTTCTTCTTTTTTTTAAGATTTTATTTATTTATTTAAGAGAGAGAGAGAGATCACAAATAGGCAGAGAGGCAGGCAGAGGGAGAGGGGGAAACAGGCTCGCCGCCGAGCAGGGAGCGCCATGCGAGCAGGGAGCGCCATACTGGGCTCGATCCCAGGACCCTGAGATCATGACCTGAGCCAAAGGCAGAGGCTTAACCCACTGAGCCCCCCAGGCACCCCTCTGTCCATCTTTCTTCGGACATATGGAAACTCTGGGCAGAAGCTTATGTTGGGCCATTTTCTCTGAGATTAAGTGACAATAACGGATCCTGGAAGTTGTGTATGACCTAAAGTCTAATCATGTCTTTGCCCTCAGAAGTCTTCATGCCTTGACGGTTGGGTTTCTCCATCATCTGTCTTCCTGTCTTTCTACACTTACATCCTGCTGCTCTGTACTCCAGCTTCCCAGTTGTTACCTTGATGAATCGAACGTAAGCTTCTTGAGGGTCTTACGTATTACCCGTGTGGACCGCACAGTGCCTTCCTTGGTCTTAGTAGAGCTCAGTCATGTCATGTTCACCAGGTTGGTTTCAAAAGCCCCGGCTTTGGCTGAGACCAGCAGAGATGTCCTTGTTACGTCAGTTATGCGATCCGCAGAGCATGGGAGGGTTGGTGGGGCAGGAGCATGGTCCTGCTTTGGGAGAGGAGTTCCCACCATGGCATCCCAGTGATTGAATGGCAGCGATGCATCTGAGAGGCTGGGGAGGGAAGACTCCTTGGCTGAGAGGAGATACACACTGGTGAGGCAGAAAACCTGTAAGAGGGTTTCTGCATCTAGGGACGGCTGGGACAACCAAGTCATGGGCTTCTAGTCAGAGAGTCCCTGCTGGAGCCCTTGCATGGAGGGTATGTGGGCAGGCGTGACCTTGGATGAAAACAAACACAGTGTGTCAGCCATTTGTAAGCAGATCCTAAGGGAGGAAGAGCTGATGTCATTTAACTCTTGTGCTGTTATTGGTGATGGTGATAATGATAGTCATGCTGACAATTAAAAAGATAATTGTTTTCCTTCTTTTAGTCACATAGAAAAAATCACCACATGGCAAGACCCTAGGAAGGCGATGAATCAGCCCCTGAATCCCATGAACCTCCACTCTGCAGCCACGTCCACCCCAGCACCCCAGAGGTCCATGGCCGTGTCTCAGCCGAATCTCGGTAAGCCCAGAGCGTCCGCTTGGAGCTGCATGAACAAGTGTTGAACCCAGAGGCTCTGGAGCTCGAAGCAGCTCCGGCTGGCTCGGTGTTGACTTGCGCACCCACATAGTCTTCGGGTGCGTCACCCTTCTGCCATCTTTGCTTTTTTTCTTGGCGTCTTTGCTACCCGTTCACAGTTTTGCTGCCTAGGTTCACACTGTGGTTCCTGCATCTCCTTCAGTTGCCTCAGTTGGAGTGTTTTGAAAAATCATTTAGGCCTCCTTTCTTCATCTAGGCTAAGGCGAGTACACATCCCCATTCCGTGAATTTGGTTCCTGAAGACCGCCACAGGTGCAGTTCTGATCTCAGATCCCTTTCTTTCCTCTTATTATTTTGCATAATGTGTGATTGATACCAGGCTTGGTGCCTTCATGCCTCATCTCATTCAGCTCACAACAACCGGACAAGAAGTGATGGCATTCCCATTTTGTGAATGGGGAAGCTTTCTCAAGGTCGTACAGCTTGTGGATAGTGGAGTTTGGAGTTTGAACTGAGGCTGGTATGGTTTAGAAGGCATTCAGCCTTCCCCTAATCTGCAGGGGGCTTGTTGAGATAACTGCCCCAGGACACTGCAGCTTACTCTTCACCTCGTTTAGAATGTTTAACTGATTTTAGAAGTGAGAAAAGACTATCTTCTGCTAATGGCTTTTACTAAAGAACTAAAATTCTGCCCACTAGAGATGGTCCGATATGAACTGGTCTGCTGCAGCAGCATAACTAATCAGCTTTTATTGTAGCCATTCCCCCACACCCCCAGAGGCTAAGAATAAAGGGTACTTTTATGGTTTTATAAAAGGCGGTGCCATTTTAAGATAACATTTCTATTTAAGATCAGATATCCAGATATTGCTTCATACACAGAATAGTTAATTTTAGAGTGAAAAGAATCTCCTGTTGGATTTTTCAGGAATGAACAGGATAAAAATGGAACCATTATTCCCAGACACCTTCCCTCACTCTGTGACTTAGCCAAAGTGAGTATGAACTCAAGTAAACCCGAGTCTGCTTCAAGTAAATATATTGTCTGTTCTTCCAGGAAGTCTGGATCTACCATTTTAAAGCTTGCAGATGTAAAATATATCCAGAAGCAAAGGACTTGGAATAACTTCTGTTGTATCTCGTATCTAACAGGCAGATCAAGGAAAATGGTACCAATTCTTTTACCAGCAGTGGTAAACTGAAACTTCCCATGACTCATTTGTCCCAAATACATAAGAGCTCAAATAGAAAGCAGTTGCAGGCGTATTAAAGGAACCTCAAATTAGGTAGCATTAGACGGGTTTCAAGGTTTCTTTTAGCCATTTAATTTTCATTAAAAATTCTAAAGACTCATTATTAAAGTATTAACTTTCGTTTTATAATCCTTTATAGTTGGAAAAAAAAGTCTTTAATTGGACTCAGTTAAAAAAATGCAAACATTTTTTCGAAGCATTCAAAAATAAGCTTTTCTCGGATCCCCCATTCCGGGAGTCCTCTAGTGATTCTGGTCAGGGGGATCTGTTTTTGTTACATGAATTCTAGCATCCTTGACCTATTGTTCTGCACCTTGCCTCTTCTGCTTTGGTATCTGTACACAGAGAGCTGCCTTACTCTTGTGAAAGATTTCCTAATCTTCCCAACATAGCGATATGCCACAGTGAATGTATTTAACTGGCAGCCCCCATCTGATGGGTACTTAGGTTGTTACTAGTGTTGCTAGTGCTTCAATACACTATACTGGAATGAATATCCTTGTTTACGTTGTTTATGTATTTGCCTTCATTTTTGAAAAGTTGTGCAACAAGTGGATTAATTAAATTAGAAGGAGTTTGAATGCTTGAAACTTAACACTGACGGCACACATGAGTTGGCGTGTGCTTGGGCGCCCTCCTCCCGCAGAAGCACCATTGTTGGTAGAGTGTATCCAAAGAAACTGGAATCTGAGTGTTGGGACCATGTTTACTTCTTGCTGAGTTACAGTACCTTACTTTCCAGCTTTCTGATAAATCGAAGCAGCCAATTTCTCAAGACACATTCTGGGTATTTTCCTAACACTGTTTGGGTATTTGTGCATTATGAAGTGTTACTAGCCTATAGCGAATCACAGATGTGTCCTGAGGATAGACAGGGAACTAGGATGCCAAGTAAGCGCCAAAGACTGAAGACTTGGAATGTGTTCCTAATAGTAAGTGATTTATTCAGAATATGTTTTGTCAGACTGCAGCCCTCCCTGTAGTTTATACTCTTTATTACCGATTTTTGAAACTAGAAAGACCAGGTCCTTCTACTTCTTAAATCTGAATTCTGGTTTTTTCAATAGAACATAACTAACCACTAAGTGAACTAAGTGGTATGTCTCCTTCACAGGGAGGTATTTATGTACAGATGAAAATATCAAAATACAGTTAATAATATTATTATTATATATGTAATATTATAATATAGGGTGATAAAATTAGTATCTTTAATAAGCTAATTGTATATTTTATAGAGCTGTTATATAATTTGTGATATTGCTAAATTCATTCAGAAATAAATCTCTTTTTTTTTGGATTCTATGTTTTACTGTAGGTTAGGTTCATGGATTTGGGAATCAGACTGTGAAAATTTGAAACCTGGCTTTGCCCATTACTAGCTTGATGACTTGTTACTTAATTTTGCCCTAGTTTCCCTATTTATAAAATGAAGATTATTATTGTATGAGGAGATTATTATGAGTTTATATATGTAAAGTGCATAGATGTGGTGCCTGGCACATAACAAGCTGTAATTGTTTTATTCTTATTGTTAATATTATTCCTTGTGGAAAGAAAAGTTTTATTGCATATTTTATTCAGTGTTAGGTTTGAAGATAATGTCATTGTTTATCATAAAAGCTCTCAATAAAAAGATTTATTGGGGCACCTGGGTGGCTCAGTGGGTTAAAACCTCTGCCTTTGGCTCAGGTCATGACCATGGGGTGTTGGGATTGAGCCCCGCATGGGGCTTACTGCTCAGCCGGGAGCCTGCTTCCCTTCCTCTCTCTCTGCCTGCCTCTCTGCCTACTTGTGATCCCTGTCTGGCAAATAAATAAATAAAATCTTAAAAAAAAAAAAAAGATTTATTTTGGGCGGGTTAAAGCGCAAAGTACTTTAAATTAGGAACACTGTATTTATTACTTTCAGTGAGTATAGCACCCTCTGGTGGAAATATTTCCGTGCAGGCCCCCCCCCACCCCGCCACCCCCGCCCCCAGGAAGCTTATCAGGGAATACCTTATTTTTTCAGTGTATCTGTTCCTGAAATGTAGCTTGAAAGTCACATCATATTTTGATTGGCAGAGACCTATCACTTAAAGGTGTCCTGAAGTGAGTGACTTGTAAAAATAGAGTAAACTGTCACCAGGCGGCATCAGTATCCAGTGAAAAGCCATCTGTGTAGGATGGCAGATTTGTTGTGTATCTAAACTCACTAATTTTTTAAATGCCTAAGTAAAATGAAATAGACTCTGCAAAGGAAAAATGGAAAAAAGAAATTAAAAAAAAAAATTTATTTCAGGTACCGGTACCTGGGTGGCTCAGTGGATTAAGCCTCTCTGCCTTTGGTTCAGGCCATGGTCTAAGGGTCCTGGGATCCAGCCCTGCCTAGGGCTCTCTGCTCAGTAGGGAGCCTTTTTCCTCCCCACTCTCTGCCTGCCTCTCTGCCTACTGTGATCTCTCTCTCCCTCTGTCAAATAAATAAATAAAATATTTAAAAAAAAAGATACTCAACATCATTGATCACCAGGGAAATGCAAATCAAACAAAACAAAACAAAACCAAAAACCACAGTGAGATATTACCTTACACTAGTCAGAATGTCCAGTATCAAAAAACAAGAAATAACAAGTGTTGGTGAGGATATGGAGAAAAAGGAACCCTCTTGGGGCCCCTGAGCAGCTCAGTCATTAAGCGTCTGCCTTCAACTTGGATCTTGATCCCAGGTTCTGGAATCAAGCCCTGAATCGGGCTCCCTGCTTGGCGGGAAGACCTGCTTTCCCTCTCCCAGTTCCTCTGCTTGTGTTCCTACTCTCGCTGTATCTCTCTCTGTCAAATAAATAACTAAAATCTTTAAAATATTCTTTTTATTTCAGAGAACCATCTCTGGCTTGGTCTATGAAATTTTTGTTTTTTTATTTGCCAAATCAGGAGCAGATGGGTGACTTTTGTGTCTCAGTCGCCAGAGGTGCCCAGTAAATGGAAGAAGAAAGGAGGATCTTGGAGAATTTCAGAGAGTAAGAGAATAGATCATCTCTGGGTGGAAGCCATATTTTTTTTTAGATAAAGATTTTATTTAAAAGAGAGGGAGAGGGACAGCACAAGCAGAGGGGAGAGGGAGAAGCAGACTTCCCGTGGAGCAGGGAACCCAGTGAAGGGCTCAGTCCCAGGACCCTGAGATCATGACCTGAGCCAAAGGCAGACACCCAGCCAACCTAGCCACCCAGGTGCCCCAGGGTGGAAGCTGTATTGCTTGGGGCTGACAACTTTCTTAGAATCCATGCTCTTCTGTAACAGTGAAGGGGGAAAATATCTGTATATCTGAAAGTTGACTTTTTTTCATAACACAAACCACATAGGACCTTGTATTGTTTAAGTGGTTTGTTGGTCTCATTGATCATTATTAATACCCACTGGATTTTTTTGAAGGGGGGGGAATGAAACAAACGGAGAAAAAAAGAACTCTACACAGGGCCTAGTCTAATATATAGGGTGGAGGGCTTGGGGGAAACTGGGGCCGGCTAAGGAAATTAGTTAGGCTGTTAGGGTGTTAGCGTGGTGAAAGGGGTAGGGTGGAAGCAGGGAACTTTTCTGACTGGTGGTTCATGGGAAGAACTTGGAGTCAGAGCTGAGTTTCTCTTGGGTTAGACATTTACTAGTTTTGTTTGTCATGAGCCTCTCTAAGTCTTGTTGTCCTTCCTTGTAAAGTGGTGGTGATGACAGCAAACATACGTGGCCACTCTGATGCCTATCTCCTAAACGTTGTCTTGAGTACTTGACACATAGGAAGCCCCCAGAGAAGTATGATGTTGTACCTGTTCTTGTTAGCTGGTAGCCTCATTTTCCCTCACTGTTCTGGCCGCTGTGTACTTGGGAGGAAGAGCTTGCGGTGTGCACTCTTGGAAAGCTGGCCTGCTCCTCTCTCGGGAAAACTCAGCCATGGTGCTCATAGCCTGATTCATTTGGGCACTTTCATTTACGCATTGCAAGGATAAGTTGGTGGACCCCAGAGAGCAGTCGTGAGAAGACAGAAGAGGCACGTTCTCGCGACCCGGCTCTTTCTCCATCAGATCATTAACAGGGGGTTTGTGACAAGTAGGCACACTCAAGCTGCACATGAAGGACATTGCTGTCTGGACAAGTGTGACGGGCAAGGTTTTCCCATTTCTCGGCACGTGCATACCAAAATCACGTAGCGACTTAAAATATCTCCATATTTTAAAATGTTATTGCCCAGAGAAAGTGACATGCAGTTTTGCCCTTTTGGTGATAATCCTCATGATCAGAAATCGTGGTGTGCTGGGCTCCTGTCACACATTAACAGGCCTCTTTTTGGAATGAGGCTCCAACCTGGGGTGCCAGTATCCTCCCAGACAGAACAGGAAAAATAAAGACTGTGTAACAGCTTCACCAGACTGCCAGCCCGAGCCGGTTCAGAAACTTTTGGTAAAGTGCAGCCAGGGAGTATTTTTAATGCTATAGGAATTTTTAAAATACCACACACACACATACACACACACACACATGCTTTCCCCTTTGAAAATGTGCCGTCCACCAGGCCAGAGTCTAAGTCCTCCAGGTCTGCCTTGGCCCATACTTCAAATTATAAACACGTGTGTTTTTTTTTTTCCTTTTTTGCAGGGCATGCTTTTCAAGACAAGACGGAAAATCTTGTCTGTGCTTCGTTTGGTAAATTGGCTTATTCTTTCCTCTAGGAAGTGCACAAAGGCACTGAAAAACTTTTTATCAGAAGCAAATAAAATAGCTAAGGGACACTGCAGCCCAGTGTTGCTAAAGCACATAGAAAGATATCCTAAGGTTTGCTAAAAGTCAGATTTATGTGTAGGTTACTTTTTTTCTTTTTCCAGTGTATCAGATTTACTTGGTACGTCTGTGGCAGACACATCTAGCTACAGTGATTTTTCCAGCTCTGATACTCTCTGTACTTTTTGAACTTTGTGGTTCTGCAGCATCAGTTAGCCTGATAGGCATAAGTACACACACACAAACCCAAAGACAAACTGAAAAAGCTTGATACTTTACAGGAGGGGGTAGAGAGATAGGGCGTTGGTAGGAACGTGGTGATAGAACATGGGTGTATATGGCAGGGGAGGAAGACTGGTGAGCATGAGGAAGAAGGAAGGGGTTCTGGTTAAAGAGGCTTCACCTCCCCCTTGATTAGAAACAGAAGAAACAATTTTCTAAATACTGTACAAATCATTATTTTCATCTTAGATTTGTAGGAAGCCATCAGTTGTCAAAATTCACTCTATTTGATAACATTTTTGAAGACTGTTCTTTGGAGTTTCCAAAGAGAGATTAATTACAGATGGGTTTTTTTTTTTTTCCCCCTTGTAAGGCTTTTAAAGATGCATGAAATGGGGTCTAACTAAAAACATTATCAAATCAACTGTTTCAGCTCCTTTCATACAATAAAGTGAGGTGTAATAGTATAAAAAGAAAGGAACTTTGGGTTTCCATGTGTATATTCCATTTATCTTAATGTGTAGATCAGTTCAGTTGACCTTGAACATGAACAGCACGGGGGTGGGGAGCATTGCAGAGCAGACCCCTTGCACCTTCAAAATCTGCATATAATTTGATTCTCCCCAAACTTCACTACTAATAACCAACTTGACTGGTAGCCTTACTGTTAATATGGAACAGTCAAATAACGCACATTCTGTATATGTATCATATACTATATTCTTACAATAAAGTAGGCAGGAGAAGGAAAAGTGTTAAGAAAATCACAAAAGAAAATACATTTACAGTACTGTAAATCAGCATGTAAGTGAACCCATTCAGTTAAAACGCACATTGTTTGGTGGCAAGCTGTATTAGTTTGTCTGGATGAAATAAGATTAGGTGGTAATTAGTTGCCAATTTTATTGTGAAATTTAGAAATTTTAGGTAGAAAACTTCCTCTATGATAGGAAGCCTCAAGAGCCTTAAAAAAATTTTGGTGCCACAATTTTCATAAGAAAATATTCTCCAAGATCAAATTCTAGATGTAGTATGCTAGATGAACACTTTGGAAAATGTGTACACAAACATGGGTTATTTAATATTGCCCCCCCCCAAGTAAATGTCTTCAGTACAACAAAAATATATTTTTAACCATTAAAATGATAGTATAAGGACTATGTGGTGCATGGAAAACTGTTTATTATTTCAGTCTAATTTTACAAAGCAGAAAAAATTGTTTATGCTAGGACTATAATTTTGTTCTTAAGAACAGACTGTCTAGAGTCTCCTCTCCCACAGATTTGCTCTCCATCTGTATATTTCTAGCCCCTAGCCACGTGCATTATACATCACAGGTGTACCACTTCGTAGAGTTAATGTATTAAGTCAGTCAGTTAACGTATTTTTCAGTGTTACTAGTGGTCATGGTAAGCCTTGTTGATGGGGGGTGATTCCCTTTGTTTTCTCTGTAATGTGGTTATATTACTTTTACAGTAGCCTAAAGGGGAAAAAATGGAGAACCAGTTGATGTCTTGAGCTTTTCATAGCAGGAGAGGAGGAGGGGTGTTGGGAAGAAGGCTCCAGGCCCTGTATGCGGTCCAAACAAAACCATGAATCTTCAAGCTTCTGCAGTGAAATGAGTCTGCCAGTGGCATGCAGGTTATTCCCTGGTCTCTAAGATCAGTGTTTCTCCAGTGGGGATCCACGTCTAGAGCTGTTAAGATCCTTTGGATCATTTGGTAAACATGCATGTTAAGGATCCAGTCACCGGCTCCTTGAAGAAGTCTTGGGCTGCTGCTGGAATAATGCCTGGGCCCCACCTCTGGGAAATTCTGTTTCAGATGGTGTAGATTGGGGTCTTAGAAGGAGTGCTGTTTCCAAGCACCCAGATGACTCTGGTCTTCAGCCAGGTGTCGGTGCTACAGCAGAGTTCTGTGTTTCAGCATAGTGATTGGAGAATGCCGTCATAATAATTAATGGCAGAAACCCACTTGGGTTATCCATTCTTTAAGTGGAGTTATCTGAAGAGAAGTCCGAATTTGCTCACCAACTTTTTGACTGGGTTCTTTGTCCAAAGTAGACATTTATTCTGGAATTGACGTTTGTCTTTTTGGCACTTACTGGTATTAGTGCCCATGTGAGCATTGGATATGTGATCTCTGAAGCCACTTTACAGAGAGTTTTGACCCTCCCAGCTGTACCATGTAAACTTCAAAAACGAGGGAAAACATTGCTGTTTGGGCATCCGGGTTATTGAACTGTATTGTCTGCATTCATACGGTAAGTGTGTCGGCTCACCTTGAATTTCGCTTGTTCAGGGTTAACCAGAGCATCAGGCCTCGGAAAAATTCCAGAGAGGCACGCCATGCCCCAAAGAAGAGCACAGCCTCTTAGGAAGGACGTAAGGCCAGGTCAGGCTTCCCTTAAGTCCCTTCTTCGTGGGTACTACCTCCCTTATTTACTTACTAGTTTTAATGGATTCTGCTTTCTTCTCCAAGCTGTGCACCCTTGTTGAGAGTTTTAAAAATAATTTTGACAGTTTCAGTAGTATCTGCTGGCCGACTTCCAGGAGTTTGCCCTCAGGAACTTCCTTGTCCTAGGGAATTTGCCCAGTTAGTTTGAGGTGAAGGGATTCTGGGATGGTTTGTCCTTTGGCCACTTGTTCCAAATTAATAAGTGCTGAGTGACATTTGGACACTCTTCTTTGATCTCCTCTTTGGGGCGCCTGGTGGTGTCCCTGCCCTTGTGTGATCATCACCTCCCCCACCCCATATCAACTGGAAGATTGATTTCTTCTTCCTTTCTGAAAGTCTAAATTTATTCCCTGGGTGTTCTGCAGTTGCTGGTGGTCAGGGACAGCTGTTCCACCATGCTTGACTCTGGATAATTCTCCGTGATGAAGTCAGAAAAATAATACTGAAAGAGAAGCCAAGAAAACAAAAGCTTTCATGGTCTTTTCTAATTAAGTGCTGAAGAAAGGAAGATCACCCCCTCTCCTTGGTTTAAAAAAAAAAAAAAGGACAGGAAAAGATAAGATCCTAAACATACTTGAGGCAACAAGATTCAAGAATGTTCTCCCCCCCCACCCCATATTATATAATTACTATTTGGTCATTGTAGAACAGCTGAAAAACACTGTAATCTGAGCATTCAAAATCACAGCAACGTTTTCTTTTTTCAATATAAATGTGAACAAGAAAAGCTGGAAAACCTTCTGTATTCTTTTTTTGTTTTTCCCTTTAACATATCTTGAGCATCTATCCAATTCACTTAATCATAAAACATTAGCTGTTTTTATTGGAATAGTAACACATACATGGCAAAAAATTCAAACAGTTCAAAGAATATTCATGAGAAGTCATTCTCTCTCACACCGGGACCCCCAGCCCTTCTCTCCTCTTCCTCGAAAACACTGCTACCAGCTTCCTGAGTATTCTAGAAATATTCTGTGTACATATGTAAGCTTGGGTGTATATGTCTCTTTTAAACTTAACATATGCTAGAGAGCTTTCTAAATTCGTTCTTAGAGATATATTCGTTCTTTACCAGGATTTTGTAATATTCTGCTCTACTGATGTACCAGATTTATTTAAACAGTCCCTTATTCTGGATCTTGTAGATTTCTTTTCTGATGGTTCACTGTTACTAAGCAATGCTATAGTGTGCATTCCTGTATGTATCCTTGTGCCTTGTGCTGTTTATGTATAAGATAATTTTGCGAGGTGGACTTCCTGAACTTCCTGAATTTCCTAAAAATTAAGTGCATTTGAAGTTTTAATAGCTCTTCTTCCCTCCAAAAAGGTTACACCATTTTATATCCCTACCAACAGTGTATCGAAATGCTCTTTTCCTCCTACTTTGACCAATGATGTCTGTTATCAGGCTTTTTAGTCTTTATAATTCTGATTGGTATAGCCTAGGTTCTCCTTGTTTATGAATGGACTTGGGCATATTTCTGTTTATAAACCATTGCCTCGTGTTAATGGCTATACAATATTCTAGAGGGTGACTATCCTGTAATTTATTTAACCAATTCTTCTATTGAGAGATCTACAGGTTGAGGCTGTTTTTCTACCATTATAAGTGATGTTGCCGTCACTCTTACACATGAATTTTTGTGCCTGCCTTTAGCTTCCTCATTTTTTCCAGTTTCTTTGGAATGTTTGTTAGTAAAGTGTAGGAATTCCTTAAAAAATACAATTTTGCTAAGTTCTTTATAGATTTTGGACACTAGTCCTTTATCAGATATGTCGTTTGCAAATAACTTCTCCCATTCTGTCAGTTGTCTTTTGGTTTTGTTAACTGTTTCCTTTGCTGTGCAAAAGCTTTTGATCTTGATGAAATCCCAATAGTTCATTTTTGCCCTTGCTTCCCTTGCCTTTGGCGATGTTCCTAGGAAGATGTTGCTGCAGCTGAGGTCGAAGAGGTTGCTGCCTGTGTTCTCCTCAAGGATTTTGATGGATTCCTTTCTCACATTGAGGTCCTTCATCCATTTTGAGTCTATTTTTGTGTGTGGTATAAGGAAATGGTCCAATTTCATTTTTCTGCATGTGGCTGTCCAATTTTCCCAACACCATTTATTGAAGAGGCTGTCTTTTTTCCATTGGACATTCTTTCCTGCTTTGTCGAAGATTAGTTGACCATAGAGTTGAGGGTCTATTTCTGGGGTCTCTATTCTGTTCCATTGATCTATGTGTCTGTTTTTGTGCCAGTACCATGCTGTCTTGATGATGACAGCTTTGTAATAGAGCTTGAAGTCCGGAATTGTGATGCCACCAACTTTGGCTTTCTTTTTCAATACCCTTTGGCTATTCGAGGTCTTTTCTGGTTCCATATAAATTTTAGAATTATTTGTTCCATTTCTTTGAAAAAGATGGATGGTACTTTGATAGGAATTGCATTAAATGTGTAGATTGCTTTAGGTAGCATAGACATTTTCACAATATTTATTCTTCCAATCCAGGAGCATGGAACATTTTTCCATTTCTTTGTGTCTTCCTCAATTTCTTTCATGAGTACTTTATAGTTTTCTGAATATAGATTCTTAGCCTCTTTGGTTAGGTTTACTCCTGGGTATCTTATGGTTTGGGGTGCAATTGTAAATGGGATGGACTCCTTAATTTCTCTTTCTTCTGTCTTGTTGTTGGTGTAGAGAAATGCAACTGATTTCTGTGCATTGATTTTATATCCTGACACTTTACTGAATTCCTGTACAAGTACTAGCAGTTTTGGAGTGGAGTCTTTTGGGTTTTCCACATACAGTATCAAATCATCTGTGAAGAGTGATAATTTGACTTCTTCTTTGCCAATTTGGATCCCTTTAATTTCCTTTTGTTGTCTGATTGCTGAGGCTAGGACTTCTAGTACTATGTTGAATAGCAGTGGTGATAATGGACATCCCTGCTGTGTTCCTGACCTTAGCAGAAAAGCTTTCAGTTTTTCTCCATTGAGAATGATATTTGCGGTGGGTTTTCCATAAATGGCTTTAATAATATTGAGGTATGTGCCCTCTATCCCTACACTTTGAAGAGTTTTGATCAGGAGGGGATGCTGTACTTTGTCAAATGCTTTTTCAGCATCTATTGAGAGTATCATATGGTTCTTGTTCTCTTTTATTGATGTGTTGTATCACATTGACTGATTTGCGGATGTTGAACCAACCTTGCAGCCCTGGAACGAATCCCACTTGGTCGTGGATAATCCTTTTAATGTACTGTTGAATCCTATTGGCTAGTATTTTGGTGAGAATTTTCGCATCTGTGTTCATCAAGGATATTGGTCTATAATATAGCTCTCTTTTTTGATGGGATCCTTGTCTGGTTTTGGGATCAAGGTGATGCTGGCCTCATGAAATGAGTTTGGAAGTTTTCCTTCCATTTCTATTTTTTGGAACAGTTTCAGGAGAATAGGAATTAGTTCTTCTTTAAAGAATAAATAATCCAATCAAGAAATGGGCAGAGGACATGAACAGACATTTCTGCAAAGAAGACATCCAGATGGCCAACAGACACATTTAAAAGTGCTCCATATCACTCGGCATCAGGGAAATACAAATCAAAACCACAATGAGATATCACCTCACACCAGTCAGAATGGCTAAAATCAACAAGTCAGGAAACGACAGATGCTGGCGAGGTTGCGGAGAAAGGGGAACCCTCCTACACTGTTGGTGGGAATGCAAGCTGGTGCAACCACTCTGGAGAACAGCATGGAGGTTCCTCAAAATGTTGAAAATAGAACTGCCCTATGACCCAGCAATTGCACTACTGGGTATTTACCCTAAAGATAAAAACGTAGTGATCCGAAGGGGCACGTGCACCTGAATGTTTATAGCAGCAATGTCCACAATAGCCAAACTATGGAAAGAACCTAGATGACCATCAACAGATGAATGGATAAAGAAGATGTGGTATATATACACAATGGAATACTATGCAGCCATCAAAAGAAATGAAATCTTGCCATTTGTGACAACATGGATGGAACTAGAGCGCATCATGCTTAGCAAAATAAGTCAAGCGGAGAAAGACAACTATCATATGATCTCCCTGATATGAGGAAGTGGTGATGCAACATGGGGGCTTAAGTGGGTAGGAGAAGAATAAATGAAACAAGATGGGATTGGGAGGGAGACAAACCATAAGTCACTCTTAATCTCACAAAACAAACTGAGGGTTGCTGGGAGGAGGGGAGTTGGGAGAAGGGGGGTGGGGTTATGGACATTGGGAAGGGTATGTACTTTGGTGAGTGCTATGAAGTGTGTAAACCTGGCGATTCATAGACCTGTACCCCTGGGGATAAAAATATATGTTTATAAAAAATAAATAATTAAAAAAAATACAATTTTGACATGGTTTGCTTTTATCTAACTAAACAGATAATTGTCTGCAGATTCCCTGGGTGTGTTGCTGGGGGCGGGCCACGGGTGGGGAATTTGGGGCGCAGCTTCCTTATGCAATAAATGATTTAAGGTTGTCATAAGAAGTGTATTTTTCACCATGCACCTACGTTCCCACTAGCTCTGTTTCTCAGTTTGCCTATCCATATGTTTTTGACTAAGCCATAAATGGAAGTTTCATTTGAAGTTCTTTTGCTTCCTAGTACATGTCATGCATTTCATTCCATATTATTTTAGTCCTTTTCCTTTCCAGTGTGCTGTTTCTCAGACACCAGTGAAGAGTGAGTTGTGAGTTTTCAGCTTAGCCAAGAGTCACATATTTGCAGAGCTGGAAGAAAAGAGAGTAAAAAATATTTTTTAATGTCGGTGATTTAGTCCTGGCTCACAAGACTTTCATTTAGCTGCTTCAAAGCTCACACTTTCAGTATCAAGAAAAAGATTCCATTTCTACCCCTGTCAACTACCATAATGTCTGAACTAATTAGAATGGAACTCTCATCTCTCCCCAGATGGGGTTGGATCATCCCAGCCTAATGAAATGAATGCTCAGGGCCACCGCCAGTGGGAAGGCTTCAGAGCTTCTCGCCTCCACCACTTGTGTTGTTTTTCTTTTGCTTCTGTCTGAGATGCTGAGCCTGAGGGTTATTCCTCTGGAGACCTCACTTCTCCAATCTGCAGCATGGCTCAGTCATTTGTGTATCATCTTCTCCTCTGTCTCTGCCCTAGTTTTATTATTACTATTATTATAT
Source organism: Mustela erminea (assembly GCF_009829155.1). Classification (NCBI taxonomy): domain Eukaryota; kingdom Metazoa; phylum Chordata; class Mammalia; order Carnivora; family Mustelidae; genus Mustela; species Mustela erminea. Next base: position 145,179,106 of record NC_045614.1, read on the forward strand.
TTTAAGATTTTACTTACTTGACAGAGAAAGAGCACAAGCAGGGGGAGCAGCAGAGGGAGAGGGAGAAGCACTCCTTCCCAGGATGCCGAGATCGTGACCTGAGCCAAAGGCAGCCGCTTAACCCACTGAGCCATCCTGGTGCTCCTGCCCTAGTTTTAAATACAAAACTGCTCCCCTTGCAATTTGAGGGAACCCCAGGGCCCAAATCATATTAAAATAGACGGCTTTGGCCTGACACATTTCTTCCTGAAACATACTTCCATGTGTTTGCATTCGCTAGTGCCTTCTCCAGACTCAGCTTGCCCTTCGCAGTTGTCCATTTTTTCTTCTGTCAAGAAGGCCTTTGTGGAACGTGGTGTTTCTTCAGCTCCACTCTGGGAAGTGAGGGCCTGTGGATGAAGAGCCTCAAGCTTTACAGTCAGTTAACTCTTGGAGCACAGAGTCTCCCTAAGAAAACTTGTAATTCTCTAGTCTGGTGTTGTGTAGTCAGGCGAGGTTGTCCAGAACTGTTTCTTTGAGAGGACTGTTCAGCGAGTCCAGTAGGGCAATTCCTTGCCCTGTCTTACCTGCTGTTTGTTTTTTTGAATATGAATTTTTCTCCTTTTTAAAAAAATTAAGATCTATATAATTAACACATTAGTTTCAGTTGCACAACATAATGTTTTGATATGTGCACACACTGTGAAATGCTCAGCACAATAAATCTAGTTAACATCCATCACCACACATAGTTACAAAATTTGTTTTCTAGTGATGAGGACATTCAAGATCAACTCTGTTAGCAGTGTTCAAATATACGTTTACAATATTGCTAGCTCTAGTCACTGTTAAATCCTGTGACTAATTTATGACCGGAAGTCGGTACCTCCTGACAAACTTCACCCAGAATTATTTCTAAAGAACAGGTGGGGTCTGGGGCGGAGGTGGGGAGGTTGGGAGCGTCAGATATTGTAATCCTTAGCACATATTACAACTGGGGTTCTCTCCCCTTCAAATTCTGGTCAGTTTTCAAAACCATTGTTTAGTTGGGGGTTTCCTCAAAGATAAAAATGTTTCAGTACAATGGCTCATACGTGAGGCAGTTTCTCCTGACCCAGCCAGACAGAATTTTCAGTCTCTGGGGAGTTTAGGGTGTGTATAGGGAAGTTTTTCTTTCTTGTCTTTTTTTTTTTTTTTTTTTTTTTAAATACCTCACTTACTATTTTCAATTAATCTTAAACTTGCAGAAGAGTTTCTAGTACAAGGAACTCCCATATACCCTTTGTTCAGATTTGCCTTTGTTAATTGTTTATGATTTGCCACATTTGCTTATCTCACTTTCTCTGTATGTTTATGTATTTCCCCCCCCCCCTTGAACCTTTTGAGATTAAGTTGGAGGCATCATGCTCTTTTACGCCTAAATACTTCAGATTATATTTTCTAAGAGGATATGTTCTTACATAAGCACTGTATAGGTATCCAAAGCAGGGAATTTAACATTGGGACAACATTATTATCTAGTCCACACCCGTGTTTGAGAATTTCTTCGAATGCCACAGTAGTGTGGTTTTTGGCCCCAGATCTATCAAGGACCATGCACTGCATTTAGTTGTCCTGTTTACTTAATCTCTTTTTACCTGGAGTGATTCCTGGGCCCTTGTGTTTTTGGATCATGACATCTTTGAAGGGTATAGGCCAGTTATTTCATAGATCAGTCTCTAATTTGGACTTGTCTGGTGTTTCCCCGTGGTTTAGATTTAGGTTACACATTTTTGGCAGGAAGGCACATGAAGTCAGTTTGTCCCGGTATGGGCAATGTTGGCTTTGATCCCTTGGTTAAGGTAGTATCTGTGGAAGATGGAGGAAGAGCAGTGTTTGCTTGTGTCAACTGGCTTCTCTCCTGATGTGTTCCAAAAAGTCAGTGCAATATGATGAGACCTTCTTTGCTCCACCAGGTCCCTGGAAGGTGTGACTTCAGGTCAAATAAGCTCTTCTCCTTGAGATGGTGAGCAAATGTCATTGCCAGCATGCTCCCTTAAGCTTCGCAGAACATTATTTAATTAACCAACAGTAGTCTGTATACCTTGATACACAGAGATACAGTTTCTTCTTTAAAGATTTGTATTTATATATTTGACAGAGAGAGAGCACAAGCAGAGGGAAAAGCAGGCTTCTTGCTGAGCAAGGAGCTCAGTGTGGGTCTCCATGAAATGTGGGTCTCCATCAGGACCCTGGGGTCATGACCTGAGCTGAAGGCAGCCACTTAACCAACCGAGCCACCCAGGTGCCCCCCAGAGAGACAGTTTTGAAATGAGACAGTGATACTTGCATTCATTTATTCTCTATTCTTGCCTGTTATAAAGCACATATTTCAAGGGGTCCCTGGGTGGCTCAGTTGGTTAAGCAGCTGCCTTCGGCTCAGGTCATGATGCCAGGGTCCTGGGATTGAGCCCCGTGTCAGGCTCATCAGGGAGCCTGCTTCTCCCTCTTCCTCTGCCTGCTACTGCACCTGCTTGTGCTTGCTCTCTCAATCTGTCAAATAAATAATAAAATTTTAAAAAACCCACATAATTCAAAAGGGTGCATATAAATAATTAAGTTGTGGTAAAAGGAGATCGAAGCTGAGAAAATAGTAAAGCCAGAGAGAAGAATGTGTACCACAGGCCCTATGTGGTGGCTAGAGGTGTATGAACATTTGGCTTTGAGATGTGGGGACTCGTGCAAAGAGCAAGGCATGTTCAGTTACGGAAATCAAAACATGTATGAGGTCAAGGTTCACCTGGTGTTGTGGGAAAACATAATTTTTTCATTTATAGATGCCAAAAAGGGATTTCTCCCTTCAGTTCCCTGTTAACGATCTAGACACTGTGCTCTAGGTGACAGTCCTCAGAAAATCTCACAACAGTGAACACCAGGAGTCTTAGAGGTTTTTTCTATAACTCCCTAAACCCTGGGTCATGGCATGCTCTCAGAGCACCAGAACAGGGGTACACCACATCCCCAGCTAGATTCAGGAGAGGCTTGGGGAAATCCAGAGTTGTAGCTTTATTTGCTGTTCTTTGTGGTTTTGTTATTTATTTATTTATTTATTTATTTAATTTATTGGACAGACAGAGATTGTAAGTAGGCAGAGAGGCAGGCAGAGAGAGGAGGAAACAGGCTCCTTGCTAAGCAGAGAGCCTGACGCAGGGCTCAATCCCAGGACTCTGGGATCATGACTTGAGCCAAAGGCAGAGCCTTTAACCCACTGAGCCACCCAGGTGCCCCTGTTCTGTGGGTTTTATGTATATTTGTTTTTAAGAACAAACCCCCCTTGTCACACCATCCCAAATAAAACCAAGAGGTATAGGTGTTTTGTTTTGCTCGGGATCAGAATCTTCTCTTGGAAGTCTTTAAAAGCAGAGCTGCTTTGGTTTCTAGTTCCCCTACCCCCACTCCAAAACTTAGGCCTTTCTTCCTTAAAGGGGGCCCCAGGCACCTCACAGGGCTGAGAGACAGTAGCCCGGAGACACTAATGCCAAGGGGGTTACCCTCTCCACTTCTCCATCTCTGAGTTTCTTCAGAATTTTTCACTTTACCACAGTGTGTGAAATTCTCTGATGGTTTCCCATGGAGTCTGAGCAGTAAGCTGAAAGGAGATGTCTATCACTCTGGAGCAGAGGTCAGTGGCTGCGCTCACCACAGCTGTGAGCCCCCAGGGGCCCTGGTCCCTGCCCCTCAGCCCTGGGGGCCACCCTGTTCTGCACAAGTACTCCAGACCCACAGGTCAGCCACCTTCCTACCTTGGGATCTTGCATTTACTGTTCCTCAGCCTAGAATGGCCCCCAGCCTGATTTCTGCATTTGATTCTGTTTCTTAGATCACAGATCACCTCCCCAGAGAGGGCTTCCTTAATGTCTCTGCCTGAGAAAGTCCACACTTGTTTGTACAAAGCCCTTACCCCTAGAATTACACTATGTTTTTGCTAGTGTCTGTGTCCCTACTAGGCTATAACCTATCAAAGGACCAGGACCTTTCCATCTTGCTCACCAGTCTCTCCCTCTAGCCCCTGGAAACAGTACAGTGCCTTGTACCTGGCTGGGACTCAGCAGGTACTTGGTGAGTGAATAATTAAATGAACTGTAGAACACTGGAGAGACAAAGTCAACTATTGTCCTAACATCCAAACACTATCTTTGCTAATTCTTTGATATTTTTTCATTTCAAAGGTAATTAACATCTTGGGGGGGGTCACAAGAAATCCTAAAAGATCTAGGGGTACAGTCTTCAATATACACATAGACACATGTTCTCAAAATTTGACATATAATTTTACCAGATTTCCTAATCCTGCTACCCCTTCTTAAATTCTTTTTTCCCCTCCCGAGTAGTCCTGGCCTGATGCAAAGCATCTACTGGCCCCACATCATTCATTCTTTTTGCTAACCTGATTGCTGAAAAATGGCTCTCACTTGGGCATTTCTGTGATTCCTTGTGAGGCTGATCATTTTTCCAACTTTGATTTCTGATTGCTTATTCTATTTCATAAATTGTTTAGGTTCTTTGACTATTTTCTGGAGTGTCTGCTGTATGAGCTTTTGAAATAATAAAGATGTGTACTAAAATGGTACATTACAGAAAGAAAACAGATTAAAAATGAGCCTTCCACACTGACAGCTTTTTCTCTGCCTCTCGTGGAACAACGGCTGTAGATTCATTTTCTTTTATTTTGCTTGGGTTGCCACACTTTGCACCTGGAGTAGTTTTAAAATCATTCAGGAAGGCGAACCAATAAAAAGCTACAATAAACTCTCTCCTGACTAATGAAAATAAATGCATGAATCAGAGTTTCCATTTCCTGTTAGGATAAAAGTGTACCTATTGTCTGAAGATAATAAAACAGTTTTGGTTTTGCTCTTGCCAGGCCGTCGTATTAAATTCAAAGACACAAAGATAACTTCGTGGAGCAGAACAGTGAAGCGGCCGATTTCCTCTTTTTCCCAGTTAGGGCTTATTTGCCTAAGTTCACTAGCTTCGTAGATGAGCTTCCTTTCACAGGCCACTTTGGATCAATCTTGTGATATCCCATAAATCATAGGAATCTGAGCAACACTTGCTGATGCTGGTTTTGGTGGAAGAAAATGTGATTTCTTTACAACAGTAGGATCCAGAAAAAAAATCAGCATGCTAACTTGTTGTGGATATATTACACCTCGCATGTTCTGGATATATGATGATGAAAATTCATGTCTCAGTCTTTCAAATGCCAATAAAATATACATTTTAGGACATGCATTTGCTAGGAAAACAATAAAAACCAGTGTTTCAGGCATTTCCATCGTGGACCCCGAGGAGAGCAGCGTTGCACCGTGGTTTGTCACCTGCGTTACTGTGGAGATGAGCAGACAGGAGATCAAGTAGGAAAATCATTCTCTGGTACTAAAAATCCAGGGTTTCCTGTGAAGTAAATGCAGTGTGGGTTACAGGTCTAAAGCTGGAAGAACCGGGGGTATCTGGAAAACCTAAGGTCCACCTGTCAGATTGAGGGGCACCTGGAAGTGGGTTTAAGGCCTGAAACAGAGGGGCTGGGCAAGGCTGAAGGCACACATGTCCCTCAGCTCTATGCCTTATCAGCTGAGTGGGCTGAGAAATTGCCTTGTGGTTATTCTCACCCAGAATTGGAATAAAGGGCTCAGTGTGAAGTTGGGATAGTACAACTTCTTGGTTTAATACTTTACAGATTTTTGGAACCAAATGCACCCTGAAGTGAAAAGTTGCCTTTTTTTTTTTGCTGACCTTGTTGGACGGCTAATACTGTTTCTGGGAAATAAGAGAAACAAGCGGCTCATTGTTGGCAGGAGCTGAGAGAGACACAAGAAGGGCGAGAGACGTGTCTGCAGCCCTTTTTTCCTCTTCATTGTATCGTGACTGAGTCGAGGCAGGACTGTGGCTGGATTTTTCTTCCTACCTCTGCAGACATGTGTTTTCCATCAGACAGGGCTGCGTGACACCTGACATTGGCCAGTTCACATGAGTTAAGCCATGTACGGCCCATAAACAGAGAGGAAAAGACCCACAGCTGCACTCAGACACTCTTGACGCTGAAATATTTTTGAAGCTTGGTGTGGCTGGGTCTGCACGTATGTCAGAAACGATTTACACCTGTGTGTTTTGGCTTCTTCCAGGTGCATATCCTTACTTTCTGGAAGCTGCTGTGGCCAGAAGGTCTAGTGTTGCCTGATGGCAGTACCACTTCCTGTTTAAACCTTCCTGAGTTATGAAGTGGAACTTTAAAAAAAAAAAAAAAAGATTTTTGTTTTCTTTATTTGCGAGAGAGCGAGCACAAGCAGGGGGGAATCGCAGAGGCAGAGGGAGAAGCAGGGAGCCTGATGCGGGACTTGATCCAAGGACCCTGGGATAATGACCTGAGCTGAAGGCAGATGCTTAACCCACTGAGCCATGCAGGTGCCCCTGAAATACAACTTCTAAAAGTTATCTGACTTGTCTTTTTTTTTTTTCTTTTTTTTAAGACTGAAGAAGTAATGGGCGCCTGGGTGGTTCAGTGGGTTAAGCCTCTGCCTTTGGCTCAGGTCATGATCTCAGGATCCTGGGATCGAGGCCCCCATGGTGCTCTCTGCTCAGCAGGGAGTCTGCTTCCCTCTCTGCCTGCCTCTCTGCCTACTTGTGATCTCTGTCTTTAAAATAAATAAATAAAATCTTAAAAAAAAAAAAAAAGACTGAAGAAGTGAGCCCTATACCATTTTCTATAAAACTAGATCACACAAACAGGGTATCATCCTAACATGTGATTCATGGTGATTTCAGCATTTTGTAGTAGTAAATAAGTTAATTACACTAGTCTGTATTAGACTTTTTCATGAAATCGGGAAGAGAAAACAGATCCATGTCACTGAATTGAACTTAGTAGATCCTTTTTGATCACTGAGGGTGAGCAGGACAGGGCAGTGATTGGTGATCAGTAAAGCTGATGCCCACCATGGCATTCTAGCATATCCCTGGGCTTCGTACTTTTGTCACCGTCTCTGTCTGTGATTTATGCTGAGTCATTTATCCTTCCGAGGATCATCTCCAGATTGAGTGAATTGGCCTAAGTCTTTGGTTCTAAAATTGTGTCCCAAAGTCCCATGCTAGGATTTTAGGGTGATGTGAAGAGATGCTAAGCAGACCCCAAAAGCTGTGTCAGTTCAGGTTTTAAAAATTTGTTTAATATTTTCATCCAGAGTTGAGAAATGGCCTGTAGAAAAGCAGAGTGAGGGCAAGACCAAGAGGATTTCGAGAAGATAGCCGAAGGGGCTGCCATTTAAGTGCTCCCCAACCCATTGGTGACAGCTGAGACTGTAGGCTTGCTTTGAACTGATTTCTACATAGGAGGGTCACCTCTGCTTCATGCCATCCACTGACACTATGGAAGGATCCTACTGCTAAAGAAAAGTTTGAGAACCCTGCCCTAAATAACTGAAGTCTATTTCAGCCTGAACTTCTACACTGATGGTACAAAGTAGGGTGAATACACGGGCCCCCCTGGAGGGAGCTCTTTGGGGAAACTGAGTTTGTAAACCACTAATGATAAAACAGAACCAAAGGAAATGGGTGCTGAGCAGAGAACTATGCTCTGGAAGTAAAGAGAAAACAGTCGCAAAAACCTGGTATTCATTAAATACTGCCTTGTAAAATTATGGGAGTAGTGGTTCCTATCAGTTTCTGACCCATAAAGCCTGAAACTGACTATAGTATTTCATGTCTGTGCATCAGTAAGGCAGATCTGAAGTGCACTAAACTATTTTTGTTCTGTGTTTATAAAGAAAATCCATATTATTGGGGTTGGTTCCAAAGGGTGGAGGAGGGGAAGGAGGCTTGGCTCCTTGTCAGGTCTTCGTTATAAAGAGCACAAATCCAGCTCTCGGGAAGATGAGAATTAGCTCAGATCACAGAAGAGTATATAGTTCAGTCTTTAAAGAGCTGCTTTCAGCATGTATGGTGGCCCAGCCAGGAATCCAACGCGGAGGATTTCCTGACAGTCAGACTCAGTCAAGTGCATGCTTAACGAGTGTTGCAGTGCAATGTCATAAGTAGTGCTTGAGCTCCCTAAAAATTTCAGAGTAAGTGGAGAAGGAATGTTTCCTCTGTGATTATTAGGTAGTGTGGGTGCAAAAGGACAGTCAGCTAGTTGTAATCCGTGGAGGATGAGAGCTGGTCGGGACTTCCGGGCTATGGTTCTAAATTTCAAATAGGTCTTTCGTATTGGCATTGGTTCTTTTTGTAAGGGGACGTGATAGGATGGACACAGGAAGTCTTGTAGGGGGCGGTTTCAACTGCCGTGTGTTGCGACAGTCAAGGCCTAAGGTGACCAGATGCCCATCTGTCTGGGACTCTGATGTCCTCATTAACCCTGAAATCCCATGTTCCAGAAAAGCCCTCCGTCTCTGTCAGACCAGGACAATTGGTTACCCTTCCAGCATTTGCAGAGTAGGAAGGAAGATGAAGTGATTATTAAGCTTTCAGTTTATTATATTATATATATTATATATTATATATTATATATTATAATATATAATATTATATATTATATTATATTATAAGTGATTATTAAGCTTTCATGATTCAGGAGCCCTTGTGCTCCCCTCTGATAGGGCACTTAGGTTTTTGGAAGGGGTTTCTCATGCAATCTATATAAGCTTATTAGCTCCCACGTCGAATTGAAGAAGTTTCCTAGATCTCAAATCAAGTGTGTTACCCCAGGTGTGCATTTTTTTTTTTTAAAGATTTTATTTATTTATTTGACAGACAGAGATCACAAGTAGGCAGAGAGGCAGGCAGAGAGAGAGAGAGAGAAAGAGGGAAGCAGGCTTCCTGCAGAGCAGAGAGGCCGATGCGGGGCTCGATCCCAGGACCCTGAGATCATGACCCGAGCCGAAGGCAGCAGCCCAAACCACTGAGCCACCCAGGCGCCCCATTAAAGATTTTATTTATTTATTTGACAGACAGAGATCACAAGTAGGTGGAGAGGCAGGCAGAGAGAAGGGGGAGGAAGCAGACTCCCCGACGAGTAGAGAGATGCGGGGCTTGATCCCAGGACCCTGGAATCATGACCTGAGCTGAAGGCAGAGGCTTAACCAACCCATTGAGCCACCCAGGTGCTGAAGGTTTGCATTTGACTGTTGCCTAGTCAACCTGTTTGAGGAAACGGCAACCAGGTATTCAAAGTAATAAGTCAGCCTCTTTGAGGCTCTCCTCACTCTCAAGGGATGATACTGGAAGGATTCTTTAGAATATTTAATGTTATATTATTACAGAAGCAAGTTAAAAAAAACAAAACCCTCCAGGATAGGTTATTTTGTATATATGGAAGGAAAGTTAATGTTGCAAGATTTTCCTCACCCTATGAAAACTGACATGCAAGTTAAACCATCTTTGAAATTCCCCTGTTAAATCAGCAGTTGATTATGGAGAATTTAGGCAGATAAACTGCAGTCTTTTAGTATAACCCTTGCTTCCCCTGTTTTGTTTTTTTTGTTTTTATGTTACTTTGTTCAACATTCACCAGGCTGCTATGTTCCTTTCCCGGGATCCATATCCTACACATCTGTTCAGTTGACTTTAAAGGGCTTAGCACATAGTAAGAGCTTAATAAATATTAGTTCGTCTTCAATTCAGTCAGATTCAGTACTGCCAAGACATCTGCTAAGTTGCAGTGGACCAGCATTTCCCAGTGTTCCCGCTCAGGAGAACACTAGTCTTCCAAGTCTGAGAAGTCCTGCATTTTCTGTCTCCTTCCTGGAAAGTCTCCCTGTCTGTTAGAGCGGTAAAGGCTCTGAGGAAGCTTGCAACAAAATGAATTCTTTTAACTTTGTGTAGCCCAACACTTCCCAGTCTTACTTGGCCATGGGACTCCTGTGGAAGCAGCTATTGTTATATTTTTATTGTAGCCTAATTTCCATATGTTCCCATGGAACACACTATAGAACATGATGGTGTTTTTTTTTTTTAATATTTATCCATTTTTTATATACCCTATAAAATTTGTCCATTTTTATGTATCCTATACAAATGAATTTTACAAATGAATTAATAGTGAGTATGGAAGAGACAGCGTCTTGCACAGTCCCTGGTGTCTGTTGAAGACGTGGTCACTACACATACACACACACAAGCACATGTGTATGTGCACACGGTTTTTTAGAACAGTTTCAGATTTACAGAAAAATTGAAAAGAAGGAGTTCCCATATACACATCAACTTCTCATATTATTAACATCTTACATTAGTATGCTACATTTGTTACAATTGATGAACCAGTATGGATATAGGGATTTCCTTAGTTTTTATTTAATGTCTTTTTCTGTTCCAGGGTCCTGTTCAGAACACCACATTACCTTTACTTGTCATGTCTCCTTAAATTGTTCTTGGCCATGATAGCTTCTCAGGCTTTCCTTGTTTTGATGACCTTGATAGTTTTGAGGAATACTGCTTAAGAATTTTGAGGATTCCCCCCTGTTGGAATTTGTCTGATCTTTTTCTCTGATTAGAGTTGGGATGATGGGCTTTTGGGAGGAAGTGCTCTTTTTGTCACATCTTATCAAGGGTCATGCTATCACTGTGGCTTATCATTGTTGAGGTTGACCTTGATCATCTGGCTGATATACAGGAGTTCTTCCCTGTAAAGTGGCTGCCCCCCCCCCAATTCAATACTGTACTCCTTGGGGGGAGGTCACTATATACAATCTACTATTACGGAGTGGCAGTTTTGCTCCCCTCCCTGAGGATAGTGTATCTACATTAAATGATTTGGAATTCCTCCATTCAGGAGATTTGTCTCTTCTCCCTCCATTTATTTATGTATTCGGCCATTTGTTTATATGAGTGTGAACTCATGGATATTCTATTTTTATGCAACTAAGGAACTATAGTCAGCAACATGTGACACTTTCCCCATTACCGATAGAAGCACAGTTGGGGAGTGGGTTTCCGGGGTGTGTGTGTGTGGAAAAAGTTGTGCTTACAGAGACCTTCTCGCTCATTTAAATAGGTTTGTGCCTCTGACATGTTGACAAAAACATGTTCTGTTTTTTTTTTTTTTTTTTTTTTTCAAAACATGTATTTTTAAAAGATCAGCTTTGGGCTGCCTGGCTGGTTCAGTCAGTTAAGCCGTCTGCCTTCATCTCAGGTCATGATCCCAGGGTCCTGGGATCGAGTCCCACATTGGGCTCCCTGCTCAGTAGGAAGTCTGCCTTTCCCTCTCCCTCTGCTACTCTCTCTCTCTCTCTCTCTGCCAAATAAATAGATAAATAAAATCTTAAAAGAAATAAAGTGTTCAACTTAAAGTGCCAGTTATAGTGGTCTCTCACCCAGGAAGGTGGTCAGAAGGAGAAAGGAGGCTGAGAAATGCATACTTGGCGCAGGTATTCCTCTTTTCCCTCCTCAGACTCACATGTGAATTGGGGAGAAGGATTTGAAGGGAGTAAAGTAATTTCCATGTCTTTCTAGGGCTTTGGTATGGCTTTTAGCCATCAGCACACTGATTGTTCTTTCCATAATCTCCTCCGAGCCAGCTCTGTCCAGGCCTGTGATAGGTTTCATAGTTGAACCTAACCCCTTAAGGTTTTGTTTTCTTCACTTGGCTGTGTGTGTGTGTGTGTGTGTGTGTGTGTGTGTGTTTCTGTATGTCTTTATATGTCCGTGTGTGTGTGTGTGTGTGTGTGTGTGTGTGTGTGTAACCAAGCCTGTTTTAAAAATGAAGGAAGCAAGCCCAGGATGCAAGAATAGCAAGTCTCTGAACTTCTCTGAGGCCGAGAAGACATTTGTCAAACATTCCTGGAGGCGCACTGGGCAGTCTCTGATTCCCTGGCCTCCCTCGTCGTCCGCAGCTCCTGGCTTGGAGAAGCTGCCAGGACACTTTATAAACTGTTGCTGCCCATTCCCTTGGGCTGCAAAAGGCAAAAAGTTCAGGAGTGAGGCTTTACTTTTTTTTTTTTTTTAAACGTATCTGTTTCTTAGGTAGCAAATGATATGTGGGCTTAGAACTGAGGTCAGGGACCTTCCTGTCCTGAGCCTACTTGTGGGTCTTTGTGGAACTGACCAAGTGTGTTTGCTGGAACAGTCCAGAGGGTGCGTTTGTGGATGTTGTCCAGGGAAGCATTAACCAAAGGGTTACATCCAACAGGGATGGTCACCCCTTCCCCCCCGCCATCACACCCCATTCCTGTGTTGACCCTTTGTTCCACCGAGGACACAGTCATGGAATCAAAAGGGTGTTCAGATCTCATGCTGTGGAGTTTGTTTGACTCTGTGTTTTCTTTTTTACTCAACAAGAGCCGTTAAATGTTTCTGGCCACATAGTTGCAGAGCGTGCTTTTATTGATTTTTCAGAAACGGAGAGAAGGCAAGTTACTGAAGGAAAAGGAGATGAAAACAATGAAAAAGATAAATGTGGATTTAAATTTAAATTCTAACTCTTTTGAAAGGAAAAGAAGATGTCTCTGCTTTAGTTTTGATACATTCCTGCTTCAGTGGAGAAATCTTCTGTTTGGGTTATTCCTTTCTGTGGGGACTGGCAAAAGTCGGAGGCTGATGAGGTCTTTAGCCTTTTTGAGGCAATTCATGGCAACCTGCCCTCAACTGGTTTGGCCTCAGAAATGGCATTTGGGATACATTGCCCTTGTTTTTTTGTTTTGTTTTGTTTTGTTTTTGTTTTTAGCTGAACTATTGTTCTGTCCCTAAAATATTCTGGCATATTATCCCAAGGAGTGTTAGATTCATTGCAGATTTACATGTTTTGCCTTCCTGTGCTCTCCTTAGGACCTCCTCTCTGTTTATCTCGTCTTGGGCCTTCTCTGCCCCCATTTTCTCTGAATAGCTAGCGAAAGCAGTGGATTTAAAGAACCTCAACCATCAGTAGCATTCATGAGCTGCAGGCTCAAAGAAGGTTCAGTGATAGTTGGAAACCAAACTATTAGAGGGAGCAGAGTGGCAGGTAGAATCATGGGCACCTCAGTGGGACCCAAGACACCTGGCTTCTAGGCCTCTGACCATTTTATGACCATGACCAAATTCACTCTTTCTTTGGGTATTGATTTTTGGCATTTCTACAGGGAGGAGTTGTACCAGGTGGGCTTTCTTGATCTTGATTACATTCTTTAAACATTTTTTTTTTTAAGATTTTATTTATTTATTTGACAGACAGAGATCACAAGCAGGCAGAGAGGCAGGCAGAGAGAGAGAGGGGGAAGCAGGCTCCCCACTGAGCAGAGAGCCCGATGGGGGTTCCATCCCGGGACCCTGGGATCATGACCTGAGCTGAAGGCAGAGGCTTTAACCCACTGAGCCACCCAGGCACCCCCCCCCAATTATATTCTTAAGCCGAAATTGTTGCTTATCAGATCATTTTTGGGGTCACTGCCTTGCACTCCCATCAAGAAAATACTGAGTTTGATGTATACATGACCACGTTTTTATGTTTTTTACTTCTGTATTTTTATGTTTTCTCTAAGTAATAAATGCACATAGGAAAGCTTCCACTGGTATAGAAGGAAGGAAAGAAAGATCCCCTCCGATCCCTGACACCTGTTTTCCTCTCCGAGTTACCCACGGTTACCAGGCTCCTAACGTGTTCTGCTACAGATATGTGTACTATGCCCTCCCTTTCTAACTAGAAGCAGTAGCAGGTCCATGTGTAGTATTCTGTCCCTCGGCTTTTCCCCCCTCCCTGAACAATGTTTCCTAGAGATTGTTTCATTTAACTACCTACAGAGCTCCCTCGTTCTCGGGAATGGTTATAGAGAATTTCTGAACAGGTGTACCTTGATTTCTGATCGGTGGACCAAATGTTTAGTCTTTGGCTATTACACACAATACCGTGGTCAGTTCTCTCATAACAAAGTTCTGTGGGTGTGTATGCTTTACTTTGAAAACAAAACTGTTGTCTAAGTTCCATTCTTTTCTAGTCTGTCGTTCATAACTGGAGATGTGTGGTCTGCATGATCCAGTCCATGAAGTGAAGTGGAGGAAAGCAGCATCGCCCTCATTCCTCCCTGGACAGGTCTCTGTGAGGGCTGGTGTTTCGAAGCCTAGCAAGGGCGTGGTGTTAGACGAGCTCATCTCCCAGTCTTCAACTCCCCCAGATAAGGAGGCAGAAGCTAATAAACTCTACAGTATTTGCTTTTGTTGTGTGGAGTCCATTGGGAGTAAACCCGACGCAGGTTTTGCTCACTGAAAGGGCAGGCTCCCCAAGTCCCCAAAGACGGTCTTGCTTGGATGTATTTGTCCCGTCGTGAAGTTACCAGAACCGAATCAGTTTTAAAAATTAATAATCTCTGTGCTGCCAACAAGCAACCTAAGTTTTTTCAAGCTGCTTTTTTCTAATCTGGGGATTTCTGATGTTGGCAATATTTCAGTTTACAGATATCTCTTAGAGACACAGTCGGGCATCTTTTCTGGTCTGTAGCGGTTACGTCAGAAAAAAGTAGGAGCATCCTTCTTCAGGAGTTCAGAAATGACTATCCCTGAAAGTAGTAACTGTTCTTCCTTGTAAGCTTCCTTCTGGCTGGAAAGAGGTGTTACGAATTCAGCCCTTCTGGATCTCTGGACTTTGTCTGACTTCAGTCTGTATTTAAGAGCACTTTTTTCCCAGTGATGCGGTGCGTACATGATCCCTGACCTCCTACCCAGGCCTTCCAGGCAAGACTGTAAAATGCCCTGACCATTTCTAGAATATCACTTGAGAAATGAAATGCTCGTTTCAGTAATTTTGCATCGATTAGGACTGTGCTTTTTTTTTTCCTGTTCTGAGACTAGAACTTGAAGAGATTGCCAACTGGTTTCATTCATTCGTCTCATCATTTCCTGAGCTTCCCTGTGCGCCAGGAATGGTGCCAGGAGGCATAAGCTCCTTGTGGTGGGCTTGATTCAGAAAAGAAAGTCTGCATCATTAGGCAGAACACTCCAAAGCATTCTCACTTCCTGTTCAGGAGCTTGTGAGTGAGCAGACAGTTGTCCATCTCTCCAGACCTGCCTTGAACCCTTTCTGTTTGCAAGGCAAGCGGCTTTGGGCCCCAGGCCCTGTTTTGATGACCTGCTGTTTAAGTGGTAGCTCTCTTGCTGTTGAAGGCAAACTCTTCAGAGGGTGGTTCTCAGTTTCAGCAGCTGTCCCTGTTCTTCAGGGTAAGGCGTGACCGAGGGCGGCCAAGGAGAGTTGAAAGAGCTGGAGGACAGGATGTGTGGCGGCGTCCACTCGGGCTTGGGTGGCTCTACCTGCTGCCAACCAGAGCACACCCCTTCACCTCTCTCAGGTTGCCATCTCCCTCCCGTAAAATAAAAGGATGGACTGCATCATTTCTAAGAATCCTGACAAAGCCTAACATTCTGGCATTCCACAGCCCCACAAATAAATTCACCTCCTTTCTTCACACATTCTTTCCAACAGCCTGCTAATTCCTGTGAGGGCAGGAGCTATTTATCCAACGACAAGCCCGGTGGCTGGCACACAGGAAGTGCGGTAAAGATTTGAGGGAGTTATAAATAAATTTTTAAAAAAAGAATGTTTTTATCCTACCTCTACCCCCATCCGGAGGAAGTTCCTGCTGTGGAATTAATCGTTCCTCAAGGGAACCAGTTAGTCCACAGAAAATCCTTTGTGTTTGTGTCCCTTTTGAGTGTGTGTGTGTGGGTGGGGGGCGGTCTAAATACACATTTAGTACGTGGATGATTAGGCTACTTTAGAATTCATTTAAGGAAATTCTTAGTTGTTGTAAAACATGTTTCCACATGATACCTATGTCTTCCAAATGAAAGATGTAAAATATTTAACTTTTAGACTTGAAATAAAATATGCCAGTGATTTTCTTTTTTTAAAGACGGTGATACGGGATGCCTGGGTGGCTCAGTCTGTTAAGTGACTGCCTTCAGTTCAGGTCATAATCTCAGGTTCCTGGGATCGAGCCCCGCATTGGACTTCCTGCTTTGCGGGGAGCCTGCTTCTCCCTCTACCTCTATTTCTCTGTCTCTCATGAATGGATAAATAAAATCTTCAAAAAAAAAAAAAATAGACAGTGGTACCAAACATAGCAAAAATTGAGAGTTTTTCCTCAGAAATGGAATATATAAAACTAGATCTTGTTTGGGGCCTTCATGTAAGAGCAAACAGACAGAAAAGTGTGGTTTTCTTTCTTTCTTTCTTTCTTTTTTTTTTGTGGTTTTCTTTATTATAGAATATGGCCTAGGCAGAAGTTAAGCAAATTTGACTGGTAAACTGTCTAAGGAAAACTAGCACTTTAAAAAAATGTGTGTGTGTGTGTGTGTGTGTGAATACCAATTATAGAGTTTATTAAAGGATTTTAAAATTTTTCCCTCAAGTGAAGTACCACATGCAAAATTTAAGGTGTTGGTAAGTGTGGATAAGTAGAAAATCCTTAAAAAGTTTAAAAGACTTCTAGAATGCCTTTATTCAATCACAAATGTGATTATCATTTTTTAAAAGATTTATTTATTTGAGAGAGAGAGTGTGTGCAGGAGGGAGGGATAGAGGGAGAGAGAGTGTAAAGAAGACTCCATGCTGAGTGTGGAGTCCCATGTGGGACTTGATCTCAGGACCCTGAGATCGAAACCTGAGCTAAAACGAAGAGTCGGACACTTAACTGACTGCACCAGCTAGGCAACCCATGATTATTATTTTTTTTAAGATTTTATTTATTTGAAAGAGGGAGAGAGAGTGCACATGTGGACACATGGGCAGGGGGTGGGGCAGAGTGAGAAGTAGACTGCCCGCTGAGCAGGGAGCCTGATGTGGGCCTCAGTCCCAGGATCTTGGGATCATGACCTGAGCTGAAGGCAGTCACTTAATCGACTGAGCCACCCAGGTGCTCCCATGAGAATCATTTTTATGTAACTTCTTCTGCACTCATTTTTTTCCTTTGCAAAAACTATATATAACATCTTTTCCTCAATCAGGTATTTGTTTCTGAGCTTAGCTCATACTCCTTTGAGGTACCCTTTTTTTAACAAAGCATCAGTGGAGTCCTGCTTCTGTGTAAGTCCCTAGTCTAGGTACTGTGTTTTACATCTTGCTTGCCAGTCACTGCTATCCTAGATATTATTGTGCATCATGGTATATCTATAATCTCACGCCCTCCTTAGCTCTGATATGAACACGCAGGTTGTCTAGAAAGTGCACACACACCCAGATGTCTTGCTGAAATTACATCATATGTTGTGGTAACCTTTTGTGAAATTCGCTTTCGACCACTATGTTCTTAAAGGCTTTAAAATGTGTTCTAGACACAGGGAAAGTGTGAAATAATTTTTAACAGGGCACCAAATGCCAAGACTAGCTGAATCAGGAGTGGCGCTAGTGTCTGAGCCTCCATGAATTGATAAGGTAATAATTATTTAAACAGTAATGATTAACAGGAAAGTACTTTGGCAGGAATCTCAGGAATCTATACTCCAAAGCACAGAGCATTCTGATGGTCTCTTTCTGATAAGGTATTGTAGGACCTGTTCATTCATTTGCTTGGTCTTCCCTCCCGTAGTGATGAATCACCAGCACCAGCAGCAGATGGCACCCACTCCCCTGAGCCAGCAGAACCACCCTCCTCAGAACCCACCAGCAGGGCTCATGAGCATGCCCAATGCTCTGACCACTCAGCAGCAGCAGCAGCAGAAGCTCCGACTTCAGAGGATCCAGATGGAGAGAGAGAGGATCAGAATGCGCCAAGAGGAGCTCATGAGGCAGGTATGACCTTCTGTGGTGCCTACTGGAGGCTCCATGATCCTACGTACCAAGGCTGGGGGTAGGGTAAATCTTTGGGCCATCAGGGTAAATCTTTCTCTAGAAGCATTAAAGGTCCAAAGCCTACTCCAGACCATATGAGTAGAATCCAGGTTTTTCTCCCAATATCTACCTGCCTTGTCTTCAGAGCCAGATGTATGAGTACGAGGACCAGCTGTGTTAGCATGGCTGTCTTTGGGTTCTACTGCTGATCTTTAGAAGAGGAGGAGGAAGACTCTATTCCAGTGATCTGTTGCTGTGTAACATTATCCCAAAATGCAGTGGCTTAAAGCATTAGCCTGTTTTATTATATCATACAATTTTCTGGGTCAGGAATTTGGGCAGAGCTTAGCCGGCTCATTCTTTTGGCTTCCATGGTGTTGATGAAGACCACTTTTAGTAGTGTTCAGCTGGTGGGTGGGTTGGTCTGGAGGGTTCAAGATGGCTTCACTCAAGTGTGTGGCATCATGATAAGGATTGCTGGAAGACTGGGCTTGGTTGGGACGGAAACCTGGGACGTCTATATTTGGCATCTCTTGCTAGCACAGCAGTCTCACTGGTGGGACACATTGCATAGCAGCTTGGGTCTCCCAGAGAGAATGTTCCAAGAAAAAAGAAGTAGAAGCTGCCAGTGTGTTAGGATCTGGTTCTGGAAACTGTCACAGAGTCACTTCTCCCATATGCTCTCAATCAAAGAAATATCAGATTTGCCCTAGATTAAAGCAGAGAGCAGAAAGGATGTTCCATGGACAAAATGACTTAAGAATTTGCAACCATCTTTGGTCCGCCATGGAGCATGAAAAAGATTTGGGAAAAATTGAAAGAGAATGAGAAAGGTAAATGTTTGTATACGGGCTCTGAGAGAGCGGGTATTGATCGGGTACCTTTGTGCCATACTGCCCACAATGCATTCATTCATTCAGTCAGTGGACAGAACGTTGCCCTGTGTCCTCTGTGGATCATAGCTGATGTAGCACTTCAAAACATGAATAAAACAATCCCTGAAGGAACCCACAGTTTTCTGCGTCCCTCAGTGGCTTGGTCTGTGCAAGAACAGAATGATTTCTTCTATGTTGCTAAACTAACGTAAACCATGTTTTTAGGTCTCATCAGTTTTGCTGGCTACTTTTTAGGGAGGAAAGCTTCATCTTATTCTAATTCTTGAGACTTTGCTTTATGACTCACACGAAGCAAGATACACAAGTAGCTTCCTTTCACTAGTTTAAGGAAATAAGTACTTTTAACTGTTTCAGGGGGCTTTCTTGGAAGAGCCTGGGAGTGTCACAGTCAGCGCTGCCTTTTCTTTTAGTCACATCTGATACTTTTAAAAATACACATTGATTTCTATAAAAGAATAATATATTTCTCATCAGATAAATTCTAGGATATAAAGTATCAATACAAAACATGGCAAATTAAAATAATTCCCTAGACATTGACTCTGACAATGAGGGAAATGAATATAAATTGTGCTTTGTTGTTCAGTAGAACTACCCTGAATTTGAGGAATACAGCTTTTATAATACAACTACAGTTGTGCCTTTTTCCCTGAGGATTTATGTCTGAAGGTTCATGGCTATTTCAGGGTAACAGTTGTTTATACCATTTTTAGATACACAGGATCATGTTTTTTAACAGGAAATAATTATATTACTACTTTCTGTCTTACGATAATAATTGCATTTGTAATGTTTTTTCTGTTCCATAATATAGAGTAAATGTAACAGTACCATAGTAGCATTTGTAACTTTTCTCTTAGTTTTATATTTAAATGAACTTTAATGCGTTTTTTTTTCTTTGCACAAATCTACAGACTGTTCTGCAAAGAATGATTTGTTTCTCAGTTTCTGCCACTTTCTGTTTCTTTCTTTTGCCCCACTGCCTTCTTTCCTAGAGAAAGTATTTCTGCAAAGGGCTGGGGGAAAGTGCCCCACATCATTTCCTTTATTCCAACCATAGGTGCCTTTGAACCAGGATGTAGTATTAATGTTCATATTACAGAAATGCCAACCAAGTTCATTAAACGCTGATCCCTAGAGGCTGTGGAACTTAGAGTATTTTGCTGCATCATACTGGGCAATGCTGCTGTATGGGACAGCAGAGGGAAATGTCCAGAGTTTTTTCTCCCCATCCAGAAGCAGCCTACTCCTCAGTGTCAAAGATACCATTTAAGGCCAGATGGTAAATAGTGTTCTCTGATACTTTTCTGGGGTGTTTGCCAAGATGCCTGGCTGTTCAGGTGTGGATTATGTCTATCATCTTGGTGGTTTTTATCTTCCTTTTTTTTTTTTTTTTTTTCCTGGTGATTTTCTGCTTCACTATTTGCACTGCTCAAATAATAAAATCTTTAAAAATTTTTTTAAAAATAAGATTTATTTATTTATTTTGAGAGAGCGCGTGCTTATATGTGCGTGAACCAGGGGGAGAGGGAGAGAAGCAGAATCCCCTCTGAGCACAGCACAAAGGGGGCTTGATTCCACCACCCTGAGATCATGACCCGAGCTGAAATCAGGAGTCAGATGGTCAACTGACTGAGCCATCCTGGCACCCCATGATGAGGTCTAAAGATTATAGACTTCATTTCTTCATCCTGTGCCATTCCCATGTCCTCCATGGGCAACAACTGCCTTAACCTCCTTAGCTCACTGGGCAGTCTATAAGGAGCATGGCTCTCCTTTTACTCACAGGGGGACCCTAGCTGTGCAGGCTTTCTTCTCAGAGTCCCTGCCTTGCCCAAACTTGACCTACCTGCAGTTCCATCAAGAGAGAATTTCTAGGAGAGAAGCCCCATCCTATTTCTGTCTCTGTAGTGGGAAGGGAGGTTGGTAAATTTAATGAGTAAGATGAACTTATTCCCTAATTCTTGGGAAAGTATCACCATTCTGAAAATTGTTATCATCCTTAGATATATAATAAATGTGAAAGCTCCTTACAAATTAAATACTGTGCAAATACTTGATTTCATCCCTCCCTCCTCTTTTTCCTTTCTCCATGCCATCATCCCTCTAGGCGTGTAATCTGATGGTGGTGCACTGTGGAGAAAGAGCCGCCTCAGTATTGGGTAAGCCCACGTGGGCTACATAATGCCAGGGGCTCACATGTTCACTCGTGGTTGTGGAAATCATGTAGAATATCAAGAAATGGTTGTAAAGGAAGTTTGATTACAGATCTGAGGTGAACCTTCAATATTTCAGGATGGAAAATGACTTTTTTCATTCTTTTTTCTGTATCTCCTCATTCCTTTATCCAACCAGTGTTTCTGTGGTGAAAAATAAAACAAAAAGATAAATGGGACTTGGCTACCTTTGGATAACTTGTATCTTACTAGACAGGCAAAATGATGAAATTAAAGTGATTACAACTCATCCAGATGTGGGGCCAGAAGGGTTAATTCGAACTGCTTCCTCCTTCCATCCTTGGCTTTCATTCCTGCACAGGGCAGAGTTCTGTGAAGCGAGCAGAAGGTACTTCTTTATTTCTCTTCAGTGGCTCCTCAGGCCAACAGGTTGTTAACAGTCCACAGCATTAAAATCAAAGGGCCAGTGAGGTTTTTGCTATCTCCCTTGATTAGGAATCTTCTGAAGTAGGAGAGTTGCATTAAAAATGGTCCCTACAACTTAGCATTGGCTGGTGTAGCCAAGTCGAACTTCTTATGTCCAATAACTGATGAGTTCTCTCGGGTTGCGGCAGGTGCTCCAAGCTCAGGGGAATCCTGGCCAAGTCTGCAATACACAGTCGTCTTAGAAAAGTGTTTCACTGCTTTCCACAGGCATCCATCGCAGACACTGTGGAAAGTAAATTTTTGTGAGACATTCTCGGTTGTCCATGATAATGAGAGTTTTATTATCCTTGTGAAATTTCCCAAACATGGAGAGACAGCTTCAAGTTCATAAGAGAAATGGCAGTTCGAGAAAATGCAACCATCTCAGTTGAAGGTGTACCTCTTGGTATCTTCGTAGTTTTTAAAAAGAAATTTGGATTGAGTTTGTGACATTTTTTCTTTTTTAAGATTTTATTTATTTATTTGACAGACAGAGATCACAAGTAGGCAGAGAGGCAGGCAGAGAGAGAGAGGAGGAAGCAGGCTCCCCGCCTAGCAGAGAGCCTGATGCAGGGCTCGATCCCAGGACCCTGAGATCACAACCTGAGCGGAAGGCAGAGGCTTTACCCACTGAGCCACCCAGGCGCCCCCATTTTTTCTTTTTAATTAGACAAATAAAGTTTTTTATTTTATTTTATTTTATTTTTACAAGTTTTTATTCATTTGACAGGAAGAAAGAGTGAGAGCACAACAGGGGGAGGGGCAAAGGAAGAGGAAGAAGCAGACTCCAAGCAGGGAGCCCAACCATGGGGCTTGATCCCAGGACCCTGGGATCATTACCTGAGTCTAAGGAAGATGCTTAACCAACTGAGCCATCCAGGTGCCCTGGAAAAATAAAGTTTTTAATTTATAAAAATATAATGCAGTAAGGTTTAGGTCGGTTGTTTTGTTTTGTTGTTTTCTGATTGAGACAAAAGAAGCATTTGGTAAGTGAAAGAAGCCAGGCCTTTATGATTCCCTTTCTATGACATTCTGAAAAAAGGCAAAACTATAGGAACGGAGAATAAGTAAGTGGGTGCCAGCGTTGGGTGTTGGAAGGGGCTGCCTACAAAGGGGTAGCACTAGGAGATTTGGGGGATAGTGGCACTGTTCTGTACCTTGATTCGGGTAGCTGTTTCACAGCCCATGGATTTTTCAAAACTCAGAAATGTACACCACAGGAGCGCCTGGGTGGCTCAGTGGATTAAAGCCTCTGCCTTCGGCTCAAGTCATGATCTCAGAGTCCTGGTATCAAGCCCCACATTGGGCTATCTGCTCAGCAGGGAGCCTGCTTCCTCCTCTCTCTCTGCATGCCTCTCTGCCTACTTGTGATCTCTTTTTGTCAAATAAATAAATAAAATCTTCAAAAAAAAAGAGAGAAAGAAACATACACCGCAAAGAATGGATTTTACTGTATACCAGCTAAAATAATAAGAAAGTAAAATTATCACACTAGAAAGACAAAACATACATTCATTGTGAAGATGGTGGTGATTTCTCTCCAGTCTTTGTATGTATCTGTGCGTATGCTTTGTTTTTAAAACAAAATTGGTAGCATATCATACTTCTGTTTTATTTTCTCTTCTTTTTTTTTTTTTAAGATTTTATTTATTTTTTTGACACAGATCACAAGTAGGCAGAGAGGCAGGTATAGAGAGGAGGAAGCAGGCTCCCTGCTGAGCCGAGTGCCCGACGCGGGGCTTGATACCAGGACCCTGGGATCATGACCTGAGCCGAAGGCAGAGGCTTTAAACCACTGAGCCACCCAGGCGCCCCTATTATCTCTTCTTCTTAATAATACTGGGACATCGTGTATTTATTCTGTATGAGCCATGGAAGTTGTGCTGTGACTTTGGTTGGATCTATTGTAAGCTGCCTGGGATCCTTCCTACAACAGGGCTGGACATTATTTTGTTTAAATTACCATGAACCACACAGGCCCACAATGAGTATAGAATATTCTGCTGTTATAGCTTGGAAATCAACACAGTATTTGCTCAGTATCATAAAGGGCACGTTTGCAACTTTACCCAATGAAATGGAAAGTTTTGGTAACCGGTAAGGAATTGAGAAACAGGCTTCTCCAGTCACTATTTACTCATCTAAAAGAACAATTCCTTGACATGAAAACAGAGTCCTGGCTTTATCTGAGCAGAGTATTTCTTTTCATGTGTATTATTCATTTAGTTAGGAAGCTGGGGGGTGCCTTCTGCCTTGAAGATTTTAACCCCAAGGACTTCCTGTCAGCCCTCAGGACCTGGAATTCTTAAGTGGAGAAGCCTTAGCTTCCCTTTGCCCCTTCTCAGAGCCTGCCTTGTTGAGAAACCATTATTATTCTTAGACGAATTCAGCCCTGCTTTTACCCTGGGTCCGTCCTTTAATTGGGGCTGGGGCTCCGTGGATAGGAGAATGCAGCTTGTCAAACAAAATTGCTGACTAAGCCTGGCCTCTAGTTGCCAGGGCAACGGGGACGAGGACAGAGGGTTTGGGCGGGAGGCCTCGGAATTCTTCTGGCAGGTCTCACAGATTTCTGTTAGGCCTGACAGCCACTACGGGGTCCGGCTGGCCAGCTGGCTGGCCTCGAGCAGCCATTCCTGACCGTGGGCCCGGGAGGGACACGCCCGGCTGGGAG
The DNA here is from genome assembly GCF_009829155.1 of Mustela erminea. NCBI lineage: Eukaryota > Metazoa > Chordata > Mammalia > Carnivora > Mustelidae > Mustela > Mustela erminea. The sequence continues at coordinate 145,203,058 of NC_045614.1, forward strand.
CAGCGCTGCCCTGGGGAAAGAATCTGGAGTCTGGGTTTTGTCATGTGAAGAATAGCTATTTAGAGAGGTTAGAAAGTGTGGTGTTACAGCAGACCGTGAAGCATCAATGGTGGTGGCTATTTCATGAAGAGTCTTTCCTTTAGTCACTATAATTTAACTTGTAGAAAAGCATTTCATAGAATCCGGTTGCAGGGGTGACTGGGACATCAGAAGTCATGTTGTCCAACCAGTATGGGACTCCATGTGTGGTAGCCTGGCTCGTTAGGTTCATTCACTGATTTGCTCAGCAAATGCTCCGATCCTAAATGCACAGCAGGGAGTGGACAAACTTGGGCCGTCCTCTCCAGTGAGCTTCAGTTCCAGCTTCCGTCAAGTCCCAGAAATAATCCATTTTCTAAAATGTCCTGGTGCTCCGATATTGTTGAGGAATAACACCAATTTGAGTCTTTTTATAAGGACCCTTTTTAAAAATGTAAATTGAACACATTTTTCAAATGTGACCACATCTGCACAAAGGAAAAGGAGCTTCATATTTTCTGATCTTCATAAGCTCACCACGGTATGAAGAAACAGACCATTTCAAAAGCCATTCAGCTATTATTTTTTTTTTCTGAAGTGAAGAGAGAATATCTAAACTGTGAAGTTTTCTTTAATGTGATTCTAAGGGGTACAGATTCTAGAATAACACGGGGTTGTGGTATACATCCTGAATTGAAAGAGCAGCAAACAGGCCAGGGATAATCATTATGGCCTCAACAAATGTCTTCCTCCAAATGGTTAGAGTTTTGACTCTTCTTCCATACCAATGGTCTGGCAGCTGAGCATGGATGATGAGGTATTTGAAAAAGAGAGACTCCAGGAAATGTGACAGTGAATTTCTAGAATCTCTTGGCACAGAGTTAAAGAGAAATATACATTGGGAATTTTTTTTCCTTTAAGAAGGTAAATAATTCAGTGTTTTGAAGTCCCTGAGGGTTTTGGCAGAGACAGCAACTTTGCTGCACCAGAATAACTATTTTAATGTTGGGATTTCAAAACACTGCCTTTATTTGATTTTTTTCATTTGTTTCTACTCACCGCACCCTTTATAATTAAAACAGTGCAGTCCTCCAGTTTTGTGGAACCCCTGGCCACACAGGCTTCCATCATTAGAGCACCCTCAGAAGGGTGATTGTCATCGTGTTTTCTCTGAAGCACATTCCAGCGAGGGCAGGAGCTGCTGGCTGTGGAGGCTCCCCCAGCCAAGGACAGCCTGGGCTGCAGGATGCTTTCAACTGCTGTTTGCTTTCTCACCTCCTCTGTTGATTTATTCCACGGACAGACTGCAGGCGAGTGGGGAGCTGGAAGGAAAGGGGGTTTGAGGTTTGCTCCCAGGGACATCTTCAACTTACAAATCAGTATTTGTCTTTCACATCCCTCTGGATATTTTACACCCCACCCCGTTGCACAGCTGCTAGGAAAGGGGTTTGGTTTTTGTTCTGTTCTGTTTTGTTTTGTTTTCTAACTCACATATAATTATTCGTTTCAGAGACCTAGATGGACAACCACAAACTCCAAAAGAGATTCTTAAGCCCTCATTTTGCAATGGTCTTTCCACCCTCAGCTTGGATAGAGAAAAAAAATACAGTTGTGGCAGGGGACAGAAGGGGTGGGGTTACTAGGGGCAGCTTTCCAGATCTTTCTGAAACCAGTCTTTAAAATCTGAACTTACAACTGTGCTTGATGTGTTGTGAGTTCCCAGGATACTAATTCCACCCGTATACGTTTAAAAGGACCATAGAATATGTCCAAGTCAGTCTTTTTCCCAGTTGGACAGGGAGAACTGTGTTTGGGACAGCGAAACAGGCTGTGTTACCCAGTCCTTCTCCATACTGCCTAAAGGAAGAGGGCTGGTATTTTCATTTGATAGCTGGGAAAAAAGGCTCAGAGAAGGAGATCACTTGCCCAATTCCCACGGCCAGCAGGAGAAGGAGCCGAAAATTGGAGATCTTCTGACCCCAGCCCTTGGTTTTCCTCTCTCTGCCACACTGTCAGTCAGTATGGAGGCTAGGAGAGCACTGGGGGGCCAGATCTGGGGAAGAAGTTCGCTTGACTTCCCTATGCTTCAGTTTCCTTGTCTGTAAAATGGAGACGGTTGGGTTATTGTGAGGATGAAATACTCAAGTGCTTAGAACAGTGCTTCCCACATAGTAAATGATATGCATGCTTTAGCTAACATCTCTGCCTCCTAAAACATACAACACTATCAGTAATTCCTTCTGTTGCCTGCCTCTCTGGACTAGGTTCTTTATCAATATGCCTTTAAATCTTTACAATGGCCCAGCAAGGTGAGTTTTACAAGCACGCTCTGTCTATGTTGTTGGTTTTCTATTTTTATTTATTTATTTTTTTCCAGATGAATAAGCTGTCAAGGAAGGTTAAGAATTTAGCTCAAGATGTTATAGGTAGGGAGTAACTGAGCTGGGATTCGAACTCCAGTCTTTCCGATTCAGGGAAGCTTTTCCTCCTCTGCAAAGCTCTGGACATGTCTAGGAGCATTTAACGTTCCACAGCTGCTTGAGAATTCCAGTGGCCAGCAGCCCAGAGAATTGAGAGAGCCAGTTCCACCCCTCAGCAGGACTAGTAACTAGAAAGCCCTTCATCAGATCTGTCTCAGATCCTCGGCAGAAGGAATCTGTCTGCAGGACTAGTAACTAGAAAGCCCTTCATCAGATCTGTCTCAGATCCTCGGCAGAGGGAATCTGTCTGCAGGACTAGTAACTAGAAAGCCCTTCATCAGATCTGTCTCAGATCCTCGGCAGAGGGAATCTGTCTGCAGGACTAGTAACTAGAAAGCCCTTCATCAGATCTGTCTCAGATCCTCGGCAGAGGGAATCTGTCTGCAGGACTAGTAACTAGAAAGCCCTTCATCAGATCTGTCTCAGATCCTCGGCAGAGGGAATCTGTCTGCAGGACTAGTAACTAGAAAGCCCTTCATCAGATCTGTCTCAGATCCTCGGCAGAGGGAATCTGTCTGCAGGACTAGTAACTAGAAAGCCCTTCATCAGATCTGTCTCAGATCCTCGGCAGAGGGAATCTGTCTGCAGGACTAGTAACTAGAAAGCCCTTCATCAGATCTGTCTCAGATCCTCGGCAGAGGGAATCTGTCTGCAGGACTAGTAACTAGAAAGCCCTTCATCAGATCTGTCTCAGATCCTCGGCAGAGGGAATCTGTCTGCAGGACTAGTAACTAGAAAGCCCTTCATCAGATCTGTCTCAGATCCTCGGCAGAGGGAATCTGTCTGCAGGACTAGTAACTAGAAAGCCCTTCATCAGATCTGTCTCAGATCCTCGGCAGAGGGAATCTGTCTGCAGGACTAGTAACTAGAAAGCCCTTCATCAGATCTGTCTCAGATCCTCGGCAGAGGGAATCTGTCTGCAGGACTAGTAACTAGAAAGCCCTTCATCAGATCTGTCTCAGATCCTCGGCAGAGGGAATCTGTCTGCAGGACTAGTAACTAGAAAGCCCTTCATCAGATCTGTCTCAGATCCTCGGCAGAGGGAATCTGTCTGCAGGACTAGTAACTAGAAAGCCCTTCATCAGATCTGTCTCAGATCCTCGGCAGAGGGAATCTGTCTGCAGGACTAGTAACTAGAAAGCCCTTCATCAGATCTGTCTCAGATCCTCGGCAGAGGGAATCTGTCTGCAGGACTAGTAACTAGAAAGCCCTTCATCAGATCTGTCTCAGATCCTCGGCAGAGGGAATCTGTCTGCAGGACTAGTAACTAGAAAGCCCTTCATCAGATCTGTCTCAGATCCTCGGCAGAAGGAATCTGTCTTCCTTCTTCCATGTGATAATCCATAAATAGTTTGAGAACGAAGGTACACCCCTCAGGTGTCTCTTCTGGTTAAACAGTTCTCTGCTTCTTCGTAAGACATGACACCAGCATCCCTTCCAGCCTGATTTTTCTCCTCTGGTCACTCTTTGCAAAGCGTAGAACGGAGACCTGGATGCAGCCTTGCCTGTGGAGGTTGACAGGAGGTAGGCAAGTCTGTTGGAATAGCTAGAGAAGCAGTGCTGATCTGCTGCTGGAAATGGAACAGAGGTTTGGAGCATGGACATATCCAGGAGACAGGACCCACAGGGCTTGGTCCTTGTCCACATCTGTCTCCCTTTCTAGAATGCTCCGTGAGGTAGGGCACTGTCTGTTCATTGCTCTGTCCCTGCTGCTGAGAAGAGTTCCTGGTACCTGGTAGTTTCTATAGTATTTTTTTTTTAAATAAATACATGTACAAATGAATGAGTTGTTATGGGGGCTGGGAGTCAGTGGACTTGGATTTTTGTACCCGTGGTGATGGCACTAAGAGAAAGCTTGAAGTTGGTAGGAAGAGCTGCTTTGGGGCCAGAGGAAGAGTGGATTGTGAGATGTGGGGTATCCTACCCCGGTGGGACACTGTTATTGAGGAGTCCAGAGCTGGGAAAGGGGAAGTTGGCTGCTTGCTGAGGTTCTGGTGGTCAGGGAAGGCATTCTGGAAACCGTGGTACAACAGAACTTCTAAAGGGGGGTGGGATATGGCTAGATGTTGAGGGACCCAAAGTAGGAGGAGTCTGGGAAACTGAAGGCTTGTGGGAGGACTGGATGGGGGGGGACCTTGGGACGGCATCTGTGGTTAGACCTACTGGACTAGAGTGGAAGTGGGAGATGAGAGTCAGACCCAGGGGCTCAGATGTGCCTCCAGCTTAGCATTTGTTCTGCGTAGACTTGGGGGAGCAGAGGCCCCAGCAATGGTTAGAGCAGCTGCTCTAACCACTCAGGTGATTACACCCACCCTGAGTCGGGGCCTGAGTCTAGTCCTAGACCAGCCTTGGCTGACTGAGCCTCTCTTTCCACATTCGTTTGCTGTGTCCAGTCCCACCGTCTTCTGTCTGTGGTTTAGCTGTTTTACCTTCATCAGTCCTGACGGCTGCTGCTTGGTCAAACCAAAGTCAGGCGTGTAGGGCAGCAGATGGCATGTGGTAGCCAAAATCATCCTGAGGCTGGGCTTTAATTTCATACCTAAATTTAGTTGTTATTTTTGAAAAAATCCTCCCTTGTTGGGATTCAGACGTGTTAGTGACGTTAGTCCTTTTATTTCCAAACTTTGGGTTTTGTGCTGCTCTTTTTCTCCTTCATGAGCAGAAATAGGAAAGTATTTTCATTCAAAAAAAAAAAAAAGGTACTTAAAAATATGGAACTATTACATTATGAAATGAAATATAAGTGAAGTGAAACTTCTCACTATTCTCCATGTATATTGAAAATTAATTTTATGTGATATACGAAAAAGGCTTACAGACCTGTCCTTACTTAGAAAAGAAAGAAAATTGTTTTCTTTTGCTGACTCATTGTGATGAATTCACACTTGGATTTAATCTTTCCAAGGTGAAAGTTCATCAGGAAGAAATGTCAAGACCATTCAGTATGGATCAGTTCCGCCTGATGGATTGACTTCGGAGATGGTTTGGTCTTGGTTTTTGCTTTTGTTTTCTGGGATTAGAATACAGAACATGAGATGATAATAGTATTACTTAGTTCACATTTATTAAATAATCGTGTGGGTAGATGCTGTCATTTTCCCCACTTCATAAATAAGGAAGAGAAGCAGCGCCTGGGTGGTTCAGTTGGTGGAAAGTCTGCCTTTTGCTCAGGTCTTGATCCCAGGGTCCCGGGAGCAAGCCCCATGTTGGGCTCCCTGGTCATCAGGGACTCTGCTTTTCCCTCTCCCTTATAAGAGCCCCATCCCCCCACCCCCCCCCCCCCACTTGTGCTTTCTCTCTCCATCACTCTCTCTCAAAAAAAAAAAAAAAATCTTAAAAAGGAAAATAAATGAGGAACAGAGAGTTTAACTGACTGGGAGATGGCAGAGTCAGGGTTCACATCCAAGTGTCTGGTCCCAGAATCCATGATTCTGACCACTGTGCTCTCCTGCTTCTCTTCTGTCTTAGGAGCAGGGAAGAAAAGAGTGGGATCACCACACAAGGATGCAGTTTGTGCCTGGTTAGTTGAGATGTATATGTAGGCTGTTATTTTAATTGTATTTGTGGCTGAAGATGAGAATTGAATGTTCTTAGTGCATTTTTTCTTTTATTACTAATCACCATTTAAAATATTCCCATTTGAATTCCAGTAATATTTCTCATTTATTCATTGAGCAAATGTTTGTTGAGTACCTGCTGTATGCTTAGAGTGTTATAGGCAGCAAGGATTTAGTTGTGAGCATGACAAAGATGATTTCTTGCTTTGTGGAATTTTCTAACATTCTAATGGGAAAGACAAAAATACTTAAGTTGCTGTGAAGAAAATTCAATGCAATTTCTGAAGAGATAGCATTTGTAGGATGCAGACATTAAATGAGGTATGAACTTTGGGAAGATCCGGAAGGGTATGTTCCAAGCAGAGAGAACACTTGCGCAGATGCTGGCAGTAGGAAAAGCAGAGAGAAGGGGGTGAGTGAGGGGAGCATATCAGAGACAAAGGAGGGGAAGTGGACAGGCTGTCACATAGGGCTTTGTGGGCCACCATCCAGATTACTGTAGCGGGGGAACCAACGTGATCTTCATGTTGGTGGCTGTGTGGAATGACCTGTAGCCCAAGGATAATCTTGAAGAGAGTGTTGCCCCCTATGAGAACTTCCTAACTCACACTAGTCTGATGTATATTTCAAAGTTGCTATTCAAGTACATTCAACACTCGCTGTATCTTGTGAGTCGTTAAAAGGTGGAACATGATAATGTGAGCCCCCTACAGGCAGAACCTAGGATTGCTTCTTTGATGACATGGAGCCTTTAGAAGAGTTGGGGAAATAACAATGCTGAGGAACTGGAACTTCGGTTATCTTTAGAGTAGCAGTAGTGGGAACAGATGTGAATTGGGAGAGATGACACAGTGGAACATTTTCTCCAGTCTGGTATAGGGTCTTTCAACTTCGGTTTTTCTAGCCTTTTGAATTTTATTTATATATTTAACCACACACAAGCTTTCTCTTAAAAATATATGTTGTATTGGGCGCCTGGGTGGCTCAGTCGTCAAGTGGATGCCCTCGGCTCAGGTTATGATCCCAGAGTCCTGGGATCGAGGCCCACATAGGGCTCCCTGCTTGACAGGAAGCCTCCTCCCTCTTCTGCTCCCCTCTGCTTGTGTTTTCTCTCTGTATCTCTCTCTATCAAATAAATAAATAAAATCTTAAAAAAAAATACGTGTTGTATCTATTTGAAATATGCCAGGAGTAATTTAAATAAAAAGGAAAGTTTAGAACTATATATTTTATAGCTAGGTTCTGATATTTTTTTCTTACAATTTTTAACATTTTACTTTCATCTTACATGTTACTATAGATGACAAAAAATTAATATATATTATGTGTGTGTATATGTATATATATACATATATATATTTTTATACAATGAAGTTCCAGAAATAATTCTTACTATATTTAAATTCAGACTACCTGAATATTAGAAATTCAACTAATATTCTTAAGACTTAATGGTGAGAAAATTTTGTCAGATGGAAGGAAATGGAGCAATATCTTCAACTTGATGTTTAAAAGAGCATCTGTTTAGGGGAGTGTAGGGGAAAGGAGGGAACAATAAGACAAGACAAGATCAGAGAAGGAGATAAACCATAAGAGACTCTTAATCATAGGAAACAAACTGAGGGTTGATGGGGGGAGGGAGTGGAGGGATGGGGTAACTGGGTAATGAACATTGGGGAGGGCACTGATGTAATGAGCACTGGGTATTATATAAGACTGATGAATCACAGACCTCTACCTCTGAAACTAATAATGCACCATATGTTAATTAATTGAATTTAAATAAATTTTTTAAAAATAAAGGAAACAACCAAAAAAGAGCATCTGTTTAGGGGTAAACCCCACATTTATTTAGAATGGTTATAAAATGAATTGTGATAGTTGAAGTTGATTTTTTTATGTTAACGAAGGTTATTGCCCAGAGGATCTGTGCAGTTACAGATTATAAAGAACTAGAAATTATATCATTGACTAGATGTTTTCAGACCGTGGTTTGTGTGTGTGAGTGTGCTTGGTGGACTTTAGGCTTCTCCCACTGGTTCCGTCCCTATGATTCTTCTGTTTGAGGCCTTCAGCTGAGCTTTGGTTGGAGAATAAGGTTTCTAACACACACTGCCTGCCGTATAAAAACATCTGTCAGAAAATATCCCTTTGTTGTTGGTGTTTTTTGCTTTTTATGGGTAACTGAAGAAAATTTGTTAGGTATTTTGGTTATTTGCAACCTGGATGAAGAGAAGTGAGCCAGAAGCCCTTCCTAGACAGGATGTTTATTTAAATATTAATTAACAATGCAGTTTCATATCAATCAGGTGTCTCACGTTTTGTAAGAGTCATACTACCAAAACTGCTCATTACAGTACAATGAACTCTAGTAACCGAAAGTTTTTATTGCCGATGACTTCACTAGACCTGTCTAGACAGCAGTTACTCTCTAAAATCATAGCATGTTAGGGCTGGAAGAGATCTAACAGAGATACCGTAATTTAAATGGCCTAAATATTCTGTTTGCCGTTGTAGCCATGGTTTTGGGGTTTGAGGGATGGGAAGACCAATGACTTCAGGATGGAAAGTGGGAAACTGATAGGCATAAATACAGGAAGGGCCTAACTTTGGTTTTGGATGCAAGTATAAACATATAAAAGTATTCTTCTTTGGAAAGAGCAGCAAATTTGAAAGGAATTTGATGTCTGCTCCTGTTTGTCAAAATGGGAGAGACTCCCTGGAGGTTTTACCTAGAGAAAGTGATTGCAGTCAGATTCATAACCCTTTGGATTGCCTCTCTGGCAAAGTCATGCCAGCCAAAACAAAATAATTCTAGCGTTCTAATTTTCGCTAATGTAATCCATATGCTATCAGTTTGTTGTTAGTGGGATTGGGGTTGGCTCTGCACGGTTCCCCACCCTTCAGCCATTTGAATCAGGTCAGCTAGATGACTAGTCAAATAGAAAAACCGATGGACTGACAGACTTGTTCACTGGCTGTTGACCTAGAACTCCTGGCTGTTGACATAGAACTGCCAGCTATGATTTGATGGAGAGCCTGACTCTGTAACTCCCCAACTTTATGGGCCTGTTAGTGGCAAAGACCAGAATGTACTTGCTGGGCCAGAGGAGTTCAGCTGCTTTGATTGATTTAGATTTGGTCTGAGCACCTGGGATAAAAATAGTTTTGTCTTTGAGAAAGTGTCTTGACATCCTTACGTGACTGGGGTATTTAAACACTTGGATGGGTGGGACAGTCCCCATGTAAGTGTGCTGAGATAGACACTAGCTGAGTTTCTCATTAACTTGGTGAATGTCAGAAAGTGACTTACGCCTGGGAAGCTTTCTCCAGAGAAAGAACAGTAATGGTTTCCTGATGATTTTGACTGATTAGGAACACACATGAAGTGCTTTGTGTTTGGTGAAAAGCTTTCATGTGAAATATACTTTGTTCCGATCCTTGTGACAATGAGTGAATAACTTGCCTCTCCCTCTGTCATATTTCTGTAGGAAGCCGCCCTCTGTAGACAGCTCCCCATGGAAGCCGAGACTCTGGCCACCGTTCAGGCTGCTGTCAACCCGCCAACCATGACCCCAGACATGAGATCCATCACTAATAATAGCTCTGATCCTTTCCTCAATGGGTAAGTTAACATTTTGGAGTGACTGACTTACTTTTGCTTTATTTATTACGTGGTTTAGAGTATAATGGGTCTTTGTTTATGTTGGGGAAAGGTGGGGAGCTGGGAGATTGGGGTGGGGATCAAGGGAAGCTGTCCATTTCCTGGTGTTGGTAATTGTGCTATGGTTGTGTAAGATGTCCTTGGGGAAGCTGGGTGAGCTGTGCACGGGGACTGTGTACTCTTTTCACATCTTCTCTGTGGGTCTAAAATGGTTTTACAGTAAAAAATGTAATTAACACAAAGAGACAATGTTTTTTAAAATATGAAACATATGAGCAAGAAGGAAAAGATTATTTAGCCAGAAATATGTTCATGAGTAGAAGTAGTCAAACCTTAATTGTAGCTTTTTAAACACAAATAAAGGACAGTTGTCTGTTTCCTGTGTCATTTCTGCCCTTGCAGAGGCTTGTAGCAAACAAACAAGTAGGATTATGGAACTTAGTAAAAACAGAAAGAGAGGTTAAAAACAAGGAGTAACTGAAATAATGAAGAAAGGGAGTTTTTAAATTTTTTATTTAGAAGTATTACAAATGCACAGAAAAATATAAAGAATGACATAAGATTTATCCAGGTATCCAACACCTAGATCCCTAGATCTTAAAGTATTATGCCATTTTTTAAAAGTATTATGCCATTTTCAAGTATTACACCATCCCCACCACCACTGATATCTGTTCTTTTCCCTCCCTGGTGGGAGCCACTGTTCAGAAATTGGTGTGTGGTGTGTGTCCATCACACATCTTTTTAAATTTCCTATTGCTTGCTAAAGTGTACATTCATAAGCAATATTCAACACTGTTTTCTTTTTTAAAAATTTACATAAAGGGTCTCATAGTCTATATTCAGCACAGTGTTCAAATTATTATTTTGAGATAAAAAGGACATCAGCATCCATTTACTATGACTGGCCGGTTTTATTTGCCTAGTCTTTTCATTTCGCTGACATCGGTGTGCATGTCAGAAAATTAAAGGGAGGTGCCGATTCGGCCTCCCTCCATTCCCCGGAAGGTTGGGCAGCGTGACAGAAGTAGACTAGGTTAGGGGTTTCATGACTCTTTTGCTTTGGGAATTCTTGATGTGGGCTCGCACTGAAGTTTCCCCATGCTTTGCTCCCCAGAGGGCCCTACCATTCGAGGGAGCAGAGCACTGACAGTGGCCTGGGGTTAGGCTGCTACAGTGTCCCGACGACTCCGGAGGACTTCCTCAGCAACGTGGACGAGATGGACACAGGTGGGTGCAGAGCCTACAAGTCATTGCCCTGTGCTTGCCTTTTTGTATCGTCCCTTCGGTCGTGGTCATTGGTCATCTCCCTTCTAAGTCCAACCAGAAACACTTTATCTCAACAATAACAGAAAGGACAGCTGAAAAGCCTCCCAAGCCTCAGGCACTATTATTAAATTCTAGTCCTTTCTCCTTTGTTTATACAAAGTACGGTTTTACGTACAGGCACAGGATTTTAAAGTCTTCCCCCGCCCTTCCTTCTCTCTCTCTCTCTCTCTCTCTCTCTCTCTCCTTTGCCCTGCTTCCTACAGCCCCTGCTCACAGTTGGATTGATGCCACTGTCCGCTCTGCGGTTCTTCCACAGTGGGATATTTTTGCTCTTCTCCCTTCAGTTGTCATGTATGGGCCACTTTTCCTCTTGAGAAATGGGACTGGTTTATAGTGCTTCCCGCATGCCGTTTTTCTCATGTTATTAGCTGCATTCGGGAAGCCATTGGCAGGGCCATTTGGAAAGTTAAGCCACTCAGGAGATTCTAAATTGTCATCTCCCAGGTCCCAACATGGTAACGATGTCTTCCTTCAGCAGTTAAAGAGAAGAATCAATATTTTTTCTTTAAAAAAGAAAAACGAACACAGGCACTGTTGCCGTTGTCCACAGTGCCTGTGTTCGTTATGCGTTCTTAGATGACTGTCATCTGTGTCGTAGTCTCTGAAGCCAGACCACTGGTCAGACCAGAGTCCAAGTCAACCGGGCGCCTTAGGAGTGCCATCGGTCGGAGCAGCTGCCTTGGGGTCTCTCTGCAGGTCGTCATCCCTGTGTTGAGAGGCTAGCACAGACTGTCTTGTGAGGAGTCACACGGGAATAGTCTGAAGCGTTTGTTTTGTTATTCGTCGATTTATTACTTCAGTTTTCTCTCCCCCCCCCCCCCCCCCCCCCGCCTCCCTCACTTTCTTCATCTCTCTCTCTATTTTTTGGTGTGAGATTATTTTGTCCTCTTTGGAACAGCCTTATGAAGTAGCTCCTTCCTATATTTAAGGATTGTTTGCTTTCAGCTTTTAAACACTGGGAAGCCAGTAAAGATAAAAAAACAAAAGTTAAATTAAAAAAATTCAGGAGATCTAAATCTAAGTCTGACCCTTAAAGGAAAAAAAAAAAAAGAGATGGGTTCTGTTCTGTGGCTTTTTTTTTTTTTTTTTAAGATTTTATTTATTTGTCAGAGCACAAGAAGGGGGAGCCGCAGAGGGAGAGGTAGAAGCAGGCTCCCCACTGAGCACGAAGCCCAATGTGGGATTTGATCCCAGGACGCTGGGTTCATGACCTGAGCTGAAGGCAGACACTTCATCGAATGAGCCACCCAGGCATAGCCTATGACTTTTAAAAATGGCTTCAAAGTAGGGACTGTTTTGAAGCCAAAGTGTGGAATTAAGTGGTATTCTGGAAAGAACATAGTCTTTGTAGACAGGCAGCCTAAACTGAATCTCTGTTTCTCCACTTCTTGGTAGTGACTTTGGGAAAGTGCTAGAACATGCCAAGGCCTTGGATTTCTCACCTATAAGTGGGAGTAACATGCTTACTTCGTGGAGTTGTGGGGAGTTATGAGATCACATAGCTTGGCCCACAGTTCTCTTCCCCCTCTTCTGAGAGGCTGAAGTAATGGACAAATTGAACTTGATCAATGCTAGGCTTCCAAGTTAACCTGGTTAAGTGAGTGTCAGCTCGTGAAGTCTAGGGTCCTGTCTGTGAAGTTCTTTCTAGGAAGTAGGCATGAACCTTCCTAAGGAAAGAAAAGTAGCACAGTAATAAGATGAGGAAAAGCTGGGGATGGGCACAGCTCCAGTGTGGCTAGAAAAGGTCTATGAGATTCACTGACCACATGCTGAATGGAAACAAGCCAACCAAGCACACTTCCCTTTGCAAATCACACATAGAAACAACAGCTGGATGTGGTGTGGAATAGAGTAAAGGGAATAGCAGGAGCAAAGGTGGGGAAATCAACCACTCTTCCAGAATATTCTGCAATAATCATACTCTTTTAAGAATTGTCTGGTTTTTCTCTCTCCTCCTTTTTAATGGATAAAACTGTTAAAGGCCAAAAAGATCACTATGTGATGACAAAGTTGATCCAAAGAGAGGTATTTTAAGATTGTTAACCTAAACAAAGAATCTTGGAACTAGCCTCCTCATGCTTGCCATGTCTGAGGAGAAAGGATAAGAGAAATTCTTTAAAATAGATTTTGTTTGGCTTAAAAAAAAAAAAGTGTTCTTGAGTTATTAGTAGAGATCAGTAGAGATGAATGGTGCTAACTGGAGATGAGGAAAAAAAGACACCCAGCACTTTATTATTTTTTTTTAAAGATTTTATTTATTTCTTTGACAGAGACAGATCAGAAGTAGGCAGAGAGAGGAGGAAGCAGGCTCCCTGCTGAGCAGAGAGCCCGATGCGGGACTCGATCCCAGGACCCTGAGATCATGACCTGAGCTGAAGGCAGAGGCTTTAACCCACTGAGCCACCCAGGCACCCCGACACCCAGCACTTTAGATTGGATAGTTTTCCTGGGCAGATACTTTCATTCAGCCTCATTTCTATCTGTTATGTTCTAGTGGGTAGTAAAAGTTATTTGGGATTTCCTGTTCTGTTTTGATGCTGTTTCTTACAATGTATCAAATTCGATGTTTTGATCATGTCGAACTTGTCAGATTTGATGTTGAGGTCATGTCAAACTTGATATAATTTTCCCAAATTACTGCCTTTTGCAATGGAAATCCTCTAAAATAGTGCCAAGAGTCACTGATTTATATGGGTTACAGAAGAGCCATTAAGCTTTGCTATCACCAAAATGCAAGTTTGATTATGTTTCCCTCATCACTTGGAAAGATGCAATTTTTCTCCTTGGAAAATGCATTTGGTTAAAGTGAATTATCCCAGTTTTGCTCAGAATAATGATATTTCTGTGCACAATTTCAGGAAGGCTACTGTACTTCTAAAACACAAAAGCTAATTTAACAAGCTTTTTAGAAATGATTCTGGGGTGGAAGCCGGCCTTAGTTACCAATGCTTCTGTCTCTGAGGTGTATATATATTTTTAAGATTTTATTTATTGATGTGAGAGAGAGAGCAAACTTGAGAGGGGGAAGGTGAGAGGGAGGAGCAGACCCCCTGCTGAGCAGGGAGCCTGATGTGGGACAGGATCCCGGGACTCCAGGATCATGACCTGAGCTGAAGGCAGTTGCTCAACCAACTGAGCCACCCAAGCACCATCTGAGGTATATTTTAAACCTTCAGAAAATTGATCAGGGCTATTTGAATTAATCAGTTGTTCTGATATTCGGTAATCAACAAAGAGTTCCTAGGTTTTTCTTTCTCTTAGCACAATCAACATTTATTGTATGTGTGGCAGACATTATATGGTACTTCGCTCCAGTGTGCGAAGTAGGTACCTATAATCCCAATTTCGATGGATACACTGAGGGTCAGACAAGTTACATGTGTCTAAGGTCACACGGCTAAAGAGCCCAGTCCACGGGCACAAAGGTCAGTTTGTTTTCTTGTCCACTGTTGTTCATAAAGAACATGTGTTCTTCATGTCCTATCCCAGACGTCTCATTTTCCTGGAACAGTGTGTTCTCAGCTGTGTTCTGTAGACTCCAGTTCCATTAGTATATAGGTTCTGCCAGAATAGGATTGAATGATTAAATGGGTTGAGGTAATAGCGGCTTCAACAAAAGAAAACAGATTTCTTTACAGCAAGATTTCTTTGAACCTCCAGTGCTCACGTGCACTGTGACTCGTACGCATTGTAAGAAAAGTAGATAGTTGTGGGGTGCCAGGTGTGTGTGTGTGTGTGTCTGTGTGTGTTGGGGGGGTGATCTGCAGAATTCCCTTTATAAACTATTTCGAAAATGATCCCCAGAGCCATCAATGAAGACAGGTTTTTGTTTTTGTTGTTGTTAAAGATTTATTGTATGTATTTGACACAGAGAGACAGGGAACACAAGCAGAGTGGTGGGAGAGGGGGAAGCAGGCTTCTTGCTGAGCAGAGAGCCCGATGCGGGGCTCAGTCCCAGGACCCTGGGATCGTGACCCCAGTTGAAGGCAGATGCCCAACGACTGAGCCACCCAGGCGCCCCCGAAGACAGCTTTTTAGTAACAAGGTTAAAGAAAACTCCTCACTACTATCTTTGAACATAAAAAGAGGGAGGACATGGGTAGATCTAAGCTTCACAATGAAATCGAGTATAGCTGGGTGATAAGGCATTTTTACAGGGAGGGACTCTCTTTGACAAAATAGCTCTTCGTGCAGCCGTCACGGGAAAACACAGATCACAGCCTTCCTGTGCTGCTTTGCTGTCTCCTGGGCTTATCCACTGTGGGCCCTTATCTGGGCTCTGTCTACCCAGGACAAAGAAAGGTTCACCCAGCATCTCTGCATCTCCTACGAGGGAGCATCACCAACTCAGTTTCAGGACCATGGTAGCTGAAATTTTTCAGAGAACTGAACTATCTTAGACAGGCAGCAATAGAATCTTCCGTTTACATGGAAGCCTGGTGGCAATGGAGGTGAGCGTTGGGTTAACTTCTCAAGAGCTTAACAAACGGAATGACAATGGCCACCTTCTGTTCTGTTCTAGGGGACAACACAGGACAGACAGCCATGAACATCAATCCTCAGCAGACCCGCTTCCCTGATTTTCTCGATTGTCTCCCGGGAACAAATGTGGACCTAGGAACTTTGGAATCTGAAGATCTGATCCCCCTCTTCAATGATGTGGAGTCTGCGCTGAACAAAAGCGAGCCCTTTCTAACCTGGCTGTAATCGCTACCATTGTAACTTGGATGCAGCTGTGACCTGACATTTCCTGGGCCTCTTGGCAAAAAGCAATGGAGCAGAGTCAGTCTGCAGGTGTACTCCATGACTCCCTGCTCCCTCCTTTCCATGCGGCCAGTTTCATCATTGCCTGGATTTGGTTAACAGTAACTTAAGTTATAACAGTCAAATGTTCTCCTTTCAGTTTCCGCAGGCCTGCATTCCCGCGAGGGGCTCTGCGTCTCCGCAGAGCTGAGGATGGAGAATTGCTTCTCTCTTTTTCTCTCTGCCACCCCATGGCTAAGCTTGATGGGTGTTAGTTGAAATTTATGCATCAGATTGATTATAAACCATACAAAAACTGACCACAGGCAGTGACTTGTGACAGGCGGGCTCGGTCCAGGAAATGTACACAAAATTAGAGCTGATTGATGGTTTCAAAAACTGTGTTGATGACAGTAGTACCGAATGCTTTAAAAAAAAAACCGCTTAACTCGAGCTTTAAAAATCATTGTATGGATAGTACATGTCTGCTGTATGGGATACAATGTAGTTTTGAATCCATGCTGGTTCTGATGGTTCTTTTTACTCTGTATCTGCAAAGGCACACGCGGTCCTTTTGTAGTTGGTCCTTCATCATGACTTCACTGCGTAGCATCTAGACAATTCGTCCTTCCAGCAGGAGAAGAGCAGGGACCGTGAGTCACAGTTCCTACCCTACAGATCTTATGAAAGAGACCAGTTTGGTACTAATTACGAGCATTTATTAAACAAAACCTTTTTTTTTTTAAATTACAAGTTGGATTTTTTTTAATTGCAGCTTAGAATTTGATGTTTATTTCATAAAGCACTATAATTTTGTAGCTGATGACAAAGGTCAGCCAACTGTTTTTGATAAATCAGCAGTGACTGTATTTTTTTGTCTTTTGCAACCGTTCTGAAAACATCAGGACGACCTAGCTTTCAACCCAACAGCACACACAGCAGAGAAACTGTTGCTTTTTATATGCTAAAGCCTTATCAGTTTTGCTTTCCAGATCTCAAGTGCTTAAAAGAATCTTATCTATGAAACTGTTTGAAGGATGAAGCAGATCTCTGACTGACGTGTTAAAAAAACAAAACAAAACAAAACAGCAAAGCCCTCTGAAGGGTGTATGGTGGAGACTTGTGTTTCTGAATTCAGTAAAATGGATTCCTCAGTGTATTATCCTAACCCTGTTTGCTACAGTTGGTATAAAAAGGCATGAAATATGTACTCAATACCTCTTATGTAACCAAAAACATTTTTTATTAGCTTTTAAGGACTGAGAGAGAGCATCAGGTTCACCCGGCGCTTGCTCTGCCTACATTGCCATGAAGTCCTCAATCGTTGAATATTTTGAACTGACATTATTTATAATCTATGAATTTAATACCTTTTTTTGAAAGACATTAATAATTCAGGTCTCTGAGAGGAACCTTCAATTCCCAAGGGGGCTTATCTGTTGGGAATCTTAAATAAGATCATTTTCCATCTATCAGAATAGAGACAGGCAGCATACATTCTATCTGGTTGGAAAGAAGGCAAGTGAAAAGGGCAGAGATGAAGTATTGAAGTCGCAGTAGATAGTGGAAGGACACTAGTTGGGGAAGTGGAAACTGACAAGTCAGAATACCCCAAAAGCTAGATGAGCAGGATGCTAGGAGAGGTACCCAAAAGAACAAAGCAACAATTTTCTACTACAGCTTTTATCACCAGAAGACTGTTGTAGGAGAAAGGGCTTTGGTGCACTTTATGGGGGAGTAGGAGGGTCAGGGCTGTGTGGCCCTGTCCAGGCTGACACGGAGCGTGTCTGTGGACAAGAGCATGGGCCTGCTGTTGCTTCCAACACAATGAAGTGATTTCTTTTTCCTGAAGGACCCATGGTTTATGTTCAGATTCCTTTCCTCTCTCTAAGCGCTCAGAGAGAGCAGGGTAGATGTTTGTGTTTGCTACTAAATTGAAGGGAGCACTATCTCTTTTTCTCTTTTGTGAGCAATAATTGCAAAAAGAGTTGTACATTCTTTCTAAGAAAAACAAAAAACAAAAAACAAGGGACCTAACAAAACTGAGCAGTGTTACTGTATTTTTTAAAAATATTTTTATAGTCTCCTTTTCAGGTTATTATGTGTAAAAGAAACAGATACCCCTCTTTTTTAAAGTAGTTAAAACATCGGTGATTTGTATTATCAATTTTTAGAAGTAATTTCCTAGTAAGCTTGTGACATTAGAAGACACTAGAAGAATTTTTTTTTAGTGAAATTAGCTGGAACATACATTAACGAACGTAACAAATATTTTTCCAGAATGAAATATGAACCATGACTACGTGTTTACTAATGGACAAAGCCAGATGTGATTTTTTTTGTTGTTTTTAAGGCCATAAAAATATGGCCTTTGTTAAAGAACACTAAAGCTAGAAATCTAAACATAAGAACAACTTTTAAAGGGTTTTTTCTATTATTGTAAGTGTTAAGACCCCTGCAGAATTCATGATAAGGTGCTATTTAATATTTCTCATTATAAAAGAACTGCCAGGATAGCCCATCTTTTCAGTCCTAACTCAGTAAATTTCAGCATTTCATCCAATAACTTTGCCACGGGAAATGGAAAACTAATTCCCAAGGCATCGATATCCTGATAGAAAACATTTTCTTGAAGTAAATACATTGTCAAAATGTGTTGGCAATTCTACTAAGTCCAAGTAATTGTTAGTGTTTCACCAGCATATTTAGAATGTAAGATGCCATTTCTTTCACTGATTGTACAGCATGTGGGAGCACGGAAGACAGAGTAAGACATTTTGTGTGGGGGGTGGGGGTGCCGTTGACCCCGGTGTCATTGAAAAGCTCTCTGTAGAAGAAGGTGAGAGAAGTGTTGCTATAATTAAGTTGTGTTCTTATGACATAATTAGAAAGTAACTTCTGAAAGTACAACTTTTATGAGAAAAATAAGCTGTTTAAAAAAAAAGGAAATTGTAGATTAATTTGATTGGGAAAATGGGTGATTGACAGAGACTGTTTCCCTAATACACTACATCATTTATGTGCTCATACTTTAACTTTTTAAAAAATTTACTTCTACGTTTTGTAATATGACATATGTGTGTTTATTTGTAATTTAGAAAGCTCTGCCTGCAGAGGGTATGCAGCCAAATCAATCCTATCAAACCATTTTACCTGGAGTTTGGTACTGGTTTTTACTTCTCTGATTCTGTATAAGAAAAATAAATACAATTGAATTTCCACTTCTTTGTCTTTCCATTATTTGTGTGCGTTCCTTAGTCAAGGCTTTGGGTGGTACCGAAGAAGGGCTTATGTAACTCTCCTGGCAGACCATGAAAGGAAGAAAATTTTGTAGGCCAACATTGTTTTGGCTCAAATGTCTGGTCTTCAATATTCTAAATATTCGCAGAATATCCTAGTTTCCCTTTGTTTGAAGCAGCCCACTGAGTTTTTTTTTTTCTTAAGTGTGTGTATATGTATAATTTACATCATACATATAATTTACATCTTATATATATAATTTATTTTTAAAGTCACGCTGTCCTTCCAACACCCTCACAGATTTGATAGGTATTCAGATTTGATAGATATTTGATATTTGATAGATGATAGAGATGTCAGAACTATAGGATCCTCAGTCTTTTCTGTGTTGCTAACGTTATAGCATGGCTTCTTGTTACAAAACTAAGAACAGC
Source organism: Mustela erminea (assembly GCF_009829155.1). Lineage (NCBI taxonomy): Eukaryota > Metazoa > Chordata > Mammalia > Carnivora > Mustelidae > Mustela > Mustela erminea. The sequence goes on from NC_045614.1 coordinate 145,222,523, forward strand.
TTATGATTCATTCTGAGTGTGGGCTCGTGATAGTATGTATATTTTCTCTGTCCCTTGAGTCCCTTGATTCCCTTGATTCTCACTGTTGTAGTATCTTTCTCCATTCCACAGAAACATTAGGTGAGAGCACTCAGGGAAAGAGTATTTTCAAGCAGGAACTAAACAACAGAAGAGATGCTGGTGGGAACAGCTTACCAACATTCCAGAGCCTTAAGTCTCATGCATCTTTTTTTTTTTTTAATAATTTTTAAAAAATTTCCAGGATAATTAATGTACAGTGTTCAATTTCTCTCAGGTGTGCAATGTAGTGATTCGGCAATTCTGTACCTTACTCAGACCTTACTCAGCGCTCATCGTGCTAAGTGCACTTTTAATCGCCATCACTTATTTCCTTCATCCCCTCACCCACCTCCCTCTTATCCATCAATTTGTTCTCTAGAGTTAAGAGTCTGTTTTTTATCTTTTTTTTTCTTTGTTTCTTAAATTCCACATATAAGTGAAATCATACGGTATTTGTCTTTGTCTTATTTCACTTAGCATTATACTCTCTTGCTCCACATAGCAAACGGCCAAATTTCATTCTTTTTTATGGGTGAGTAGTAGTCTGTTCTGTGTGTGTACCCCCATTTTTTTATCCATTTCATCTGTGGATGGACACTTGGGCTGCTCCGTAATTGGGCTATTGCAAATAATGCTGCAGTAAACATACAGGTGCCTGTATCTTTTCAAGTTAGCGTTTTCATATTCTTTGGGTAAATATCCAGTGGTGGGATTACTGGATCCTAGGGTAAGTTCTATTTTTGATTTTTTGAAGAACCTCCATACTGTTAACCACAGTGGCTGTGCCATTCCCATCAACAGTGCATGAGGGTCCCTTTTTCTCCACATCCTCACCAACACTTAGGTTTGTGTTGTTGATTTCAGCCCTTCTGACAAGTGTGAGGTGATAACTCGTTGTGGTTGTGATTTGCATTTTCCCGATGATGAGTGATGTTGAGCATCTTTTTTTTTCTCCTGTAGAATAAGTTGGACCTTTTTTACAGAAGAAAAATAATGATACATGCTATTTTCAAGCTTTCGTTTTTTTCTCTTGATAATAATAACAATACTACTAATAGTTACTGATCATTTACTATGTGCCAAGCACTATGCAAAAACACATGATAGGTATTATCTAATTTAATCTGCATAGTGACCCTAACATTTCCTTATTTTCCTTACTTTATAGATGAAGGATTTAAGAGGTTAAATCTTTTGCACAAGGTTATACAGCAAGCAACAAATATGCCCAATGTCTTACGGGCAACCTTCCATGCCAGTACACATAGTTGTATACTGGATTATTTTTAACATTATTTTGTATGGATGTCCCCTATTGCAAACCAGTGGATTCTTTTTAGTTTTTTGCCTTTATAGTAGTGCTATAGTAACCAGCCTAGTCTCCTGTGAATATGGCTGGAGGATAAATTTCTAGGAAAGGAATCATGACATCATGCGATCTTAAATTTTGATAAATTCTGTCAAAACATTTTTGAAAGAACTGTAACATTTTATATTTCCAGTAACAACAAATGCAAAGGCCTGGCTCACCATTGCCAATCTGGAGCTGAATATTGCCTCTGTTTTGTTTTGAAGATTGAGAAATTTTCCTACAAACATGAGGTTTCAAAACCATAAATAATCAAACCTGATTTGAATAAACATGAACATTTGGAGTTTTTTTTTCCCCTCTCATTGTACATTCTATAAAATATTTGGGAAGATAAGTACAATATATGAAGTTCCAAAATTGGATGAAAGTTGTATTTCCTATGAATAAATATAATACAAATTAGTGTCTTGTTTTTGTTTTTCTTCCAGCTTTATCAAGATAGACACACACTGTGTAAGTTTAAGGTGGATGGTGTAGTGATTTAATGTATGTATATCCTGCACAATGATTACCACAAAATGATTACCTCGCACAGCTACGATTTGTGTGTGTGTGTGTGTGGTTAGAACTTTCGACTAACTCTTAAGTCTGTACAGGTGGAAATACCTTCCTGTTACAGCCTGTGTTTCCTTTTTTTTTTTTTTTCCAGTTTGCATTTCTTGAATTAATAGTGAAATTTCATAATACCGTTACTTATAGTGGGCGATGTCAGTTCCCCACCCAGATCACCTTAGATTCTCTTTACTGTTTCATGCACCCCATCTCCCACCCTGGTGTGTTTTTGCTTCCAACAGCTAACACCTGTAACTCCTTTTTAAAAAGGATCACAGGGCGCCTGGGTGGCTCAGTGGGTTAAGCCGCTGCCTTCAGCTCAGGTCATGATCTCAGGGTCCTGGGATCGAGTCCCCGTCAGGCTCTCTGCTCAGCAGGGAGTCTGCTTCCTCCGTTCTCTCTCTGCCTGCCTCTCTGCCTACTTGTGATCTCTCTCTGTCAAATAAATAAATAAAATCTTTAAAAAAAAAAAAGATTTAAAAAGGATCACAGTTACATTGCTCCCGCACGTGCAGAGAGCTAGATGCATAGGAATTTACGTTCTATAACATGACCTTCAGCCAGCAATGGGTGGGTATGTAACTGACATGTCAAAGTCCCTGGTGGGACCAGACAGAGACTGCCTTCTACTGGACTTGGCCTGAGACACACTCTCGCTTTGTTTCCTCCATTTTCCTGTCTTGTTTCCCCCATTCTCTTACCAATTTCCCTTGTAAATACCCCATTCCTTGAAAAACCCTTTCTTAAACAGCTCTTCTTTAGTAAATAGTTGCACATGAGTCCTTGTATCAGGGTCTGCTTCTGAGAACCAGACCTAAGCTAGTATCCAGAATATACAATAAACTTGTGTGTTAATGAGAGAAACAGTCCCATAGAAATATGGGCCAAGGATATGAATTGAAAATGTATAGGTCAGGGAACTGGGGGCCAAACAGCTTGCCAACTCCATTACTAATCAGAAAAATGGAGATTAGACAGTAGTGATTGACCATTCCATTTCTACCAAACAGCAAGATGAAAAAGACTGCTGACACCTCTGGTTAGCTAGGAAATGCGGTAACAGGAACCCTACTACACCGTTGGGGGCAGCATAAGTTGTTAAAAGCACGAAGAGGACACCTAGTGTGTTTTACTGACCATATCTCCACTGTATTCCCCAAATAAGTGAGTAGTTTCAGAAGGGACAGACAGGAAAGGGGGGCTGGCTGCTAAACAGGGGAGAGGGAATTTCCGAGATGATTTGGTTGAGTACACAAATATGTCACCAATCAATGGGGTGACCCGCATTGCCGCCAAACTAGATCACAGCTGGGACTTGTAAATGTATCCAAGTTGCCTTTCTTTTTTTTTCTTTTAGGATTATGAATATGTATTTATATTTTCAATTAAAAAATTATAGCTGCTGAATTTAAGATTTTTTTTCCTTAAGACACCAGTTTTTAAAAATTACAATTAATATTGTGTAGCTATTGGGACACCTGCGTGGTTCAGCTGGTTAAACAACTGCCTTCGGGTCAGATCATGATCCTGGAGTCCTAGGATTGAGTCCTGCATCGGGCTCCCGGCTCCACATGGGGAGTCGTCTTCTCCCTCTGACCTTCTCTCATGCTCTCTCTCTCACTCTCTCTCTCTCTTAAGTAAATAAAATCTTAAAAAAAAATACTGTGTAGCTATCAAAGCTCCTGGATATATTCTTTACTTATTGTCCATTGAGGGCCCATATGAAAATATTGTACAAGTAAAATCTAGAAAATTTCTGCTATCTGCCTTGCTGCCCAGGGTGGTTTGATACATGCAATGGATTAAAATGAATATAAAATTAATCAGACACATTATGTCATGTTAAACTTTCTGGATGAGTTTCTGGTCACTAGAGCTAGATGGGCTGTGAATTTTGGCTCTAAAACAGAATGGGCCTCAGAAAGTCTGGTATATTAGGGTCCTCCAAGCAGAACTCCTTAGAACTTTCTCTGGAATGCTCCCAAATTTCAAGATTCACCAAAACAATTAGCCAGTGCATTTTATTTTTTCGTTGTCTCAGATGGCTTTGAGAAACTGATAAGGCTTTAGGTGTTGTTCACAGTTAAGTCACTCCCACACACATTTTACCCTCCCGTTCCAGGTGGCTCATAGTTCACTGATACCCTTCCATTGACCTTAGAATTTGCAATTTTTTCCTATAGGCTGTCCTTTGAAATAGGTTCCTTATAGTAGCTTAAAAGTGTGAGATGATAAAGCCTTAATTGTAGTCCACAGAGATGTATAAGTTGTGTTTAGAAATAATAAGTTGCTGGGGTCACAGAGTCTACCATGAAGCTGAAGTGTCCTAAATGGACCCTTCTGCTTGTAAATCATTAGGTTATATTAGAAATTGAACAAAGTGATGCATGCCTCCTATGTTTGCAGTCTGAGGACCAGAAATAGGGTGACAAAGTGTCCTAGTCTGCTTGGGACAGAAGAGCTTCCCAAGTCTTAGGACTTTTCAGTATTAAAATTGGGGAAGTTCCAGAAAACTGGGAAAGTTGGAAAGTATGCATCATGCACTCACTGGCAGGACTGGCTACATAAATTGTGGGACCCCATGCAGAATGAAAACATGGGGCCTTGCTCAAATGTATTAAGAATTGACCTTAGAGCATTAAACTGTGGGGCTCCTATGAGGGTAGGGCCCTCTGTAATAGCATAGGTCATGTCCTGAAGCCAGCCCCATAGCACTCCATCCTGTGCTAGAATATCTCTATAAGAATAAGAAGAGGGGGCGCCTGGGTGGCTCAGTGGTTTAAAGCCTCTGCCTTTCGGTTTGGGTTCATGGTCCCAAGATCCTGGGATTGAGCCCCTATCGGGCTCTCTGCTCAGTGGGGAGCCTGCTTCCTCCTCTCTCTCTGCCTGCCTCTCTGCCTACTTGTAATCTCTGCCTGTCAAATAAATAAATAAAATCTTAAAAAAAAAAAAAAGAATAAGAAAGAAGAGGCTGACCAAAAAAATTACAAACATTGAGCTGGGGAATTACCATTTTCTTCTGACATAACTTCTTACCAAATCTCCCAGATAGTTGGTTGTGTTTGCAGGAGTAGGAGAGAGTTAAGGTGGGTCTGAGGCCCCTGATCCCAAGACAAATTTAGTTTCTTCCCAAGGATGCCAATGAACATAAGACTCTAAAGATCTTCTTTGATATCTCTTGACATTCTCAGGGTCACTAATGTCCAACAACCAGCAAATATATATTGAATTCTTTCATTCATCACTCTGTACTTGCTGAGCCCCTTGCCATCTTGACAGCACCGAAAGCTTTGGGAACATACAATGATGAAGAAAACTCAGTCCTTTTTCTTTTTCTTTTTGTTTTTAAGTTTTAAATTTTTAATTTTTTATAAACATATAATATATTTTTATCCCCAGGGGTACGGGTCTGTGAATTGACAGGTTTACACACTTCACAGCACTCACCAAAGCACATATCCTCCCCAATGTCCATAACCCCACCCCCCTTCTCCCAAACCCCCTCCCCCCAGCAACCCTCAATTTGTTTTGTGAGATTAAGAGTCATTTATGGTTTGTCTCCTTCCCAATCCCATCTTGTTTCATTTATTCTTCTCCTACCCCGTTAAGCCCCCATGTTGCATCACCACTTCCTCATATCAGGGAGATCGTATGACAGTTGTCTTTCTCCGCTTGACTTATTTCGCTAAGCATGATATGCTCTAGTTCCATCCACGTTGTTGCAAATGGCAAGATTTCATTTCTTTTGATGGCTGCATAGTATTCCATTGTGTATATATACCACATCTTCTTGATCCATTCATCTGTTGATGGTCATCTAGGTTCTTTCCATAGTTTGGCTATTGTGGACATTGCTGCTATAAACATTCGGGTGCACGTGCCCCTTCGGATCACTACGTTTTTATCTTTAGGGTAAATACCCAGTAGTGCAATTGCTGGGTCATAGGGCAGTTCTATTTTCAACATTTTGAGGAACCTCCATGCTGTTTTCCAGAGTGGTTGCACCAGCTTGCATTCCCACCAACAGTGTAGGAGGGCTCCCCTTTCTCTGCATCCTCACCAGCATCTGTCATTTCCTGACTTGTTAATTTTAGCCATTCTGACTGGTGTGAGGTGATATCTCATTGTGGTTTTGATTTGTATTTCCCTGATGCCGAGTGATACGGAGCACTTTTTCATGTGTCTGTTGGCCATCTGGATGTCTTCTTTGCAGAAATGTCTGTTCATGTCCTCTGCCCATTTCTTGATTGGATTATTTGTTCTTTGGGTGTTGAGTTTGCTAAGTTCTTTATAGATTTTGGACACTAGTCCTTTATCTGATATGTTGTTTGCAACTCCCATTCTCTCAGTTGTCTTTTGGTTTTGTTAACTGTTTCCTTTGCTGTGCAGAAGCTTTTGATCTTGATAAAATCCCAATAGTTCATTTTTGCCCTTGCTTCCCTTGCCTTTGGCGATGTTCCTAGGAAGATGTTGCTGTGGCTGAGGTCAAAGAGGTTGCTGTCTGTGTTCTCCTCAAGGATTTTGATGGATTCCTTTCTCACATTGAGGGCCTTCAAGTCTGTTTTTGTGTGTGGTGTAAGGAAATGGTCCAATTTCATTTTTCTTCATGTGGCTGTCCAATTTTCCCAACACCATTTATTGAAGAGGCTGTCTTTTTTCCATTGACATTTTTTCCTGCTTTGTCGAAGATTAGTTGACCATAGAGTTGAGGGTCTATTTCTGGGCTTTCTATTCTGTTCCATTGATCTATGTGTCTGCTTTTGTGCCCTCAGTCCTTTTTCTAAAGGAGCCATATATTTAACTGGGGCCCTACATTGTGGGGCAAGGAGTAATAGGAGCTCGAAGTAGAGAAGGAAGAAGAGGAGTCAAAACCTCAGCTAGGACATGGATGGAGTGTGAGCCTTAGCCTCGAAGAGTTCCGTAGGCACTTCAGGGAAATAGCATATATGAAAGCCCCAAATTTTGAGTGTTGAGAAGGTTCATAGCCTTGGAGGGATGGTGTAAGGAGGCAATGAGGCAGGAGGTAAGTAAATAAGTAAAATAGATGGCGATAATTCTCGAAGGGGCTTGAATGATTTGTTCCAGAATTGGAGTTTAGCCTATATAATGGAAGCCAAAGAGAGATTTCTCTCTCTCTCTTTTTTTTAAAGATTTTATTTATTTAATTGACACACAGAGAGAGATCACAGGTAGGCAGAGAGGCAGGCAGAGAGAGAGGGGGAAGCAGGCTCCCTGCTGAGAAGAGAGCCTGATGAGGGGCTTGATCCCAGGACCCTGAGACCATGACCTGAGCAGAAGGCAGAGGTTTATCCCACTGAGCCACCCAGGCACCCCCATAGAGAGATTTCTAATAGCAGAATGACTTAAGGAAGACAGGCGGGAAAGTGAAGATGAACCGGAATGGAGAGAAGCTGGTGGCCCTCTCTGAGGACAAAGGCCTATTTGGTGCTGGGAGGATAGGAAGAAATTGAAATCATGGCCTCTGCCTCCAAGAGGATAAGATATACTACCATGTATTTAGCATCAAGGGAGTGCCAGCGGAGTTCCGGAGCCAGAGAGATTGCTTGGGGCTTTCTGGTGAGGTAAGACGAGGGGAGCAGGCAGAGAGAGGGTCCTGGGGATATGGAACTGGTAAATGAAGGCATGGAAGACAAATGGAAGGAAAACGGTATGTATGTTGACAATCCACTGTGTTCCAGGAACTAGCTCCTCTGTGTGCTTGTTTCGGTCCCATGACACTTTTAGAGTCATTTAGACAGAACTGGAATTCTTTAAAGTATTGAGTCTTTCTATTCAATTCAGTCTGTTTTATTAACATCTGTTTTCTTAACACCTTCAACAACTCTCATTGAAGATGGGTAGACAAAAAAAAAAAAAAAACTCCCCTAAAACCTCAGTCTTGGAAGTCAGGTGCTAGGGCCAGCTGTGTCAGAAATGACAGATGTACACAGCACATGGGATTAGGGGCACCAACCGCCAGGACAGTCAAAACTTTACATAAAACTTTTGATTCCTTCAAAACTGTACTACTAATAGCCTGCTGTTGACCGGAAGCATTACCAATAAAAAAAAAAAACAGCAAATTAACACATATTTCATGTTATATGTACCCTACACTGTATTCTTACAATAAAGTAAGCTAGAGAAAAGAAAAGATTGTTAAAGAAGGTCATAAGGAAGAGAAAACACATTTACAGTCCTGTACTATATTTATTAAAAAAAATGTGTAAGTGGACCCATGCTGTTCAAACTTGAACTGTTCAAGGGTCACTTGTAATTGTAATCTCTAGAAATCTACTTAACTTTCTTGGGTATCATTTCTTATTTTCCTTAGCTATAAAATGCTCATTTCCTCCTGGCACTAGAAACCTCCTGTTCTATAGTCTTCCTTAGGGTTTGAACAGATTTTCTATGCTGATGAGGTAGGTAGATTTGTGTCATATTCACAAGAACATACTCTTTTTCTTTGCATTTTTTGAGAGTCCAATAGTTCTAACAGACGGGAGAATGAAAAACTGATATTTTAACTATGACTCTAATCTTGCAAAGTGATATCATTTTTAGCAAGCACATTCATCACTGCGGACCAGGGGGCCTGACATTTCCACCACTGAGATTTAGGGACTATTCCATAAAAAGGTCCCACTCAAGTATTTCATAAAAAGATGACATCACTGGGTAATGATGGTGTGGCTAATTGAGCTATAAATGGAGAAAAATTAATTTACAGGATTAGCAAACAGTTAATAGTCAGTAGTCCCAGAGTGTCTGGGTGGCTCAGTAGTTAAGCGTCTGCCTTCAGCTCAGGTTAGGATCCCGGGGTCTGGGATCGATCCCCACATCCCCTGCTCAGCGGGGAGTCTGCTTCTCCCTCTGCCTCTCCCCCTGCTCCTTCTCTCTCCCTCTCTCAATCTCTCTCTCAAGTAAATAGATAAGATCTTAAAAAAAATAATCAGTAAACCCTTACCTCTTGGAAGAGAATTCCTTTATGGAACTAGCATAGAGTAAAATTAAAATTTCAGAGAATGAGAAGAGGGAAGCCCCAACAGGGAAAGGTGAGGTCCAGCACATTCCATACAACATTGCCAGTCCTGGAGAAGGTGGGTGTGTGAGCATTAAGAAAGGGCATGTGTGGGCAGTCTCCCTTACATATTTGCCGGGGGCTTCATTCCTCCAACCAGTTCAGAAGTTCCTTGCCACGCAGCTATTAATTAATACCGTGGCCTGAGCCAAGTCTCTTACAGTTTTGAAAGTTCAGTTTCTTTGCATGTAAAATTGGCTGTTATAATAAAAGGTGGGGTACAGTAAGAGGGTGAAGATTAAGAAAACTGACTTATATAGAATACCCAGTAAATAAATAAATGGTAGTCAGTAAATATTCATTTCCTTCTTTTTTGGTGAGCCTTTCCCTCTCTTCTTCCCAGGCCCTATTTTCCTCCACAGCACTTACCGCCATATAACAGTAAGAGATAATTCACTTCTTCATTGTCTCCTCCCATTAGCCTGTCAGTACCCTGAGAACAGGGATCTTTGTTTCTGTTATGGCCTGCAACAATGCCTGGTAGACTGTTCACAAATACTTGTTGAATGGATATGTTTGTGAGAATGTTGTTTTTCACGTTGCAGCCCTTCCTTTGGACAGTGCCATTTTGGTTGACTTGTTTGCTCACACTTTGCATCCCTTGAATTGATGAGGCTTTTGGGAAACTTAGAAAGATGTCCAAACTGGTCTTCGGACAAACTGCCCCCTGAGTGAGCCGGTGGGCTGGAGAGCCACTAGAGGGCAGCAGCTGGCTCCTCCAGAACGCGGTGACCAGCCCCACCCACCACCGTGCAGACTGGACGGGGAGTCTCGCACGGGAAACAGAAACACGGGCAGGAGTCTGCTGTTTTTGTTTCCCTCTTTGCACTCACCTATATATACGTTGCCAGGAAGATCTGTGGTATTTAGGTGAGAATGAAGTTTTTAAAAAAAAGTACAGAGAAAAAAAAAAGAAAGAAAAGAAAAATTGAGGTATTCTCAGAACAAGATTATTCATAGTGGAGTTGGTGAATCACCTGCCTCAGAATATCCTAAGATGTTAGCGTAAAATGTGAATTTCTCTGACTTCCTGAATCTGAAGGAAGGTGAGGCCTGGGAATTTGTATTTACGTAGCAAGCTTCCAGGTGATTCTGGCTCTCTCTCAAGTTTGAGGACCACCACACCTGGTGAACCATCTCCAGACTTTTTATCATGAAGTCTCAGTGTATGCACGTTTGCTTGTTTATTTCTTTATAAGTTATAGGCATAGATGTCTATTCTAATGTATTGTGTACACTATAAAGCATCCACAAACATAGAAAATTTGAAAGGATGAAAGATCACACACATTAAAGTTTATATATGAACTTCCCACGGCACATTTTGGATGAGAGGATGAGTATAATTCATGCAGATGAAATGTTATTTAACTGATCCCCAGGTAATTGTTACGGCATAACACTCATTTTCTCAAGTTTATGGCCCCAGCGTCAATGGGCATGAGACAGCATGATTATCTGTAGAGGTTTTATTTCTGTTTCAGTGGTATCACTGGGCATTCTCCTCCCCACAAAATTCACATTTGGTTCTCAGGAAAGTTGTCATATTTACCCTTGTCACCAACCTGATGTCCTAAGTGCAAATTTGGGGTGGGAAACCGAGTGTAGACAGGTCAGTGTGTCGGTATCATACAGCTCAACAACGCCCAGGTAATTCATGAACAAGCACACACACACCTGGGGCTACATTAAGACTGAAAAGTTACAAAGCCCTCTCCTAGGAAACCCTGCCCACAAAAAGCTTTACATTTAATGAATTGACTCAACTTCTGGTTCTTAACCTTTCTGGAGTCATGGGTCTCTCTGCAAATCTAATGAAATCTATGAGCTTTCTCCTGAGGGCAGGGGAAAAAAATACTCATCTGACTTCATACACCGCTTCCGAGGGTGTGGAAGCTTTTGGAGTTCTCAACGGGTGGACTCTGGGCCAGCAGCATCAGCGTTTCCTGGGAACTTAACTTGAGATGTCCCACGCCCAAGCCTACTGAATCAGAAACTTTGGGGTGGGAATAAGCCCTCCAGGTATTTTTGATGAATGCTTAAGTTTGAGAACGCTCCAGAGCAGAGGTTCTCACTAGCTTCCTTATTAGAATCACCTGGTGAGTTGCTTTTTTTTTTTTTTTTTTTTTTTAAGCACTGATGCCTGGGCTCCAATCTCCTTTAATTAAATCAGTATCTTTGGAGGTGGAGCCTGGACACTAGGATTTTTAAAAGCTCTCCAAAGGAGTTACGCTCTGTGGACCAAGATGTTAATAACCCAGGCTACTTCTGACGATCCCCAAACTAGAGGCACGATAGCACTGGAGAAGAACTTAGCCGCAGCCTGACTCATCACTTTCATTTCCAGGGGAGGACGCTGAGAAGCTTTTCCATGCTGCACAGTTACGGGATGTCTAGGCAATGTCTAGGCACCCTGTTCTCCTTCCCCTGTCCCAGGAAGTGCCACACACTGAAACAGTGATCCCGAAACCCTCTCGAAGAAGCCTGGCCAGCGAGGACACATGTAGTTAAAAGTAAACTGGATTACAGCATTTTTCAGTATAGATCATTGACATCAGCTTCCAGTGGTTTTTCCTCTTTGGCTCAACATCTGCCATTAATTTTCCTTGAACTCAGTTCATTAAGCTTTCTTAGGAAGGAGCTTAAGTGCTCTGGCCATTTGAAAGCGGCAGAGCCGACATGGGGGGCCACACAGCAGAGCCCTTCCGTTGAGAGGTGGGACAGGCCGGGAGTGTGCCAGGGTCGGTGGCGGGGGAACGTGGTGTGGGACCAGGAGTCCTGGGGTTAATGCCAGCCCTGCCACTGACTCACTCCGTGACCTTGGGCTTCTTGCTCAAGCGTTTCATGCCTTGATTTCTTCACTTCTCAATAAGGGTGATAATAATAGCACCACTACCCCATGGGTTGTGACTACTAAAGGGGTTTGACGCATGTCAAGACTGATTTCCACATCAGGTCACACTCTCGGACAGTGTGAGCTCGTGGGGGGTGGCACCAGGGAGCAGGGATGGGGGAAGCCATCCTGCAGCTGTAGGCGAGGCAGAGAGCTCAGGAACCTGCCTTGTCTTTCCTCATCATTTTTTTTTTAAGATTTTATTTATTTATTTGACAGACAGAAATCACAAGTAGGCAGAGAGGCAGGCAGAGAGAGAGGAGGAAGCAGGCTCCCTGCTGAGCCCGACATGGGGCTCTATCCCAGGACCCTGGGATCATGACCTGAGCCGAAGGCAGAGGCTTTAACCCACTGAGCCACCCAGGTGCCCCTTCTCGTCGTTTTTAACCCTGAGGATTATAGAAATCTGCTTCTGCGTTCTGGCTTCTTCCACACAGAGGGGTAACATCAATGAGTAGAAGTAAAAAGCAGTGGGGGGGAGGTGTGTGTCACAGGGGGATGATTGGGTAAGGTTGTCTTCATATAGGTGCTTTGAAAGATTATATAAAAATGCTGATTTTGATTATGATATTTTATTTTATTTTTAAAAAAGATTTTATTTATTTGACAGAGAGAGAAATCACAAGTAGGCAGAGAAGCAGGAAGAGAAGGGGGGGAGCAGGCTCCCTGCTGAGCACAGCACCCGTTGCGGGACTCGATCCCAGGACCCTGAGACCATGACCTGAGCTAAAGGCAGAAGCTTAACCCACTGAGCCACTCAGGTCCCCCTATTATTTTATTTTTTAAAGATTTTGTTTATTTGACACAGAGAGACAACAAGAGAGGGGATTCAACCAGGGGGAGAGGGAGAGGGAGAAGCAGCTTTCCCACTGAGCAGGGAGCCTGATGAGGGGCTTGATCCTATGGCCCTGGGATCATGACCTGAGCTGAAAGCAGACGCTTTACTGACTGAGCCACCCAGGTGCCCCTTGATTAGAATATTTTAATTGATCATTTGCACTAATTCAGGTTAGAATGAATGAATGAATGAATTTTTAAAAATAACAAAATTTTAGTACTTAGAGTTCTCTGTAGGAACTTGGAATTAGCATCAGAAAGCCTCGCTTCCTGGATGGTGTTAGGAGATTTAGTGAGGTTTGGAGCACCGTGGCTGAGAGTGGGGCTCATACCCTCAAATAGGCAGACGATCTGGGTTTATACCCCATCCCAGATTTTTCACTTGGTGTTTGTGGGGTCCTGAGAAAGTTTATTTTTTTCTAAGCCTCCTTTTCCTCTTTCTTACACACAAGGAGCTAATCATAGTTTCTATATCGTAAGGTTGTGTCAGGTTAAAAACAAAACAGACTTAGAATAGGAAAAACTTTATTCAGAAGGACTATTGCAACACGAGAATCTCCAATCTCAGGAATCTGCAGGCGTCTCAAAAACAAACAGAAAAGGCTTTTCTTTTCCAGGCTGGGGTAAGCACGGCTTGGCAGCGATAGGAGGTTGGGCAAGCGCATGGCATGCTGGCCCGGGTCTGGCAGGAAATGTGTCTCCCTGTGGTCATCCGATTCCCCGGATACGCTAATAAAGGGACACTTCCGTGCTTGCTCAGGCTTGGGGTCAAGCAGAGGTCAGGGGCCTGCGGGAAGGAGAGAAGCCTCCCGAAGTGTGGGGAAGACAGAGCCGCACGTGAGGCATGGGCAGTTGCGGTGGGTTGTTTTGAGGACCAAGTGAAATCATGCGTATAAATTACTTACCAAGGTTTCTGGGTATTACCGGTAAGTGCTGGGGTTATTTATTTGGTTATTTATTTTAAAAGATTTTATTTATTTGTTTGTTTGTCAGAGAGAGAGGAAGAGAGAGCACAAGCAGGCAGAGTGGCAGGCAGAAGGAGAAGCAGGCTCCCTGCTGAGCAAGGTGCCCAATGCAGGACTCGATCCCAGGACCCTGGGATCATGACCCGACTGAAGGCAGCCGCTTAACCGACTGAGCCACGCAGGGGCCCTGGGGTTATTTTTTATGACAAATGCTTGATTCTCAAATGCTTGAGAGTAGCTTTTTCTTTGTTTCAAGCAGAATAATTCAGTCACACCTACGTGACCATGATAACACCCACCAGAGCACAGCGACTATGTTCCAGGCCCAAGGCTCGGGAGAGGTCTGGACTTGGATGAGACAGCATTTCTGAGCTCAAGGGCTTCCCCGTCCAGAGGGAAAGAAAGACATTCTATGTGATCTAACAGGGAAGGGCAACCATTCTGACAGATACAGGATACCACGGGAGAATGTGGGGGGCGGGCTGTCCGTTAACTGGGGGGACTATTGGGAAAGAAGAACCTGGACAAGACAAGAGCCCTGAATGGAGTCTGGGAGGAGAAGAAGCGTTTATACCCTGATGAGCTGGAGGGAACAAGCATTCCCACGCACATGGACCAGCACATGCAAGAACAGGGTCTGAAAGCCTGTTTTCAGACCTTGTTTATGTCGTGGGGCCAAAGACAAGGATCCCCAGGTTCTGGGTGGAGTGATACTGGGTCTGCAGGGGCTCAGTGATGAAAGCCACTGAAAGGGTTGGGGGTGTGGTATGTTCTGTAGTTAGGACAGTCATCTAGCATCATTCTCGTAGTTCAGTGTCTGCCCAGGGCAGATGCCAGCGCTCTCTGAGACCAGGGTTTCAGGAGAGCCAGGTGCATGGAGGACTGGGAGAATTCAGCCCAGAACTGTTGCCTTGAGGAGCCCATGAAACATTCAAAACCAGATATTTAGGGGTGCCTGGGTGGCCTCCTTGTTTCACCTTGGGGAACTTGAAAATTTCTTGGATGATGGGTTGCCTTTCAACAGCAGGGAAATGGAGACTTAGAAAGTAACTTTCCCAGGATCCCTTAGCTGGTGTGTGGTGGGGCTAGGGTTTGAACTCACATCAACAGAATGGATTTGACTCCTTATTAGTGCCTGACACATAGAACCAAACTTAATGTCTTAATATAATATACAAGATTAATAATGCCTATTACCTTAATCCTGGTCAGACACTGACAAAAATTATTACCCAAGTCAACTTTTCTAAAACATCATTTTTTTGTTTGTTTGTTTCATCAAAAGAAGCCATTTGTAGAAAAGGTGAAAAAAAGTGTGGTAGTCATTCAGTCTTTTCCCCTCCTCCCAAACACACACACACACACAATCTTTATTATATCACTTCTGAATTATGATTTTAATTTAATATACATAAGAAAACCTTGCAAGTATAAGCAGGCTTGAAAGACTAGTCACAACTAATTCAAACACATTAGCCCAAAAGACACCAAATAAAATTATTTATGATACATCAGTCATTCTGTTTTTCTCATAAATCTTGAAACAGAAGCTAGTCTTAGTTTCTCATTTTTAATGTGCTTTCCTCCGTTGAATTGTGTAAACATTCCAAAGATATAAACATCTCTATATACAAAGAAGCAATGTGGTAGTATGTGTGACCTTACACATTTTTCCCTTAAAACAAATTATGATAAAGTTGCTTTGAACCTGCTCTTCAATTCTAGAAGGAAGCGAATCTGAAAGATACAGAAACCTAACTTAAGTGACCAACCTATTTTTTATTTTTGAAAATAGCATAAACATCTGAATTGAGCTAAGCTGCTTGGAAAAGTGGAAGGAGTAACTCTGTTGTCCCTAAGCTTTGTCAGCTAGGACGCAGACAGGAATTGCCAGCCCCAGGAAAAAAGAATAAGTCTAATGTAATGTCCCACATGCCATCAAGTTAGAGCAGCTCATCAAGGAGATTTAAACTGGTCCGTCTCCCTAGAAGATACAAAGGTTAATTTAATTATGACAATTTTTTTTTTTTTGCTTTCTTCTCTCCTCCCTCTCCCCTTCCCCATCACCTCTCTTTTTCCTGATTACTCCTGCCCCATATTGTTACCTATTGAATATTTTCAACACTTTTCTGATTGCTTCAGAGCTTTCATCTGTCACTTATCGATGCTTAGGTTACAGGGGTCGAGGCTTCATTTTATTTTGCATCATTTATTATTATTATTATTAAGATTTTATTTATTTATCTGAGAGAGAGTGAGAGAGAGCATGAGCAGTGGGGAGGGGCAGAGAGAGAAGGAGAAGCAGGCTCTCCACTGAGCAGGGAGCCGGAGGTGGGACTCAATCTCAGGACCCTGAGGATCACGACCTGAGCCAAAGGCAGATGCTTAACCAACTGAGCCACCAAAGTAACCTTGCCTCATTTATTAAAACATTTTTTCATAAGGAGCAGAGAACTCAAGTGATGTATACAAAGTATACATCTAGTAAGATGTATACAACTAGTAAGTAGAAGAGTGAGGATTCGAACCCAGGGAGGTGAAGCTCAGAGACCGTGCTCCTTTCCTTGAAGCTGCGCCAGCTCCCCAGTTTTTGTATCTGAGTAAATAACAATCAGTATAATGTGCTGAGCCTTCTAACTGTTGATGTGCATACATATTTATCACCCCATGTTCAACACGCAGCAACCTTGGGAAGTAGGTTTAACCACCACGTTTTGCAGACAAAGAAACATTGCGTGCAACGGACACTGCCAAGACTGCACAAGCTGGCACCCAACCCAGGTTTCATAGTTTGTATTTCAGGCATGTTTCCATCTATTACCTCATGGAAGGCCCGTGCCAGGCTCAGGAATCTCTCTCAATAAATACTTTCTGCTTGAACGCGATGGGTCTGCACACTCTCTGTAAAAGGTCTGCAAGAGCCTGTCGGGGTAACTAAGACTCGGGGAGTGAGGAAGCTTGCTGGGGTCACTCCGTGAGGAGGCTTCGGAACTAGGCTGCGAGCCCAAGTCCCCCCACAGCATCCCACGGGGTCGGGAGGTGGGGGTGCTGACCAGCTGGATGAGAGGCAAGCCGCCAACAAGAAAGGAATCCTCAGCAGACCAATTGCTAAAAAATGCAGCTCTCGTGCGCCCTGAAGTATCTAGTAGTGAAGTTTCATGATTGTCTGCACGTTACTTCCCGATGGTTCAGGGAGAGAGTGAGCAGATGTGAACCGTTTGTGCCTCCAGGTGAAAAAATATAGGAGGTCATCGTACTGTTCCTTTACATTGTATGCAGATTTGAAGTTTTTGAAATAAAAACTTGGCGAAGAAGGAGGGGAGGAGAGGAGAGGAGGATGGGAGGACGGGGAATTCAGGCGGTGTGCACTCACCCTCTGATTCTGCGGTTGCCAGGCACGGACAACCGTGGATCCTTCTACTGTCTTCCGACTATCAAGTGATTTATTCATTAAAATTGCTGAACTACAGGGGCACCTGGGTGGCTCAGTTGGTTAAGCAACTGCCTTCAGCTCAGGTCATGATCTCAGGGTTCTGGGATCGAGTCCTCCCTTGGGGCTCCCTGCTCAGCAGACCGTCTCCTTCTCTCTCTCCCTCTGCTGCTCCCCTTGCTTGTGCTCTCTCTCTCTCTCTCTAATACATAAATAAAATCTTAAAAAAATAAATAAAATTGCTAAACTACAGTATCTGTTTAGATGACCCTCACTGAAAAGAGTCAGTGTACTGGTACCTATGGGGATGTTTTAAAATTTATAGATAATCCTCAAAATGCATAAACTACTATCTTCTATTCAAAGGGCAGCTGTATTTGTCATAAATCTGGCAATGAAAATTTTGCTTCCTAATTAAATATATGATTCTTTTCTGTGTAGGCAGAAAAAGAAATAATGAAAGTGTTTGAAATGAGCTGATTTAGCAAGCATGAAATCATTTTGGATGAATTACAAGATTTAGATGCTCAATATTCTTAACTGCTCTCATGAAAATAATTTTGGTGGATTACTAACTGGTAGTTTTCTTTTCTTCCCATGTGCATTTAAAGACCAAAACATTTAAATACCACACAATAGAATTGAAAATTTATAGCCCAGGGTTGCCTGAATGGTGCTTTCTGGTTAAATGTCCTACTCTTGATTTTAGCTCAGGTTGTGAGCTCAGGGTCATGAGATCAAGCCCCGTGTCAGGTCTCTGTGCTCAGCATGGAGTCTGCTCGAGATTCTCTCTCCCATTGCCCTTCCCCCAACAGTCTCTCTAAAATAAACAAATAAGACTTTGGAAGGAAAAAAAATTATAGAACAAAAATCTCAATAGTCAGTGAAATTTATATATAAATTATATGACCTTTTAATTTATATTTAATTTATATTTTGTATATTTTAAAATTTATGATTGTTAAACTTTTTTTGAATAATAAAAGCTAGAAGGAAGGAAAAAAGTCAGTCTTCTTACTGATCATTTACCATTTGAATTGGATTTCCTTTAGGTCTTTTTAAAATTCATAGTGTTTGTTTTTTCTTATGTACATAGTTATTTATTCTCTATACTTTTCTTTGTATCTTGCTCTTTTTATTTTTGTCTTTTTAAAAAGATTTTATTATTTTTTTTAATTTATTTTTTTAAAATCTTTTTTATTTTTTTATTATTATTATTTTTTTAAAGATTTTATTTGTTTATTTGACAGACAGAGATCACAAGTAGGCAGAGAGGCAGCAGAGAGGTGGAAGCAGGCTCCCCGCTGAGCAGAGAGCCCGATGCGGGACTCGATCCCAGGACCCCGAGATCATGACCTGAGCCGAAGGCAGCAGCCCAACCCACTGAGCCACCCAGGCACCCCAAAAAGATTTTATTTTTAAGTAATTTCTGTACCCAACGTGAGGCTTGAACCCACAACCCAAAGATAAAGAGTCATATACTCTTCCAACTGAGCCAGCCAGGTGCCCTTATACCTTGCTCTTTTAAAATAACACTAAGTTGGAGCACATGTGGGTCAGTGGGGTAAGCCTCTGCCTTCAGCTAGGGTCATGGTCTCGGGATCCTGGGATCGAGCCTCACATCTGGTTCTCTGTTTGGTGGGGAGACTGTTTCCCCATGTCTCTCTCTGCCTGTCTCTCTGCCTGCTTGTGATCTCTGTCAAATAAATAAATAAAATCTTAAAAAAAATAAAATAACACTAAGTCATAAGCATTTTCAGTATTATTGTAGTTTTGAAAATATTTTTAAGGTAGGGGAAAATGATAACAAAATAACTCCAGACGATATAGAAGAAATCAGGTGGAGAGCAGGGGAACTGGATGCATAGAAGACAGGGTAGAATACAAGTTTTCCAAGTAAATACCAATATACCAACTGTATTTTTTCAAGACACAGAGTTTTTGACCTATATGTGTAACAATGGTTGTTAGAAATTTAAAGAAAATGATTTGGATCATTTAAAATGGGGGCATAATATTATCTTAAGTAGATGGACCACAATTCATATTCATTTAGATAGTTCTTCCTTATGGAACTTTTGAGTTCTGTTTAATTTTTTCCTCCTACACCAGTTTGTGTTTTGAAATATTTCCATGTGTGTTTGAACAATTCTCTGGTCTGGCTTGGTCATGAGTTGAAATAATCACACTTTCTTACTGTCCACAAGTTTATTTTTGTTTTTCTATATCATTAATAATTTACAATCATATCTGGAGACTAAATCCGCAGTGATTTCCTTTTATCCCCCCACTTGAGAACCCTCTCTCTCTTCTAGATCAGAAATCTCATCAAAATATAGGTTTTGCATTGGTATGTCCTATTCTTTTCCAGGGAAAATACAATGCCTGACATGTGTTCCACATATTTCTTGGCAACTTTATTTATTTAAGATTTTATTTATTTGAGAGAGGAGGGAGAGCACAGAAGGTGGAGGAAGGGAGAATCAGACTCCCCACCGAGCACAGAGCCCACCTTCACTTGGGGCTCGGTCCCAGGACCCTGGGATCATGACCTGAGCCAGAGTCAGATGCTTAACTTACTGAGCCACCCAGGCACCCAATTCTTGGCAACTTTAACCTGCTGTCTAGATCTATTTAGGGTGTAGTGAGAACATTCTGGGCTGGACCATGACCTGTCATTGTTGTCAATATGTGTGAGTGACAAATGCCCCGTCCCTGGGGATCTTCATATAAATAATAGTAAATGTTATTGTAAACTTCTACATGTATTCAGAGTCCTCTTCCTCCAGGACTGTGGTCAGCTGGGTGTGAGACTAAAAAGTTTGGTCCCTTTCAGCCTGTGTATATTAACACACGCAGAGAGCTGAACCGGGTTCTCGGCCACACGATGTCTCCGTTCCCCTGAGCCGACAGAGAAGGCTGCCTGGACTTTCCAGCCTGGGTTTCGGCAGCTGCCGCCCTCTGCACCCTCCCTCTGGCGGCCCAGGTGGCCTGCCCTGGTCTCCTGTATGCTGAGAAGAAAGCGCCAGGACCTCAACTTACCCCACAGCAGCCACAGCACTGACAGTCCCCACACAGGGTCCCCAGGAGGCCGTTGACGATCTGGATGACACAGAGAAGCATCTGGATCCCTCCTATGACCAGCAGGATGGAGAAGAGGGTCAGATTCCAGGGCACCACATTGACAGGTTCTAGGCATTGCCTGTACAAGCTCTCATCCTTGAGGTAATCCCTGTTGGGGACAAGGAGTTGAGAAAGGAGTTGTAAATGTAATGTAATGTAAATGCAATGTAAAATGTATGCAGTACCTGGGCCAGAAAGACACCATCATGATTTTCCTTTTGTAATACTTTCCATCCCAAGCACAAGGTCCCTAAGAAAAATGTCCCATAATAGGCACCTGGGTGGCTCAGTCGGTTGAGTGACTGCCTTTGGCTCAGGTCATGATCCTGGAGTCCTGGGATCAAGCCCTGCATAGGGCTCCCTGCCCAGTGGGGAGTCTGCTTCTCCCTCTGACCCTCCCCTCTCTCATGCTCTCTCTCTATTCTCTTTCTCTCAAATAAATAACATCTTTTTTTTTTTAAAGAAAAATATCCCATAATTACAATTTTAAAAACAACACCTAACATATACTATGTGCCAGCCAGACCCTGTTTTAAACATTGTACACATATCCATTCATTTTTTAGTTTTTAAAGGCCTAATTCTAGCCAAATTGTGAATTTGATTCAACTATATTTTTGTTAACATGTGAAGATTTAGTTACTTCCTTAAAATTCTTCAATTTCTTCCTTAAAAAATAGGAAGAAATCATCTGCTGCCTTAATACATAGTTTATGAAACTTTGAAATAGGAGAAACTGCAGTATCTTTATAAAATATATATATAAAGAGTTCAATGCAATATAAAGGGCATTGTGTCTTGAAAGAGAAATATGAAGTATATTATCTTTAAGACACAAAGAGGAGGAAAGTAGGTAAATGTGGATTATTATAATTTCTTCTCATATTCTTAGAGCTACAAATTGGTCTCTCCTTCTTCCTTCATGTATCTTCTATCCTTTCAAGGACTCAGTGGGAAACTCCATCTGGCTACTAAATTAACATATACCATATTGTTTCCAGATCTTTTTGACGACTCCTGTTCCTGACAGATTTAAAATTCTCATTTTAAATCCACTCTGTATTAAGATCTTCAGAAATCTTTGGAGTGAAGGAAGATACCCTGGAGTTTAATAGAGCAGAAGGGATAAAGGCAAGATGAGGCATTTTGCTCTTGATTTCAAAATAAAACATTGTTTGTAGCATTGATTCACCTTTCCATAATTGCACAGTTCTTAGCTGCTCATTAGCCATGGGACTTGCGTCCTTATTATAAAGTGGGAATAACATCAAGTCGTACGGCTGCTGTGATAGTGACATGAATCAATACCAGCGAAGTGCTTAGAACAGCGCCTAGCATGTAGTAAGTGCTCAATAAAGCACTAGTACTGTTACTATTTTACTTAATCTGAGCAGTGTGGTCTAAAGGAAAGAGCCTGCTATTTTGGAGTCAGTTGGGCCTGGGTTTGAATGAGAGCATCTTCTCACTAGCTGTGTATTCTTCATGCGAGTCTTACCCCCACCCTTAGCATCAGTTCCTCATTTATAAAATGGGCTGAGAACAACCTCACCATTGTGAAGACTCATGAGGATAAGGTACCTTATGTATTGTACAAAACTTCCCTTTTTAATAACTTATTTTTTAGAACTCTTCTTTCTGTTCTTCATTTTTCTATGCAGTCCTCTCTGTCTTTACAATTTTCAAACTTGATTACAGAAAGTCATAAAGACATGGTATTTACCAGGCGCATTCTAGAAAGCAAGGATTCTAAGAAGTAGTTGGCAATCCCCAGTTCTTTCCCTCCGCAAGAGTCTGTGCAGAGATGGGACGACAGCGCCTCCTGGCGGTGAGATTGGTAAAATGCTCATGGGGGCTCTTGAAAACAAGGGTTGAGTTTGGATACCTGGAGAATTCTTTTCAGTCCCATCTCTGCTGCTGCCTTCCGGCTCACAAACCACCACGAATACCCATTCTAGACCCTTCTACTCTCCTCCCAGATTCTCAGGCTCAGAGTCTCTGAGATTCTGGCCATGACTACTCAGTGCAACTCTCCGACCCCAGGAGAGAGGTGGCCCTAATTTTTCATGGCCCCAGAAGCTAATCATGTTTCCGCATTCTGTGAAGCAAGGAGACCTGAGTCAGTTTAAAGCCCCTTAACTGGAGTTTTCAAGCATCTCATTATTTAAAGGCTACTAACACCTGAGCGGCAGCAATCCCATCCACATCCAGATAGAAAGCCATGGGTTTCCTGAAATTCACTTCTTGCAAGCAACAAAGGCAGCAGATAGAAGGAACAGGGAAGCCCAAATGCATTGCCCGAGGTGCTCTGCCTGGCTTATTCAAGGGGCTACATCTTCCAGAACAGACTCCCCGATGTTTCTCCTGCCCTTGGCTGGCTTTGGTAGCCCTCCTGTGCTTCTCAGCACTCTGTGTCCCTCTGGAACAGAGCCCCCAGGACCACGTGCTGCCATATCTGTCCATGTGCCTGTCTTCTTTCTAGGACCATACACCTACAGGGGCAGAGACCACTTTTCCTATGTCTGTCCCCAGTTCTTGCACAGGGAGTGGTCAGTCACTAACAGCAGCTGTCATGTCCTGGTCCTGCCCGTGCAGAGCCCTGGCCTAGCGGGTTCACACCGTCCTTCTCAATTCTGCAAGGAGAGGCTATTTTACTGCAACAGTGCTGCGCATAAAGTAGCCTCCCCGACATATTCACTGAATGAACGAAAATACGCAGATTAAGAACTTGAGTCCAGTAAGCGGCAGTGCCTGGATTCGATCTGGGGTCTATCAGACTCCACAGCCGATGTTCTTCATCATTACACAACCCTCCCCCCACCGCCCCGCTTGAGTAATTAATTATATCCCTTCGGTATATTTGCAATATAATGTATTTGTGAAATTTGATTTATACAATATATTTACCATAGCATGTCAATTAAGATTTACCTATCCCATGGTAGAAAGAATATTCTCTTTGGACCTTCATGTGGGTGGTTAGAAATTAAAGCACAAAATCATTATGAAAGCATAACATTTCAGAAAGTTCTATTGCATAAAAATGAATTCTGTTCGCAGTCATGAGTTCTGTTCATGACGATGAATAATAAGGCAGAATGTTCAGCTCACAGCATGTGGCAGTAATGGTGCCAAGAGCTTTCCGGACATCAGGTTATTTCCTTCTTGCCTGAACCTGTGAAGCAGAGCTTGCTGTCACCCTTCCTTGACTGAAGATCACACCACCGGCAGGTGGCAGGGGTGGGTCTGGTCCCCAAGTCCAGTCAGGCCAAAAGCAAAGCTGTTTCACATCCCCGAGTGTTGCCTCCTCCATGAAACACCCCATCTCTCTCGGTCAGTGTGGCTTTTGGCTCTAGGGAATGTGTTCAAGAGCAGCTCAGGGAGTTCCTTGCTGATGAGGAATCTTTGAAGTACAAATGCAGATGGTCTCAACTAAAAGTCCAGGCAGAACCTGTATTGTACTCTCTTCCATGTTTTTGGTGTGAGGGAGCTCGCCTTACCTCACCTTCCCTGGGGAGCGTCGCAGTCCGACTGGGCTGGTCGAGTACTGTGCTTGGCCATTTCCCTTATCCCTCCCCAACTGCTAACTGTCCTTGGCAGTTCCTCTGGCTCTCCCTCCTGTAGCTGCCCTCATGCCCGATGCAAGCTGCTTCCCGTTCAGCAGCTCAGGGTCAAGGTAGACGTAGCCGATTGTCTCAGAAAGGAAGACCTTGGATGGGAGGAGGTCCTACTTCAAAGGAAGCCAAGAGGGTGTATCTCAAAATGTCCTAGGTTTCCTTTTCCTTCTAGAATGCTTCTTTAGTATGGTTCTTGTGACAGAAAAAGTTAACTGTCTTTGCTCTTTTAATATGATCGCCAACAAAATTTTCTGAGGAACACAACAAAACAGGCTATGTTCTATGGCATTGAAGAGTCCTGAGTTTTGTGCCGCAAGTTGGAAATCTCAGAGTTCACCTTAATAACTTCTGTCTTGTCTCCTCATACTTCATCCTGATGATTTCATCTCAGACGGTCTCTGAAATCTGTGTCCTCCTTTTGAACCCCAATTCCACTGCCTTGCAGATGTCCATAA
Source organism: Mustela erminea (assembly GCF_009829155.1). Lineage (NCBI taxonomy): Eukaryota > Metazoa > Chordata > Mammalia > Carnivora > Mustelidae > Mustela > Mustela erminea. The sequence goes on from NC_045614.1 coordinate 145,246,905, forward strand.
TCCTATCTGGATTACTACTCCAACCTCTTACTTTTCTCTCTTTGTTACTGAGTCCTTGTTCTTTCTCCATATCACTGCCATCATGATCACCCTAGAAATCCACAAGTGGTGATGGCATGTCCCACTTGAAGTCCTCTGCTGGTCCCCAAGGTCCCAAAGGTCTGGCTTGCCTGTCTGTTGCACTCCCACGTGGTGTCCCCTTCTGTTCCTCTCTGCCACATTCAGCCTGAGCTTCAGGCTCACAGTGATGGGACATTCTCTGAGCATGTCGCTCCTTCCCCTGGTTGTCTCAGGACCTGCTCTTTGCCCTGCCTGAAATGTGCTTCTCCTCCCTCTTTGGAAGACACATTTTTGTTCATCTCTCCAAACCAGTTCTCATCACCTCCTCAGAGAAATTTCCCTCGCACTCCTCCGTTTCATCCTTTTCTGCACGGTGAGGGTCTGGCAGGTACGGGCACCCTGACTAGCCCCCTGCTCACTGGGGCAGGAGTCACACGTCTCTCCTACCCTGCTCCATGTCTGCGACAGGCTTCAGCGCAAACTAGCGTGCCGACCAAGTGTTTGTTTGCTTTTTAAAGTTCTCCTTCTACTCAGGACTAGCTATGGAGCCCTGGGAAGATTAACCTTATTGAATTACATTTTTGTATCTAAGGATAAGAATTCTCCTCAGATTTATTAGGAAGATTAAGTGAGATAATGCATGCAAAACCACTTAGCCCCTTAACGTTAAGGAGAAGGAGGAGGGGGGAAGAGGAGGAGGGGGAGAGAGAAAAGGAAGAAAGAAAGAGGAAGGAAGAAAGGAAGGAGTGCAGTGGCTGCCACTGCCCTTCGGTGATAAGGAAAGAGCGACAACTGTCCCGAATCCTTCTGCGGGAGCTCACGCATGCAAGTGATTCCTCCGTTCTCCTCACTGGTAACTGTGCATGTGTGTTAGCCTGCAGCTACAACAACAGCTGCTGCCATGCCTACGCGCTGGAAACCCCTGGATAAGAAGTATCCAAACCCCTGGATAAGAAGTATCCACTGGGGCAGAGGTCCCTGAGCTACGCTAGATGGAATCTATAATTTGCACAAAAAGCAGAGCCCGCAAATCAGTATCACTCGCGTTCTAGAGAAGACACTGTAACTTGGGCTCAAAGATTGGATCTGAGCTTCAGTCACTAAGAAACAGCATAGCTCAGGGCAAGCTGCATGTCCTCTCTGGGCTCAGCTTTCCTCCCTCTGAGGGAGACTTAATCCCACAGGCTTTTTATAAGCATCAAATGAAACACGTGGGCGAGAGCACTTTGTTTACCAGAAAACACCGAGTGGCAGAGATTCAGTTATTACTGAAAGAAGATCAGGATGAGCCCCGGCAGTCGGAGGGAAGGTTTAGAGCTGGCATGGGAGATCAGGTCATAAAGGGCTGTGAGTTCTTGTCTCAGAAGACAGGACACAGGATGTAGGAGACAATGGAATGCTGAGGAAAACCAGCCAGGTCGCAAAGAGGATAAAGTGTGACAGGCTCCACCTAGAGCCCGCCCCCCCCCACACCCCAAAAGCCCTTCCTGTGCCAATTGTGGCCTATTTCATGCCTTGTACAGAGAGAGAGGACTTGTACCTTCTCTGGGATTAAATGCTAAAGTCAGGGCATGAGGGAAAACAAAAACCAACCATGGGTAGTCAAATGACCTAAATATTCTACGAATTAAGTGGAAAGTGTAGTATCCACGGGCTTTGTTATAAGCCCCTACCAGCCATATTTACTCACAGGGTAGTTTGAAGTCTCTGCGTAGACCTCATGGGAGGCAAACCTCTCTCCTGTCACGTAGAATTATCAAAGCCCGGCCATGCGCAGAGGAGGGTGCAGAATTCTGAAATGCTCCTGCTTGCCCACAACGTCACCTCTACCCTGTTTTCATTATTAAACCTCGGTGATCTGAGACCAGTTCATGAGCCGGTCAGTTGTGAGGCGAAGGCATGATGACATATAGGAAACCGGACATCACCGGGTAATGGGGAGGCGGATGGCAGTGATGTGCGTGGAAACTTGCTTCACCAGAAGGACAGAATAGTTTGAAAAGTACTTTCCTGTCCTTCCCCCACACTGGCATTTCCTGTGGCGGCCCACAGGCCAGCTGTCACTCTCCTGACCTTGGGCATCCATCCCATTCCCTCCCAAGCAGGGAGTGGCTGTGCCCGCAGAGGGTGTGAGGGCCTAAGGCCATCATGTTGCCTTGGGGGGGGACCATGGGGCCCGGGTTGTGTTTCCTTTCTCCTTCCTTCGTTTGGGACCGGAACTTATCCTAATTGACTTTAAGTTTGGCGTTTATGTAACAATAAATAGAAAAGAGCTTCCTACCGCACTGAGGCTATGGCTAGAGATAATAGTAGGAGTGGCCTTGAGAGGAGACAATCTGGAGTTTCAGAAATACACCGCCAGGAGGGAGAGAGTAAACTATCTGGTGAAGAACCTCAGGAAATGGATCCGGTGTCCGATTTCTGTGCTCATGCAGGCCAATCCCAAGGCAGTTGGACATTTCCAACAGTCCTCTGCCAGAAAAGGGGGCAGTCCACAATATAATCAATGCCTTCGGGAATCCCTGCCTCTGATGAGGATACTAGAGGCCTGGACCCTTGTGTAACTCTCGAGAATGGCAGGGATGCTCTCTTACCTGAAGCCCTTGTGGCCCGTATCACCACCGAACCAGTGCTCTCTGTCTCCCTATCGAAAGTCTGCTCTTGTGGGACTTTACACTCTCATGGAAATCAATACATAGAGTGTTCAGATTTCTTTAGGCAAGGACCCATCCTCCCCGTGAAGCAGGACCCCACAACCACGTTTCCTGACCACCTCGGTGTGCATCAGTCAGTGTGCCAGGCAGTGAAGAACAAAGCTGAAATGGTTCCAGCCCTCCCAGAGGTTGGAGGCTGGTGCAGCGCTGCCTTGTAGACCATCGGTGATGATGGAAATGCCCTGTATCTGTGAGTGTCGATGCAATTGCTACTAGACACGTATAGCTGCTGGTCCTTGAAATACGGCTAGTTGATTGAGAAATTTTTAACTTTATTTCATGTAAATGAATTAAAGTTTGAACAGGTACATACGGCTACTGGCTACTGCACTACACTGTGCAGTCTGTGGACAGAAGGGTGCGTAATACAGAAAGACTAGAACTCAAAGTCAGAAGACACGAGTTGGAGCTGCCTTCTGCCTTCAACCACCCGTGTGAGTTTGAGCAAGCCAAATTTAGTACGCCTGCCTTGGCTTACTAAACCTTACTAAACTTACAACCTCTTAGGGGTGCTGAGAGGAGTAAATTATAAATTGGCGAGGAAAGAAATTCTTTATCAACTGCAAAGTTCCATGAAAATATGAAGCGGTATTTTAATGTGTTCTGCTGACATGAATTCTCCTGAAGAATCTGCAGTATCTTCCATGTCATTTTCCATAAACTCGCACCTTAAAAAGTTGTTTGGTCAGAGAGCGTTTGGGGTGTTAGTGAAAGACTTTGCGCCCTGTTACTGGGTAGTCATTCTTGTTTTCTGTTATAAGATTTTCAGAGGATGCCACCATGTTCTGTTTACTAATATTACGAGCTGCCTCGTGTTGCTGCTTGTAAATGTCTGAGTGTTGGTCGTGGCCCTGCAGACCCCCTTCTCTCAGGCCAGCTGAAGCACCCTCTCTTGTTATGTCTCCTGGCATCTGATGTCGAAAGCTCAATTAGAGGTGAGATCTTGGGCAACTTCTCTCCTGCCACACTCCGGCTCTGCCTCAGAGGAGTAAGGCGCCTGAAACTCGTCAGAAGAAGAGGACGGGACCTGTGCAGGGCTCCCCTTGGGCCATTTACCTGCCTGTGCCCCTTGTGGGGACACAGGGCATTGCAGGATGTACCTTACCCTTCGTGGAAGGGGTAGCCCCACGTGCTGTTGCCCATGAGACACTTAGGACCCTTGTTGATTGAGATGGCGGAGATGACAAATGAATATCCAGCACCCAAGAATCCAATCACAGCAAATATTGTGGAGGTGAACATCTGAAAAAGAAGGAGAGAGACAGGCAGGTTCTTAAGTGTTCCCGAGGTTACCCCCAGCACACCTGACTGTTGTTGACCATGGGGACTCCAGGGAAGTTAGGGGTAAGAGCCAGTCTTCATAGTAGGTGGGGCCAGTGGGGTCTCCCAGAAGGAATTTTGGTATCTTGTGTCCCCTTTTCTTCCCCATCCCCATATCTTTTCTTGCTCATGGATGGCTGACATGCTAGTTCTGGTTGATCCCTTGGAACCATGGTTTTTAACTTTATTAAGAAAAGACTCTCCTCCTAATCTCCCTCCTTCTCAGGGCTAATATGAAAGGCCAGCCTATTTAGACAGATTTTTTTTTTTAAATACATTTTTAATGTTGTGATTTTCTTTTTTCTTTATAATTTTTTAATAAACATATAATGTATTATTAGCGCCAGGGATACAGGTCTGTGAATCGCCAGGTTTACACACTTCATAGCACTCACCATAGCACATACCCTCCCCAATGTCCATAACCCCCCCACCCCCTCCCCCCCACCCTGGCAACCCTCAGTTTGTTTTGTGACATTAAGGGTCTCTTATGGTTTGTCTCCCTCCTGATCCCATCTTGTTTCATTTATTCTTTTCCTACACCCCAAACCCCTGATGTTGCATCTCTACTTCCTCATATCAGGGAGATCATATGACAGTTGTCTTTCTCTGATTGACTTATTTCGCTAAGCATAATACCCTCTTGTTCCATCCACGTCATCACAAATGGGAAGATTTTTATTTCTTTTGATGGCTGCATAGTATTCCATTGTGTGTGTATGTGTGTGTATGTATATTTATATATTTATATACCTCTTCTTCTTTATCCATTCATCTGTTGATGGACATCTAGGTTATTTCCATAGTTTGGCTATTGTGGACATTGCTGCTATAAACATTTGGGTGCACGTGCCCCTTCAGATCACTGCATTTGTATCTTTAGGGTAAAAACCCAGTAGAGCAATTGCTGGATCATAGGGTACCTCTATTTTCAACTTTCTGAGGAATAGACAGATTTTTTAAAAAGATTTTATTTATTTATTCGACAGAGAGAGAAGAGTGGACAAGCAGGAGGAGCAGCAGACAGAGAGAGAGAGGGAGAAGCAAGCTCCTAGCTGAGCAGGGAGCCCAATGTGGGACTTGAACCCAGGGCCCCAGGATCATGACCAGAGCCAAAGGTAGATGCTTAACTGACTGAGCCACCCAGGTGCCCTGAAAGGCCAGCCTCTTGCGGCACCAAAGATTTTTAGAATTGGAAATGACCTTAAAATTTTTTGGTCTAGTCATCTCACTTAAGCTAAGCCATAGCAGGGTCCTATGTCATTGGTAGGCTCTGCTCAGGAGGAAGAGCAGAGGTCCTGGAATTCTCCTCCTGGGCCCAGTTCCATTTCTCAAGGTCAAGAGTTTAAGTGCTTCTCTTCCATGTGGTAGCAGCCTTTAAAAAGCTGAAGATATTTTATATTTCATATGTTACATCTCTCCACTCCTTCTACCCTCCGAAAGTTTTCTCTTTGGGTTAACAAGCCCCCAAACTTAAGTTCTTTTAAATATCTTTGTATGACAGGGATTAATTAGTAAGACATAGATGGTACTAGTATCTTTCTTTTTGTAATTATGAAAGCAAAATAGAATTATAGACTATGAAAGGCAGGAAAAATCCTAAAGCCCATCCGGGCTAACTCCCTCAAAACAAATCAGCAAAGCAATCAGGCTCAGAAAGACAATGTCCATTCTGAATAGTCATTAGAGGGTAGCATAGAAACATTTTGGAAATGGAGGTGGAAAACGATCACCTCTCTCACATTGGTCCCATGAAGGTGTGGCACAAAGCACAAGAGTTTAGAAGTCGGCAGGCTCAGGCTCCGGTCACAGCTTTGCAGCTTTTCTCTGTGTGGTGACTGCGTTAGGGACGCATCCCCAGGATCCTAGTCTTCCTATTTATAAATGGGCATGATAAAGCCTGACCAAAGGTCTGTGGAAAATTAGATGTGATAACCTAAGCTAAATGGCAGGTACTTCCGCTTCCCCGCTTCTGTGTATTACTAACAATCTTATCACAGAATATATTTGGGTAGGAGGGTGGGGCGGGGGTGGGTTTGGGGGTGGAGAGAACCTGACAGCGCCTGCCAGTTGGAATCTGTGTAATAATGGGAGTTCCACTTCAGCTGTATTTGTTTTCAAATCCTATATTAATGTATTTTTGGTGCAACTTTCCAAGACTGAGCTCTCGCTCTGGGCGCCTCATGTAGCCTTGTCTGACTTCTTATGTCAAACTGACTGTCCCCTTCTTCATCTCTTACCCCCAGTACCCTGGACTATATAAACTTCTACCATAGCACAACTCCCACAATGCATTCCTATATACCGTTTTATGTCTGTCTTGCCCTGAACCACAGCATGAGCTCCTTGCACTCATGGGCGAGTTATCTGAAGATAGGACATTGCTTTATCCTTACCACCATCTATATGGTTTTTCTCCTTCCTACCTTTTCAACACTACTTGTTGGATGTTTTCAAAGACCATGGTTTCATGTTACTCGTTATTTAAATTTTTCCCTTCATTTTTGTGTCTAGTCCATTCTCACCATTAGGAACATTTGTGAATATAATCTAGGTCAGAAGCAAATGAAAATGTTGGCCAGTTTATCATGTTAGAACAGGCAATATCTTCTCCAAAAGATGTCTAGTTGAATGATTTTGAAAATTGCTGGTCTATCAAGCTAAATGGGTTTCACTCCTGTTTTACTCCTAAAACTCTTCGTGACATGCTCAAGTCTATGAGCCTCCAAGAAGAGGATACACTATGTATTCTGGAATATACACAAACTTATTAGCTCTCAGAACACCCCTAAAAAGTGAGGGAATTGCCTTAGAGCTGAGTCCTTATTTTATCTACCAGGCAAGAGGGCACTTCCCTCAACACTTTATTTGGAACAACTGAGTACTGCAGGAGGAAGGCATTAGTCAGGAACAGCCCAGCTAATGTTAGCTGACAGAATGGTTTAAAGAAAGCTTTCTGGGGGCCCCTGGGTGGCTCAGTGGGTTAAGCCTCTGCCTTTGGCTCAGGTCATGGTCCCAGGGTCCTGGGATGGAGCCCTGCATCAGGCTCTCTGCTCAGCGGGAGCCAGCTTCCCCCCTTCTCTCTGCCTGCCTCTCTGCCTACTAGTGATCTCTCTCTCTCTGAGTCAAATAAATAAATAAAATCTTAAAAAAAAAAGAAAGCTTTCTGAACACAGATGTATTAATTATTCTAGGAAACTAGACCTTATTATTTCTACTTCTGAATGTTATAATTAATGATACTTTTAAAGGGCATTCTGAATGAGCACACCTAGTGTTTACAATTGTGGGGATCAATACATGTAACTGCAAGAGTAGTGTTCAAATACTTCCTTTGTCTTTTGTGAACTGAGATTTGTAAACTGAGTGAAATTTCCATGGATAGCGCCATATGTTGTATCCAAACTTCATGGGAGAGAAGAGAAGATGTACTATGGGAAACTTTTGATGGCTCAAAAGGAATCTTTAGCAGTAGCAGAGACATAGATGTCAAAAAAGCATGAATACATTTAAAAATAAATGAGTGGGGGAAACATCTTACTTCAAAATCACTGTATTAAAATTTTATAAAATGTGATTAAAATATGTGGATGGCATTCAAAGTTTGTATACTAATGTCAGTCAAAGAGCTTTTTTTGAAGCTTCTTTATGGGAAAATAAGAGATAGTTGTTTGTTTCTTTTTTAAAGATTTTATTTATTTGACAGAGAGAGCGAGAGAGTACAAGCAGGGAGAGTAGTAGAGGGAGAAGGAGAAGCAGGCTCTTTGCCCATCAGGGAGCCCGATGCAGGACTTGATCCCAGGACCCTGGGATCGGGACCTGAGCCAAAGGCAGACGCTTAACTATCTGAGCCACCCAGGCACCACAAGAGATAGTTTTATATTCAGTTTTGCCTTTTGTTTGGGTAAATATGGTGATTTACAGAGTTTTCCAATCTCATTGGAATCTATAACTTTTTTCCATGCGTTCTTGCAAGAACACACTTGGGGAATTACTGCTCTAATTCTTAGTGACATTCTGGCTGGTTCTCTGTCTCTGAGCTACCTCCATGCTCCAACCAAATCCCCTGTTGAGTTAGACACAGGCGATACAACTCTAGGAATGGCCAGAATGTTCTAGTACAGCAACTGAAAACTTAGACTCAGGGCAGTTTCTTCTAATGTTACCTCTTGTCCTTTCAGAGTGAGGCTGCGCATGGTCTGGAAACATTTGTTGACATGCAGTTCTTTGTAACAGACTGAATTGTCTCAATGAAAAATGGATTCTGGGGCACCTGGGTGGCTCAGTGCATTAAAGCCTCTGCCTTTGGCTCAGGTCATGATCCCAGGGTCCAAGGATTGAGCCCCGAGTGGGGCTCTCTGCTCAGCAGGGAGCCTGCTTCCTCCTCCCTCTCTGCCTGCCTTTCTGCCTATCTGTGATCTCTGTCTGTCAAATAAATAAATAAAATCTTTGAAAAAAAAAAAAAAGAAAAACAGATTCCATGATGAAAAGTCTCTGACATCTTAAAACTGGTTAAAAGTCTTCAAAAGTCAGAATTTCCACTAAATCAGTGATTAAATATTCTTATAATTAATTTTTGTGAAAAATATCTCAAAAGCCATCCAAGGCAATCATCTCACTTTTTAGCTAATAGAAATAGCTAGCTCCCTTCCACGATAATCTTACATGCTTTATTTCATTTAATCCTCTCAACAACACCTGTGAGGTGAGTAGTAGTTTGAATGGCATGGGTTCTCTCACAAAAATAAAAAAAATACATAAGAAAGAAACCCAGTTTTTGTTTACTTGACATTCTGATTTTGAGTTCTAATTGCTAGTCAGGAATCATTAAGCTACTGACTAAGAATACAAAAGTATCTAAAATTGGGAAAGACTGTATTTCCAGGAAGGCAGTTGGGAAGTCTGAAGAGACCAGTGTTCTAGCCCTCAGCATCAGAGAGGCCCCTACCTCTCTGGCCTCAGCTTCCTGTGGAAAACAGAAGAAGGCGGGAGAGCAGGTCTAGAAGGTCCCCTCAGCTAAAACGACCCAGGATTTCAACATCTGCTGACTGGTAGTGAGAGGAGAAATCTGACTCATGCTATTCCTGCTGTGGAAGCTGAGTAAAGGATTTTAAATATCACTCCTGGAACGTTTTAGCAGGCAAATATTTAAAGATACAGAAAGCAAATACAAACATACACATTCTTCGTGTTAGGCAAGTCTGAGTAAATGAAAAAACAGGTTAACATAAAATATCAACTGGATAATATTCCCTTTACAAGGAGCCCCCATTGCAAGGCCCTCTAGACCAGTACTGTCCAATGGAATTTTAATGAGAGCCATATATGTAATTTAACACTTTCCAGTAACTACCTATTTAAAAAGGAAAAACAAAAACAAACCCCCAAAACCAAAAACTCTGAGATTAATGTTAATATATTTTAACTCAACATATTAAAAAATTATATCAATACATAATCAATATAAAAATTACTCATAAGATAGCTTCCATTTTTTGCACTAATTCTTTGAAATCTAGTGTGCATTTTTGACTTATGATATATCTTAATTTAGGTCTGCCACATTCTACCACTCAATAGCCCCATGAGAACAGTGGCTATCCACACCGGACAGCATAGTCTAGAATATCTGAAAACTGATTTTTGGTAGTAAAAGTTTAAAGAATGCATGGATCTAGTCTGCACTGAATTTATGACTATGGTTACTATGGTTAGGAGACAGGAACACAGTGACTGTCAACTGAATCAATAGTGTTTTATTTCTTTACAAAACTGTCTGAAGGAAACACGGAATCAAGTTACAACTTCAGGAAGCTACAGGTGGCATGTTCTGATTTTGTATCTAGATTTGAAATAACTTGCATTAAAATAAAGAAAACAAGCAACCCAAACTGATTTTTCATAACTTTCCCAGAACGGATGAACCACAGGAAGCAAAGTATATGTCACTTTGCTTTCAGTAATTCCACATTCAGAAGTCTTAAAAAATAATCAAATTCACTCCTCAGATATTATCACTCTGGAATAACTTTATGATGGGTTTCATGATAAAAAATTTTTCATGTTGAAAGCAAAGTTGTTGGGGCATCTGGGTGGCTCAGTCAGTTAAGTGTCTGCCTTCAGTTCAGGTTATGATCCCAGGGTCCCTGGTTCGAGGCCCGCATCTAGCTCCCTGCTCAGTGGGGAGCCTGCCTCTCCCTCTGCCTGCTGCTCCTGCTGCTTGTGCTCTCTCTCTCTGACAAATAAATAAATAAAATCTTTAAAAGTAAAGTTATTGAACCTCTGAAGCTAATACCACACTATATGCTAATTGGTAAAAAAAAGTAAAATTATTGAAACCAAGTTGAATATGTGAGGGTAGACACTCAAATTAGGTGTTATGTGAAGTAAACAGGCAAAAGGCCTGGAAAATCTCTGGAAGGAGACACAAAATTGGGAATAGAGGTAAACTTTAGAGAGAATGGTTGCCAGATTTTAGAGTCAGGACTGTGAGGCTTCCCTGGTAACACTTTCCCTGGCCTGGATGAATAAACAGTAAAGAGGGGGCTCTGCTGTGCAGTGGTCAAGGGCGCGGGTTACAGGCAGATTGATCTGGGTCTGAGTCTTGCTTTCTCCCTTTGACCACGGTAAGTTCATCTTTCTAAGATCTCCTGTTCCTCTTTTTAAAGACAAGGCTCAATAAAAAGTACCTGCCCAGGGAGATCATAATATGTAAGCTAGCCTAATAAATAGTAAACAGGGAATCCAAAGTACCTATCTCTACAAGATCAGATAACCCCCCGGGTGGGGTAGGCTATTAGATAGTGTCTAGTACTTCCCTGATAGGATACCCAGAAACTTCTTTTGCCTACTTCTAAGTTTTTGGTAATTTCCCATGACATTAGCAAGCCCTCGATCAATGCCATTATTACATTGTAATATTTTTATTATCATACCCTCACACACTCTTACTTTCCACAAATACCGAGATCGTAACACTGGGCAGAAAAATAACAGGTCGACTCCCAGCACACACATTCCGTTCCCATAGCTAAAGAAATGGGTTTATGTGTATGCTGGAAACACTTCCCCAGAAAAAGGAGATTAAAATGCCCTCGATTTCAGCATTTGTCAGCTTTAAAACCTTCCACTTTGCCAGGTTCTGGAGATTAGAGGCTGTGGGATTGGACCCTAGCTCTGCCACAGCTCACTCAGTGTTCTTGGTCAGAGGCGTGTGGAGTTGGCTGAGCCAGATGGCAGAGGCACAGGGGCCTGGGAAGGGAAGAAACCTGGGAGGTTTGGGGACATAGCTTTCAGAGACTTGGGTAGTAGCAACATGTCAGGGAAACATCTCTGATGGGCATGAAGGTTCCTCCTTAACAATTATCCTGAGATATACAAGTATTACCTGAAGCATTTTTTTTTCCCCCTTGGGATGTTAATGTTCTGTATTTTTGGCCTTGGCCAGGCTTGGGAAGGGGAGAGTACTGGGGGCATGGGGTGGGTTGCAGCCGTCAGAAACTTAACTTGCCTGCACCTCAGTTTCCCTATGTACAAAACAGGCAGTTTAATGCCTAACTCAAAGGGCTGGTGTTAGAGAGTTGGGCCAGATAGTATCAGTTTGGAAATCACCTGAAATCCCTCTTGAGCGTTCATTTGCTTCATTCATTCCACAAGCATTTATGGAGGATCTATGTGTCCTCACTGCCCAGCCCCCTGGTGTTCCTCTCCCCTTTTGTTTACTCTAATGCTGGCACCAGCTTCCCCCACCCTCGGACGGTCTTGTGAAGGGACATGTTCAAACTGCTATCATCCATTTCATAGCAGAGGATTTTGAAGCCTAAAAAAAATTTAGTGAAGAAATAGGATTCCATATTTTATTTCTTCGTTCAAGAGAATCTATTATTTCAAAAGAACTGTCTTTCTTGAATCCCCGTCAAACTGGCCATCATGTCAAGAGTCCGTGCTTCCCGTCTCAGGGTTTACTTCAGAAGTGCTCTCACAGGAGGTGCCCCTAGGGGGCACTGGTGAGCCAGGCACAGAAGAAGTGCTTCTAGTGACGGACTAATTTAAGAAGTGACAAGATCCTCCTTGGCAATAGGACCGTCAACCATCCGGCCCTGCCTGTGGGTGGGGTGCGCCTTTATCTACCTGATATGCTTTAAGGATGCTGAAATGCCTGCCTGCGCTACCTTCAGTTCTATTATCAGAGAGTCCTTTGAGTCAAGGCCAAGGTCTTCAAAAGGCTCTTAATAAAGTACAGACATAACATGAATGAGTGGCTAAAATTAATTAGCTGTTCTATGGACTCCGATAGCTTTGTTTTTGTTTTTAAAGCCCAGAGACCTTGACCCTCCCCCCCCCCAAAGATAAACTGCCAGGAGGCCACTGAAAATCTCTTGTAGGGGAGGAAGAGGATGAGACCCAAAAACAAACACAGGTGTGGGTTTTCAAAGCCCATTTTGGAGGTCACCCTCATCTCAAAGCTTCTGTCCCCTTTCTGGGCTCTCGTGTAGCTTAATTTTTTAAAAAATATTTTATTTATTTATTTGAAAGAGAGAGCATGAGCTAGCATGGGCAGGGGGGAGGGGCAGAGGGAAAGGGAGAAGCAGACTCCCCACTGAGTGGGGAGCCAGATGCAGGACTTGATCCCAGGACTCTGGGATCATGACTTGAGCTGAAGTCAGATGCTTAACCCCAGGGCCCTCATGTAGCTTAATTTATTTAAAACAGTGCAGACCTTGAGGCTGGGCTTCTGGCTTGCTCTGCCTCAGAGGAGAGCGGCTTCCGTCTTCTAGTTTGACCATGAAATACTGGTTCAGTGACCTCAAGATTTTTTCCAGCTCATTGTCTTTCTTTATCTCTGCAATTACCATATCCTGCTGCTACTCTTTATCGATTATTATGCCCTGGTTTTATGTAGACCCAGGGAAAGGGAAGAGAATGATGCAACTGACTTCTGAAAAGTATTCCTGAGAGACGTGTAGCAAAGAAGGGAGGGGAGAGAGAGAGAGAGAGAGAGGCCAGGAACCAAACGAGAGCAAGGTTGTGGAGACAGGAACAGGATGTAGTCCCACAGCCCTTGGCCTAGTGTGTGTCTGCCTCAAAGGACTTTGTACCCAGCTGGATTTTCCAAACAGTGTTCCACAGAAGCCCCATGGTCCTTAAACACCTGGAGGGGAATGCCACCAGCCTTTGGAAAAATAATTCGAATCTTCAGCATCAGAGTACTGAGTAAAATATGCTGCAGCTTTTCCTTCTTGGTCTGACAAAATGTTTGTAGATTCCTTTCTTTAAAAATGATTATTGCTTAGGGCTCCAGAGCCTCAGGACATTAAGGAAACAGAGCTCTTCAGCAGAGGCATGAGCTCAGCGGCCCTGAGGGGGAGGGCAGAGACCCGAAACAAAGGGCTCAGCCGTGTCTACTGCAGGCCAGCGCTGTGTCAAAATGCAGGCCCAGGTCAATTTTGAATTTTTTGAAAAAGAAGTGGAATATCTAAATACTTCTGAAAATTTCTCCTTTTTTTTTTTTTTAAGATTTTATTTATTTATTTGACAGAGAGATACACAGCCAGAGAGGGAACACAAGCAGGGAGAGTGGGAGAGGGAGAAGCAGGCTTCCTACTGAGCAGGGAGCCTGATGTGGGCTCCATCCCAGGACCCTGGGATCATGATCTGGGCTGAAGGCAGATGCTTAATGACTGAGCCACCCAAGTGCCCCCAATTTTTCCATTTTTAAAAGTTGGCAGCTGAGTAGGAACCAAACCCCAAAACAAGAACTTCTGCAGGCCACCTAGTGGGTGGCCCGTCTCTGGTCCCAGGTGGCTGTGGCTGGCTGCCTTGTTTTACGGTCTGGCAGAGCAGGTCCTTTGATGGGCACTGCTCTTCGGGTGATCAACCAATGGTTTGGAGAATTCATCCTCAACCCAAGCCAAGGGCACCTCTTCCATGGGGTGTTAGGGAGCCCAGACAGACAACTTGAACTGGGCAGACCACATGGTTCAGATTTGATTAACTCAGCTTGTAAAAACATGACTTTTCTGCTTTTCTTTGGAACTTCACATAAATCTAATTAAAAAACAAACTATGTACAATACTTTGAATATTATTTCCCTTTTCCTTGTAGTTCTGTATAAACCCCAAAACAAAAATAAACAAACAAAACCCCTTGTTTTAATTCTGAGCCTTCTACTCAGCACAGAGAGAGAGAGAGAGTGAGAAAGCACAAGGGTGAGGGAACAGCAGAGGGAGAGGGAGAAACACGCTCCCCACAGAGCAGGGAGCTCAACATGAAGCTCAATCCCAGGACCCTATATCACAATCTGAGCTGAAGGCAAACACTGAATCAACTGAGCCACCCAGGTGCCCCTGAGCTGTTAGATTTCTAAGCAATGGCATTTTTCCTTTTCATCCAATTCCTTAATTGCCAATTTTTAAATTTTATTTCAAATTCTCATCTTCAGGGGTGGCTGGGTGGCTCAGTGGTTAAGCCTCTGCCCTTAGCTCAGGTCATGATCCCAGGGTCCTGGGATCAAGCCCCACATCGGGTTCTCTGCTCTGTGGGGAACCTGCTTCCTCCTCCCCTCTCTCTGTCTGCCTCATTGACTACTTGTGACCTCTGTCTGTTGAATAAATGAATAAAATCTTAAAAAAAATTCTCATCTTCAACTTATTCTCCAAAAGGAGGGTAACAGGATTATATTTCAAAGGGCAAATGAGTTATAGATGTCTTCCTTTCCTTTATAATTAATTATATAAAAATATCATATATAAAACACATGTTACATAACTATATCAAATAAATTGTGGTTAATTTTTACATCTCTGCTTTTAAATGTTATAATAATCAATGCTAAGAAATGATCCATGCTTACTCGGGACACATGATGGTGTTAAAAATGTAAGAACAGGGCACCCGGGTGGCTCAGTGGGTTAAGCCTCTGCCTTTGGCTCAGGTCATGATTTCAGGGTCCTGGGATCGAGTCCCGCATCAGGCTCTCTGCTTGGCAGAGAGCCTCTCTCTCAGTCAAATAAGTAAATAAAATCTTTAAAAAAATGTAAGAACATTCTCTTTGAATGATCTTTGCACATAAAAAAATGTAACCATATGCCCAGTACATTAGCTTCAGCCCTTCATACGTGCTCAATCAATATTTTTTGATCAGACAAATATTTTTTGATTGAACAAATGAGCAAATACTAATGGGAAAGAAATGTTAGAAATGATTCTATTTTGGAACAGATGGCTACACCTTCCCTTTAGAAATTAAGGCAAGTTTGTATAATTCATTATTGGGGTTCACAAATCTCCTAGATGAACAATTGAGCCTTGGAGAGTTAGAGCGAGAACAGCCTTATTCATTAGCCAGCCAGTAATTCCAGTTCATCCTTCTTCATTTTTGCCATACAGTGTACCCAAATTCTTAATATCTTTCTTTAAGTCACCTCCTTATTAACTTATATCCTCACTATGAGTGGCGTGCTAGAATCATTAACAAAGATAATACAGTCTTACTGCATTTTTAGTTAATGTTGCTTGAGTTCTGGGATCCTGAAACGTGTTCTTCCTTTGTTAGAAAGGGAGAATATGAGGGGTTTGGGATGGCTTATTTCCAGCAAAATTTGAGTTTCTCTTGCTCAACTCAAAAGGATTGAAGGAGAATTGACAAAGGAATAACTTTCTATGTTATTGAAAGGTACAGCGCACCTGTGCTCCAGCAGAGCTTGTCCCGTATTTGGGAACTTCTGATCTAGTTCAACGTCCTTGTTTTAAAGACCAGTAAAAGGGAGGCAGAGGGCGGTACAGTGACTTGCCCAGGTGCAGAAATGGGACCTGACCCCACTTCTCAGGCTGCGAGAGTGATGCCAAATCTCTCTAGCTGACCTCCTAAAAGAGGCATGAAACAAGAAACAGAAGTCCTGAGGCAAAATCTGGGCACTGAGACAGTGAAACTGGCAGTGGGGTAGATGGGGAACTTAGGGGGCTTTTGAGGAGGGGCTGTTATCATCTGTCATGCTGCCCCACTCCCTTTACATATGAGATGACTCAGGGCCAGAGAAGGGGAATGACTTGCCCAGGGTCTGGAGGCCTCTCAGCGGCAGAGGGAGAGCTACAGCCCTCACCCCTGCCTTCCATGCCTGCCTCCTTTACACAGCATGACTCCAGTTCTCTGGTGCTGACATCCCCGACCCTTTGCAAAAGCTAAAAGGATGCTCACACCCTGTGAGTATAAGGGCTATGGTAGTTTAACTTTTATTATTACTGTTACTTTCACCAGCAAGACGTCCATATTTCTCCATGCCCCAGTGCCCTCCGGAGCTGGTGACCGCCTGGGGTCGCTCACTTGGCCCCACACCCACGATGCCGAGCGGGGAGCGGTGCACCCCGGGGTCATTCCCGTGGGGGCGACTGCCCCTGGCCACTTACCGCGAAGCGCTTCCCACAGCTCTCGTTGCCACAGCACCCGCAGCAGTCATTGTTCTTCAGGCCCAAGAACACCAGCGCGGGGAAGATCATCTGCGGGAGAGAGAAGCACCTCCGTCGGGGTCGGACCCGGGGAGGGAGAGCCTGCACCTGCCCGGCTGCGGAGGCCTCACGTCCAAGCCATCCAAGCCGTGGGCCCCGGGGACTGAAGGGCATGAACTTACAGAGCTCCACTGGGTAGTCAAGTGTGACTATCTAGGGTCCATAAGGCCTAACTGCAGCTTCGGTGAGGCCAGATTTCAAGATCTGACGCCCTGAGTTTCCATTTACATGGTGGGGTAGGATAGCAGTAAGAAACTTTCCTCTGGGGTCCTGGGTGGCTCAGTTCTGCCTTTGGCTCAGGTCATTATCCCAGGATGCTGGGCTCCCTGCTGGGGGAGCGGGGAAGCCTGCTTCTCTCTCTCGCCCACTCCCCCTGCTTGTGTTCCCTCTCTGGCTGTCTCTCTGTCAAATAAATAAAATCTTTAAAAGAAATAAAAAATGTCCTCATTTGTTCTGAACAGTGAGTCTCTAAACTCTACTAGAAAGGAGGAGTAAGTAGATCATTAGTGGATGAATGGAAGAGAAATCCAACAACACCTCCTTCTCTTGGTAGTTTTCAGTCCTTCAGTTTCCCAGAAAGTGTGTGTCTACTGCCCCCAGCACTATCTTGTTAGAAGACAGAAACTATGTAGCCCTCAGTTTGGTCGGTGGGATTCAATTTATCCCTGAGAACTGCCAGCCCAATCTTGGGAATTCATAACTTAATAAATTTCGTGGAGATGTCCTGTCAGGACCTAATGAAGAAGGAAAAAAATAATAAGGCACTGACTTTTCAGCATGCCATGTTTGGGCTCTTGTTAGTAACTAAAGATCTTCTTGTTCGAAAAGTACCCAATTTTAAAAGGATTCTGCAAAAATCTTTGGCAGGATTTTAAGGCATCCCTACTCACCAAGACCCCGCTTCCTAATATTCCTCCGAAAAACCAGACCTCGTCAGAAAGGTGGTCTTTGTTGTCTATCACTTTTCCTCCAGGAAAAAATAACAGGATGTTAGCCAAAAAGCCGAACAAGGCAAGGGGGATGAGAGTGCCCCCCAGGCACTTGGCGCAGCCTCCAGTGCACATGTTGGGGGAGGTATAATATAGGACTTCGATCAAAGGCACCTCACTGTCCCCTTCACAGGGTCTCTTCAAAGTTATCGGCGACAGCGTCCTAGGAGTTGTCCCCAGTTTAATCCGTATTTTGGAGTGGAGAACCAAATCAGTCTGTGAGCTTTGTCCTTGGAGTTGCTTCTGCTTCTCAAATGAGGCAGAACCTTGATGGCAAAGGACATTTATACATTCTCCCTGACCCGAAGTCTTTTTTTTTTTTTTTTTTTTTTGGACTCCATAAATGAGATTAAGTTCAGAGCAATAATTTTGCCATGGAGACCAATAACCTCTGTTAATAATCGACCAGCACAGGCAAGACACACATTGTTGCAATCGAACACAGGGCTGGGACAAATAGCATTTTGAACTTCTGCGCCTTTAATCTGACAATGCCCCTGCCCAGATATAGAAATATTTCTCCCAGGCTCTTTATAATCACTGGATAATTGAGTTACATCCTAAAATCATGTCTGGTGAGTGTGTAATGGTCTACAGTGTGTGTCTTTTTCTTTTCCACTGAAAGCCTGGAATGCAGAAGAATTATCCTAAGAGCTTCTGTTTCCCTCCATATAGAAGTACCAGTTTGAGGGTCTGGTTGGGTATCACTGAGTTCAGCCCTATAGGGACTTCTTAAAGGATCAAATCGGAATGATTATTAATTTTATTGCTTGACTGCTCTATTTTTGTACTTGTCCCTTCATTGCATTTTATCTTCTTCGTTACCTGGTGTGATGGAATTAGCAAAAACAGTTTCCTCAATGAGCTTGTTCAGTCACATCCTCCACATAGGAACCAAATCCTCTGTCTTCACAAATGGGAAGGGAAAGGGAGAGGGGTTTGAGGAGAGGAGAGGGAAGGTACCAATAAATCTATCAAGGGGAAGTCAAGCAGACGAAGTTGGAAGAGCCCTCAGTGAGTACCGGGAGTTGTCAGAAATACTGGAAATTTCGCCAGTTGCCAGAGGCATGGTTCAGTTACTCATTTGCTTTGTGTCACTTAAGAAGGCCTTGGCGGGGTGCCTGGGTAGCTCAGTGGGTTAAGCCTCTGCCTTCAGCTCAGGTCATGATCTCGGGATCCTGGAATCAAGTCCCACATCGGGCTCTCTGCTTTGTGGGGAGCCTGCTTCCCCCTGCCTCTCTGCCCACATGCGATCTCTCTCTCTGTCAAATAAATAAATAAAATATTTACCAAAAAAAAAAAAAAAAACCCTTAAAAAAAAATGGCGGCCTTGGTGGTGCCTAGACCCAGCTCTACAGTATGCAAGGAACAAGTTTGGTGCTGGTTGCCGCCAGACCGTGGGGTAGAAGAGGGAGCCTATTAGCTCTCCTTGGAGAGTCTAGAGGTTAGATTTAAGAACAATAGGGAGAATTTTATAGAGGGCCGAATTTTAGCTAAATAAAAAGCAAGTAACATCGTGATCATGGTGGGAGCTACCTGTTCACCCATTCCCAGGGGAGCAGGGGGCTGCCTTCCCCCAGAGGTTCAGGGGCTGTTGGCAAGGGAGGCTGTGGTCAGGACTCTGGAAAAGCTGGGCAGGATGGACGCTGAGTTTCCTTCTAAAGATTCTTTGAATTGTGTATTGGTCGCTCTGTAAAGATCCTTTCTGAGATCTCAGAGTTGGGGTGAGGAGACAAAAGCAAATGTTTCTTGAGCACGCATAATATACAAAGCACCAAGGAGCACTTTCAATGCTCCTCAACCTCCTGTGAGGAAGATGTCAGGCCCCTCTACAAGCGAAGATACTCGGGTTCAGACAGATCATTCCAGTGTAATAAGGCAAGGAGCTAAGATTGTTAATCAAGAAAACCTGTTGCCCAAACTGGGGGTGTGGTCTCCCTCATAGGTTTAGAAATTAAAAAAAGACGATCTTTTCAATACAAACAACAGAAAGGCCCAAAGAAAGGCTCTATGTGCCTTTCTGTTGTTTATATTGAAAAAAATCATCTTTTTTAAATTTCTATGGAAATTAAAGTCTAAAGAAACTTAAAAGAAAATTAAAGAAACTTAAAGAAAATTAAAGTCTATGGAAACTGTGGGACATACTTCCTTCTGAACAACAATTTTGATTTTTTCCCCTTATTACCAGTAACTATTTATTTAGGTAAAAAAGTCAGATATAAAGACAAGCAGAAGGAAGAAAAGGCAAACCAACTGTGTTTCCACCACCAGTGGGTGAGGACGTCATCCCCTTGCTGGTGGGGGCTTTCTGACACTCCAAGCAGGTGCAAATGAGCT
Source organism: Mustela erminea (assembly GCF_009829155.1). Classification (NCBI taxonomy): domain Eukaryota; kingdom Metazoa; phylum Chordata; class Mammalia; order Carnivora; family Mustelidae; genus Mustela; species Mustela erminea. The sequence continues at coordinate 145,266,830 of NC_045614.1, forward strand.
TTGCTTATAAAGCACCAGTTTTGACAGGGAGCCTTGAGAATAATCCCAAAGAGGAAGATAAGGTTCTAGAAATGTAAAACTTGAATTAATCATCACAGATGCCACCTTGAAGCTAGACAGCTCCCCACTGGGATCTGGACAACTTCTTTCTTTTGCCAGGGCCTTTGGCCCCTAGAATTTCCCATCAGGTCATTTCAATAACACTGGTCAACACAGCCCTGATGTCCTAGACTTTTCAGAATAGCAAGTGGGGTTGCCAGCCTACACTATCAGAGAGAAGAGAAAGCAAAGAAAGTGCACCACACTTCAATAAAAATGAGATGGATTTTTTTTAAGGCAGGCGAGGGGCCAAGGGGAGTGGAGAGAGAATCTTAAGCAGACTCCACACCCAGCCGGGCTTGATCCTATGACCCTGAGATCATGACCTGAGCAACATAAAGAGTCAGACCTTTAGCAGGTTGAGCCCCCCAAGCAACCCAAAATTAGAAGGATTTTTAATTTCTAAGAGTTTTGAGAAAGCAAGACTAATAAAACACATGTTTGAACATCTAATTAATAAACTTAACAGTAAGCCAAGGTAATTTTCTTACAGAAGTTAACCCATTTATTGTAGACTAGTATTGTTTCAAATAGTGGGCCTTCTACTGGTCTTTCAACTCTGCCATTCCTCTGATGGCTGACTCTATGGTGACAGCAAAAGTGGTGTTGTAGGTCCAGGCACCACGAGCTACCACTTTCATTGCAGGAACCACAATGCCAGCTCCTCATAGCTCATCTTTTCCTGTTGGTTTTGCCACAGAGGGAGCAAGTGTACTCTGGCGTGCTGGCTTACTTCAAACTTCCTCACCATTTTCCTGAAGGAAGCACCATAACGGGTTGCAAACTAGTTCTCAGCCCAGAGAGTCCTTCCAGAATTTTTAAGAAGTTTTGGTACATGAGTAATTGTGAGGGAGAAGCCTGAGGTCATTTATTTCCTGTGTGAAGAAGGGGAAACACTGACAGTCACTCTCCTGGAATGCTTTGGCCATCCAAAACCTGGAGGGTGACTAAGTCATTTATTGTTCAACTATTAATGGTACCTTTAGACCTGCAAGTGGGAAGTGGAACACCTAATCTGGAGAAAGGGAGGAAGTAGGGAAGGGAGGCAGCAAGGGGTGGGGGTCACCAACAGACTGCTCTAGGCACTAGGAAAAAAAAAAGTTGAGATTCTGGCAATCGTTTTTGTGACTCCCACTCCTTGCTTGCTCTCTGGCTAGCAGTGAAGCCCTTAACCCGAAAATGTTAGCGCCCTCTCTTTCAGAGACAGCATGGAGAAGGAAGCTGAGACTGAGCCCCATTTTGGATCCAGTCCTGTAAGAAGACCTCAGCAGTGAGAGCAGATAGCAGCTCTGCAAGGGACAGAAAGACAGTAGTGATCCTGACAGAAAGAAAAGAAGAAGGCAAGCATGATGGGCATTCTGACTGTCACCTTCTGTGATGCAGGCAGTCTGTTCCTGAGACAACGGAAACAGGAGGAGGAGATATTTTCTAGGGGACTCTGATCACCTGTGGGGGCACACATACTACCTAGGTGAAGTTTGCTGCTGTTTCTCAGCCTGCTAAGCTTCTTTGCCCTACAAAGGATGAAGGTGCCACCAAGGTGTCAATGCTGTCCTAATAAACCAAAAAAATTGGGCTGATTTTCTGCCCTCAATGGGATCACAATCGCTTACAACAAGACACAGTAGAAATCATGCATAGGGGTTATAAAATTCACTGCTTCTTAGCGGAACTGGAAGAGGCTCTTCCATTTCTCTGAAAGTAGATCACTCTCATTTATTCAACTAGCCCATCCGGGAGAAGATGAGGAGTCTAGACACCCATATTCAGGTGTCATAAAATTTAGTTCTCTATCTTTGCTTGCTTATATTATTAGAACAGCTTCTTAAAAGTATTTCCAAGAGGAGGAAAAAGTAATAGAAAATAATAGTGGGCATTGCATGTAACAAGAATTAGGTCTCTTTTATGAAACTTCTGTAACGTGCATATAGATAACGGGTAATGATGTAACATGTTTTATTTTCTAGAGGTCTCTGATGAATGAATAAAGGTCACAAAATAAGAATCAATGACTGAAGCCTTCAGAAGCTTCCCAAGGCCCTCATAGCTTAAACCCAGACCTCTCTGATTTGCCTTCCTGCCAAGTCAAGTTGACCGTCTCCTTACTTTCTTCTCTGCTCTCTTCACCTGCTTCCCTCTTCTCTACCTCCAGGCCTCATCTCCGCTGTTGCTCCTTCCAAGAAGCCTTGCTTTACCGGAAAAGTGTTTCTCAATCAAGACACGTCTGCACAAATCTAGGTAATACCAAGTTAAATAGATTTCTAAGTGGCATAACTTTTTAGGGCTTTCAATTGGCAAATGCATTTATAATTATTGAAGGAAAGTTAGGAAATGAAGCCTCCAGTCTCTCCAGAACTTTCAGTGGGCCCAGAATAGTTCCTCCTGAAGGACTAGGGTTCTCCACCACATCCTGGGGAGACTTGGAGCGTCTGCATTTCTCAAGTGTTTGTGAAGGAATCTGTGTTAGCAGGGAGAAGGCAAGTGGTCCTTTGACGGAAAGGGAGTGTGATAGAAGAGAAAGCTGAAGAGAGGATGAAGGATAATTCGGCGGAGTTGGGTGTACTCTGCAGGTGCTGAGCTGGGAGCCGGGTGGGGAGCCGGCCCAGCCTCTGCTGAATGGGCGATAGCTGACCTGAAGGAAGGCCGTAGCTAACCTTAAGTGGAACAGTAAACGCTAAAAACTCCAAAAGATCTATTGTCCTGGTTGAGATTGGACGATAAAAGGTCCAAATGGCCTGGAGAATTAGATGACACGGAGTCCCCCTCAGACTTCTCCGTCTCAGAATCTGACGAGAGTTGTCACCCAAGCTTAACAGGAACCAACTTTTACAGAGCCCTTGCTGTTTGCCAGGCCTTGGTCTGAAGGCTTTACGTTACCATTCATTTAATCCAATAAGGTTGGTATTGTAATTGTTGTCCCTACTTTAGAAGTGAGGAAACCAAAACATCAGTAAGTGTTGTTCTAGTTATCTGTCAATGTATCATAAAGGACTTCAAACTTTTGTATTGGAAACAGCAACCATTTTATAATATATCATGATTTTGGAGGTCAGGAATCAACTGGGTGATTCTTCTGTCCCAGGTGGTGTTGATTGGGGTTGGTCGGTCTTACACAGCTGAGGTGTGCATTGCATGGGTCTGTAGGGTCCATGAAGGGTCTGCTCACCTGCTAAGTGCCTTCATGGGAAGGGCTATAAGGCTGGGCTTGGTGGGACTCCTGTCTTCCCCCTGTCATCACGGGTTCTCCTTGTGGTCTCCGTAGCAGCATAGTCTGATTTTACCCAATGGCTTAAGGCTCCAAGAGATGAGGAGTGGAAGTTGCATTTTTATCCTATCCCCTTGGTCAGAATCATCACAGAGTCCTATTCTCTTACAGTGAGTGGAAGGGGCATAGACCTCTCCTGTCCATGAAAAGAGGATCAGAGGCTTTGTGGCTATCTTTAACCTGCCACGATAGTAAAGAGAGGATTTGAACTAGGAAATCTGACTTCAGCGACTCTGTGTGTGTGTGTGTGTGTGTAAGATTTTATTTATTTGTGAGAGAGAGCGAGAGAGCACAGAGGGAGAATGAGTGGGAGAAGCAGACTCTCCAGTAAGCAGAGAGCTCAATGTGGGGCTTGATCCCAGGACCCTGAGATCCTGACCTGAGCTGAAAGCAGATGCTTAACCGATTGAGCCATCTAGGAGCCCCAGAGACTGTGCTCTTAACTACTACACTATAAGGTCTCAATGACCCAAACTGGCATCGACTCTTCCATCAATAGGCGAAAGCTGTCTGCAAGGACTTAGCTTCAAATGAAGGGCCTTTCTTAGCTACAGGCTGACACATCTGGGTAATTCCCTTTATTTTATACAGGTAGACATAGCCTGAGTGGAGATTTGGATATCGGGATCTTGCAGGTGCCATCAACACCTAGAAGTCAGTATCTCTGGTTGTTTTCACAATCAGAATGAGCAAATGGACACATGCCCTTCCTCCTGACTCAAAGGGGGTGCTGTGCAGTCCTCTCTGACATAGGCTTCAGTACAAAAGGGCGCAGCTTGACCTCTCCGAGAAGCATGAGCCTTAACTGATAAATCCGTCCAAATATTGATTGGTTTTAGCGTTGTTCTGTGTCTCTATGGTTATAGGTAGAAAATTAACTTTCAGCAGGGACTTAGCCTCCATGTACTCTCCATAAAGCAGACCATTGCTAATTGAGGGTCCTCATCCTCTTTTTTAAAATGAAAATACTTCTCAAGCAGACTAAGTTTAGAAATCCATGTTATGGTTTTTAAAAGGCGGGGGCCTTTCAACACATTTGTTCTTTTATATTTATACATCTGACTTTATAAAATTATGTTATTCTTTTGGTCTGTGCCTTTGGATAGGTATTTCCCCAATAATTTTTAGTATTATATTTCTTCAGTCATATTTGCTGTTAAAAAATTCACACACATATTAGAAAGCAAAAACAAAAACAGAAAGAAGAGAAGTGAAATTTGGAAAATTACACTGAGAGAAACTGGCCGAAAACATTTGTCAGGTCAGGTCAATGAGCGAAAATCATGTCAGTTTTAGCTTCATACATTTATTCTTTTAGCATCTTTATTTCTCCTTTATGTATCAGGCACTGAGCTGGGCACTGGAGATATGTTAAATGGACTGAGCTGCTAAGAAGAGGAAAAGAGATACTAATAATACTAAGAATAGGAAACACATCTAGTACTTTTTACATACCTACCAAATTATTTCTCATAGCAACTGTATAAAGAGGGTCCTATTATCAATCTGCATTTTGCTGATGAGGAAATCTGACACAGAGAGTAGCTTGGCCAAGATCTTACAATTAGTAACAAAAGCTAGGACTGGATCCCATGTAGCCTAGTGCTAAAACAAACAAAAAAGGTCTGTGCTCTCAACCCTGACTCTTGTTAATCAGAGAGTGTCAGAACCTTGTAATAACCAACTGTGATCTGTGCCATGGCACTGAAGAAGCCATGAAAGTATACATAGTAATAGCGGGATTCAGGTGGGGGAGGGAAGGCTCCTCTGGGAAGGTAATGCTGCTTTGAAACTTTGTTCATCGTCAGGAATAAATTTTAATAAAATTCTGTAGTTAATATTTCTTATACACTTGTTAGATTTAATTTCATCACTGACTCATTTTATCTTGACCAGGTCCCTCTGAGGCAGGTACAATAACTGTCTTTTTTATGTAGGGGAGGGAACTGAGGGTCAGAGAGGTCTGGAGCTTGCTGAAGCCCATACAGCTAGGAAGCATCAAGTCAGCCTTTGAACCCAAGCCTGCACACTGCTCATCTTAATGAAAGGAAAAGGCAGTGCTGGGGAAAATGAGAATGTCCACGTTGTCGCACTGCCCAAAGATGCACGCATTGACTTTAAGGACTGATTTCAAGCTGTAAAAAAATGAGCCAAGAGAGCAAAAAGTGTGGCTAAGACCAGATTCTGAGGTAGTGAAAACATTAAAACTAAGTTTTTTCCAGAGAGGGAAACAAACCATAAGACACTCTTAATCTCAGGAAACAAACCGAGGGCTGCTGGAGGGGAGAGGTGTTGGGGGATGGTCTCTGCGGAGGGTATGTGCTATGGTGAGTGCTGTGACTTGTGTAAGACTGATGAATCACAGACCTGTACCCCTGAAGCCAATAATACATTAGCTGTTAGTTAAAAAAAATTTACTACAAAAATACGTTTTTTGTTTGTTTGTTTTGTTTTTTAAATGTTTTTAATCATGGTATAGTAATACGTAACTTAAAACCCGCAATTTTAGCCATTGTTAAGTCTACAGCTCAGGGCTGTAAGTACATTCACATTATTGTGCAACCATCGTCACCATTTCCACAAATTTTCCATCATTAAAACGGAGTTCTAAAAGACAGAACTTAGAGTGCTGATCATACCAGTGGGCTTTCATGCAGGTTGGTTTTAACTTTCACACATTTTTTTTTTTTTAGCATATTTTTTGAGCCCTTTTGTATTGGGCACAAGAATGCTAACTAAGAACAATCCATATTTGGGCGTAGGCAGCTGGTGTGATAAGTGTTTACTCTGTGCTGATTTCAGTGGCCCTTCCCTGTCAGTCATGTGGTCCAGAACCTGAGTTCAAGGATAAACCTCACTCACTTGAAATCAAATGACCAGCTCCAAATCACAGAAAGTCAAAGCTAAAGCACACTGTTTTCTCTTCCATAGACTTTGAAGACTGAACTACGATTGCAAAAAAAAAAATTTTTTTTCAATAAAAAACAAAAACAGAAACAAAAAATCTTCCCACCTAACAATAGTGATTAAACCTAGAGGTACAGAATACATCCTAGAGGTCCTTGGAGGTCTTCAGGGTACCCAGTAAGGCATGAGGCACATTGCAGAGACTCGGTATTCTTTTCTATTGAGATTAACATTACTGCGATTACCTGTGTGTACATCGAAGCTTTTAGAAGAGTAAAGACCAGGGCATCTCGAACTTTAATGTATATGCGAATCATCTGCTGTCTTGCTAAAATGCAGATTCTGATTTAGGAGGTCTGGGGTGTGGCTTGAGATGCTGGGTTTCTAACAAGCTTCCAGATGATGCTGGTGGTCCTATCCTAGACCTCCTGGAGTCCTAGGACCATACAGTGAGGCTGCACACAATTGTTAGTATCTTTATTTGGGGCTAAATAGATGGCCTCCCTTTGACTTCCTACTGCCTTTGCCCTTTGTGTATTTCAGACAGCTGCTACTTGCCCTAGTAAACTTCTGTTCTCGAGACGGTCACCGCCAACTGGGGATTTCAGAAGGTTCTGGGACTGGAAGAGAACTCTCATCATTCTGGCTGGTGCTGTTTTCTGCGTGCTTTAAGGCAGTAGTTCTCAAAACCTAAGCCCACTAAGAATTCATGCTGAAGTCCACTAGGAGGGCACTCCTACTCAGCGATCTGTCTTCCTGCCTTACTCATGCACTCCCTACCGCATTCTATCACTGTTGTTCCAACACTTTTCCACATTCTTCCGAGCACTGTCTTCTTCCCCCAGGCCCCACTCCTTGGCATGCTGTAATCTCTCCTCTCACTTTGTGGAAAAGAGGCCCCACTTTCTCCACCCATCTTCCTTTTAGGCTTAAGGTATTTTTATGCCAACATTCCCTCTTCAGCCCGTATTTTATCCTTATGTGATTATCCATTCGTTTCTCTGATCTTTCTCATCAGAAAGTTAATTCCCTCAGCTCCCTGCTGAGTAAGGAGTCTGATGTGGGGCTCGATCTCAGGATCCTGAGATCATGACCTGAGCCGAAGGCAGATGCTTAACCAAATGGACCACTGAGGTGCCCTTATTTTATATGTTTTTAAAAGTTTTTATCTATTTTAAGAGAAAGAGTGTGCATATGTATGCGAGCACAAGCAGAGGGAGGAGCAGCGAGAGAGGGACAAGCAGATCCCTACTGAGTGGGGGGGGGGCCTGAGATGGCTCTCAATCCTAGGACGCAGAGATCACGACCCAAGCCGGAGTCAGACGCTTAACTTGACTGAGCCACTCAAGCACCTCTGAATTTGTGTGTGTGTGTGTGTGTGTGTGTGTGTGTAAGTATGTCCCATGCAGTTTCTGGGAGATACTCATACTAAACAATTACTTTTTGTTTACGCAAAATTTGGATTTAACTAGGCAGCCCATTTTTTATTTGCTATCTGGCCACCCGACCTGCAATATGAATCTCTGTGAAATCTGCACTCTCACATTCACTGAATGCCTGCGACACTGGGCAGGCCACACATGCAACCACGGACCCTGGTATTCAGCTCACCTAAGGCTGAGGACCAAGCAGAAAAACAGACTGTGGCTGGCTGCAGCTGGGACTGAACGTCCTTCCCCCGTGGCTCACAAGTTCTTTCTCATTCCCAGGCCCCTTTCTATGGTTGTTTCAATTAGAGCTGACAAATGGCTATTTTTATTATTTTAAAAAATTATTTAATAATGTTAAAAAATTATTAAAATATGGCTATTAAAAAAACTTTTTAAATAAAAAGAATACTCTGATTTTGGCTACTTTAAATTTTGGCTATTTTTTAAAAAACTATTTTTCTTTAAAGAATTTGATAATTTATTTGACAGAGAGAGATCACAAGTAGGCAGAGAGGCAGGCAGAGAGAGAGGAGGGGATGAGCAGAGAGCCTGATGCGGGACTCGATCCCAGGACCCTGAGATCATGACCTGAGCCGAAGGCCGAGGCTTAACCCACTGATCCACCCAGGTGTAAAAAAACCCTATTTTTAAATACAAAGAATACTCTGAAAAAAATTATGTCTTTACTTTTTATTTTTGTTTTACAGGCAACTGACCATGACGTATCTAAAGACTACTTGTGATGAAACTGCTGTTCATCTGTAGTCACACCATTAAATGAAGACTTTCTCCTTAAATTTCTATGTATGAACAAACATGATTGTGGGGCTCTGCATTTTAAAATGTCCTTTTTCTTTAAAAAAAATTTTTTTTTTCTTTCAGGAAGGGAAAGCAAACGAAACAAGATGATGTCTAGGGATTTGCTTCAAAATAGTCAGCCACTGACATGGCTGCGTGTAGAAACACACGGGCTTCGGCCAGGGCTGGGAATTTGGTGGCTGGAAAGTTTTGATGGCTGCTTGGGGTTTGCTTTACTATTCTTTCTACTTTTATCCATGTTTGAAATTTTCCATGATAAAGAGTCAGAAGGAAGGAAGAGGGTGTATAAACATATAACATAGCTAAGACTATTTCATGTGGTAGAATCAGAGACTGATACAAGTGGAAAGTCATCTAGCCCAAACTAGTTATATTGTAGATGACATGAGGGAGGTCTGGTGACATAGTGACTAAATCAGAGCCACACATGCAGCACTTGAACAGAGAAGCCTTTGAATTCCATGTCAGTGTTTCACACGGGTCACATTACATTGTATTCTTTAATCTCTTCTGTCTCATATATCATCATTTTACAGTCATCAAATGTTTGGAAGCTATTTTTAAACAGTTGTGTTCTCTTGACTCTCAAAGGGAATGCATGAGTTCATTTTTCTTCTCTAGAGAAAGATTTAAGGAAGTTTACCAGCACTTGAATGTAATATAACAAAACACACAGACACACAAATAATGAGTGATCAAAATGATCTCAAAGGAAAAGTTGGTTCAGAAACTCAAATAGTGGGGCACCTGGGTGGTTCAGTGGTTGGGCAACTGCCTTCAGCTCAGGTCATCATCCCAGGGTCCTGTGATGGAGCCCCGTGTTGGGCTCTTTGCTCAATGGGGGGCCTGCTTCTCCTTCTCCCTCTGCCTGCTCCTCCCCCTTCTTGTGCTCTCTCTCTCTCTCTGTGACAAATAAATAAATAAAATATTTTTTAAAAAAGGAACTCAAATAGAACAAGGACTAAAGAATTCATATACCCTAGAAAGCTGTAGGATCGTGAGAAAGAAGAAAGTTGCCCACAACATCTGGAATGGATTTGACTTTCACAGCTAGATTTCAATGCTATTACAAGGTGGTCTGGTGCTCATGGTGTCATTTTGCTCTCTTGTTGGACAGAAACAGTCTTACAGACATCTATATCAGATGAGGTCGCTCTCAGACCATGGCTGAGAAAAAACAAGGTCACTATATAATAAAAACCAATAAGCATTCCCCTTGCTCGCTGACTAGGTGACTCTCTAGTCTGTCCTTCCTTCAGAATAGACCTGTTGGGAGGTCCAACCGTAGAACTGCCTCCATTTTCTGACAATCCAGAAGAAGCCCCTGCTGCTTTTGACCTTCCCCCCAAATTACCCATGAAGCTTAAATTCTTTACTAGCTTCTTTCTGACTCCTTCTTACTGAGACACCCCAGGTTTCTCCATGTGTGTGTTCCCTTCACAGCAACCCATAAAAAAAGCCCCAACTTGTTCAAGGGATTCCCAGTGGTCTTTGTCCAAAAAACATTGATAAAAGCAAAGCCAATTATCTGTTAGTGCCATTTTTTACATGAGACTATAAACAGTATCAATAGAATGCGTATCTTTTGGGACGGCTGGGTGGCTCAGTCGGTTAAGCGTTTGCCTTCAGCTCAGGTCATGATCCCAGAGTCTTGGGATCAAGTCTCACATAGGGCTCTCCAATCAGCGGGGAGCCTGCTTCTCCCTCTTCCTCTGCCTGCTGCTCTCCCTGCTTGTGCGCACACTCATTCTCTCCCTTACAAATAAATACATAAAATCTAAAAAAGAAAAAACGAATGCATATCTTTTTGTTCCTTGGAGCGTGCATGTGGGTGTTCATTTGTGGAGTATTTGGGGAGGGCAGTAGTAAAGAAAGGCTAACTTTATGGTGCTTCCCTGTGTCAGTATCTTTCAGAGTGAAAATCACTAGTTACAGACAACTAAGAGTGCCCAGAGTATTTTCAGGTGTGATAATGTGTTTTAGTTGTGTGTTAAGTTTTGTTGTTTTTGTTTTGTTTTTTCTTTTTTTAAAGCACTTATCTTTTAGAGATAGACACTGAAATCCATCCAGGAGAGAAGAAAGGGGGTGGGGTTGTGGATGGGAAGACTGGTCATAATAATCAAAGCTGGGGGGGATGAGTATAACAGTTCATTATGGTGTTTTCTTTACCTTTAGAATTTTTCATAATGAAAAATAAGAATAAGAAGATTCCTGGGGTCCAATTGCCCATCTTTGTTTCCTGTTTGGGGAGCCCCAAGGCTAAATAAGGCTATGTCTAAATATGTTGAGAATCAGGGTATTGGAATTTAGTAGAGGATTCCAGAGCTATCTGTGGGTGTGGAAGTGAGGCAAGGACAGACTTTTGAAAGGTGTTGTCCAAAGGCATTTGGATTTTCAGGGAGATTTTAAGCCAAATGCACTACAGCTGTAACATCCATCAGATAGGGTTGGGTAGCCAGGGATGAGGATGCAGGGAAGGAATGTGAGATGTGAGAACACAGCAAGAAGGTCTGGAATGGTAAGTGAGAGTTTAAGCCTGGAAATATTCCTTTAGTCGAGCCTCGCATGCTTCAGATCCTATCTACTGCTGAGGTAGGGGTTCTGGAAGGTTACTTTGTACTGCTTGAGTCACAGACTCCAATCATTTCACTTTTCTTAAGTTGGATATCCAGATCTCTAAGGTCTGCCAGTTAAAAATCAAATGGTATGTTTTTGAAAATAAATTTTAAAATTTCTCTCCCTATGAATGGGTTTGCCTTCTTTTACCTCTAAATGGTTATGGAAGAAAGGAATAATTCACTCATTCCAAATACATTATTGAGCTCCTGGTATGTACAAGGCACAGACCTACATGCTGGAGATAAATGACACCAGACTCTACAGAGCTTAGGGTCTAATGGGGAAGAGAGAAATGAGTCCAACAATCTTTATTTTTTTTTAATATTTTTATTTATTTATTTGATAGAGATCACAAGTAGGCAGGCAGGCAGAGAGAGGAAGGAAAGCAGGCTCCCCGCCGAGCAGAGAGCCCGATGTGGGGCTCGATCCCAAGACCCTGGGTTCATGACCTGAGCTGAAGACAGAAGCTTTAACCCACTAAGCCACCCAGGCGCCCAAGTCCAACAATCTTTTAAATGTAAAGATACAAATTAAGGTAAGTTCCTTGAAGAAGTTCAAGGAGTTTTTGAAGCCAGTGACTTATTCTAGCTGGAAGAATTACCTGTATAAGTGAACTCTTCGGAAGCTGGGGTTACTGGGAAAATGGAAGGTTATAAGGCAGTGCCAGGGAAAGGGACCAAGGGCAGGCTGTCCATCTAACTGATCAAAAGCCTTGGTTTTTACTCTGAAAACAAGACAATGAGTGCAAAGTGACATGCTCACTTAGGGGATGAAATTGTGGATATAGAGTACCTTGGTGGCTCAGTCGGTTAAGCATCTGCCTTCAGCTCAGGTCATGATCCCAGGGTCCTGGGATTGAGTTCTGCTTTAGGCTCCTTGCTCAGCAGGGAGTCTGCTTCTCCCTCTCCCCATCCCCTTGCTTGTATTCCCTCTCTCACTGTCTCTCTCTTCATGTCAAATAAATAAATAAAATCTTAAAAAAAATTTGCAGGTACAAACAGTCCTACAGTGACAAAACCATCTTAGCTGATAGAAAAATGTCCTGATCTGAGCCATTCACTGAATTTGTCCTTCACTGAGGAGTCAGTTGCAGGGGTAGGAGCGCAGAAGCCTGAGGCAGGTGGTGAATGATTCTTGTCACACACTTGGATGAAAAACTATCAGCGGAAAAGAATAAAATCATACACATAAGTATCTTATGTTTTTATCCACATGGAACTCCGGTATTAGATTCATGGGTAGCTTATCTCCAAAGATGTTCAACATCAACCAGTTCCTTGCTTTTGTGCACATACGTGCTACTTGCCCATTGAGAGGTCCAGTCTGCTCCTCTTCCTTCAATCTGGGCTGCCATGTAGTGGATTTGTCACCAAACAGTGGCAGAAGAGACTCTGGACCATCTCTAGGCTCAGGCTGTAAGATCACTGACAGCTTCCGCTTTCTTTTTCTTGGAACCATGAGCCACCCTGTAAAAAGTCTAGCTAGACAGCTCTGCAAGAGAGAGGGGCCATGGAGAGCCGCTGAGACACCAGAGTGGGGAGGAGGAAACCATGTCAGACCCCCAGCCCAGACAAGCCTTCAGATGACTCAGCTCTTCACTTACCGTTATTACAGAAAACAAGCCAGCTAGGTTGCTCCAAACCACAAAACCATGGCAATCGATAATACATCGTTTTAAGACACTATGTTTTGCAGTGGTTTTGGCAGTAGGCAGCTAGAAATCACCTTTAACTCCCAGTATCCACAGGGAGTAGGGCTTGTGCTCCACAAGTCCTTGTTAGGCCAAATTTGAGTCAAACTGTCTATTGTAGAATATCCCAGATCTCTCTAAATTTCACTGCAGCTTTTAGTAAGGGGCAACAGGGAAAATTAGAAAATAGGGTGAATTGTCTTGCACACACTCTTTTTTTTTTAACTTTTTTTTTTTAAGATTTTATTTATTTATTTATTTATTTGACACAGAGAGAGATTGCAAGTAGGCAGAGAGGCAGGAGGAGAGAGAGGGGGAAGCTCCCCACCAAGCAGAGAGCCTGACGCGGGGCTCAATCCTAAGACCCCGAGGTCATGACCTGAGCTGAAGGCAGAGGCTTTAAACCCACCAAGCTACCCAGGCACCCCGTCTCACATGCACTCTTATGGGATGTGTGTGAAATGACAGTGGTCAAGGCAATATTCATATTTACTGAGTCTCTGTCGTGAGCCCGGGAGAGTACTATGCACTCAATGCATGCTATCTCATTTCATTCTCAAAATAACCATTCAAAGTATTGATATAATTTCTCCATTTTATTTTTACTATTTTTACTTTTTTAAAATTTTATTTAATTATTTAACAGAGAGAGAGAGAGAGAGAGAGCACGCACAAAGAGAGAGTGAGAGGGAGAAGCAGACTCCTCGCTGAGTAGGGAGCCCCATGCGGGGCTCGATCCTAGGACCCTGAGATCATGACCAGCGCCGAAGGCAGATGCTTAATGACTGAGCCACCCAGGCGCCCCTAATCTTCCCCATTTTAGAGACGAAAAAAGCGAGGCCACAAAGCTGCTGAATGGTAGAGCCTGATGGATCCACTTGATTTCAATGCTAGTTACCTTGCCTAAAACGGGTGCTTTCATCCAGAGGGAATTCTTTGGAAGTTACTGAAAAGTTCCTACGGTGCAGGGGCAGATTCTTAGCCATTGTCCCTTGGAGCCTGAGCCTGCCCTTCTTTTCTTTGCGTGAGTGTGGGGAACGGTGCATTTGAAGGTGGAGGGGATGATGCTGTATTGAGTTCATCCCAGCTCCCAGGGCTAACAGCCAGGCATGGGCCCCTCTGTGCCATCCACGGAAATGCTCTCTGGCATTAAGCATCGCTCAGGTCAGAGGCACAGGTAGGTCTGTCTGAAAGCTAGAACATTCCCAGATCTTGGAGGAGGTCAAGAGAAACAAATATGCAGTATGGAGAGGGGAGGAGGCCAGGGGAAAAATGATCTGCCGCATTTTTTCAGCTTTCCCACCGGCAGGAGGCTCCCCTCCCCGCACACCACTCCTAAACCGCCCTGGTGCCTGCAGTCCTGCAGTCTTGTCTCCTCCCTCCTCTGCAGGAAGCTCCACCCCCCCACCCCCCCACCCCGCCCCGCCCCGCAGCAGCGAGGGAGGCGAAGGCCCCCAGGTGAAAAGCTCTAGTTCCATCCATCTGCCCCCTCACTTTAGTGGGGAGAACTAGTGTGGCAACACTGCGGACTAGCTTTCTGAACCTTCAGCCTTCTACAGCGCAGAACTGGCTGTGTCATCCTACCATAGGGCTTGCAGAAGGATGTGTGTTGATGCGCTTACGATATTCTTAAGAAATCGCCCTCACCCCTAGGTAGTTATTTTCTGAGGGCTTAGCCTCCTTCTTTCTGCTTTTTGTCATCTTTTCTCTTCTCTCCTCACGATTAGGTTCAGGACAGAAAGCCACAGAGAGACTCTGTTCAATCCTATGGAGTTGGGAATCTCTTTGGGAAGAATCTCGAAAGGAGGAACCTGATGTTTGTTGACTGAATTAAGTGATGTTATGTTGCTCATCTGGAAAGAGAAGCAAAAACTAGCGTCAAAACGCAAGTGTGCACTTCCCTGCACACCAGGGAAGCTAGTACTGAACAACTGCTGGGTCCCAATTATTATACAAAGCACATTGGCCCAAAGTTCTGTGAGTTAAGTGTTACTTTATTTCTGTTTCACAGATTAAGAAACTGAGGATCAACAAGTTAAATAATTTCTAAGTAGCTTTTGGTAGTTCTTTAATCATCTTTTCAATCTATTATTTGTGGTTGCTGTATATTCTAATTTTCCATTTCTTCTCTAGTCAATTTTGATTACTTATATTTGCTAGGAATCGGTTCATTTCCTACAGATATTTAAACTTGCTGGGGAAGGAACAGCTGGGTGGCTCATGCAGTTAAGCATCTGATTCTTCATCTTAGCGTCATGAGTTCAAGCTTTGCATCACGCTCCAGGCTCACTGTGGAGCCTGCTTAAAAAAAAACTTGCCACATAGCTTCACACCTTGTATTTATTTTGGTATTTTTTTTAACTTTGCAAATCAATTTAATTGCAGCATAATTTGCATATAATAAATATGACCGTGTATTGTTTTCATTTTTTATTTTCATTTTTAATTTATTTTTTTCCTATGTATCTTTCTTTAAATATTTAACCCAATGCATTATGACAAAGGTCTATACAATCTATATTGTCTATATTGGCATAATTGTATACAGAACTTTTCCATAACCCCAGAAGTTTCTTTTGCTTCTTTGCAGTCAACCCCCCACCATCTGGCCCTGGGCAACCACTGAGCTGCTCTCTGTCACTTTAAAATAGGTTTGTCTTTTCTAGACTTTCATAGAAATGGGATTATACTATACGCCCTCTTTTGTTTGCAATTTGTGTGTTTTGGTGAGTTTAATGGTTTCAGATTTATTCATGCTGTTATAAGTACCAGAATTTGTTACTTTTTACTGCCAAGTGGCATTCCATTGAATGAATACACCACAATGTTAATTATTTTCCTGTTGTTTTCAGCTTTTGACTTCTATGAATATGTTACATATTCATAACAAATCACCACAAAATTTAGCGATCTATTAAAACAATTTTTTGTCCTCATTGCATTTTTGTTTTAATGGGTCTCAAAATTCTGTGACAGATTTTTGGTCAAGTTGCTTCCATAAAATGTACTGATTTTAAAAAATTAATAACTTAAATCTTTCATACAAACACATAAAAAAAAGGGTCCACAAAACAGTCTCCTTTCTTTCTGAAGGTTTTATGATGCACTGTTATTATTAACCAGTCTTTTACTATTAAACTTAAATGGCCAGTTGATATAAACAGTTCTGAGGGCATTCTACTGTTTTAAGACTGCAGGGAGCTGGGGCGCTTGGGTGACTCAGTGGGTTAAAGCCTCTGCCTTCAGCTCAGGTCACGATCTCAGGGTTCTGGGATCAAGTCCCACATCCGGCTCTCTGCTTAGTGGGGAGCCTGCTTCCCCTGCTCTCTCTGCCTGCCTCTCTGCCTACTTGTGATCTCTCTCTCTGTCAAATAAATAAATTAAAAAAAAAAAAAGACTGTGGGGAGCAGGTATTAGGGATAATATTCAGTTAGCTTTCTGAGCTTTCTGGGCAGACTTGGTGACCTCATCAGCTCCAGCTGCCTTCTTGGCCCCTGCTTTGATGATACCCACAGCAACTGTCTGCCTCACCTCAGAGACGGCAAAACGGCCCAGAGGAGGATAATCAGAGAAGCTCTCAACACACACATGCTTGCCAGGAACCATATAAACAATGGCAGCACAACCAGATTTTAAGAACTTGGGACCATCTTCCAGCTTTTTTCCAGAATGACAATCAATCTTCTCCTTCTGCTCAGCAATCTGGCAGGCACTGTGAGCTGTGTGACAATCCAGCACAGGTGCAAATCCAGCACTGATCTGGCCTTCATGGTTTAAGCAGCTAAGAAACCAGCTGTTTGATGGATGGGTCATTTCTGCTATCACCAGCCATATTGCTACAATAAACATCTTTGACAGATACGTTCTTCACATTGAAGCCCACATTGTCCCCAGGAAGAGCCTCCCTCAAAACTTCATGATGCATTTCAATAGACTTTACCTCAGTTCTAACAATGACTGGAGCAAAGGTGACCACAATGCCAGTCTCCACTCAGTCCACAGGGACAGAACCAATACAACCAATTTTGTAGACATCCTGGAGAGGCAGACACAAGGGCTCGTCAGTTGGACAAGTTGGTGGGAGAATGCAATCCAGAACTTCGAGCAGTGTGGGTCCACTGGCATTCCCATCTTTATGGGCAAATTTCCATCCCTTCAACCAAGGCATGTTAGCACTTGGCTCCAGCATGTTGTCACCGTTCCAACCAGAAATTGGCACAAATGCTACTATGTCAGGGCGGTAGCCAATTTTCTTAATGTAGGTGCTCATTTCCTTAACGATCTCCTTGTATCTCTTCTGGCTGTAGGGTGACTCAGTGGAATCCATTTTGTTAACACCAACCATTAGTTGTTCTACACCCAATGTGTAAAGCCAGAAGGGCTTGCTCCTGGGTCTGCCCATTGTTGGAGAAGCCTGCCTCAAATTCACCAACACCAGCAGCCACAATCAGAACAGCAGAGTCAGCCTAAGACGTGACTGGAATCATGTTTTTGGTAAAGTGTCTCTGTCAGGGAGTGTAAATTAGGGTCACATAATACTTTCTGTTCTTCAGTTTCCACAGGGAGACATTAATGGTGATACCATGTTCATGTTCAGCTTTCAGTTGATCCAAGACCTTTACTAGAAGGAGCCCTTTCTCATCTCAGGAACCTCCTTCTCAAACTCTTTGATAGTTCTTTTGTTGATCCCACCACATTTGTAGATCAGATTACCAGTAGTGGTAGACTTGCCTGAATCCATGAGTCCATTGATGATGATGCTGATGTGAGTCTTTTCCTTTCCCATTTTGGTTTAGGTTTAGTGGTGGTTTTCATGACATCTGTGTTCTGGTGGCAAACCCATTGCCAAAAAGAAAACTTGGTGATTTAAAAGGGAAATATTATTATACCACAGTTTCTGTGGGTCAGGAATTCAGGTCTAGCTCTGCCACTGGGTCTCTCACAAAGCTGTAAGCAAAGTGTTGGCCAGGCTGCTCATTCTCACCTTCACAGTGTTCGACAAGATTCCATTTCCTGATAGCTATTGGCCTAAGAGCCTCTGTTTCTCTCTTGCTGTTGGTCAAGGGCCTCCCTCAATTCCTGGTCATATGGGCCTCTTCAAAGAGAAGCTCATAATGTGCCCAGGGGCTTCATCAAGTGGTGAGGATGAGAGTAAGAGAGAGCAAAAATATGAAAATGAGTCTTTTTGAACCTAATCTCAGAAGCAGCATCTCCTCACTTTTGCCATAATCTCTTTGTGAGAGATAAATCGATAGCTTCAGCCCCAAGGGGAGGGTGTTACATGAAGGCATGAGTTCTAGGAGGCAGAGATCACTGGGATCCATGGGAGGGGTTGCCTTCCACAGACTGCAATGAACATTTGCATACAAGTCTTTGTGGGGACATGTTTTTGTTTCTCCTGGTTAAATACCTAGAAATGGAATTGCTAGCTCATATGAACACCTTGGAAGAAATTGCCAGATCATTTTCTCTGGTAGCGGTATCACATTACACTCCCATCCATAGTGTATGAGGGTCCCAGCTGCTCTACAAGCTTGACAACACTCCTACTGTGAGTCTGTTCAATTTTGTCCACCGCAATGGATATGAAGTGGTACACTTTCATGGTTCTAATTTGCATTTCCCTGATGCCCAATGATGTTGAGCATCTTTTTATGTGCTATTTGACCAATTGTATGTATCTCTTTTATCAATTCAACTCTTTTGCCCATTTTCTATTTAGTTATCTTCTTATTATTGAATCGCAAGAATTATTTATGTAGTCAAGTTCCAAGTCATTCATACACACACACACACACACACGCACACACACACACACAGTTTGTGTACATATACACAAACATATACATGTATAAATACATATATATATATATATATATATATATATATATATATATATTTGTCCTGGGAAATTTAAAGTACAAAGTTACTACTCTCAAGGCTGGAGGACTTCTCCAGGTTATCAACATGTTTAGAGGACTTTTTCTGTAGCTTACTTCTATAGTCCTGAGGATAGTCCTCTAAGCCACCAGAGCATGTAGCAGAAAGCCTCAGTCTAAAGTAAATTGGAGGCAGGGCGCCTGGGTGGCTCAGTCAGTTAGGTGTCTGCCTTTGGTTCAGGTCATGATCCCGGGTCCTGGGATTGAGCCCCATATTGGGCTCCCAGCTCAGCAGAGAGCCGTTTTTCCCTCTCCCCCTGCTTAAGTGTTCACGCTCTTTCTCTCTCTCTGTCAAATAAATACATAAAATCTTTAAAAATATATTTTATGTATTTATTTGACAGAAAGTAGGCAGAGAGGCAGTCAGAGGGAGAGGGGGAAGGAGGCTCCCTGCTGAGCAGAGGGCCCAATGCAGGGCTTGATACCAGGACCCTGAGATCATGACCTGAGCCAAAGGCAGAGGTTAACCCACTGAACCACCCAGGCGCCCCAAATACATAAAATCTTTTTTTTTTTTTTAAGATTTTATTTATTTATCAGAGAGAGAGAGAGAGAGACAGCGCGAGCACAGGCAGACAAAATGGCAGGCAGAGGCAGAGGGAGAAGCAGGCTCCCTGCCGAGCAAGGAGCCCGATGTGGGACTCGATCCCAGGATGCTGGGATCATGACCTGAGCTGAAGGCAGCTGCTTAACCAACTGAGCCACCCAGGCGTCCCCCAAATACATAAAATCTTAAAAAAAAAAAAAAAAAGATTTAAAGTAATTTGGAGGTTACCTTTGGGCTGCTAGTCCAGCCAGGAGGGGTCAAGTCTTTCAGTCCTCTCGCTGACTCTACTCCTGACTCATGGGCTTCTATCAGGCAAATTGTTTCTGTGTCACAGTTTACTCCTCTATAAAATAGCAGTATCAAGCCTGAGAGTCTAAGGTACAATTAAATTAATGTCTGAAATCATTAATTTTGAGGGTGAGCAAGCTAGTACACGTGAAGATTAAAAGGTAGTTATGTTTTGTTGGTTTGATTTTTATTTCTTATTTAGTCATCATTTAACCACAGGGCATTTTTTTTATGTTCACCAAATGATTTCATGTCTTAATCATTCTTCACAAAACATCATCAGATAGAATCACGTGGAAGGGAAGAAGGAGGCAGAAGGGGAAAGGGGTGATGTAAGGAGGCGGTCCCTAAGGAGCTATGTCACTTAGGGCAGTCAGAGAACAAGTGAGGATTGAAGGGGAGGGCAGACTGTAACCTGGAATTTTCCGTCTCCTTGGCAAGAACACCACACTTGTCTTCCTGGAGCCTGGTAGCATCACCACACAGTAGCTGATGGAGAAGTTCAGCTATTCAGGTCGGAGGCTTCCTTGGAATGGGGAGCTGGAAAATTCTGGAAGCCTTTCCATTTCCTCTGTCTCACTCTTGAAGCTTGGCACTAGTAGTTGGAAACTATTAAATCACTAATTCTAGTCACCATTTTGGGGGGAAACCTTAGCGTCTCTGTTCTATCTTTTAGAATCCTCCCCCTGCCCACAGGCCTTCTCGAAGAGTCTCCTTGGCTCCTGCTTCCCTAGCTGGAACCTTAATAATACGTGGTTGATACTCAGTCTATGTCACTTATCGGCTTCCTCCAGATGGCAGAGCTGTTCATGTACTTCAAGTCATTATGTGTGGAGTATGGTCCCCACAGATCTCTGTCCTTCTGACGAATATTAACCAGCATTTATTGGGTTCTTATTAAGTCTCAGTCATTGTTCTAAGTGCTTAATATGGATTACAACACTTAGTTACCATGATAACCCTATGAGGTAGATATTATTATACTCTTTATACAGATGCGGAAAAAGGCCCAGAAACTTGCCCGGCAGTGAGAAGTGGGAGTCTGGGATTCAAGCCCAACCAGTCTGATTCCAGAGTCTTTAGTCTGCTTTAATGCCCTGCCATCCCAATACAGGGAAAGCCCCTGTGTTGCCCATGCCAGACCATGTCATTGGGTAATACAAGTATCTATCTCATCATCATTGGGTTATACAAATACCTATGGAATAACATTAAATGAGAATTTGTGGGAAAGAAGGTAGGCCATTTATAACCATGGTATGTTCTCACATTCTAGTGTCTGGGCCCTGATTTCAGGAAAATATCTGCAAATGAAACATGCAGGAAAATGACAGAGGAGAGAAGAGCCAAGTGTAGCAGAAAGAACCCTGAAGCTTGGAGGCTGAAACCAGGCTTCAGGTCCCACCCATGAAACTTAGCAGCCTCGAGTCCTCAGTGAGGAATTTAGGCTGGTGGAGCTT
Source organism: Mustela erminea (assembly GCF_009829155.1). Classification (NCBI taxonomy): domain Eukaryota; kingdom Metazoa; phylum Chordata; class Mammalia; order Carnivora; family Mustelidae; genus Mustela; species Mustela erminea. The sequence goes on from NC_045614.1 coordinate 145,287,893, forward strand.
CACTTTTCTCATCTGTCAAAGAGAACTAATGTTTATACCCACTTCGAAAGTTTGTCATGAAGACTAAGTGAAGTAAGGTATGAAACATGTGTTTTGTAAACTGTAAAGCCTTATAAAAATTTGCTTTCATTTAAAATAAAATTATAGAAACTATGCATTTAAAAATTAAAAATGGAATGGAAACGAAAAGATGCCCTCCTGATTGAAAATATAATTCCAATTCCAAGTGTAGTGACTTGTGAGTCTTCAGCTGATTTTCTCTTTTACAGATCAGATCTCCAGCTCAGTTTCCACCTTAGCAGTTAGACTCAGAGTCCAGATGTCAATAGCAGTTTTATTTTAATGGGACTATCTGAAAATGAGTTTTCTAACTCCATCTAGGAGTCAGTCTTTATTTTTAATTTATTTAATCAGAGTCATGTTTAAAGAAAACTATGCTCATATAGAAAAGACCCACTATTTGCCCCCTTCCCTAAGAAAGTCAAAGAAAATACTTTCTTTGGCCATGGATTTCAAGTACAAGTCTCCCTGTGAGAGAAGGAGCAAAGAGTAGAAAAACTGTACTTTATAAATAGATTTTATTTATTTATTTATTTATTTATTTGAGAGAGAGAGAGAGAGAGAGAGAGAGAGGGAGAGATCATGAGAGAGAGCACAAGCGGGGAAAAGAGGGAGGGCAGGATCCTTACCAGGCAGGAAGCCCCATATGGGGCTCAATCCCCAGGACCCTGAGCTCATCACCCAGGCCAAGGCAGATGTTTAACCGACTGAGTCACTCAGTTACCCTGAAAAACTCTAACTTTCAAACAGTGATCTCCATTTCTTTTCTTTTCTTTTTTTTTTTTAAGATTTTATTTATGTATTTATTTGTCAGAGAGATAGAGAGAGGACAAGCAGGCAGAATGGCAGGCAGAGGCAGAGAGAGAAGCAGGCTCTCAAGGAGCCCAATGTGGAACTTGATCCCAGGACCCTGGGATCATGACCTGGGCTGTAGGCCGCAACTTAACTGACTGAGCCACCCAGACATCCCAATGGTGATCTCCATTTCTATCAAAAGAATTGTTAGGACCAAAATGGCATCCTTTCTGCAACAAACAAAATTTATTTTTCTTCAGTTTGTTTTCTCCACCAGGAAAGCAATCGTGTCAGAAACTGTGAAGTATTAAAGGGAAAGTATATTTAAACTACCATGAAGTAGAAATGCTTATTCATGGTGTGGCATGGGCAACCAATTTGTGCCTGAGGAAGTTGAGAGCACATGTAGTCCCCCAAACAGTATGGAAGACGGCAGTAATAAGTTCTTAAGAAATATTAGAAGATGAACAAAATGTAACTGATATGGCAGGCTGCCTCTTTTCCAGCTTGGAGTAATGAGCTTCCCTTACCTATCAAAGTGGGAGACAGCCTACACTTTTGGTTTTATGATCTCTCATGCCTGAAGTTTTTCCCAGATGCAATCTCTTTCTCTCTCTCAATCTCTCTGTCTCTTCTTCTTTCTCCTCTTGATAATAGCCAAATGTGAGTCCACACAAAAAGAGCAAATACACACTAGGATATTTCCAGCCTTTTCTCACCATGACTTGAAATTAGTGATGGAGATTACACCAGTTCTATCCCAGCCATCCTCCAACAGGGCATGCACACATATGCACGTGCGTGCGCGCGCACACACACACACACACACACAAACTTTAGCATGCACACAGAGTGAAGTCTCAGCATCACTCCCTTTTCTCAAAGGGAAATCTCTTGCATGTGGTGGATTGAAAGCCCTTTAAACTACTGATTGCCTCAATTATAATAATCAGACAAAGGATACAGTCAAGCCCAACACAGTCCTTGGACACAGGGAAGGTCCGGGGAGAAAATGTGCAAATGACTTTGGACTAGGGATCGGACTGCTTTATTTGTAAGAAAATTCATATGCTTTGTGCTGTGGGAGATTTAAGTCAGTTTCAAGATAAATTTTCAATATAGGCAATTTTCATCTAACATGAGGACTTTAGAAATCAACCTATCCCTCCCTGACTATCATACCCATCCATCTTTTTAATGTTCACCCCCCATGCCCCACCCCACTGTATCAAAGTTCTTTATTAGAGTGGTAGGTAAATCTCAAATGGGTATTTCAGAACAGGAAAATAAACACTAAAATGCTTGCAGGCTGAGAGTTTTGTGCCTTATTAAAAAATGAGCCTTCCTAGAGCTTTTTAAGGATGGGTGTCTTAAGATCTACTTGTATTCCCACCTGTTTTTATCTCTTCAGATCTCTTCCCCAGGCTCACATACAGCTCTTCCCTCCTACAAGTCTCTCAATCTAATGATGTCACTCTGACCCTCAAAAAATCCTCCTCTGCCCTACCTCTCCATCCTCCCAGTAATGCGTTGGTGTTTCTCTTCCTGCCTGTTGCTCATCTCCCAAGGATATGGTCTCATGCCATGAATGAGGTTGAATGCTGGTCCTCTCATTCCCATTTCAACTCCCCTCCAATCAAAATATGCCCCGATGTGCCAAACATTACATTTCTGTGAAAGCATTTATTTGCCTTAGTGGTACAGGTTTGACCTGTTTGTGAGCCAAGTTTTTATTTATTTTATTTTTTTTTAAGATTTTATTTACTTACTTGACAAAGATCACAAGTAGGCAGAGAGGCAGAGAGAGAGAGACAGAGAGAGAGGGAAACAGGCTCGCTGCTGAGCAGAGAGCCCGATGTGGGGCTTGATCCCAGGGCCCTGAGATCATGACCTAAGCCGAAGGCAGAGGCTATTCTTTTTTTTATTTTTTAAAAGAGCTTGTGATGTCATCAAATAAGAACTTAATCCACAGTAAACAAATTTTAAGTACTCAAAAGAGATAGTTAAAATGGAACAGTGTTTTCGACCTGTGTTTAAAGTTTGAAGTTAGAGATTAGTGACTTTAACTAGAAGTTTAGGATCATTGTCGTAACAGAATTCAGAGCATGAGTAATTATCTTTTTGCATGGCCTCAGCACGAGGCAAGGCAAGAGACTACAACACTGACCAGTGCTTGTTATTTGCACAGTTAGGACTGGAGAACCAGAGGAGAGAGCTGGGGAAAATCAACTTCATTAAGACTACATCTTCTATTACGGTCACACAACCTCTTGGAAGGAAAAAACAGATGAACACACCTCATTTCCCCTCTTCAGCCTACAAAACTTCAGGCTGCATTGCTGCTCTTTCCCTATACAAATCTCCACAGTGGAAAATACTTTAGACATCAGTTAGACCTACAAACACATAGGCAATGATAGTGTAGGAAGAGATGCATGTTTTACTGCTGCTAGAAATAAGGAGAGCAAACCACACCTGAAGAAGACTAGGAACCATGGAATTTAATCATCTCAGTGTTTTCTAAGAAGAGCCAATTACTTCCTTCTCTTTAATTGCTTATTTGTAGCCTTCACTTATTCCTGAAGGTTGAATGTAAAAATATCATGGGGCTTGGCTTAGCAGAATGTGCTACATGAAACAAGATAGTTTGGATGGAAAAACCTTTCTAATCAAGACCTGAGAGAAAATTGGGTCTAGAACACAGGGAGGTGCAACTCACAGCCTCCAGATCCCAAAGAGTTGTGTAAGCTAAGACTTTAGCTTATTATTATTATTGAGTGATTAGAATACAGTTATAAAAGCTAAAGTCTACATTGTAGGAGTGAGAGAAGTGGTACTGCTTTAATTTTTTTAAATTTAAACTCAGTTTAGTTACCAAATACTGTATTATTAGTTTTAGAGGTAGAATTTAGTGATTCATCACTAAGTAACACCCAGTGCTCATTCCATCAAGTGCCCATCCCCCATTTACCCCATCCCCCCACCCATCTCCCCTCCAGCAACCTCCAGATTGTTTTCTATAGTTAAGAGTTTCTTACAACCATAAGAGACTCTCTGTTTTCATTTTATTTTATTTTTCCCTTCCATCCCCTATGTTCATCTGTTTTGTTCCTTAAACTGCACATATGAGGGAAATGATATGGTATTTGTCTTTCTCTGACTGACTTATTTTGCTTAGCATAATGCCCTCTAGTTCCATCCATGTAGTTGCCATGGCAAGAGTTCGATCTTTTTGATGGCTGAGTAATATTCCATTGCATGTATAGTCCATATAAAATTCTAAGTTATCTTTGATCCTATTAATCCTGGTTGAGAAGTTTGAATGTGCTTTTGAACAGAATCAAAGTAGACACATTATAACTTCAAGATGTGAAGATTGTTTTGGGAGGGGTCTTTCTAGTTTTTAGTAGTGGAATCTTCCTATCAAATTTATTCTCTGTTCCTTCCAAAAAAATAGCCATAGAACACCAAAATGTGGGGAAACTACGGTTACACTCATCAAAACAAGCATACAGCATTGCTACGATGTATTTTCAGTGCCTTCAGAAAATTTATTGTATGGGGCAGGTTTCAATTATATGTAGTGTAGGCCACTGACTGTGAGCTAGTCATATACCTGCATGCCAACTAATAATAAGTCATAATTTCTAGAGTGAAGAATCTGTGTACCAGACCTGGAACCTTTGTGTTACTGCAGCATTGTTATTTTGGAAGTGCTGTAATTTGCTCTATAAGGAGGCAACTATGTGTGACTCATGCACTGGAAAGTAGCCAGCTCTCCTCTCCTGTGTAGAAGCCTGTTCCATGATAGAGTACATATGAGGGACTAGGGAGAACTGATGGAAAAATTAAATGTCTTGACAACATCTATAAGAAAAGATAGAAAGAGTTGAGATGGTTAGGTTCATAGATGGGAAGGCTAAACAGGAAGTTCAGTTTTATGAAGGCTTTGCCATTTTATTGTTGTCTATACTGGGACAGCCACTTTGTTTTTGCAGAACTGTGTGCCTCCTGAAAGCCATGGCTCAAGGAAACCATCATCTTGCTCTGCAGCGTCATAGATGCAGAGTGTTACAGTTGTGCTCTTTTGTGACATCAAGTGCCAAGAATGATGGGGGCCTTAATATGCAAGAGTAGATATGAAGCCACCTACTGGCTTGAATAATGGTTTTGTAGTGACTTATGGATTTCATGTCTAAGTTTGGGTTGTTTAACGTTTGTTACCATTAGTGTTACTGAATTCCTATTAAGTGCATAGCATTTGGGAAATATCATACTGTCAATTAGCCATCTATTAAACATACTGAAGGAATATACAAAATGCCAATATTTGTTAAGCATTTTTATTTCTGTTTTTAAAATTTTATATGTAAAAATCCATTTAATAATTGTAAATACGTGTGGAGTAAATACTATTATTATTCCCATTTTATAGAAATAAAACTAGAAAGCTAAATAGCTAAAATAACTATGTTACTTAAAAAAGGCTAAATCACTTCCCTAAACTCACAGCAATAGTAAATGGCATAATCTGGATTCAAACCCAGGTATTCTAGATCTAACAGTTGTATTCTTTTAAAAAAAAAGAAAAAAATATTTGTTTATTTATTATTTTAGAGAGAGAGAGTGGAGGGAGGGACAAAGGGAAAGGGAGAGACAGAATCTCAAGCAGACTCCCCTCAGAGGGCAGAGTCCAATGTGGGGCTCTATCTCACAACCCTGAGATCATGACCTGAGCTAAAACCAAGAGTCAGATGCTTAACCCACTGAGCCACCCAGTGACCCCTAACACTTATACTCTTATCTACTCAGCTATATATGATTTTTTTAAAAAAAGTGTATAGATAGTCATTTAAAATTTTACAAACAGAATTTGATAAAATATAGATGAATTACACATGTTCTAAAAGTTGATATTAGGAAAGTTGCTATGAGGAAAGAATCTATGAATTAACTTTTTCATAACCAACAATTACCTCCTTCTTTTTTTCTTTCTTCCTCTTTTTTCCCAGTAACCTTTGAGATTCTTGTTTTACTTGTGAGACATAGTCTTTGTGTTTCAAAACAAAATATCCTATCCTCTTCTCTGTTTATGTTAAGGGTGGCAATGTGTATCACAGCAAATGTCATTGAACTTGGAAGTATTATGGGCTTGGTGGAGACAGCTCAGGCTCTACTGTAAAACCATAGTAGGCACATGACTTCCTGGAGTAATAACGTCTAGAGATAAGGCCTCAGAAGTACATCTGTATAGATAGAATTCAAAATAGTCGTAATAAATTGTGAGATCACTCAGTACTATCTCCTTTTAGATATCCTTTCACTTTCCTACTGTAATAGTCTGTGAATTTTACCCATCTTCACTTCCTTGAGCTGTTAGAGCAGTATTAAGGGGAAAAAACACAAACCATATAAAACACAAGCAGATGTCCAACAAAACTGGAAATCCACATTATGTTGTATATTTTTAAGTTCCTTGTTTGTTTTAGGAATGAATTAAAATTTCATGAATGCAATTGCTTCCTCTTGAACTTTTCTGTACTCCTAATTCCCTTCTTCCCTTCCCAGAGTGAATGGTGTCACAAATACGGTATGTATCTTTTAGGTCTATGTTTTCAATTTTTTTCTGTTTTTATATGTAATAAAGAACATTAATTACAATTTTCTGATTTTTTAAAAGTTTTTTAAAAATTTATTTGACAGAGAGAGAGAGAGAGAGGGAGAGAACACAAATAGGGGGAGTGGCAGGCAGAGGGAAAGGGAGAAACAGGTTTCCCACTGAGCAATGAACCCGATGTGGGGCTTGATCCCAGGACCTTAAGATCATGACGTGAGCCAAAGGCAGGCACTTAACCAACTAAGCCACCCATGCACCCCAACAATCTTCTGATTTTTAACACTTTAGATAAATATTATATTATACATGTCTCTTTGCATTTCTTTTTTTCATTTTAATTTTTTTAACTAACATATAATGTATTATTAGCTCCGGGGATACAGACCTGTGAATTGCCAGGTTTACACACTTCACAGCACTTACCATAACACATACTCTCCCCAATGTCCATAATCCAACTACCCGCCCTCTACCCCCCTACCCCCCGCAACCTTCAGTTTGTTTTGTGAGATTAAGAGTCTCTTATGGTTTGTCTCCCTCCCAATCCCATCTTGTTTCATTTTATCCTTTCCTACCCTCCAAACCCCCCACATTGCCTCTCGACTTCCTCATATCAGGGAGATCATATGATAATTGTCTTTCTCCAGTTGTCTTATTTTGCTAAGTGTAATAACCTCTAGTTCCATCCATGTCGTCACAAAAGGCAAGATTTCATTTCTTTTGATGGCTGCATAGTATTCCATTGTATATATATACCACATCTTCTTTATCCATTCATCTGTTGATGGACATCTAAGTTCTTTTCATAGTTTGGCTATTGTGGGCATTGCTGTTATAAACATTTGGGTGCACGTGCCCCTTCAGATCACTACATTTGTATCTTTAGGGTAAATACCCAGTTGCACTTCCTTTTTTTAATATTACTTATCATGATGGTATAATAGGGTTCATTCATTTTAACTGCTGTATAGGATTACCACGTGAATAAAACACATTTTATTAATGCATTTCCTTAACTTTAGAAATATGTAATACATCTAATTTCTCTCTTTTTTTAAAAAAATTGTCTTTATAAACAATTTTTCCCTGATCTTTTATCCTTTTGCACACATAAGAGAACTTTTCTAGAGTATATAGTTAGAAATGGTTATGCTGGGCACTAAGATATGTGCAATCTAAATCTTACTAAAAACTGGCAAATTGTTATCTAAAGTGGCTGATTTAATTTATACCCCCATCATAAATATATGAAAATTCCTGTTTACCCACCAGTACTCAGATTTTTAAGATTTTGTCAGTCTGATAGATATAAAATTATATCTCAGAACTGAACTTTATTTTAAAGTGAATTTAAAACCACCACAGAATCATCACTAGTAATTATATTTACAAAGTACTATGATGCAAGAACTTAGAATTTCAATTCTGTCTTGCTCAGATTTTCCCATTCTTTGCATTCTGATGATTTTTGGCCAACTATACAGAGACATATTAATTCTCTGCTAAGAACATGTGTGACTATTCAGATAGAAGTAGTAGTAAACAATATAGGATAGAACTTAAACATTTTCAGATGGAATAAATATATATTTATATATATATAAAATATATATATTCAGATGGAATAATAAATAAATAAATAAATAAAATATGTTCATTGTAGAAACATTATAAAATGCAGAATACAATGATGAAGAAAATAGACACTGAGGGCATTTTTTTCCCTAGCCAAATAAATATATGGCAAGGTTGGTTTTTTCCCCCCCTCAAAAAATTTGTGTCAGGAGCATGTTTTTTTGAAATCTATATTTTCAGTTGAACAACAAATATATTGTGAGCATTTCCCATTTCATTAAGTTGTTTTATAAAACAATGTTTTTAATGACTTCATACTTCCCTCAGGTGAAGTTAACCTATTTTATGTAATACATCCCCCAGCTTGAATATCTCTGCTTTTTCTTTGGGATAAGTGGCATTCCTGGGTTAAATGGCATGAATGGTTTTTCCTTTTTATGATTTTATTTTTGTATTTGAGAGACAGAGGGAGCAGAAGCAAGGGGAGCAGCAGAGGAGAGGGAAAAGCAGAGTCCCACTGAGCGGGAAGTCTTGATACGGCACTCGATCCCAGGACCTTGAGATCATGAGCTTGATCCCAGATGCTTAACCAACTGAGCCACCCAGGCACCCCAGGGCATGAATGGTTTAAAGAAGGAGTCAATGAACTCTTTCTGCAAGGAGCCGATAAGTATTTTAGGCCTTGTGGGACATGTCTCTGTTATAGTTATTGTAACATGAAAGCAACCATAGATAATATGTAAATGAATGAGCACGGCTATGTTCCAGTAAAGCTTAATTTAAACACTGAATTTTCTGTGTAATTTTCACATGTCACAAAAAGTTATTTTTTTTCATTTTTTAACCATTTAAAAATGTAGAAATCATTCTTAGCTTGTGGGCTGTTATAGAAAGAGTGGTGGCTGTGGCTTGTCGAAGATCTTGGTCTCAGATTCTATTAGAATATCAGAACTGGGGCGCCTGGGTGACTCAGTGGGTTAAGCAGCTGCCTTCGGCTCAGGTCATGATCTCAGGGTCCTGGGATCGAGTCCCGCATCGGGCTCTCTGCTCAGCAGGGAGCCTGCTTCCTCCTCTCTCTCTCTGCCTGCCTCTCCGTCTACTCGTGATTTCTCTCTGTCAAATAAATAAATAAAATCTTTAAAAAAAAAAAAAAAGAATATCAGAACTGTATGAAACCTTATGAATGAATTAGTACAACTTGTTCCTTTCAAATACCAGAAAGAGAGGGCTGGAGACTGTAAGTAATTGATGAAGTTGCCTGCATTATTCATGTATACATAGGGCATCAATACTACATGTCAGAAGAAAATAATTTCATTACCTACTTAGAAAGAACTACAATCCCAAAACATTTAAACAGATATTTCCAACTGAATAAAGGGTGTGCAGAATTTCTCTATTATTTCTTACAACTGTATACAAATCTATAATTATCTCAAAGAAATTTTTAATAAAAAAAGAGATATGTTTAAGCTAAAGAAAATCAAATTTTCTAGAAGCCACATCCTGATGTAAGAAAAAATCAGGAAACAATCTTTCCTTCTAAATAGCATTTTAAAATGTTTCATTAGCAATCATTTAATTTCTTGATATAGAAATCAATGTCTGTAAGAGTTAATGACATAGACATTATGATACCAAAGCCAGTGCCAAACAAATTCACATGTACTTAGAAAGAAAAATGCCTTAAAGCTTGCAATGTTCTTCATATATGCAGCTTTATGAATTCTGTTACAGGGAACTTTTACAGCTAACACTTTTTTTTTAAAAGGTTTTATTTACTGTGGTGCCTGGCTGGCTCAGTTGGTTAAACGTCTGCCTTTGGCTCAAGTCATGATCCCTGGGTCCTGGGATGGAGCCCCGTGTCAGGCTCTCTGCGAGCCTGCTTCTCCCTCTCCCCTGCTTGTGCTCTCTCTCTCTCTCTCTGTGTCAAATAAATAAATAAATAATGTTTTTAAGAAAGATTTTATTTATTTATTTGAGGCGGGGAGAAGAGCAGAGGGGAGGGAAGGAGAGTGCCCTGAGTGTGGATCCCAATATGGGGCTTGATCCCAGGACCCTGAGATCATGACCTGAGCCAAAACCAAAAGTTGGACGCTTAACTGACTGAGCATCCTACAGCTAACTCTTGTCATGAGGGATAAACCTGGCCAATGAGGGCCACTCATAGAGCACGTGGAGGCACCAGGGATATCTCTGCACTGTCTTCACTAGAATATTACAGTCCTGTCATCACACTACTTTGCACTGCAACAGAATAACCAGTCATGTCTACAATGGGCCCACCCCAACTGCAAACCATCTGTAATGGGAATAAAATATCAGACACCTCATCACTTCTGGTGAGTCTCCTGTGGAACACATAGGCCTGTACTGGAGCTCCTAATGGTCAAATATAGTTTGGAATTTTAAAATAATACATCAAGGTAAGAAGAGGGCTTGTGGGGTGGGGGACTTCGTAGCAGCCCGAAGCCCAGATTTCACTCTATCCCCTTCCTTCTTTTTAATGTGTGCCTCTGTGAACACATTAACTCAGTTGAACTGAGTCTCACAGTCCCCCAGTCCAGACAACCTTGGTTTTGTTTTTTCCAGAACGGTGCCATCCAATTGCACTTTCCATGATGATGGAAACATTCTGTACCATCTCTTAAGAGAGTCACCAGTCGCATGAGTCTGAGCACCTGAAATGTGGCTTGTGGAACTGAAGATGTTTACATTTTTTGGTTCTACATCATTTTAGTTAGTTAAAATTTAAATTCAATTAGCTACATCAGGCTAGTGGCTACCCTGGTGGACAGCTTGGCTCCAGAGATTTAACCTCTGCTGAAGTGGGGTCAATTCAATCTCCCATCTTGCTTATTTCAGTCTTGCCCCTTTGCCCCATCTCGGGAGATAGCTAGTGGCACATGTTTGTGGGAATTTGGGAGATTCTGTGTTGTAAATTGCCCGAGTCAGTATTATGGGTGGAATTGTGTCCTCCCAAATTTCCTAGGTTGAAGTCCTTCCTCTTGTATCTCACAATGTGACTTTATTTAGAAATGGGGTCTTTGTAGATGTAATTTGTTAAGGTGATGTCATTAGGGTCTGCCCTAATCCGATATGGCTGGTGTCCTCAGAAAGGATGAATACCCAACTTTTGTATCAACATGGACAGGACTGGAGGATATTATGCTGAGTGAAATACGTCAAACAGAGAAAGCCAATTATCATATGGTTTCACTTACTTGTGGAGCATAAGGAATAGCATGGAGGACATTGGGAGATGGAGAGAAGTGAGTTGGAGGAAACTGGAGGGGGAGACAAACCAGGAGAGACTGTGGACCTAAGAGACAAACTGAGGGTTTTAGAGAGGGGGATGGAGGGTGGGGTGAGCTTGGTGGTGGGTATTAAGGAGGGCACGTATTGCATGGAGCATTGGATGTGGTGCACAATGAATTTTGGAACACTGAAAAAAATAAAATAAAATTCAACTTTTCTTCAAAAAAAAAAAAAAAGAAAAAGAAAGAACGGGATAAAATTTTAAAAAATTTAAAAAAAAAGGAGCTTTTTGTACTTCGGGACATGGGCACAGGGAAAATATCATGTGAAGACATAGGCAGAGATTGGGTGATGCTTCCACCAGCCAAGAAACACCGAGATTACCTGCAAACAGCCAGAAGCTGGGGGAGAGGCATGGAACAGATTCTCCTTTACAGCCTCAGAAGGAACCCACCCTGCCCAGGCAGTGTCCCATGTTGGACTTCGGGCCTTCAGAGTTGTGAGAAATAAATTTCTGTTTTCCAAGCTACCCACTTTTTGGCACCCTGTTACATCAGCCCTAGGAAGCTAAGACTCTCGGGGTTCAGTTTTCTCCTCTCTGCCCCTCATCCTGCTTTAGAGTTTTCCTGCTTTTGTTGCCTTTGTCTCTTCTCCGGTTTTCTACATCCTTGTGGGCACAGGCCTTAAAAAAGCAGAAGCCTTCACTGCCATGTAAGTGAGGATTTAGAAGGGGTGAGACTAGCTGTGTCTGTATGCCATTTTTCCTGAAAGTCTGGATTTTAAAAATTCTTCCCCCAACCCCTCCAGTTTGGGATTAAAAAAAAATTCTTACTTGAGATCATAAGCCCTTCTTCGCCCCTCCTCAGTATTTCCTCAGAGAAACAAGATGCCCTTGTTGAGAAAACAAATTAAAATGTCTCCCAAGGGGCTCAGTGCTGGTTGGCGGTAGAAAAGCAAATCATTTTTAGTGGAGACACGTCTCCACTAACATCTTTACTTTGTTTAAAATAGATGAAGGAAGTCAAGGCTCCAGATGCATGGGGGTGGAGGGGAAGTGGGAGAGAGTGGAATCTTCCTATTTCTGCCTAGAGAAGATGCTATATCACCCAGGAAGGAGGTTTGGACCTGTAAATCTGATAAACGATGGCTGCCGTGTCTGTTTAGACAGCAATTACACAAAGCTGGGAGTCAGGAAGAAAAGCAAGAATGTGATGAGGCATATATTTATAAACTATTTGATGGAGGCACGATTTCAGGTTGAATAAGAAATAAATGAAGGGGTTCAGATTCCATCTTGGGGATTTCAGCAATCACAGCAATAAGAATTTCCCAGGATGGAATGAACTGAAGTTCTTATTTTATATTTTATTATTTTATTTTTTTAAAGCTTTATTTATTTATTTGAGAGAAAGAGAGAGAGAGAGAAAGAGCATGAGCAGGGGGAGGGGTAGAGGGAGAGAATCTTCAAGCAGACACCCCGTTGAGTGAGCCAAAATCAAGAATAGGATGCTTAACAGACCAGGGTGCCCCTTATTTTACACTTTAAAAATGAAAATTCATGAAGGATTAAAGACAATTTTATTTCTCGTTCCCATTTCCCATGCAGCCAACTTTTTTCTTTTGCCAATTTTGTCTAAATTAATACCATTACCTTTGATGCCAACTTCTGAATAGTAGTAATACAGAACAGTCACATTTATTGAACATTAGTATGTGAAAACATTTCAGTTATCTACTGCTGAGTAGCAAGCCACCTCCAATACAGAGTTTCAAACACCATGAATTACTATTTCTCATGATTTGACTGTTGGATGGGCAGTCATTCTGCTGGGCCTGCTGGGATTTTCCCACGTGGTTGCCTCAGCGGGCTGACTGGCGGGGTCTAAGCTCAGTGAGGCTCTTGACTAGGGTGTCTCAGGTCTCTGTGTGGCCAACTTAGGCTTTGTCTTAGCCTGGCAGCCCAAGGAGAATAATTCTAATAGCAAAAAAGTAGAAACTGCCAATCCTCTTATGGCCTGGACTTATAAGTCCCAGAATAGCGTTTTCATGACAGTCTGTCCATCTGAAGCAAGGCACACTGAAAATTTTGGTTGATTGCAGTACTTGCTGAAGGTCATCTCAATAATGGACTCTTAGTAGGTTCACTACAAATTTGTGTGTCAATTTCGTATTATTCTTAATAGGGGAAAAAACATTTTGAGTCCAGTAATTATGGAGAATTTTTTAGAAGTATACTTAAAAAGTGTGTCAGCCAAATTAATAGTTTTCACAGCAATAACTAAACATGCCACTGATGTCCCACCAGTTAAAAAAAAAAAATGCCTTCATGCAAATTTTAGAAACTAGAAAAATAAAGTCACCAGGTGAGCCCCGATTCAAGGGAAGGGGAAATAGACTACACGACTTGGGGTGAGGAGTGGCTGATGTGTACAGGAACTGGAGGGATTATCTGGAAGTCTTCCACATAGACGCATACTGCACTCACTGCTTCATTAGTGTTACACTGATTAGTCCTCACAATAACCCTATCAAATAATTATTCTTATTGCCACTCAGTAGTAACAGACCCAACACTGCTTGTCTCAAATTGTTTAATACCCAACCCAAGCCAGGGCTTCCCTCAGACCAAGTATCCTTTTGCCAATTTGAACATGACCAGAAATCCAGCTTTGGTTAGAGAGCTATGGGTCTGAGTCTGACTCTGTTATTTACTTTTCTTAGCTTTTAGTCAAGAGCACCTCATTTGTGAACTGGGAATCATAGAGTCTTGCTTAACGGATTCTGGCAATATAACATATAAACCAAATATACCATTGAAGGAACCGGGATATTAGGAAAGAAGAGCAGTGGTTTCAAAAATGACCACTAAGGAATCAAGAATACTTTTATATGTCTTTCCCTAGCATTTCTGTTAATGAATCATATCTGTTGTTTATAAAAAAAACAAATAAAAATTGAGAGTGGTTTAGAAAGCCTGTCTCAGCTATCTATTGCTTTGTATGAAGCTACTCCAAATTTCCATGGCCTAAAACAATAGTTTATTCTTCCTCACAAATCTGTGGATTTATGGGGTAAGGATTCCTTAATGATTTACTGTTGTAGTAGTCTTTGGAAAATACAATCTGTCACAAAGTGCTGTCTAGATTCCTCATTATTAATATCCCAAAGTGGCCTTTTTTATGAGCTCTATCGTTGTTGTCTTACCTTAGTTATTTTGGCAGATTCCACTGCCTGTAATATCTTTGACTAGGAAAGCCTTCTGAGAACCATGGGGTGTCCTCCTGTGTTCCCAGGTCACACTGACCAATTTATTTCAGATGCCTACAGAGATTCATGGAGAAGCCTGGTTGGCTGACTTCTTTCTACTTAAGAAATCTCTTCCCAACCCCCTCTGTGTCCATGGGAAAATCCCTTAGCCTTCTTGAACATCAGCTTGTTTCTCTGGAAAGCTGGGAAGGAGAGGCTGGACTAGATGATCTCTAAAGACGTTTTCTATAGCCAACATTCTATGATTTTTAAAAAAAAATCATTAGGCAGTACCAGGACATATATGGAAATGTTGAATCACTCTATTGTACACCTGAAACTAATATGACACTGTATGTTAACTACACTGGAATTCAAATAAAGTCTTAAAAAAAATCACTAAGCACTATATAAGATATTTCACAATCCAATTTTTGTAGGATCCTCAAAGTTTAGGAAAATATATACTGGCAACAATACCTTACCACAAGAACATACATATGGTATAAATTGGGCTCTTGGGTTTGTTTGGCGCCTGAACAACTTTGGAATTTATTACTTTAATTAGATAGAAAATATCAGAATAATATATATGAGGAAATAAGATGACTTGTAATGGTCTCCTTCTAATGCTAAAGTCTCAGTTTCATGTAAGTCTGACTGAAGCCAGAGACTATTTTAAAGAATTTTTAAGAATACTAAATTATAGTCAGTTTTACAGAGCAGCAGCACAAGAGGCATATAGTATTGTCTCTTCTGTGCTGCAAGACACTTTGTAGATGGGAAATAAGGATTTAGAGAAAGATATTTCGTCAGGAACGTTAGGTCTGGGTATGTTTAGGAGAGAATCGTCAAAATAATGATAAGCTTAGAAATGACAGTGAGTGAGTGGTTGAACCAACTGGGATGCTGGCTTGGAAAATTTAGAGAATACTGCCATGAAAGATTAAAGGGATGTCATTGTTGGGAAAGACATTTTGAATAGCTTCGCCTGATAGAACTTACTAAGTTTTATCAGTTCAAGTAAGTTCAAGACAACTTACTAGGTAGAACTTACTAAGTTCAGTGTCAAGGCTTGAGGTCAACAGAAGACTTTTTCCAATCATCACAGCCCATATTCAGGGCTGTTGCTCCTGAAACAGTGAAGTTTCCATTACTCGAAAGGCTTAAACAGAAACCAGACCGATTTAAGGCAAACTACCGAAGTACACGGTGGGCATGTGTCTGGATGACTCCGGGAAGATTTTCAACTTCAGAGTTCTGTCCTTTTTCCTTTCAAGGACATTTTAAGGTTCCTGATAGTGCTAAGATTCCATCAAGCAGCACATGGGAAAAATACTTCTAACAAAGGATCATGCCAGTATCTCAGAAAAGCATTAAGATTCCTGTGGCTGAGGGTTCAAAGTGCAGGAATGAATGGTGCACAAAAGAGGAAGGATGAATAATTCATCAGCTTATGAAAAAATGTTCAGTGATGCTGGTAATAAAAGAAATGCAAATTTAAATATCCACAAGACATCATTTTTCATTTATTAAATTGGTGAAGGTAAGAATAAAAATACACTATTTTTTTAAATAATATACTCTTTTGATGAAGGTATAGTGAACAGTCTCAAAATGACTGGTTTATTTTTTATTTTTTATTTTCTTAAAAGACTTTATTTATTTATTTGAGAGAGAGAGCATATGCACATGCACGTGAGTGTATGAGTGTGGGGGAGGGGCAGAGGGAGAGAGAGAGGGAGAAGCAGATTCCCCCCTGAGCAGGGAGCCTGATGTGGGCTCTCGATTCCAGGGCCCTGAGATCATGACCTAAGCCAAAGGCAGACACTTAACCAACTGAACCAGCCACCCAGGTGCCCCGAAAATATAATTTGTTTAAACTTTCCAGGAAGCAGATTAAAAATGTATATCCAAAGTTTTCAAAATCTTGAAGCCACTCTATATGAATATTTGGTCATATTAAAGAATTATTACTATTATTAGATGTAATTATGGTGTTACAGTTAAGGTAAAAAACAAAAAACCTTTTTATATTTTAGAACACATGTTGAGGGGTTTACAGATGAAATGATGTCTAGAATTTGTTTCAAAATTATCCACAGGAGAGTGGATGTGTTTGCATAGGAGTGTAGATGAAAAACGAAAAACTGGTTACATAGTAGTCATTGTTGAAGCTGGGAAATGGGGACATGGGGATTCCTTTTGCTATTTTCTCCATTCTTTATGTGTGTAAAAATTTCCATAATAAAAAGCAAAAACAACAATAAAAAACCGTTTCACATCTTCTGACCTAAATAATTATCCTTTTAGGAATATATCCTGATGAAGTAGTCTGAATGGCATAGAAAGTTTTAAGCATGAAAGTGATTTCTAAATGCTCCCAGTTTCCCTATTCTGTGACGTCCCTCCCCTCTGTACTCCGGCGGCATCTCATTGCTGTCAGGATTAATACCAAGGATTTGAACCCACCTGCAGGGTTTTGGATCATCTGCCTCTGCTTAACTCAGCTTGTCAGGGGCACCAGACACTCGGGGAACCACTACTTTGGGCTTCGCTCAGGGAATACCCTCTCCTGCCCATCCCCCTCCTTTAGGTCAACTTCTACTCCTACCTCAGAACCCAGGTCAATGCTGCTTGTTCGGGGAGGTATTGCTGCCTTCCCCAGATGCGGTTAGACTCTGTCATGTGCTCTCATGGCACAATGTATTCCTCTTTCGTAGCCCTTGTTTCAGTTCAAATGAAGTAGCTGATTAGGTAATTACACACTAGCTGATTAATGACCTCCCACCCCCATCAGTGACCTCCACCCTCTTCCTGTGTCTTCTGGAACTCCCCAATATAGCAGGAAATCAATAATTATGGATTGAGTCCATTAACGCATTAAAGTAATAGCAATCTAATTCAGCCAACCAAACTGTGATTAACTTTAACTCCTTGGTTTTCTTTCTTTCTTTCTTTTTTAAAATTTCTTATTTATTTTTAAAAATTTATTTAATTTTTAAAAAAGATTTTATTTATTTATTTGACAGAGAGTGATCACAAGTAGTTAGAGAGGCAGGCAGATAAAGTGAGAGGAAAGCAGGGTCCCTGCCCAGCAGAGAGCCCGATGCGGAACTCGATCGCAAGACCCTGAGATCGTGACCTGAGCTGAAGGCAGCGGCTTAACCCACGGAGCCACCCAGGTACCCCTCTTTCTTTTTTTTTAAAAAAGATTTTATTTATTTATTTGACAGAGACATAGCAAGAGAGCACAAGCAGGGGGAGTGGAGAGGGAGAAACAGGCTCCCTGCTGAGCAGAGAGCCCGATGCGGAGCTCGATCCCAGGACCCTGAGATTGTGATCTGAGCTGAAAGCAGAGGCTTAACCCACTGAGCCACCCAGATACCCCTCCTTGGTTGTATTTCTGAGTGTTAAAAGGGAATGGCAGATTTTTAACTTTCCAAAGGCAATGGTAGGATGAGAAGCTTAATTTAGGAAAGGTGCCTCCTGCTTGTTTCTAGACTTCTGATGGTAAAAGTATTTTAGAACCAGTGGGGGCCTCCTTTGTCTTATGAGAAAAGCACATCTCAAATGTCCCCACACAGAAATCACCTTTATTTGATGGGACCACTTTGCACAGTGGTGCTGGCAGAGTAGAGAAGAACTTCAAAATGCCAGTACCTTGTCAGATAATATGTGCTGGGGAGAGATGAAATGATTAGGAGTGAAAAAGAAGGAACTTCAAATTGTGCAGTGTGAGTCTGGTTTTTATCTCATTAGCTCAGGAATATATGTCCTAGGGGCAGCTGCATTCTCTTAGGGCTTCTGGTCTAAGATAATGTGGTCAACAAATTTTACTCAAGGAGAGATGTTCCTGTTAATTAGGTAATGAGTGGGGTTTTGCCATGCTCTATATTAAATTAATTTAATTTCCAGAACTGAAGAGTCTACTTCCTGGCTAGCTCACTTTCACAATCTAGACAATGGAAATAGGAGGCAATAGAAAACATGTCATTTCTAAATTCTGCTACAATTCCTGGTGGTTCACCTAGGCATGCTGGCTCATTTTTTTTTTGAATCCAGGCCAGAATGGCCCTCAATCTGGGTTTGTCTGATTGTGCTTCACAATTAGATTCAGATGAAACAGTCCTTGGTAGAAATTCTATACAGATGCTGGCAGGAGACACACGATGTCATTTAGGTCTCTACCCCCATCTCCCACGCTACTCCACACGCAACCTTTAAAAATAGACAACACCAAGCAACTCTGTAAAGCTAGGCCTTTGGGAATTCAAATGGACAGCTTTTTATTCCTTTATATTTTGACTGGGCCAGATACACAAAGATTTTGTTCATTTCTGAATAAACAAAGATCTGGACTCATCACTGGCTTAGCTTTTTCAGTTAAACACCATAAACCTTGGCTAAAGACCCTGGACGTGCTCACCATAAAGGCTCCAAAGCACTTTAAAAACCTTCCCTGAGCAGGCAGTCAATGCTTTCTTTGGAAGAAATGCCCAAAGTTTGCACAAAGGGAAATGTTAGACAAAGAAAGAAGATACATGGACAAATGGACATTCTCAACATAGAGTAGTTTTCTTGTTTGAGGAATGTTATTTTCATTCATTCATACAAATAATTATTGAGCCAAGCACTGTTCTAAGTGCTGGGTTCTAGCTATGAACCGAAGCAACAAACCATCCTTCTCCTTCTACTCTAACAAAAATTTTGCCTTTTTAAAAAAAAAGTAAATGTGTGTGACAGATTAAAGACATTTCTTTTTGAAAATCAATCATTATTTCTGTGCTTAGAGAGATAAATAAGTACATAGAGAAAAAAGCTCCTGGAAAGATATGCCAGAATGTTGATGCTTGTTAGCTTTTCCCATGAAAAGGGAAAAAAAGTTTTCAGTGTTCATACTTGTCTGAATGGCGTTTTTCTGTGTTTTTCCTGTGCTACCATATTTCTGTGTGGCCATGAACTTGTATAGTTTTGTTATCTGGAAAACAATAAAGTTCTGCCCCCCAGTGAGGTCTCCAAAGCCCAGGTGTGCTGACCTGAGACTGAGCGGTGCGGATTAAAGGAAAACCCTGGTATTCACGGGGCTGCGGGGACAAGGGCTATCTTTGAAGCAAGTGCTTTCTCTGGAGGTCCTGAATAAGTGGAGAGAAGAGGAAGGGTGCAGAGAGAAACACTCTCAGGCTCTCGTTTAGGTGAATACCACAAAGATGCCACTTAAATTTTCATTTCAGTTTGTCAGTGAGCTATATTTAGTTTTATCTTTGTCGAACAACTGAAAGTATGAAGATACCCTAGTTTAGCTATGTATTTACTCACTTTGTGAGAAAATTCTAGTATGGAGTAGGGAGAGAAGGTGTAACCACATTACTCCCTACGGCTCAGTTCCATTGACCCTCCCAGAAACCTCATGAGACAGAGTCAGGAGATTCCTGGAGAACTGATAAGGGCCTGAGCTGAGTACATCCAGAGAAATGTCAAGAATGTGTCCTCCTCAGATCCAAAGGGGAGCCAGCATGAAGAGAGGAGAGTCAGTATGGAGACCATTGATTTGAACTGTTAGCTTACCTTGGAGGTATCTCAGTCAAGAAGGACCCTGAGGAAGTACCCTGAGCACCTGCGTTGAGCCGGACCCCAAGCTGAGTGCTAGGTTTTATGGTGCTGATGTGTGCTTTGCCTTCATGAAACTTGCGTTCCTGGAAAGGGGGCAGACGATGTGTGGGTATGACACAAATAAGCAATTGGGAATGTTTAAATATGGGAGTCAAGCGAGGGACAAGGAAGTACTAAGCACTATCAAAGAGGCCTCCGAAATAAGACCATCAAGGCGAGATGAGAGTTTCATTAAAGGGTCAAGATGAGCCCCATTTGTTTCTGAACCACCAGGAACTGCACTACAGTTGAGGGATGACTTCTGTTTCTGCAGGAAGATCTTGATAGTACCTCCTAGTTACATTTTCTAGATTCTGAAAATATGCGCCTGGCCAGGAGGTTCTCTCTTGGTGAAAAGTTGAGAAAGGAGAGAATAAATTTTGTTTTGAACTCCTATTAGTACTGTTTGAATTCATTGAGAGAATCTGAATCAAGCTCACAAATCAAAATGTGGTTGCTCCTTTCAGGATTTGAAACAACCACAGCGTGCCGTGAGACACCTAACACTGGGTTTCTGTGTGGGACAAGCACTCTTTCCACCCATCGACAGTTGGTATGGGGATCTGTTCCAGATAGTTCTTCCCCACCTCGTGCACAGGTGAGAGCAACTGTGCTGTTTTATTTTCACTTCCTCATACCCACCTACATCTAAGTTCCTTGGTATCTTTGAATATTTGGGCGTTCATCATGCAAACACTATTTTATTTGATCACAGGAATAACTTCCTTTGTTTCTGTTAAGTGGAAAGCTAATCACTTTATCCAGGTCCTTTATCAGAAAAACTGTCACTAGGCTGGTGACCAGAAAATAATTATTGCTTTCTGGTTCTCTTTGTATCATTTTATCACTGTTCCATAAAGGGATTCAAGTTTAGTCTACAAGACTAGAATTCAGGAGGACTCATGGTTGTGAGGATTTGTTAAAGAGGCTGGAAAAGCCGAATCACAGCACAACATCCCACAAGGAGGTACTTTCTGCAGTAACATTGCATCCGATAATCCCAGGAACTGGAGCCATTTACGGGGTGCTTGCCGTGTGTCAGGCCTGGGACTGAACACTTTGCATACCTCCTTTCAGTGAACTCCCATGAAAATCCTGCAAGACTGAGCATTCCCATTTCACAGAGTAAGAAACTGCAAGTCAGAGGAGTCATGACCCATGGGTACACTGCCAGCTAATAGCCAGGAAACATGGACTTTCTGACTCCAATGCCCAAAGCCACTCTTTTTTTTTTTTTTAAGATTTTATTTATTTGACAGAGAGAAAGAGAGAAAACACAAGCAGAGGAAGGGGCAGAGGGAGAGAGAGAAGCAGGCTCCTCACTGAGCAGGGACCCCAATGCAGGGCTCAATCCCAGGACACTGGGATCATGACCTGAGCTGAAGGCAGAGGCTTTAACCCACTGAGCCACCCAGGTGCCCCCAAAGCCACTCTTAATCATTATGAAATATTGCTTTTCTTCCCATTTTAATTCATGAAAGAATTAGATATTTCATAGAAAAGCCACACAGCTCATCTGCTGCTCACTTCTCAACCCTTGGTATTCCATAAAGAAACCCACTTTCTATTGGCATTTGTGAAATGCCATACAATGATGGCAGCAGAAAGTCTTCAGCTCAAGTGAGAAATCAGGAAAAGAATACCTGGAGTAAATACCAGAATGTGAAATGATGATGATGGTGATGGCTGCTGGCATTTCAAACACGTAGTCAACAAAGAAAGACACATAAAAATATTTACAAATATTATCATTTATCACTTTTCGATATCTGCAACATGCAGGTTTAATATCGTAATAAACATAAAGGTTTGGCCATTCCCAGAAGAAAAAATTTTAATTAAAAACATATGCTCAAAGGGACAAGTAAATATTAATATATTTAATATTTTAAAATTTATTTCAAGTTAATAAAAGCAGATTGCCATAACAAACAAAGGAAAAAAGGACATGAATATTTCAGAGTGGAAATATATATGACTAATAAACTCATAAAAATGGCTAACCTTGAAGATAACCAAAGAAATGCAAATTAAAAGAAATAATGCCACACCCTATTTTCCCTATCAGATTGGCAACAATGAAAAAATTGCTAACACCACAGTTTGTAAGAGTATGGTGAAATGTGACTGATATATTCCTGGTGGGAAAGGAACTGATATAATTCTTCTAAAAAGTAATCTGAAGATATGTTTCATGAGCCCCCAAATGTAGCAACTACATAAGGGATTATTAGGTACTAACATATTATTTAAAAACAATATTTAAGGACATAATTAAACACTATAATATTAAGTGAAAAAGTTCACGTTCCAAAAAGATCGGTTTTATACTGAAAACACTTTACATAAAAATGTGGAAACCAGACCGGAAGTAGAAGCTGAAAAGGGGAGAGGGATTACCCACAAGTCATGGAGTGACAAAGAGATACTATTGTGCCCTGGAGCCTGGCTTCCTCTCTGTCCCAGGCCTATTTTCTCAGCGTAAATACATTTGAGACATCTTGATCCAACAAGGATCTTCCCAGACTCCCTTCCCTGGGTCTGGAGCCCTGACCTGAAAAACTCTTGTAAGACCCTCTACACATGACTCTATGTCCTTTCTGCTCTTGAATCCCAAACACTTTTTTCTTCTTAAATTATTTCCCAGTGCACCTGGGTGACTCAGTCGGTTAAGTGTCTGCGTTCGGCTCAGTTCATGATCCCAGGGTCCTGGGATCGAGTCTGACATCAGGGTCCTTGTTGGACATGAAGCCTGCTTCTCCCTCTGCCTGCCACTCCCCCCGCTTGTTCTCTCTCTCCCTCTCTTTCTCTCTCTCTCACGAATAAATAAATACAATCTTAAAACAAAAGTATAGTCAATACATGCACAATCTTTTTTAAAAAAACTTTTTTTTTTAAATTTTATTTTTATTTATTTGACAGAGATCACAAGTAGGCAGAGAGGCAGGCAGAGAGAGAGGAGGGGAAGCAGGCTCCCTGACAAGCAGAGAGCCCAATGCGGGGCTCGATCCCAGGACCCTGGGATCATGACCTGAGCTGAAGGCAGAGGCTTTAACCCATTGAGCCTCCCAGGCGCCCCTAAAAAAACTTTTTTTAAAGACTGCATATTCTTTTCAGTTTCTGTGGTCTGTCTGCCCCTGGGAGAGGAGGGCCACAGTTTTTCTCCTTCACACACCCATCATGGGCTCTGTGAGGCAGGCCTGCTCTCCACAACTTGCCCCTTCTGGAGCCCTGCTCCTCTCAGTTAGAATGAGGCTTTATAAACTGCATTCTGCAGCCTGAGAAAGATGAAATGAAGGCAGGAGATGAAAGTTACCTATAATTCTGCTACTCAGAGATGAGCACAGTTAACATTTTGTGCAGATCTTTCTAGATTTATTTTGTCATAGCCGAGCCTCTTGGAAAGTTGGTCTTCCCTCACTGTCCCCATTTTCTCCTTTCTTTGTCCTCAGTCTGCAGAGACACGGCTGGAGCCTCTCCCCCACCTTCCTGGGCCAGGTCAAAAATTACTCCCCTTTGCCACATTCAGTGGATAATTTGTCTACGGGAGCTCTCTGAGGTCTTTAAATTTACTTCTCAGGCAACTCAACTTGCTTGGTTCCTAAAACTCTCATCTCTCCTGGTTTTCTTTGAACCTCTCTGACTCTCAAGACCTCTTCATCCACTGCACATCTCTTAAAACAGGAACACAGCTCCATCTTTGACCAAACAGTCTCCTCTCTCTGCAGGCCCTCCTTGAGCAGCCTAAAACAAATTTTCATTTCAAATCATTGTTTCAGGGTTTAAATACATACAGCAGGCACTAGAGCAAAGAACAAAGACTTTGGAATAAGGTGTGCCTGGGTTTAAAACCCAGATCTGCCCTTTATTACCTGTGTAAATAATGGCAAATGGTTTAATGTGTCTATAACTCAGTGTACTCATTTATAAAATGAGTATGATGATAGTTAATTCTCTCATTAGGATGTCGTGTGGGTTAAATGGCCCACATAAAGAGCTGGTCTAGAGTAAGTACTAGAAAGATTTAGTCATCATTATTGTATTGTTCCAAAGGCATTTTAAACTCAACATCACCTAAAACTGAACTCAGTGAATTACATTCCTCCTATCCAACCCTCCACGCCAGACTTAGAGGTCCTTTTCCAACAGTGAGAATAACATATCCGGATTCCCAGGTCCCACCCCAGACTCACTGCATCAGAATCTCAGGGAAGGGGCTGGGAATTTTGTATGTCTATCAGTCTCCTCATTTCATTCTCAGCAGAGAAGCAGGGGAAATTTCTTTATATTCCTCCCTTTCCTTCCACATCTCATACCAATATTACCTACAGATGACTTCTTTCCATCCGTGCCACTACTGTCTTAATTCAGGCCTGAATTCATTTCCAGCCTGAAACTGGTCTAGGCTTAACTGGAACCCCAGTAGGGGCGCGATGGGGTGTGATGGGAAGTGGTCATCAGACAGGCTGTCTCTCATTCTCGTGAGAGGTTCAGCACAATCACCCTCTTCAGGAACAAGCACTACTCTGAACCTCAGCTCTCGGGCCTGGTGGGTATCCTGACCTTACTGTTCCCGCTCTCCCTTTCTGAGCTTGGCCCCAGCCCCTGAACTCCACAGCTCACTAACAGGATTCCTATGAATCAGGATGGATGTGCTACAGTCAAGTCCTCTGTCTTCCAGATACATGACTGACCTCAGGTTCTGCTCTCACATGTGGCTGCCCGCCTGTTCGGACAACCATACTAAGTGAGTAATAGTGTGGTCCATTGAAACCCCCTTGGTTTGTCCTGTCATCCTTCTCTGAGCCCCATTTCCAACTCAGGACTCGGCTTTATAACTCTTGTTTCAAGAAATTTGGGCAAAGATATCCACCTTTTATTTTAGGACCGAAAAACTCAAGGGAATAAGGTCCTGTCAGGTCAGTGGTTCTCAAATTTCTGTGTGCAATAGGATCCCCTGGAGGGCTTGTTAAAACACAGATAACCTGGGTTTTAAAAGTGGGGAGGGAAGAATATACATACGTATCTGTAGTCCCGTATATATCTGGAAACACAACAAAAATCTGTTATTGTCTGTTACCACCAGGAAATGGTCAGAAATGGCAGGAGCAGGACTCAGGCTTCTCATCATATACCCTCTTGTATTTTTTTTTCATAAGATTTTATTTTTAAGTAATCTCTATACCCAATGTGGGGCTTAAATTTACAACCCCGAGATTTAAGAGTCACATGCTCTACTGACTGAAACAGTCAGGCGCCCTAGCCCTCTTGTATTTTTAAATGCATATCATGTGACTGTATTACTTCAAAAATATAAAATTTAATTTTAGGTATATAAATATGATTACATTTATTTTATATAATATAATATATAATATGATAATATATATGATATTAATATGATATATAAATATATATTTTATTAGTATACCTTGTATATACATAATTGAATGTCATGGATCTTTAGGGACACTGACTCTAGCCAATTTTGTCACTTGATTTAGTCATATACATTTTTGTTTTTCTTTCCCAGACACAAAGTCTGTAATTTTAGCGAATAGCAATTGCGCAAGTATCTGCTGAACTCGTGTAAAGGGTGTGCAGAGCCACTAAAAGAAAAGAATTCCCGGGATTTTTTTCTACCATGAATTTAAAATAATGAATGTCTAGTACAAGCTTCTTGCAGTATTTGACTGGGTCATTTTAAAAATCTGCTTGGTGTTGAGATTCGAACTGTGATCAATGAGAATTAGGCATTTCTCCTTACGCAGAGTGAAGTCAGCAGGAGCTTGTCTGCTAGCTAAATGCTGATACCCCTTTACTGAAACTCATTAACATGCTTAACATGCTTCTCCAATAGGGAAATATTTGGGGATGTTCCATCAACCCAAGGTGACCTTCTCTTCCCCTGCAAGCAGCAGCATGCTGGAGCCGCCTCCTACAGACTCACAAGAGCTGATTGTGAAGCTTGCAAAAATTAAAAGCTACTGGGCGCCTGAGTGGCTCAGTGGGTTAAGCCTCTCCCTTCGGCTCAGGTCATGATCTCAGAGTCCAGGGATTGAGTCCCCCATCGGGCTCTCTGCTTGGCAGGGAGCCTGCTTTCTCCTCTCTCTCTGCCTACTTGTGATCTCTCTCTGTCGAATACATACATAAAATCTTTAAAAAAAAAAAAAGTTAAAAGCTACTGGTATAAAAAGTCAGTAATTGGAGTGTGCCTCTACCTGGAACACACAGCTTTCCTTTGCTCCCTCAGCTTCCAGCTTCCCTGACCTCCTAGGTCTGGTTCAGAGGCTCACAGTTGAATCCTGAGCCCTCAGCAAATGCTTCGGGAATGAGCCGGTGAATGAATAACCTCTGAGGCAATGACGGGGGAAAACACCAACTGAGCGTATGAGGGCCAGGAAGAGATTTGCCTACATTCTCTTCACTGGTCTGCACACAACTTTATGAGACAGGAATTTTTATTCCTATATTATAAGCTCAGGGGGTTAAATGATGTTAGAACCCAATACTGGCAGACCCAGAAAATTCTCTCCACAATATCCTTCTGTCCCTCCACAATATCAGTCTTTCCCCAATGCAAAGGCATTGGCTGACAAATAGCATGGCTAGTCACAGGTGCTTTATCATCTGATTCTTTTCTTCAAAAATCACATGAAGAAGAAGATGGTGTCACTTGCAGATAAAGAAATGAGGACCACCAGAGGTGAACTGACTTGTTAGAAAGTGCAACAAATTTTCAAAAATGAAAAATCCTTATGAGCTGGTGTAGGTTGAGAAAACATTATGGTGGTCTGGAGTTGATATTTGGAGGAAGGGTAGTAATCAGGTGGAATTGAAGTCATCAGGAGCAGAACCTCCAGTCAAGGAAAGAGAAGTAGAGCACGAGGGAGGACAGACCGTAAGGAGGCCAGATGACAACAGTGAGAGTTCACGATGTAGAATTAGGAGGACACAAAAGTGCGGAAGTTGGTCAGGCCATGTTATGAAAGCGTAGAAAAAGAGTGCCTCCAAAGTCATATTTTAAAGCAAGTTGGAATCATTTTGTAGGAATGACGGGATGAAGCGTGTATTTGACCTCTCCTTTCCTTTAAACATAGGATTTATATGTGATTTATCTGACCTTCTGGAACATTTAACTTTAGCTAATTTTTGTTTTCCTTCATAGGGATCATGACTCATCTATCCGAGTTTCCACTTTTGAGAGACAAAAACCGTGAGAAATGCAAAGTGCTATGAACCTTTGAACTCTGCTATTTCAGGGTGGAGCAGGACGTACCCTTCCACTCTGTGGAAGAAGACTTTCCGACTTCTTGTCGTTGAGAAAACACTGGAGTCATACGTGATTTGTGAAGCAAGACCTTCTGAAGAATCAAATGGCTTATGAGGGAAATTGTGTTTCTCTCATTCTCCTTAATCACTTCCAAACTCAGCTCAGAAACTTTCAGCAAGGAACAGCAATACACTCACACGATTACTATTTATTTTTTCTTATATTTGGCCTTTTTTCAAAACCTTTTTTTGTTAATACTTTCAAAGCAGGGTTTTGTGGGATTCCTGCCTGCTTTTCATTGGCATACTTTCTCTCATTCTCCTTACTTGCATGGGAGATCTGACACAGAGAGGCAGATCTGCCCACCATCTGCTCTTTAATTAATGAGGGATCTGGAGTGCGTGATGTACATCTACTGTAGGTTGAGAGTCAGCCCTGCAGAGACAGAGGTTGACCAGTATTCCTCAAGCTCCTCTTGTGAAAGAGCCATGCATCATGGGAAAGTTTAACAGGGGGGATGTTTTAAATGCAGAAGGTCTGAGAGCAAGTAGGAGCTGACCCTTTGTGCTTCTGAGGCCTGACGTCCATTGAGGGGCTCCCACTGGCTTGGTCACCCAGAAATTTCAGTCCCTGTGCCTGACACTCATTCCTGCAAGGAGACACTGCCCTGATTATGGTGACTATATAGCTTATCATACAGACCGGGACATTTTTAAGAATAGAAGAGAAAAGCAAAAAAGAATAAAAGAGATTGCTAAAAATAATTAAAGCTCTACACAGTCTTAAATTTTTTTTTGAATTACAGATTCAAAAAAATCTTGAATTTTTTTGAAAATTCAAAACAACTTTATAAGTAGTTTACTTAAGTAATTTACTTTATAAGTATAAAGTAGTTCTATTCAAAAGTGTTTTAACAAATATAGATTCTGCAGAAATATATACATTTTCCGTTTCATTCTATTATGGTACAGAATACACACTTAGGCAATTAAATATAATAGGTCCATCCAACATTTCTTCATATGAGTCAAAATAGTCCAAGGTATAGTCATGGAATCTTAAAATTAAACCTTGTAAAAGATTCAAAT
The DNA here is from genome assembly GCF_009829155.1 of Mustela erminea. NCBI lineage: Eukaryota > Metazoa > Chordata > Mammalia > Carnivora > Mustelidae > Mustela > Mustela erminea. The sequence continues at coordinate 145,316,457 of NC_045614.1, forward strand.
TCTCATTGTTTATTTTGTTCAGTCGCTCTCCACTTAATTTCAAGATCTTCTTGTTTGCCAGCTTCTTTGTTTACAAGCTCAATAGTTGCAATTTGCTAGAACATAAAAGCTGAAGTTTTGGAGTGCTCCACTCATTGAACACATTGATTAAAGCCTTTCAGCGGCCCCTGAGTGGGCTCAGTCCGTTAACCGGTTAACCGTCTGGTTGTGGCTCAGGTCACAATCTCAGGGTCCTGGGATTGAGCCCTCAGTAAGGGCTCCCTGCTCCCTGGGGACTCTGTTTCTCCCTCTCCCACTCCCCCTACTTGTGTGCTCACTCTCTCTCTCTCCCTCTCTGTCAAATAAATAAATAAATATTTAAAGAGTTTCAACTGATTTTGAGAAAAATGCAATCAAGCCAAAATCTAAAGGATATATTTACAAAAAGTATTCAATGCCATTGCAGGGTGCTTGCGCTCAGTTTGTTGAGTTAGAAATTTGTGCTTGAAAGACTCCAGGGTTCTAGAATCTAATTAATGTTAGACAGCAAAGACTAAATTCACATACTGCCATACTCAAGTATTTCCTTGCTTCAGCATCAGTGTCTCTGTGTATAATGTGGTTCAGTTATTTTGTCTGTGTCTTTGTAAAAATATTTGTAAATGTTGACAACACAGCTTCTGTTACAACTGCTAGAATATCACAGCTTGTTTGAATGCATTTACAAATTATGTGCCTGTCAATCAATTCCAGTACATTTCTGCTCTGCGGTTTCAATTTAGTAAGTGCATTGGTTTTGGCACTTACCACCAAAATTTGTAAACATATTGTGCCTACAAAAACAAATAATTTAATCCCAAGTTGAACTCTGAACTGAATTTATAAGAGTATTCATAATAATTTCAGATGTTTCACTTCCAACAAAACAAAATGCTAGAAGTTCTACTTTGATTCCAGGAAATATTGGATGAAAACCTTCAACTACTAGAGTTCACTGAATTTTTATGTCAGTCACATGATGACATTGATATAAAATTGGCATCATTTAGTAGTTTGGCAAGTTCTTTCTTTCTTTCTTTTTTTAAGAATTGATTGATTGATTGATTGATTGATTGATTTGAGAGAGAGCAAGAGTGAGAGAGCACAACCGGGGGGTTCTGGGGGGAAGAGGAGCAGTAGAGCAAGAGGGAGAAGCAGACTTCCCACCGAGCAGGGAGCCCAACGCGGGGCTTGATTCCAGGACCCCCAGATCATGACCTGAGTCAAAGGCAGCCACTTAACCGGCTGAGCCACCCAGTCGCCCCAGTTTGTCAAGTTCTTTGTATACTAATGGAGCGGAACCCTTTTCAGCTCTCACTTTACAAGCATATGTACATGAAGAAACTTGAAATTAAAGAAGAGCCAAATTAAAATAGAAAGAGGATTTGATCCCAATCCAAAGACATGTTTTCAAAGGGGTTGTGCAAATACACCTTCTCAAGTTGCCCCTGCTCGACTGTTGTATTTAATTCCCATCTTCTTAAATGAACTATTAACTTGTGAAGTAGAATCTGATGACTTTTCAGAGGATTTATATCTCCTTACTTTTGAGTGGCCAGTGCTACCACTGTTGTCTCATAATTGATGGTAGATGTTCATGTTCTGTGCAAGTTTCACTTTCTTAACTAACTTTCTCGTGAAGTGGAAATTTTGTGCTTCTGTTTCCATTCAACTCATTTCCTTGAGGCCATTGCTATTGAAAGGATTTACTGAAAAATTTAAAAAAAAAAGCATTGTTGAACAATAAAACGAACAGTTGTGGACTTACACCATCCAGTAAAAGGCAAAGGCACCATGGCATTCACAGGACACAGAGTTCTAGACAGGGCTGCTTACGTTCTATTTCCTGCACGTGATCTGTCCATACCTAACCCAAAGTTGGACATGTTCCATTAATCTGGTGACTTGGTGACTTGGAGACTTTGTACATCTACATAGAATGTCACAAGCTGATACACCAAGTGGTTGGCAGGCTCGGCAACACAGGATATTTCTCTTGCCATCACCTGACCCCAGAAGGATTTATTTGTCCCCAGCAGCTCACGACGCTATACTTCATTTTATTCGTGAGAGCCCTGCATGGTGGCCGGAAAGAGGAAGCATCAGCTACATTGCTTCTGGAAAGCTGGGAAAAGAGAAATGGGTTATTGGTGGTTTCTTTCAGATTTTACCATATGTTCAAGTGAAAATTCAACATCGCCCAAGCATCCCATATGCTATTCAATGAGACTATGGCAGAAGCTGGAAATACAAAGTGGCCGTCTGCCCAATCCATTCTGGCTCATCTCAACACTGTTACTAATAAAAACACTTCATGAAAAAATGAAGTATTTGAAACAAATGCTATACCAAGGGAATGCTGAGAATGTAGACGTAAACTAGAACTCTCCTGAAGGAACTGGGATGTGCAATCTCCCTAGAATGACCAATGGTTTCTAGTTGGATTTGGCTGCATGATGTTGTCATCTTCCTGAGTCATCATTAGATAAAAGCTCCTCTGTCTTTATTCTTAAAGTAAAACAATTCGCTGACTTTTGAGTTTACTTAACTTCTGGAACAGGACCTTTAGTAAAGCATTATTGTTCTATTTTTTAATTTTTTTTAAATTTCATTTATTAATTTGACAGAGAGTACAAGCAAGGGGAGCAGCAGGGAGAGGGAGAAGCAGGCCTCCCCCTGAGCAGGGAGCCCTAAGTGGGGCTAGATCCCAGGACCCTGGGATTTTGACCTGAGCCGACACTTAACTGACTGAGCCACCTGGGTGCCCCAGTATTATTACTTTATTACTATGCTTGGCCTCACACTCTGAAAAAAATTTCTGGTTCCTACCTGGCTCAGAAGGTCTCATGTAAGACCCTCCACCCCTGGTCCCTCAGCCTCATCTTTTTCTCTTCCTGCATCACCACGCTCTGCCATGCTTGACTTCTTTCAGTTCCTCAGAAATGCCAAGTCTTTTCTGTCCTCAGAGCTCTGGGAGGCTGCTCCCTCTGCTCACATGACCTTCCTCCCACAGTCCCCAGCTTGGCTTCATGTCTTCCTGGGCATGATCTCGGCTTAAGCATCACCTCTCTGGAACATTGCTTCCTGGCTGCCTACCTAGAGGAGGTCAACCTTGGTTTTTCTCAGTCTCAGCCCATTTCTGTCTTCTTCATAGCACTTGTTGCTTTTTGTTGCAGTTGGTTTCTTTTGGCTCATTTATTTTATTAACAGCTCCTACCATGAGACTGTAAGACTGTTTATCTTTGTATCCTCAGAGCTGAAAAGGCTGTCTGGCACCAAGCTCTGAGTAAAGATTTGTTGAATGAATGAATAACATATGTTAGTGAATACTGAATTAATAAATAGCATATATTAATATTGCATTTAAGTTACAAAATACATATCAAAAGATTTACAAACAGTTGGGTCAAATGTAATATATATGAAAATGTCCATCACAATATCAAGTTTCTAAAAATGTTTAATTTTCACAGTGATTTCTATTATACATTTAAGAAGCTAACCCCAAGGGCACCACTCTGCTCATGGGAGAGCACCTCCTCACCCTCCAAGTCTGCGAACAGAAGGGTGGGGTCTGATGTGCTCAAGTCCCACTTGCTGAGACGTGTCCGGGACGTTAGCCTCCCTCCAAGCGTTCAGGGTTGGGAAAGTGGGAACTTAAGTCTATAAACTATAAGTCTATAAACTTCCTTTCACCTTTATACCTTCATAAACCTGACCTTGTGTGGAACTGTGGTTCTCAAACAGGTGGCTTTGTTAAATGGAAGAATTGTCATGTAAGCCGCAAACCACTGTTGAATTTATTTGTGTTATTTGATAAACATGCTCCATTCCTCCCAGGATTTCTGCTCTGTAAGTGTTCTGGTTTCTGGAAAAATTGACTCTAACTCTATTATGCCTTCTGTAAAATAAGATGAACATCTCATTATCTTTTAACGTTTTAAAAAGATACTCCCTTCAGTTTAGTTGTAAAGTATGCTAATTCTCTTAGTTCTAATTCATGTCAGAATCCTAAGTAAGTCATTTGCAAAATAGTTTTAAGGCACTGTGTTGTTTTACAGCTTCTCACTCCTTCTGTAAAAGGTTTCTTTACAAATAAAAGATTCCATGTATGATTCTGGCTAAAGGAGGTGCCCAGGTTGTGAGAAAGTAGAGAGAACTGTGTAACTCTATGAATAAGGTGTGTGATTAGAGGATAAAAAACTAGTACCTCAAGTCATACACAAAAATCAGTCACATGATTATAGCCCATGTGCTTTCAGCTCTCAGCAACAACTTTGCGCGCTTCAGTGCTCAACATTTGAGGGAGGAATTGGATAGTTTATAGGTTATCCATGCTCTGGAGTACAAAATAGCATTAAACATCATATTGTAGAAAAATACTTAATGAGACCAAAACCCAATATATTAAGAGAACAGACCGGAGGATACAAACATATGTACAATATGATGCTGGTTTTCCCCATTAATTAATTAATTAATTAACTTTTTACCATACTATAAAAACATTTAATAAAATCTCATAAGAAACGTACAAATGACTGATGATTAATAATTCTCTTAAGTAAACAGACTACAATAACATTAAAGTCATTGGCTAAGTTCCATCAGTTTTTTTTATTTTTTATTTATTTATTTATTTATTTTTTTTTAAAGATTTTATTTATTTATTTGACAGAGAGAGATCACAAGTAGGCAGAGAGGCAGGCAGAGAGAGGAGGAAGCAAGCTCCCTGCTGAGCAGAGAGCCCGATGCGGGACTCGATCCCAGGACCCTGAGATCATGACCTGAGCCGAAGGCAGCGGCTTAACCCACTGAGCCACCCAGGCGCCCCATCAGTTTTTTTTAATTCTCTTTGATTTTTTTTCCCTGGTCTTCTGTTATCCTTTCTGCAGGTCGCTTCTTCAACCCCTTCATTTTCCTGGTTTGTAGTTTGCTCAGATGTTGCTTCTGCATATGAATCCTTCCATAAGTTGTACCAAAAGTATCATGGGAGACATTTTTCTTCTTCTTTGGCTTGAGGGCTTTTGGCATTTTCATAGATAATTTATAAAGATCATCTGATGCCAGATGTGTCCTCCTCAGAACCAGATCCAATGAGGGAGAGGGAGAAGCAAGTTCCTCGCTGAGCAGGGACCCTGATGCTGCACTGGATCCCAGGACCCTGGGATCATGACCTGAGCTGAAGGCAGATGCTTCACCAATGAGCCATTCAGGTGCCCCTCATCCATGCTTTTTTAACGTTTGCCAATCTGTAAGGAAACAAGTGATCCTGTAGTTTGTTGGTTTTTTTTTTTCAGCATAACAGTATTAGTTTTAACTAATTTATTTTTTCTTATTACAAACTAATCATAATACTCTAACATTAATATACTAAAAGATATCTAAACTATTGTTTTAAAGTCTTCACAGAAAGGAAGGTCATTACAAGGATGAAGGTCTGTCAGGTCTGGGTAAATGAACATGCAGAGTACAGATGGTAATCTGGTTAGGGCTGGCAACAAAAACCAGGAGTATTGCTCCGCCCCCCTGGGGTCAATAATCCATTATGTCAAGAAGACGTCAGAATTGACACATTAGCATTTGCTATTTGCTCTACTTGTGTTAGATAGCTTGCAGTTAAATAAAACAAAAAGACAAATCCTGAGCTATGGGACCCACGTGATAACCAGTTTAAAAGAGAGAATTCCTCCTCCATGAATCTCTGTAGAATTCACCCTGTGTCACCCAGCCAGTTTGCCATTTTTCCTTTTTTCACATGATTATTAGAGACATACTAAGCTCTGGCAGCGCCCAGGGGCAGCTGCTTGCTGACCCACTTTTCAGGGGGCTGCTGTCTTTTCTGGCTTCGCTCCCCTCCTCCCTGAGTACTCCCTTCACCTTCCAAATAAACGACGTGCATCCAAACCCCTGATCCAGGTCTCTCTGGGGACCCAAACTAAGACACAAACCTTATCTTACTTAGTTTTTATAATACTCCTTGAGTTTGGTGTTAAAGACTCCATTTTGCGGGTGAGAACACCAAGGTAAGTAGCCGAGTCAAGACAGCGAGAATTCTCATTGGTAGACACGTACTTTTATTTAATTTATTCTTTAAGATCCCTTGCTCTAGTCCTGGCTCAGGGTAATAGCCAGCCCCTAACCTGAGAGGCTGCAACCTGGGGTGACGGCTGGCTGGCAAGCACAGGCTGATACTGGTTGGTGGGAGCAAACACAGACGGCCCAGGAAGGGGCTGCTCTCCCCCACGGTCTCAGGCTCCTGCCTTCACCCTCCTGCCTATCTCTCTTCTCATCACACCCTTCGCAAATGCTGTTGTCAGTCACTCCTTAGAAACGTTAAACCTTTTAAAATGTGCAGTTTGTGTCTTAAAAAGTGCAACTTTTGGAAACCCCGTCTGGGGTAGGTGTCAGATCCCCTCCCTTCATGGACATATCTCCTCTGTCTCCAAGTAAAAAGCCGGCAGTGCTCTCGATTTCCATGGATTGGCTCATGGCTTTCCAGTTCCGCTGAGTGGTCTGCCGTCTACCTTCTCCCATGACTCCCGGTATGACAACTGGGAAAATGGACACCCTCGCGGACTGAGGGGGACCGACGGCAGAGAATAAAGAAACACATTTGGCTCTGTTATATTTTTGCTTCTTTCCTCCTTACACATCCAAGGAAATTTTGCTCTGAAGATTTTGCTGTGCCTGAGTGTAGGCGTCGGCTGGGTAGGCTCTCCTGAAAGTGTCTCACCAGGGCTTCTCGCCCCTCTGCCCACTGAACTCACCTCACCCCCACACCACATGTAGCAGAGTAACTCCTTCAGACACAGTAGAAATTACAAATGATGTTTATTACTGAGTTGGTTTTATTTTTTTGCAGTGGTTAAATTTCATGGTTTTTATAATATGTTCTTCCTAAGAGCTTCAGAATATTGGGTACATCTAAATAGGTGACAAAATGCCTCCCTCACAGTCCTTTACCCACAATCAAAGTATACTGGAGGCAATAATCATAGGAAAAGTGCCCAAGGTCCTAGGAAATTGAACAATTTCCTGTAATATCTTCAGTGTTAAATAATTCAAATATTTTGGAATGATAAACTAATTTGGAAATCATTGCACCATTATAACTAAATGGACCTGTCATCTAAATGTACATTGTGTTTTCATGCATTTAGGCCTTTTTTATCCAATATTATTCTACTATGTCTCAAGATCAAACACACAAACACATGTATATATAACACACACACATATACATAAACATATATTATATATATATATATATGTAGCTTAGAGGAAATATTTCTGAGATCAAAGAATTACAGACATAATGATATACAATGATTTGGAGATTTTCATTGTTGTAGGTAGTCTAAGAAAATAATATCAGCTTGACAGTTAATACTCAAACATAGGAAATGGTGCTATGTACTGAAGACTATAGATAGATATTCAACAAGTTCTTAAATTTTAACTTTTATGGAGAAGTCCAAGGAAAAGGACAAATAGAATGATTATTACATTGAAAAGATGTCAAAGGGAGAAAAGCTATTTGGTTAATCATTCAGAGTCTTCCAGAATAATTGTATTATTCATCAGTGGGGATGCAGGATGAGCCCATTGACAAACATAAGTATTTCTTGATGGTGTGTTTGAATTTTCAAAAACACCGTTAGTTATTTTCCTATTGTTCAGGGGAAATCAGTGTCTGAGGGGACTGGCTTATACTAACTAAACTTACAAGAGCCTGGTTGCTAAAAACAGGTTGCCAATTAACTAATTTGATGTGGGAAAAAATAGAGCTATTAGGAGGTCTGGAATTTTAATGTACTCAAGACAATATTTTCTCTTATTTCTGGGGAAGTCTGTCTGTGAAGTTAAATGACTATGAAAAAGCGCCTGGTAAAAACCAAGTTGGAATAAAGGGAGCCGGATCATCTTAATGAGCAGTGCCATTATAAACAATCTACAAAAAAAATGAAACAATTTGGATAAAATGTTTATGTCTTTTTCAGAGGCACAGATTGTATATTCTCAGAGGAATTTTACAACTTCTCCTTTCAATACGTTCTGGTGGTAATACTCAAGTCCTCATAGAAAAACTCACCTCTAAAATGCACTTTAAAGGTCATTCGTCACTGATTCATTTGCTAGAACCTACTATTTTAGTGTGGCTTGACTCTAATTTATTTTATAACAAAGTTCTGCCAGTGCAATTAAGAGAGGTTTCCCTCATAATATTTTCCTATCAGCTTGCACTTCTTTCTTTAAACACTGCTATCTACTTCCCCCACCAATGACCTTTACCTTTATGTCATTTGAGTCATTATGCTACAGACTGGATGCTTTGGAAATGCAATTGCAACATGTTGGTTCCATTTTGGTGGCGCTCATGGCTCTGACACGACTAGCAAACACGTTGTTGGGAACTGAAGAACAAGATATCTGCCCTGTGGATCTTCTACCACTCTTCCTGATCATAAGAATCAAGTTAGGGAGGGTTACTGGACAAACTGTACTTCCCACATTTGCTATGAACAGAATTCGAGAGTTCAACTTTATGGTTAACATTATTGTGATAATAGATTCATCAGGAACAAGATAGCACTTTCTTTCTTTTCATCTTCGTATCTTTTGCCTCTATCACAGTGTCTGTAAAGAGTAAGTGTCAGGAAACAGTTTTCCATGGATTTCTCAAATTTCCACACATCTTTGGAGAAGAGGCGTTGTCAAGCGTGTTTCCTTCAACAGCCTTGAGCAGACATACTTACTGTTCAGTACAAAAGACCTGGTTTCCCTGAGCTTAGAGCCTGGTTTCCCTGAGCTTAGAGCAGCTCAAATGCAGACACTGGTTACTGATAACTGCTGTGATTAATGAAGTCCTTTGTCTCTGACCCAGGACTTTCTGCCAGCTTCTAAGCTGTGTCGAGCTAACTTGCTAATATGAAAGCAAGGTAAAATCTTGTACTCTTCACAGTTCTTGAGAATAAGTGCTCAAAGGGAAAGTGTGTTGAGTAAATTAATTTTAAACAAGTGTTTAGGGAACTTAATACTCTTCTGACTAATCAACAGTTACCCAGGGAAGAGCCCAGGAACCTCTCTTGGCAAGGAGCTATTTCACAATTTATTTTCATTAAAGTACCAGTGTGTGTTAGTCAGCCTATGTTTACCTTAGATATCAGTGTTGACTCAAAACTCTTGGCAGCAGTATGTTTGGACTTGGCTAAACATTGAGTTGTATAATGGGAACTGATTACTTATTTAAGCATTACCTACTCATATAGGAACTATAGACTTTGAACAGTCTCTACTTGCTTCTGCATCAGCGTCCCTAGTGGATGAGGCCATAATTCTGGGACAGAGAGCTGAAATTGTAATCTCTCTTTCTAAAAATAACAACTAATTATCTTTAGAATGACACTTTCATTTGAAACACAAAATACTGACTTTGGTGTTTATTTTTCCATTTGCTTTAGAGATGGATTTATTTTTCTTTCCGTTTTAGAATGCCTGCAAAGCTGAGCCTGGAAACCCTCTACAAAAAAAAGTGATCTAGTCTTTCTACATGGCAGGTGGCCAAGCTGCCACCTGTTCTCCTCCAGTCAGTCACAACTCCAAGAGCTTGAGCCGAGGGCTGGTGCCAGGCAGCCATGAATCAGGGGGGAAAGTCACTTTCTGAAGGCAAATAAACTACTTAAGGTCAATCATCATTCTTATCTATCTTAAAAACTCTGGCATGCCAGGAGGCAAAGAGTGCTAGGATCCAGGAACCATAGGTTTGCTTCTAGGCTTGCCAATTTTCTGTGATCCTGGGCCAGTCATATGACCTCTCTGATTCTGAATTTTCCCCACTGTAAAATGGTAACAATAATACCTGCTCTGCCCATATCACAACACTCTTTTGAGCATCAAACAAAAGAGCTCAATTCTGGTCTGTAAGTGTAACAATTATCTAGTCCTTTTCTCAACATCTTGGTTATGAATTTAGAAGGAATATAAGACCAACAGGTACATAAATGGAGGTGTTATTAGTCAGGAGTATGCTCATCATTCTCCTTTTGTGTTCTTCCTTCACTTTTTTTTGCACTGGGCAAAATGTTGCTGTAGGCAATTGAGCAAACGTACCTTGAATACTATGCACACATGATTGAACTATTTAGATAATGGCAAAACTGACTTATTTCTTGGACACTTTTTATGGGATAAACTGGACAAAATGTTCACAGCAGAATCAAGCCAGCATTTGATAAAGATATAGACATTGTGATTTCTCTCTGACTCATTGGGTTTTCTAACAGAAGTTAAAACTGGGGCGACTACCTTTGACCCAGTTTGCCCCCATAAGACCCTGAGCAGGATGAAGAGAGGTTTCTAACAGCTTGTCGCTTTCTTTTTCTTTTTTAAAAGATTTTATTTATTTATTTGTGAGAGAGAGAGAGAGAGAGCAGAAGCTGGGACATCTGCAGGCAGAACAAGCAGAGGGAGTGACAGAGGGAGAAGCAGGCTCCCTGCTGAGCAGGGATTCCCGCTAAAGGACTTGATCCCAGGACCCTGGGTTCCTGACCTGAGCCGAAGGCAGACGCTTAACAGACTGAGGCAGCCAGGCGCCCCCATTGTTTAGTTTTTATTGTATCGCATACCAAAATAATATTTAAGACTAGTTTTCATGGAAATAAAGAACAAAATTCATAAATACCATTCGCAGAGAGACTTATAAAAGTGACAGAAGTATTCCTTTCTTATGACTTAAAAAACAACATGCAGAAATTAAATCACTTCCTTTTGATTTTAACAACCACTCCTAAATGAGATTTATTTGTCCTAATGGAAAATTTTGGTGATCCTGAGGAAAATAGAAAGGGAACAACCCCCAGAGGTTTTTTGTGTTTTTTTTATTTTTTTAATTTTTTTTTTAAAGATGAGATGATTCTTTTCCAGATGGATCCACAGCTTAGCTATAAGATAAAGCAGAGAATTATTTACATAAAGATACTTTATCTCAGATTGTGATTCACTTCTAACTGGCTATCGAAAGTTTCTTTATGGCACTGAGGCTGCCATATTTGCTTCCTGTATTGAAGAGATGATGATTCCCTCAAATACGCTGTAAATAATACGGTGTCTCTATTATGATTTTACTTCTACCTCCAATATATGCCATGTATTTTTGACACAAGGCCCTTCAATCAATCACCTTCTTGATTACCCACATATGTTTTTTAAATAAATAGTTAACCTAGGCTTTTAACTATGAAAGACCAGCAAATATTTGAGCAGATACAACTAGAGGATATCCTCATTGGCAGGCAAATCAATCTAGCTGAAAAAGGTGCGTAGAGGGGGAAAAAAATCATGTTTTAAGTGTCTTTCTGCCAGATGTAATGTTTATTGTTATCTTCTGTTACATAATGACATCGCTATCAGTAAAAGGCATTTTAGGACAAACTAAGATGCACAGCACTCATCGCTCCAGATGAACCTGAAAGAATATAAATATGCTGATATACTAATTTATGTTAATTTGTTTGCATTTATTTAACATAAGCATGGAATACCTTTGTTTTCTATTTTGGACAGGTAAAGCTTCTAACTATTTTTGTGATGGAAAAATTCAAACATACACAAAGATACAATAATAGGAGAAAACCTCATGCATTCATCATGTGACTTCAATAACTATTTTTTAAAAGACTTTATTTATTTATTTGACAGAATGAGATCACAAGTAGGCAGAGAGACGGCGGGTGGAGGGGGGAAGGGGGAAGCAGGATCCCTGCTGAAGAGAGAGCCTGATGCTGGGCTCGATCCCAGGACACTGAGCTCATTACCTAAGCTGAAGGCAGAGGCTTAACCCACTGAGCCACCCAGGCGCCCCTTTGATTAACTATTAACGAGTGGCCGAGCTCATTTCATTTAAAATACATGAGAGACTATGGACTCTGAAAAAGAATCTGAAGGTTTTGAAGGGGCAGGGGGTGGGAGGTTGGGGGAGCCATGTGGTGGGTATTATGGAGGGCACAGATTGCATGGAGCACTGGGTGTGGTGCATAAACAATGAATTCTGTTACACTGAAAAGAAGTAAAAATAAAATAAAATAAAATAAAATCCATCAGTGTGTTTCTCTAAAAGACACATATAAATCTTCAAATAATAACTATTTGCATAAAATGGGATATGGTTTCAGCATCAGTAGAGTTTGTTTGCCTATGGGTTGAAGAGCAAGGAATGTGCCTGGGACTTAGCAATTAACTCCCACGAATATTTGTAGTTTTAAATATTTATTCCAAAACAGAAGGACCATTATATTTCCGGATCGCTATACAATTCCAATTAGTTGGCACCTCAAAGCCATTTCTAACATCCTTTCATCACTATTTGCGGGTGGATGGATGATATGTTTCAGTTAAAGCAAACTTGGGGAACTTTTGCTGTTCTCATGGAGGCTAGTAGCCAGGCCGGGAAAGAAGCTCTGACTTGCTCCCCATGAAGAGAAAACTGTACTTTTCTCATGCTCTGTACCAGGTTCCAGCCAGGGACACTTCTTTCTGGATGTGTTGTTGGTGACTTGCCTTTCTCTGGCCCCAGTGTCTTGTACAATGGCAAGAAAAAGACATAGAGGAGATCCCGTCCTCTATAAATGTAGGGTGGACTTCTGTCATGTTCGCACAGCTCATCAGAGCTTACAAAGCATTTCAAAGATGGTGTCACTTTTGACCATCACCATTATGGCTAGGTTGGTATTGTTGTGCCTATTTTTATGGTGAGTGAGTTAAGACACTTACCAAGGTCATGCAGGGGATCAAGCTGGGGCCCGAGTCCTCTGGAAGGTATGTGGCTGGTTGCTTTTTCTGGGCTGTCTCTGAACAAAGCTTTCATTTTTATTGCTTGCTTTTTTAAAATATTTTTTTATTTACTTAATAAAAGCGAGAGAGAGTAAGAGAGAGAGAGACCACGAATGGGGTGAGAGGCAGAGGGAGAAGCAGACTCCCGGCTGAGCAAGGAGCCCGATGCCGGACTAGATCCCAGGACTCCCGGATCAACACCTGAGCCAAAGACAGATGCTTAACCGACTGAACCATCCAGGTGCCCTTTCATTTTTATTTCTGAAATAAAGTCTGACATAATAAAGAATAAAGGAAGGAGTGTAGAATGAGCTTACAACTTAAGGAACAAGGCAATAGTAGACCTCCACTTCCTTCATGTATCTCCAAACTGGGAATGAAGGTGCCCCTTGTGTTCTCATGGAGGGATGGGTCTTATTGGGGTGATATCTATATAAATAGTAACAGTGGAGTCAATGTGCTGATCCCAGGGTAAAACAAGTATTCTTTGTCAGGGTCCATGGGCTTGGATAAAGGAAAAGTATTTTTTCATAATTTTCTTGAACCTCTAGCAGTCTCCAGAATTATAAAAGTAGATTTATTTATTCATTCATTTACTGAAAAAGAGGGAGAGAGAGATAGTGCAGGCTAGAGGTTAGAGGGGAGCAGAGGGAGAGAGAGAATCTTAAGCAGGCTCCATACTCACCACAGAGCTTGACTCAGGGCTCAGTCTCAGGACTCTGAGATCATGACCTGAGCTGAAACCAAGAGACTGATGCTTTACCCAGCTGAACCACCGAGGCGCCCTTAAATGTAGTTTCTTTCTTTCTTTTTTTTTTTTTTTTGACAGCAGAGTTCACAAGTAGGCAGAGAGCCAGGCAGAGAGAGAGGGGGAAGCAGGCTCCCTGCTGAGCAGAGAGCTCGATGCGGGGCTCGATCCCAGGACCCTGGGATCATGACCTGGGCCGAAGGCAGAGGCTTTAACCCACTGAGCCATCCAGGTGCCCCTTAAATGTAGACTCTAAATCGTAATTATTATTAACTGTTCTCATGAATCTGACATCAAGAGAAAGATAAGATCTGCTCCTATCACATTACAATGGTTGTAGATTATCTTGAAAATGTCCTTTATACTCATCACTACTTCAAAATGTGGTAGCTATGAAACTTGTAGATGGAGCTTAGTATTTAATGTGTTAATAAAGACACATTATTTTTTATTTATTTTTAAAAGATTTTTAATTTTATTTATTTATTTATTTATTTATTTACTTGAGAGAGAGTGAGAATAAAAGAGCACAAGCAGGGGTGAAGGAAAGGCAGAGGGAGAGGGAGAAGCAGACTCCCCGCTGAGCAGGGAGCCCAATGTGGGGCTCTATCTCAGGACCCTGGGATCACGACCTGAGCCAAAGACAGATGCTTAACCAACTGAGCCACCCAGGCACCCTAAGACACATTATTTTATTAAGAAGTTTTAAAAGCCCTTTTGGTAAGTGTATTTTTATGTAATTATCTATTTAATTGTAATCATGTGTGTTTTATTTTATGCATTTAAAAACAGTACTCTGAGAAGGGGTATAGGTATTTCCATGTTGTTGCAGGGGTCCATGGTACAAATAAAAGTTTTTAATATTGGCTTTAAAGGGGCATTTACTAAAATTCTTAAATTACTCCCAGGGAACAAAATTTTCAAAATGGTTTTTAGGGAAGGAGTTAAGTTGAAGCAACAGGTCCTCAATTTCATTGTCTCCCCTATTGCTCTACTTGGCCCCTTGACCTCCTGACAAATAGCACATGTGCAGTAAACATTCATGGAGAATGATGCTCCTTTGTTTTCTTGGAGAAATGAGCAGACTGCTAAAAACACACTGAGTTTGATTCATGGGACGTTTCCCAAAAGGAGGAGAGATGGTTTAAGATGGAGAGTAGAGTAGAAGGGGAAGGAATACCTGCATAAAGGAATTAGCCAAGGACAAGGTCTTACCTTGAACAAGGCTTTCTGCATTGAGTTGGAAAACCACATTTGTCTTCATGTGGAAAACCATGCCATGAACTAACCTTTCTGTATCCTCTCCACTGGAGGTAATCAAATCATGCATGAAACTATTAAATAATTTTATTTTCAGTTGGCAAGCACTAAATTTTATGTTAAATCTGTTCACATACAGGAAGATATTTGTTGCAGTAACATCTCCTAATATATACTATTCTCAGGAAACCATTATATTACAATTCTTAATCTAGGCACAGAAGTGAAAAGTTCTAAGCATTTGACTAGCATATTTTTGATGATTCATATATTTCAGAAGGAATTCAGAACTTCCATATGATTTTTCTGGTAGAACTCTCTTAATAGTGTCTGTCTCTGCTTTGCTACCGGAGACTATTTTGCTTGGCTTGCTATTTCTTCTGACATGTATTCCAAGTGGGCAGAATCTGTGACAAATTAGATCATCATTAAGAGGAGCATGTAGAGCATAATGTTTAGAAACAGTAATAGGCAGAACAAATGTGTGGCTGCTCCCCTTACAGCTTATACTCTTACAGTGCCCAACTCTGTGGCTCATAAAATACACCCTATTTCTCATGACCCCAAACATTTGCCCCAGCTGGTTCATCTCCCATGAATGTTATTTTGTTCTCATTTACTCTCTGCAACCTCAAGTTCAGCTAAGTCATCATTTCTTGCAAAAACTTACTCTGACCCCTCCTCTCATTCCAGGTTGGGCTACCTGCCCCTCTGTACCATTAAACTCCTCTGCCCATCTTCTAGGGGTGGGAACTGCTCTCACTTTCCCCTACCCATACCTTCCCACTCTGTATTAAACATTATGCTACAGACTATGAATGTCTTGAGACTAGAAATCTGTCTTTCAGTTACAGGTCAATATCAGGCACTCAAGATTTTTCTGTGGAATCAATTGAATGACTAAGTTAATGGAACCAACAAATAAGACTAATGTGGCAGGTAACATGAAGACTGAAGGGTGGGTGAGAAAGGGTGGAAAGGCAAGCTGGTCCCAGGTCATCTCACTTGTAAGATGTTTAATAGAAGTGTGTGTGTGTGTGTGCGTGTGCACGCACACACGCATGTATGCATGCAGGTACCGTGTTTGCATGGGAGTAGTGGTAGTACAGGGGGGGTGAGATTTATACTTGACTGTGGATAAATACTGTCAATGTAACAAGCATGAATATCACTCTGCCACGATCTGGGCCTGATATTTACCTTCTGTAAATGCTACATTTCTCTAAATTAGAGAAATTGGTTCTGTACTTCCACCTATATGATGGCAGAAAAATTCAACCTCAATCATGTTTGGGAATTCTCTCTCATTCTCCTGGGGTTCATGCAAGGCTCTCCTGGTATTTGAGATACCATAGCCTGCAGAGTCCTTATCAAATACTCCATCTGCTGTGACTCATCAGTTTCCAAGGCACTGGTCAAGCAGTGTGATCAGGAAGACCAGAGATGCCCATCATGGTGGTCCCTTCCTCTACTGCACACAGACCCACAGAGACCCTTGGGGCCTCAGAATCTCTAATGAGACTGAAGAAAACCATCCATCTTCAAATAGGTAGCTTGTGTGGCTTCAGTTCCAAAGCCCTAACCTCCATGCTCTCCTCTGCGGAACACAGTCTGGAGAAATTTTTGTACTGGGTGTTGTCACAGGGCAAAAAGGGAGCTGGAAATACCACTTATTCCTTTCTTAACAACCTCACCTTGCTACACCAGTCTTCAGAAGTAAGAGAAAGTTTTATCTTCCTCCTCCCAAAGTCCACCCCAGCCCTGACCCCAATCCGCTAGTAGTCCAACCACTCTCTTTTTCTTTGCAGTTTGGAAGAGCTCAAAAACACAGACCCTTGGCAACTGTCCCAGTTTTCTTTATCCTGTTCATGACTCCAAGGAAAACACATTTCTGACTCAAAAACAAGCCGGAGGTTTCTGTTGAGACCTCAAATATTTTCCCAGAGTCCACCATAAAAATAATAAGGTTATGTTGTAATTTTAAATGATTTGTTCAAGTTCTTGTGGCAAGACTCTGCTACAGTTTTGTTTATCCTGCAAAGAGCCTCAAGTCTGCTTCTAAACAAAATGGTTTCCAAAGACTAATGCTGGCTCCCCTCTGCTGACCCACATTTCAAGAAAATTAGCATTTGTTGTCATAACGCTCTAAACAAATACTTATAAGCACAATTGTTTTGTAACTTGCATGATTTTGGCAATCAATACTCATGCTAGCATTGTTACTTGGACTCACCATTGATGTTTTCTTCAAAATATTTTACTTTGGTAGTATAAATATACCCTATGTTGCCAAAGATGTACTAGACAAGCATGGTCACCAGTGTATTGTCCTGAAAATTGATTTCATTTAAAAAACAGTAGGAAATTAATGAGAGAAGTTTTGGGAAGATGAAGTATTTTAGTGATCTAATTCCATAATATTTATGCTGTCTTACAAATAGTAGTAACTAGGCTTCACTTCTAACACCACCAAGAATCTACTCCATTCAGTGTGTTTGACTTCATTTGAAAATAAATGTATTATGAAAACATGAACAAATAATATTGGAGAATAGGAGCACCTGGGTGGGTTCAGTCCGTTAAGCATCTGTCTTCAGCTCAGGTCATGATCCTAGGGTCCTGGGATCGAGCCCCTGAGCAGAAAGCCTCCTTCTCCCCCTCCCTCTGATCTCCTGCTCATGCTCTTTCTCTCTCATTCTCTCTCTCTCTCTCTCTCAAATACATAAATCTTTAAAAAATTAATATTGGAGGGGCACCTGCATGGCTCAGTGGATTAAAACCTCTGCCTTCAGCTCAGGTCATGATCCCAGAGTCCTGGGATTGAGCCCCGCATTGGGCTCTCTGCTCAGCGGTGAGCCTGCTTCCCCCCATCACTCTGCCTACCTCTCTGCCTACTTGTGATATCTCTCTCTGTCAAATAAATAAATAAAATATTTTAAAAATTGGAGACTAAAAATGTATCACTGGTGAATATTCATGTACTTCCCTTTGCTGCCCATTAGGAATAATCCCAGCAGTGCCAGCTTACTTCATGAGTGTTTGCCATGCAACTAAAGTAGGGCCAAGACTGTAGTGTCTGCTTTGAATTGGAATAGGCCAGATATTATTTCTGTAAGAGAAAATGTTGAAGGTGTAAGGAAAGGCAAGAACCAAGGAAGTCTTGGAAATGTTTTATTGGGGGTTTGGGTGGAGGATGGGGTTGAAATGATAGAGCCCTTAGGGCTTTGCTTCAGGTCAGGCTGGGTGTGGTTCCAAAGACAGGGCAGGAACTGGACTTTGAGAAGTATTCTCATAGCTCCGTAGCAATTCCCTTGACAAATTCTAGCAAGAAATTTTAAATGCTAGGTTTTACTTAATTTTTGAATAGATTATACATTTACAAGGCTCGAAAATTAAATATACTATGAGGTTTATTAGGAAAAAAGTCTCTCTAATGCTCCAGGTCCCCAGCCACCCAGGTTTCATCCCTGAGGCCACCAATATTACCAGCTGTTTGTTTATCTTCCAGAGGTATTTTGTACATACAAGCAGATAGGCATTCATATTATATAACTTTCTGCCTCACTTTTAATACAAGTGATAGTGCAGTACACATATTCTTCCGTGTGCTGCTTTATGTCTTTACAATATTTGGGATATCATTTCATTTTATTAGCTAGATTACTCAGTCTTTTTTTGAAGCTGCAGAGTATTCCATTGTAGCAATATACAAATATTCTTTAGCTAGTTCACACTTTTGGAGGCTCCCCATTATTTGCCATGATTAGATACATGATGCAATGAACTACTCTATTCTTTATTTTGTGCCAGGCACCCCTTTGGCAGTCTGGTAAAGCCTGTGAATCTCTTTTCACTGTAAAGCTCTCTTTCAAGTGTATAAAATAAAATCCTTCAGATTAAATGAAATCCAATTATACTGAAATAAAGTTATCAAAATTTTTTTGTTTAAAAATAAATGCACTTATTTATTAATGACTTAAGTAACAAGATCTAGCAGTGGTACTAATAACTACTCTAATTTCAAAGCATGAATGAACATAAATGATATTTCAGACTATCTGTAATAGAAGGTCTGATTTTTACTAGTAACAGAGGCGCAGGCTGATACCATTGCGGTTTCTTGCCTACTTCCATTATTAAAGGAAATGACAAACTTCAGTTAGATTTTAATGAAAACAAAAACACTGTTTTTCCTCCATCCTGTTTGTTGAATCCCCTAGATTTTCCTGTGCAGCTCTTATTAAGAAGCCCTGACTTATGCAGCTATCATTTCCTAAATATTAAGATATGTTTGTATATAGTTGTAAATTCCCAGAAGTGTTTTAAGTTAGCATGTACTAATACATTTGTCATTGAATGCCTATTGTCAAGTTGCCAGAAATAGGGGCACTTAAGCGTAGAACGAGGGTGTGTTAGCAAGTATTTGCCAATCTGAGAGATGAAAAAAAAGTATCCTGGTGTAGCTTTCTTTTGTATTTGTCTTATTAAAAGCACACTTGCGCATTTTTTTTCATATATTTAAGAGGCACTTCCTGTTCAGGTCCTTTGCTTGTTGTTTCGTAGGTTTGTTGGCAGGTTTGTTGGGGCGTGAATCACAGACAGCGGTGTGAACAGCGCCCCCTAGAGTTAAACACGGAGGCCCTACTTGCTGGGTGCCGATAAAGGTTTACTTTGCTCTCCACTGTGTTTTTACTTCAGATTATTGTTTCTTTGAGACATCTAACTAGATTAAAATAGCATCTGGAATAGTTAGGGCACTAGTCTTACTTACGTGACAGCGTTGTCCAGGACAAATCTGAAAGAAGTCACAGCAATTATCTCTGCGATATCCCTGCGGTTATCTCTTGCAAGGAGAGGGGCATGGAAAAGGTGTGAAATAATTTTTACTTTGACTTTTTTCAGTGCTGGAATTATGTATTATTTGTAGGCAACAAATAAATGATAAGAATGAATATATGTGATGAAAATTCAAATAACACAGAAGCATATACAAAGAACAGTATAAGAACCTCTTTTTCTGGGACACCTGGGTGGATCAGTCGGTTAAGTGTCTGCCTTCGGCTCAGTCATGATCCCAGAGTCCTGGCATGGAGTCCCCATCAGGCTCCTTGCTTAGCAGGGAGTCTGCTTCCCCCTCTGCCTGCTGCTCCCCCTGCTTGTGCTCGCTTGCTCACTGACAAATAAAAAAAATTTTCCAATGTCCTTACAGCCTTGAAATTTTAAGAACAGTGATACTGGGGATGCTTCCTTGAGCCAAATTGTGATTTTGAAATACCTTTCCTCTAAGATCCAGAGCTCCTGAAAGAAATAACTGGTTCTAGGTCTAGAGTAGGAAATATATAAAATGAGCCTGATGTTATACCAGAGAGCAAGAAGTTACCAAAGACTAGTAGTAGGTCATCGCCAAAGAACGCAGGACCCAGCTGACCGAGAGAGAGACAACATCTAGAGCATCAGTAAGGATAATAACTTCATGGCCTGAAGTGCAAAACAAAATGCTAACCTGAAATACTAAATAAAAAGAATTCATACTGGGAGGTTCCTACTGGGAGGCTAAGTGGTCATACTGGGAGAGAGCAAAGGCCCAGCCTTGAGCATGTCTTTGATATGCAAACTAGCCCATTCAGAGTTAGAGCTCCTCTCTCAGCCCATGAACCCTGAAACAGTATCACTTTGCCTGGACCACCCCAGGGCCAAATGCCAGACAACTGGGACAGGGGTGGGTGGGGGGCATCCCGGTAGCTGAGAGCTCACCGAAATGATTCAAACTAGCTAATCTTAAATTGGTTAGACTGTCCTGCTTTGATTTGCCCTTGAAGTTTCAATTAAGGTGGCCTGGCCTCTTTCCCCACTCCTGCACCTTTTGCCTCCTCACCATGCTGGTGTTTTTTCCAGGTGGCCCTGCTCCTCCTTTTCTAGGGCTGTGAGCATCATCTATTTTGTTTCCCCAAACTTCTGTGTCTTTGTGGCCATGCCTAACCAACCATCGCATACCAGAACATAGAACACTAGCACAACAAGATATTCTAGAATTATCTTGTGTTTTCCTTGCTTCAGTTCTAGAATCAGCCATTTCTTCGAAGAGTCTTGGTTCCTTTTATTGGAGAATGGCATTTAGAAACCAATATCTGGGCCCTAGTTGTATTTTCTGTACAAGGGTATCAACGCATGTGACAATACTTGCTCTCATCTGACCAAGGCCCTGAGGTTGGAGGCAATATGGCGTAATGAGTAAGAGAGTGGCGGGACTCACACTGCTGAATCCAAATTTGAGCCACCATGCATAAGGTGTGAGGCCTTGGGAAAGTCATTTAAACTCTTTTTTTTTTTTTTTTTTTAAGATTTTATTTATTTATTTGACAAACAGATCACAAGTAGGCAGAGAGGCGGGCAGAGAGAGAGGAGGAAGCAGGCTCCCTGCTGAGCAGAGAGCCCGCTGTGGGGCTCCATCCCAGGACCCTGAGATCATGACCTGAGCCCAAGGCAGAGGTTTTAACCCACTGAGCCACCCAGGTGCCCCTAAACTCTTATCATTTGATCACCTATATGATGGTATGTATATACTTACTGCAAAACATTGCTGTGAGAATTTAGTGAGATACACAGGTAATATTCTTAAACTCATGCAGGGCACAGAGATATTATTCAGTTAATATTCGTGGAATGAATGATCCTCATGTTGATCAGAAACTCTTTCAGAAGAATGAAAATGAGAGGGAAATCCTGATTTATGTACTTTTCTGAACATAAATAAAAAAATGAGCTTGTCAGAGGTCCTTAAAAATTCCCCATGATAATTTTTAAGTTATTTTTAATTTAAAAATATTATGAGAAGTTATCCCTATATTTAAAAAAAAATGTTTTCCACTTGTTTATGTTCATGTTCTTTTTTCTAATTAGTAAAAAGAAAGAAAGAAAGAAAGAAAGAAAGAAAGAAAGACACAAAACTGGTGCCAAATCTGGATATCACACTATATCTGGGATTCTGATCATCATATCATCACAGAACACACCAGGAGCACTGGATAGGCAGTCCAGCAAGTGGAAGAGGAGGGCGCTCTAGAAAGACAAAAGGCCCTGCAGTCAGTTTTCCCTGGTAGTCCCTTGCGGGGGAGTGAGAGCTGCCAGAGAGAGAGCTGTCTGCAAAAGCAGCTATAAGGCAAAGCAGGCACTCCACATCCCCAGCTTGCTTTTAATAACGTTCCCTGGACAACTTACAACTCCCATTCTATCCCAAATTCCTGATTTAATGACTCACAGAGACAGCTATTCTAAAGTCTCTCACCAGAGAAGCTTATTTGGTTCCCACGGGGCAGGAGTAAAAGCATTAGCAATATTCTACCCAATTTTTACGCTTCCAATTGGTATTTCAGTCCCTTTGCAATTCTTGCTCAAGTTTTTTTTCCCTCATCTTCTAGGTCTGACAAAGTAATTTCCAAATTACTTTGTTGAAAACTCATGACTCTGTAGAATCTTTCAATCATTTGCAACAGGCCAGACTAATGATTTAACATGAAAATGGGATGAATTTCCATCAGGGTTCCCAGAGTAGGCTACTACTGTGTTTTTTGTGACCTAACACAATGAAAGGCGTTGTCACTAGATGATTCAGCTAGTTAGAATCTCAACTCCCTTTCTGGGGAGGAAATTTGAGGCATGGTGTTTATATTAGATGCGAGGGTAATGCTTACACGGACAGTAATGGTTCCATTCTCCTCCATCAATGCCAGGCAGAGACTATGAACAGAGAAGTAGAAGGAAGGTCAACCAGCCACCCTGGCCAGAAGCAAATCTTGTAGCCAACTCAAACCTATCACGTTTCCTTGCTGTCTGTCTGTCTGTCTCTTGGTCTCACACGGGCACACACACAGGGTCTCAGCTGCTCCACTGCTGTAATGCCCTTCTCAGTAAAATTCCCTAAGGCAAAATCCACTGTAACCCGAGTTTTCAGCTCATTCAGTATCAGTGGGAAAAGTGCCATGTTGGACTTTGACTGACAGCCACAAAAACCAGTTTGACTGAGAGTGGCAAGGCCACAAGGTCTAGGTGGAGTATTAACTCACCAGCTTGGAATGGCTACTTGGAGAACGCTCACACTGTCCCGTATGCTTCAGTCTGAGTCTCTAAGAGTGTTGAAGTCATAGAGACGACTAAACAAATGTATAGCAGGAAGATTGTTTTATTCAGAACTCAACCACACACACACACACACACACACACACACACACACACACACAGGCTCTTCTGTCACCAGGGATCCCTGGAAAGTGATATCTGAAAATCCGCTCTAAGTCAACTGCCTTCACTTCTCGTTTTTGTGTGATCTTCGACTCCCGACTGATAGAAGCCCAATGGAATTGAATTTTAATTGGCATGAGAGACAAGGGGGAGAGTTTTGCCCTAACCTTTCTGAAGAAAGGCAAGCATATTTTTTATATAAATTCCAAGGCCAGGTAAGGAAATCCTTTTACACATTAGACTGGAGTAAAGGAAATGAAAATAAGCTTTAGTATTTCTTTCCTATACTAAATGTGGGAAAAATTAGTTACTATTTTTTCCTTTTTTTTAAAAAAGGGATTTTATTTATTTATTTGACAAAGAGAAAGAGAGAGAGATCTCAGGTAAGCAGAGACAAGGCAGAGAGAGAGGGGGGAAGCAGGCTTCCCGCTGAGCAGAAAGCCTAATGTGGGGCTCGATTTCAGGACCTGGAGATCATGATCTGAGCCAAAGGCAGAGGCTTTAGCCCACTGAGCCACCCAGGCGCCCCTATTTTTTCCTTCTAATTGTGCTCATATCTTGATTGTTGACAGTATGATTTTGCTACATTAAATCCAAGTTTATTGAATACTGCCATAGCCTTCGTACTGCGCCATCCACCAGAGTTCTGATAATTTAACATCTTCTCATTTGAAAAACACCAGGTTAATTTGAAATCATTTATCCAGTTAAAGCAGAACCCAAATGATTAATGTCTTAGAATTTTGCTGTTTGAAAATGTCAAATAAAAAGTCCTTTAGGCTTTGGTGAGTGCTGTGAAGTGTGTAAACCTGGCGATTCACAGACCTGTACCTGGGGATAAAAATATATGTTTATAAAAAATTAAAAATTTTTTAAAAAAAAAAGAAGAAAAAAATATATATAAAAAAGTCCTTTAGGGGCGCCTGGGTCGCTCCGTCAGTTACGTGTCTGACTTTTGATTTCCGCTTGTGAGATTGAGCCCTGGGTCAGTCTCCACAATCAGCACGGTGTCTGCTTGACATTCTCTCTTCCTCTCCCTCTGCCCCTTCCCTGCTCTCTTTCCTTTCTCTCAAATAAATAAGTAGATTTAAAAAAAAAAAAAAGGCAGTCCTTTAATTTGGTGATTTTTCATTGGTGAGGGTGTTGTGAAGTCGTATAAGTAAGCCAGATGTGTGAAGGAAGAGCACGAGTATCTGAGTCAGAGAGACCTGACTAGGAATCCAGAGCATGTCACTCACAAGCCTTGTGACTTTAGCCTGCATACTTAACCCACCCGAGTGTCTGCATCCTCACCTGGAGACAGCTCCACACAGGAGAGCTGTAGAGTTCAATTACGACGTGGGAAGGACTGACACGTGTCTATTCTGCACACGATTTAATTGTCCTCTCCACCTTCCCCTAAATGTACAGAAACTGCATAACAGTTTTGTCATTCTCCCTAAAGGCATCTGGGATCCAGGGAAGCAAAAGAATGATAAAGAGAACCACCTGGTTGATCAGGTTCAAAATACAGAAGCAGACGGATTAGTTTTAATTTTTCATTTGTTTTTGGTTTTGTTTTCATTTAATCTGTGGCTTTTCTTCTGAACTGAAGTGAATCCCTCTAGATCTCAGTGTCCTCTTTGGACTACCTCCTTCCGTGGATTTCCACTCTGGCTATGCGTTAGAATCACTTAGAGAACTTTCTGAAAGTGCAGATTCCTGTCTCTACCGCCAGAGATTCGCTGTTTCCCCAGGGGTGAATCAGTGTGTGTGGTTTGAGAAACTCACAGGCCACTCTCCATTGAGACTCGGATGATTTTTGAGGCCCTCCACCATCTCATATGCCTGGCTTTATTACAAAACCCAAGGAAAAGATACTCAAACTAGAAAACATTCATTTTTGAGTGTTCATATTTGAGTGCTGGCTGTCACCGGCATGTTCTGGATGCCCTCAGCTCACCTACCCCTCAAGGGAGCGGGCCAGCCCTTCTGAGCAGCCAGACCCCCATTCTGAGCTTCAGACCATGGGGTTGGCATCCCAGCAGCTGCCTTGTTTGGACATGGCAATGAGACCTGGCTTGGTGAGAAGGTAACAGGACTGCTGTGAAACATTGAACTGCAACTACCAGACAGGGATGGGGAATCAGGGAGAAAGGTCGATGAGGGTGAAGGTAAACTGGTTCAATCTTGGGCCAAGAAGCTTATTTTTTTATTTAAAGATTTACTTATTTATTTATTTGACAGAGAGCTCACAAGGAGGCAGAGAGGCAGGCCGAGAGAGAGGAGGAAGCAGGTTCCCCGCTGAGCAGAGAGCCTGATGTGGGACTTGATCCCAGGACCCTGGGACCACGACCTGAGCCGAAGGCAGAGGCTTTAACCCACTGAGCCACCCAGGCACCCCAAGAAGCTTATTTTTAAACCAAGAATAAACCAAGAATTGAGATTGAATCAAAGATGGGGAGAAAGCCAGGAGATTGTAGCTACGATGGCTCAACACTGTTCCTTCTCTCCGCCTTTCTGTTGCAACAGTCATACACCCTGATTAAATTTCAAATGAAGTACAGTTCCCAGCGTCTCTGCCTGGTCCTATGCTCACCTTTCCTTGACTATGCTTGGGGGCAGAGATGGCTCCCAGCAACCCCTGTGTGCCCTGTTCCCCTCTCCCCTCCCCCAAATCCTCAGTCAGCGGGACATTCCGGGACTCCTCGAGCGCTGGGGGTGTCAGCCACACCCCTCACTCACATGCACAAACCACCGCCGATGTGGGCAGCGGGCTAAACGGGACTGTTTATTCAGTCCCCACATACATGGGCATGCCCCAGCCTTGTCCAGGGTAACTCCCACCGTTCAGAATCTGAGGTTGATGGGTATTTTGAACAGAGTAATATGTCAACTTGGGAACTGTAAGAGCCATATTCTTCCATGTGAACTGTGAAAGAGAGAAATGAGTCCACATTAGGAGGAATGCAGTTAAGGATAGAAGAGGCAAAAAGAGGCAAGATGGAGACTGAAGACATTCTGGATTTCCTACAGAATTTGGTTCCCCCATCCATGTGTGCTATTACCCCATCTACATCTGTACCTTTTAGTTTATAATTAATTCCCCTTTGTTAATGTAGCTGGAACTGACTTCTGCTACTTATACAGTTGGCCCTTGAACACCAGGGTTTGAACTGCATAGATCCACTTAACTCAGACTGTGTTGATAAATACAGTACAGCTCTGTTAATGTATTTTCTCTTCCTTATGATTTTCTTAAGAACGTTTTCTTTTCTCTAGATTACTTTATTATAAGAATACAGTATAGAATACATATAATGCCCAAAATATGTGTTAGTCTACTGTTTATGTTATCGGTAAGCTACTCCTTAACAGTAGGCTACTAGCATTTTGAAGAGTCAAAAGTAATATGTGAATTTTCAATTTCAGCACCCCAACCCCTATGTTGTTAAAGAGTCAACTATAATCAAAAAAGCTCTAATGAGTATAGATACCATGTATGAATCATTATATTTTTCATGTTCAAACCAGTGAGAGACTAGAGCTTTCCCAATGAAGAGGGCAAAACACATGTGGAAGAAAGCAACCAAGGGCAGGACGTCGGGGTTTAAATCTTCCTCTTAGAATCTCTCAACCACACAGAATCATAGACTATGGACATTAGTTCTTAAAAGTAACTCATTTCCACTGCCCCATATCATAGCTAGATGATATTGGGAAGATTTTTTAACCCTCGTGGATTTAACTATAATATGGCTATAAAGATTCGGGAGTGAAACCATTCACTCTCTTGAGGTTTCTTCCAACACTAAAACCTCTGTGTCTATGGTACTTGATATTATCAAAAGGAATATCCCTTGGAATTATTCTTGAAGCCACATTCTACATATCAAATGGTCAGGAGAGCTCACCATAAGAAGGCATACCAGCTGCTCATGTGAATGACAGGTAAAACTGAACACTTTATTTATTTATTTTTAAGATCTTATTTATTTATTTGACAGAGATCACAAGTAGGCAGGGAGGCAGGCAGAGAGAGAGAGGAGGAAGCAGGCTCCCTGCCAAACAGAGAGCCTGATGCAGGACTTGATCCCAGGACCCTGAGATCATGACCTGAGCCGAAGGCAGAGGCTTAACCTACTTAGCCACCCAGGCACCCCAAAACTAAACACTGTAAAACTTAAATGTAATGGGCACCTGGGTAACTCAGTTGGTTGGACATCTGCCTTTGGCTTGGGTCATGGTCCTGGGGCCCTGGGACTGGGTCCCACATTGGACTCTCTGATCATTAAGGAATCTGTTTCTCCCTCTTTCTTCCCCCTGCTTATGATCTCTCTCAAATCAATAAATAAAATCTTACAAAAAAATTTTTTAATGTAACAATTGCCAATTTTGCCTAACTTTCCATAAGACATTTGGCTTTGCTTCAAAACAAATAACCTTAGAACAGAACATATTCAACTCCCCTATTTATTTGAATAAAATTTAGCACTTATTATTGAAAGGTGATAAAGATACACATCAGTGTATCGTGGTTTGATTGGTGCTGGATGGGGGTGTGTAAAAGGACAGCGTAGGAGTGATGAGCAGGTCTAGGAAGGAGGCAGGCAGGGTGTGATAGAAGGTGTCATGGAAAAAGTGATGAGTTCAGCAGAGGGAACAAAGCTGGGTGGGGTAGACCATGGTGAGAAGGAAGAACAGGGCCTTTCTGGCAGTGGGACAGCATACCCAAAACATGGGGCTGAGAACCAGTGTCCAGTGCTCAGAGACCGGCAGTCCTGTGGCAAAGTAAAGACCACTCTTTCCAAGGTATTCATTCGTGCATTGAGGCTGATTTCAGAGGGAACAAGGGAGGTAAAAGTGAACTTTTAATAACACTGTGGGAACTCCAGTATCTAAAAATCAATCACAAAAGACAACAAAGTGATCCAATACATACTGGAGTGATGGGATCCCAGAGAAGTAGCTATATCTTAAAGGGAGTAGAGACATCTTCCCCGGGACAGTGGGCTGATGAAAAGAGTAAGTAATAATAAGTAGCATTTATTGAGTGATCGCTAAATGCCAGGCGTTCCATGCTTTGTGCACATCAACTAACTTTGTGCATCAACTCTGATGTGTGTTCTATTATTATCCTGTTTCAGGAGGCTGTCTCCCTCCCTTGCCTAGTCCCCTTTCCTGAACTTATCACTAATGCACAAGGTATTTTATTTATTTATTTATTTTTTTTTTAAGATTTTGTTTATTCATTTGACAGAGAGAGACACAGTGAGAGAGGGAACACAAGCAGGGGGAGTGGGAGAGGGAGAAGCAGGCTTCCCGCTGAGCAGGGAGCCCAATGTGGGGCTCGATCCCAGGACCCCGGGATCATGACCTGAGCTGAAGCCAGGTGCTTAACAACTGAGCCACCCAGGCGCCTCAGTATTTTATTTATTTAATATTATGTTGTATTTGTCTCTTGCTTTCTGATAGAACAAACACGCTTTAAGGGCAGGGACTTTTGTTTGTTTTGTTGACTGCTATGTATATACCCAGAACTTAGAAAACACAGTAGGAGCTCAAGAAATCTTGCTGGAAAAGAAGGAGAGCAACTGAGACACAGAAGGGTTAATAACTTGCCCCACGCAGTCCAGTAGTGGCAGGACCTGGGAGCAATGGTTTGAGCAGCTAAGGAGGTTTTTAGTGAGGTTCACAAGGGAGCATAATAGGATTGAAGGTGGAGGGTCTGGAGCATCAGCCTGGTAAGAATAGGCTTAAGAATGCATCAGTTCATTTATTTATTCAGTTAGTTTTTCAACGAACATTTACTGACTCTCTACCATGTAGCAGGCATTGTTCCAGGCCGCAGGAAGCAAGGGTGGACAAGGCCAAAAGTGTTCTCCACTCAGAGGAGGGGAGACAGACATCAGAAAAGGAAACAAGTGAATGAATATATGGCAACATTTCAGGGATGATAATAGAACAAGTTGATGTGATGAAGAGTAGCTGGGGTAGGGGGCCTCCCACTATTAGATGGGGTCTTTGGCCTCTTTGAGCGGGTGTATGAGCAGAACCCTGCAGCAGGAAGCTCTGAGAGAAGATAATGCTTAGAACAAAGATGATGGGAGTGGGGGAAGCAGAAGTTGGGGCAGGGTTGGGGATGGGGTTTGGAGAATGGGATGGAGCCCAGAAAGTGTCCATGGAGATCACAGCTCTGCCCAGGAGGCTGAGTGTTCACAGCCAGGAGAAAGGCATGTAGGGCAAAGTCTGCCTAGGATGAGAGCCAAGGGGTTAAACAATTGTCCTGAAAAACGTATCTGGTCTTAAACCAGGAACCTAACCCAAAAAGGACTGTGATTTGGGGCAGAATCAGAAGGTACTATGTAGAATGATAGGAGTCTGGGCACGGTGGACCATGTTACAAGTGAATTTGGTCAGCTCAAGCCTGCAAGGGACTTATGCGGATGTGTAATGTGTCCCCCACGATCCACGCACACTCTGTATGTCTGCCCGGAGCAGAGGAACCACTGGAGATGGGAGTGGCCTCAAGGAACATCACTACACATGATATTTACCTGGCCCGTGGACCAGGCCGGTGATCCCCAACCTGAGCGAAACACAAGACTCATTTGGAATGTTTGTAAGAAAATTCAGATGATGGGGTCTCATCCCCCATGATTCGTATTTACTATGTTGAGAGCGGAGCAAGTGTCTGCACCTGTGATGCAGATGGTCTCCAGACAGGGCCACCTGGCGAAGTGTGCAAGCGAATCACTAACGGGCTTCAGGGAACCCCTAGAACCCCTGAAATGGAATGAACCGTGTGTGCTTGCATACCTGTATATTTTTGGGTTGGGGGAAGAGGGTCCGTCTCCTCACAAGAGCCTCAAAACCTCAAGAACAGCTGATCTAGTTAGTCCTGCCCCGTGTCATATAGAGTAGAAAACAGGGTCCCACGAATGTGATGACTTGCCTGATCCCCCAGACAGAAAAACAGCAGAGGTGGGCTGTCACTCCACACTTTTTGCCTGCCCCTCACTCTCTCCTTCACACCCTGCTGACCGTAGGGGTGAGGGGGAAGGGGGAAGGCGATTAAGCATACAGGAGCGAAGTTGTGACAGGGTTGCTCACCCCATTTTGGCCCCAGGTGGGAGACATCAGCAGAGTGGAAGTTTGCAATGATGATGCCTTAACACAGGGCCCAGGCACTCACCTGGACACCACCCCAGGCGCTGATACCATGGACTCTTCGCTCCATGAGGACCTAAAGCCGGGACAGAAGGTACGTGGTGGTAACGGAGTGACGTTTCTGGTGAAAATCTGTCTTCCTACACCTGAGCAGGCTGGTGGCTCCGGCCTTCCCTGCCTGCGCTTTCTTTTCATAGCCCCCTCTTTTCTCAGGCCAGTCTGGATCATGGCCCCACCTTTGTTAGTATGTTCCTCCCAGTCCCGATTCTGTGACTAACCCCAGCGAGCCTCCTCACATTTGGAACGTGTCCTGCCCCCCAGTTTTGGCCCAAATCCTTCAGCCTCTGGCCACGGCAGCCTGAGCTCCCAGATTCACCTGCCTTGCTCACCTTCCTCTTCCGAACTAACAACACCCCATCTTGGCCTTTTGCCTCTTCACTCCCTCTTCTGTCCCGGGGACAGGGCCCCTCTAGTCCTGGCCCCACCTGTCACCCCGTCCTCCCCCAGCCCATCTGGCCCGCACAACCTGCTATTCAAGGGCTGAACTTCTTTGGAGTCTGAGCCCTCCTTCTGCAAGGATGCAAGACAGCTGCGTAAGAAAGTCAGCGGAACACCCTTCCTCTGCCTTCATCTGCGAGCCTGCAACAGTGGGCTCAGGGCCTGGCTGGTGGACCACAGGGCGACCCTGAGTCCTGACCAACAACTGTGCATCCCATTCTTTCCAGTTTCTCTCTGTCTAGCCCCTCACCCCCGCTCCACTTGCAAGTCCCTCTCTCTTCTGTTCCTTTCCCTTTTTCTTTTCTTTCCTTTCCTTTCTTTCTTGTTTTAAAATTTCTTTTTCTTTTTAACCTTTCCCCATGCTTTAGGCCTCCCTTGGCCCTTCCCGGGATCTCTTTGCCTGATAGCAATCCTCAGGAATAAAAAGGTGTGGACAAATGCCACCTTTGTTTTGGTGCCAGATTTGTGTTAGAGGCAGCTCTCAGGGAAAGCTGGACAGTTGGAGCCATCCTGCAGAGCACGCAGTAGGCAGAGGAAAGAAGATGGCTCAGGAATGTTCCCAACAGCCTCCTCAAATTTGTGGGGTAATGGCTGGTGGCCCCTTCATCTTTCACAGACAAGGAGACAAGCTCGGGGCTCAGGACAGCCCCAGGTCTGGAATTAAGCCAGGGTAAAAGTGGAAGTGGACACGGAGCCGTCCAACTGGAAGCTGTCCAGAGAGCTGCGTGGGGCAGGATCCCAGCTCGCTGCCTCGCAAAGCCTCCACTGGCTCGGTCAGCTGCGGACACTCGACAGTTACTGGAAAGTCGTATCAGACTCCCCTGTCAGCTCTTTGTCCTGTGAAGGAATAGCATGTCTTGGTGAAGATTAATCATTTTCTTCCTTGCCTATGACTGAGGCTGTTTCTCACGTCCTACCCTGGTTTCGCTTGTCTCAAGGATTTCATCGGAAGGGCGGGACATTCCCTCTGCCTTCCCCCCTCCCCAACCCCAACGGGAGCCTGTGATCAGGACCAATGAAAGCAAAGTACCTCACCCACTCAGTGACTAAGAACTCAGAGTATTTAAGAGGTTCAGGAATGGGCTGAGAACTGCTTCTGCTTTCTCCCCAGACAGGCACACTCTCCTCTGACTCGGGCCCTCGCTGAGCTGCAGAGGGAAGGGGGAAAGCCTCCCAGACTCTCTGTCACCATGTGCTACGGCAGATGTGTACGATGCATTGGACATTCCCTGGTGTGGCTGGCCATCCTCTGCATTGTGGCCAATATCTTGCTTTACTTTCCCAATGGGGAAACAAAATATGTCTCTGAAAACCATCTCAGCCGCTTCGTGTGGTTCTTTTCCGGCATCGTGGGAGGGGGCTTGCTGGTAAGTTGTTCAGAATTATTAGAAGCTTAAACTATTCTCTTCTGTTAATGAGAGGTTCTCATGGAAATGTTTCTACAGGGCCTCCTTCCAAATCCAGTTATTTCTGTTTGTTCTCCTTTGGAAAGCAGATCACACGAAAGTTGAGATAGGTCTGGTGTATTAATTTTGTTAGACGGTTTACAAAATCCTCTTTCAACTAACAGTGGACTACCTTTTTGCTATTCTCTCTTACTTTACAGTTAGAAAACAGATATTAGCTTTTAAATCAGATCTGAGACACTATAGAGTTTCTAGTACTGGAGGGGGTGGGCATTTAATGTTTACTCTGGGGAGCCAGGAGGACGCCGCTGGTTCTCTGTCTAAATCAACAGTTTTGTATCCAAATTCTCTGCTGTTTATTCTCAGGCATCTATTGCAGAAAAAAAAATCACAAGTTATCAGTGTATTGTTATTCAGAACTATAAATTTTCTCCTTTATATAATCCTGGGTGTGGTGTCTAAGAAAAATCCTACAGTTAGCAGCAGATCAGGGTCTGATGCTCACAGTGGAATGTGTTGTTTCTTCCAAGGTTTGTTTTTAATTGAAGTGAGAGGAATTTGCCTGCCAGCCTGGGAGCTGAAAGTATTAACTTCAACCACAGCATGGAAAGAATGTGGACAAACTCGAGTTTGCCACTTTAAATGCTAGGATTGAGAATTCTAGAAAGACATTTTATGGAATCGCTAGTACCACAGAGAATATTTTTCTTAGACAGGAAAAGACATTATGATATTTAAATTGAATACATTATTATGAAGCTTTATTATCATGTTTGCATAATAATTTGTCCTTCATGCAACATCGCACCTGTTTAAGCTTCTTTTGATCTCAAACTCAGAGTACTTCATACTTTATTTAAAGAGCTTTATTGTGAAGCAACAATCGTAAAATAGTATCATCAAAGAAGCAGTTCATACTTACTATATGGTGTCTTCATCTCTCCCATTTATGAAAAATTTCAGTTATTCTATGAAAGACTGTTAGTATCATCTATATTTTGCAAGGGTGGGGGGGGAATCAGATTTGAAGACAGAGTTTAAGAGTTTCATCCAGAGCTGAGGGATGGTGCTAGGAACTCTTGTAGAAGAAACTCTTCCACAGGTTACTCTTTGAGCTCTCCCGACCTGCACGCTCACCCTAAAGACATATTACATCTGTCAAACAAGCAGGCACTCCACTTAGAGGGCTTTTGTGCTCCTTCTGGTTTTACATTCTTGGAGAGCCTCGGGCAAGCAAACCCAAAGCCATCCACCACTGTCAGAAAGAAATATATTCTAGCAAAAGATGCTTAGCCGGACCCTTATGACAGGCTTCGATTTGGGGGGAAGGTGGTGACTTTGGTTTCCCTGTTTTCGAACCAGATGTTCCTGCCAGCATTTATGTTCATTGGGCTGGAAAAGGACGACTGCTGGGGCTGCTGTAGCCACGAAAACTGCGGCAAGAGATGCCCGGTAGGTGCTCCAGCTCCCAGGGTGGAAACGGTCCTTTGGGAGGCGGCCCGGGCCTCGCCGGCTCACTTCCTCCCTTTCTGCTCTCGCCAGATATTTTCTTCTGTCCTGGCTGCTGCGATCGGAGTCGCGGGATCTGGCTACTGCGTCATCGTGGCAGCCCTGGGCTTGGCGGAAGGACCACTATGTCTTAATTCTTCGGGCCAGTGGAACTACACCTTTGCCAACACCGATGGACAGTGAGTAATGGTTTCCTGTCGGGCCACGCATTCTCACCGCCGCCTGGTACAGTGGCAAACCCAGCAGGTTAGACGGGCAGCGGTCAGCCGAGCGTCTGTCCGCTCCGCCAGGTTGTCTTCGCCCGGACTCAGGCACCAGGCGGCGGTGTCAGAGCGTGGACCCCCGACCCGGAGAGGCTCTCCGTGCTTTTTAATGGATTCCCTGATTCAGCCCTCATCATAGATTTAAGGATAAATTTAATAGAGGTGTGTTGACTTCCACTATTGCTTCCATTTTACAGATGAGGAAAAGGAGGCATAGAGAGTTGCAGGAACTTATTCAGAGTCACATTGCTGGGAAGGACATGGACAGTCAGGATTTGAACCCAGGCAGCGTGGCTATAGAGTTTGTGCTCATACAGTGTGTCCACTATACCAGAATGATTAGCTGATTTTACTGTTTTATAAGAAAATATTATGGAATCATTACGTAATATGGATGGAAAGCCTATGAATTTAACCAAAGTCCAGGGTAGATCATAGAACTCCCGTACACACACTCATGTAGAACACAATAACTACATACAACAAACTCTTTATTTATTTAAATTTATTGAAATCAGCCCATAGGAGACAGGTCTGATACACGACTTTAACATCAGGATAATTTAAGGCCTTTTATTTTATGTTGATGCTTCTTTCTTATCCATTATTGAGGAAAGATCAGAAATAGCTGATAGAAACTGAGGTACATGATGACGAATTAATGACATCCTTCTTTGAATTTTGAAAAGCTTAGTTATGAGATTCATGAGTGAAAATAATATGAATAATGAATTTCGATTGCCTTTCTATCATCAAGACTGTTTATCGCCCACGAATTGTGTAGCATATAGGGAGTTCATAAGTCATGAATGTGGAATTCCTCGGACCTGGATTCCGTCCTAGTTCTTCATTTCTCCCTCAGCAACCAGGATAAAGTGGACTGAGCTCTGTGCTTTTCTGTTACTTCATTTGTCAAATAAAATCAGGGGCAGTTGTCAGGAGAATTAATGAGATAATAAACATAAAGTATTTGTCACGGAAACTGACAGACTATCTCCTAACTTACAATGAATACAGCCAAGGTAGCCTCGGAAGAAACATTAGCACTTAGAGGGGTTTGAAATTTCAGTGGTCAAAATGGTTATTGATCATGATTCAACTTTGTTCAGAACCTACTGAATGTACTAGTAGAAATTGGTTATTCACGTATGCACAGGCATACAAACTACTGTACAAACCCACCTGTAAAAGTGATCATGATGAATGTCGCTGGAATGCAAGGGGAAGGACAAGTATCACTAAACATTTCTACAGCTGTTTGAGCGTATGCCCCTCCCCTGGCCCACCCCAGTTTCTGTAAAAAAACCTTCTGCTTCTAGATCATTCCTTCCTTCAACCTGTCCAAGGAGATCAGTATGGGAAATAACTAATGGTCACAAGCCAGTGATTAATTGCTCAAGAGGCAAGTGGGGCTGAAGAATTTTTTTAACGTTGTGTCCTAAAATGGCAAATTCTTTTCTCCACTGATAGGCAGAAAGACAGGGTCATAAGGACAGAATTCTTTTTTTAAATCAACAAGTTGAATTTCTGATTGGCTCAATGAGCCTTTCAAAGTTAGGTCTCTAATTCCAAGTCCCTTTGTTCTGCTGTTTTAGAAAAACTGATAAGAAAAGAGTTTTATACCAGACCTCTTTGTGGAATTAAGTCAATTGCAGATTTTCCCACATGATTGAATTCTATTTCATTAAGGATCCACATGCTTTATGATGTGGCAAAGGCTGAGATTCTAAGAGAATAATCAGAGATTGAAGTTTTTCAGACTGTAAGAATATTTTTTTTAGGTATTTAGAAAATCTCCTAAGTCACGTATATATGTATATGACTTATGTGTGTGTGTATAGTCAGTCATACGTGATTTCAGCATGGTGTGCTACTATTTCTCAAAGTGACTTCAGATTGTTTATCATTCAATTACTTTTATTTTTTTTTTAAAGATTGTATTTATTTATTTGACAGAGAGAGAGAGAGATCACAAGTAGGCAGAGAGGCAGGCAGAAGGAGAGAGGTGGAAGCAGGCTCCCTGCTGAGCAAAGAGCCAGA
This sequence comes from Mustela erminea, assembly GCF_009829155.1. Classification (NCBI taxonomy): domain Eukaryota; kingdom Metazoa; phylum Chordata; class Mammalia; order Carnivora; family Mustelidae; genus Mustela; species Mustela erminea. The sequence continues at coordinate 145,352,417 of NC_045614.1, forward strand.
TGCGGGGATCTATCCCAGGACCCTGAGATTATGACCTGAGCAATAGGCAGAGGCTTAACCCACTGAGCCACCCAGGCGCCCCTCAATTACTTTTAAAAGTGTTGAGTACCTACTATGTGCCAGATACTGGTCTAGGGGTGCCAAAGATGAAAGTTCTGCTTCCTATTTTCATGGAGCTCAGACCTGTGGAATAGTTATATAAGCAGGTACTCTCCTGGGTTAGGTTATGTGCCCTTCCTCAAACTTGGTTCACCTGATCAGTATACCTGTCACAATGCGATTGCATCTTTTCTCCACTCTTAGAGTCTCTGCATTTCCAAGGCAAAGCCCATGCCATGTTCACCATTATACCTCCAGTCCGGGCTTAGTGTTTAACTCCAGTGAATGCCCAATAATATTTGCTGAATTTTATGTTTCTCATTGCAACATGACCTGGGCTAAATTCCTCACTTTGTGAAATGACTTGGACTAGAAAAATTTGATACAGGTCAATGAATTAATTCATTTCCTTTTTCTCTGAACGAAAAAGCACCACACAGAAAGTAGCTTATGAGACATCCCATCAGGTGTGGTCATAGGACAGAAGTTTCTTTTTTTCATCCGCAGGTACCTTCTGGATACCTCCTCATGGTCCCAGTGCACTGAACCCACACATGTTGTTGAATGGAATATCACTCTGTTTTCTATCCTTTTGGCCCTCGGTGGAATTGAATTCATCTTGTGTCTCATTCAAATAATAAACGGAGTGATGGGAGGAATATGTGGTTATCACTGCTCTCACCAACAGGTAAGAAACTGTGTGGAAATGTCACAGCCTGGTCCTGAGGTATTCAATGACTAAAATATGCCATTGTTTTCATCAGAAAGAAAAAAAGGCAAAATTAAAAGCTGCTCAACTTACCAGCATTTGTCCTTATACCATCTTTGTGGCAAAAGCATTTACAGCATATGGTTTTGCTCTGGGGAATAAGCTTCCTTGAGTGTCATAGTCCCTGGGTTATCTTGGTTTTTTGTAGTTGGCTCCGTGTATATAAAAAAATGCTGTCCATAAACGAAGTGTTCCTTCAAGAGCAAACTCACCACCCCTTTCACGGGCTCCAGCCAAAGAGACACAACTGCATTTGCTCTCATGTTCCCAACTAGCGTACACAAATAGTAGTCAACGTTCCTTGCACTAGGCACTCAGCTACACTCACATTTCAGATGCCACTATGAGTCGGGGATTAAGCAATATGTCTACAGTCCCCTAGTCAGGAAGGAGCAGGCTTCGGACCCTAGGTCATCTTATGCCACAACCCCTGCTCTCAGCCTATACGCAATACTTGCTGTTCTGTTGCATCTCTTACAATTCCTTCCTAAAAAGCCATCACAAAAATGCCGCAACAGCTAAGCACAGAGAATCACTAGTAACCTTTGAATAGCTACTTGTCAAAAGCCTTTCACGGTGAAAGAAAACCAGGAAGCACTTGTTTCCCGAGGAAATGATTTCAGAGAGAAGTATGCATTTGTTAGTAGCAGGGAAAGTTCTTGTTTCTATATCTTCTGAAAAAAGAAACCTCATGTATTAATGAATTGATGGAAGTCCAGCTTGTTTGTTTTATGCATTATTCTGTAAAACGGAATTAGGTCAACAGAAACTTAATTTCTATTTTCCTAATCATTTACTCCCCTGGTTCAAGGTCTCTTTCTCTTAAAATAAGACAAAACCTAATGAAAACCGAAAGCCCACTGCTACCATGAAAAACCTTGCTGTAAATAAGTGGAAACTTTCTAAAATTTTTGAGGGGAAGTTAAAATAAAAATTTAGTTTTCCTTATCAGGCGAGTACAGCAAGATTAAAAATTTCCTCTGGGAGCTTGCCATATTTCCAAGAAAACAACACAGTGGGAAACTTTCAGTGTGGAGTTGTTTCCAGGCAATATGGTTGGGGAGAGGCAGAGAAGAATCCTCTCAGAATTACTTTAATGGAACCTATCTTTAACCTTGAATTTCATACAAGGCAGAGTTTAAATTAGATGAGGCCCCGCTGGACATCAGCCCTTGTGCATTTTTGGAAAGAGGCATAATATGTCAGTGACCACAGCTGCTGCCAGTGGTTTGTCAGAGTGACCCTCCTCTCTGAGCTGGGGGTGGGGGGGTGGGGAGAATGGCGGGGAGGGGGAGTCGAGGGAGGGGTGAGCAAATAGTCCTACTGGGTTTCCCATCCGAAATTCACAGTAGGGATGTCTTCTTCCCAGAAATGCCAGTGCGGATCTGCTACCTTTATTCCTCAGACAAAAGACACTTTCAAAGGGCAAGGTTTTTTAGTGTAGATGAGTCAAGTTTGTAACTTGGTAGCATTGAATCAGGAAAGTTACCTCCATTGAGCCCACTCCTGGGTGAAACTCCCGTGGCATTATCTCTAAAATCCCTAAGATTAAAAACCTACCCCAAACACATTCAGAGCCAACTCAACACCGGTAAGCTGCGTTTTCATAGTTTTTTCTACAGCTTTTCCTCAGAGAGGACAATGGGTGTCCTTTGTTTAGGAAACATTTCATGAGCATTGTCTAGGCTCTCAGCTGAAGTTGACATCAGCCTGCTTTATGTCTGCTTCAAACAGGAAATTTTAGGACGAAAATGGCATCATCGTCTGTTCAGCCTGCTGGTGACCTAATACCTATCTCATTTTCTTTACAGCGATATGACTGCTAAAAGAACCAGCCCAAGACAGAACCACAACCTTCCTCTATTTCATTGTAATTTATATATTCTACTTGTATTAATTTGTAAAACTTTGTACCGCTGTATCATACTTTACATATTCTACTTTTATAAATGTGTATAAAAACTGGCATCTTCATGTGATGTCAAGCGTAGCAAACAAACCTTTTTTTTAGGACTGTGAAAACAAATGAGGTCATTTATTGACTGAATGACGGTCGGTCCTCAGCGTAGCTGAGGTGAACTCTGGCCTGAGTAATGTTTTTGAGAAGCATTATAAGGATAAATATCATTTTTCCATTTCTATTGTATGTGCATGGAAGATGTCAAGTTACTTTTTTTTTTTTTTTAAGACCATGAAGGAGAAAATCCAACAACTTGAAAAGATGTGTTTTTTTTTTTTCACTGTTTATATGGTGTTTCCCATTCATATGCCTGCCAATCTCTGACAAGAGGCCTTTATGAACTGTTCCGAGTTTTGCCAGAGACAGATACTTGCCCAGAGCAGGACGGCTGGTTGAAAGTGCCCGAGCTAGAGGAAGGACTCAACACCAGCAATGTTGTCAGGAGTCCTGCCAGATCTTACCTTTCTCTGACACGTGGAAAACTTTTTGTCCTTCAAAGACAAGTGTCAAGGATCACATCTTGAAAAAGAAAAAGGCCTGGAGACTCGGACAAGAAAAAATGGGAAACGGAATAAAACAGTTAATCAACATCATGGGAAAATGGGGGAGAAGGAGGAAGGGCAGGAGGACCGTGAGGAAATAACCCCAAAACTTGATGGTTGAAATCCAACAAAATAAAGTACCCACTACCATGTTTAATTTCATTGTCCTTTATTTAAAGTTCCTCCATTTTTCTCCCTATTTTTCCTCCCCAGCCTGTGGGTAGTGCAGCCCCTATGGCTGGGGGCTTTGTGGCTTCTGGGTGTTTTATCCCACTTTCTCTGCCTCATCCTCGCCCTCCTCATCTACCTTTCTCTACCATCCACTCATTGCTGTTGCTCTGCATCACTTGGGGTTGAGGTCATTACACCGCGTCATTACACCGCATATGTACCTTTCCTTTCTACTGGATGCTCCAGGCGTCAGGCCCCAGTGGAGGCTCACAGACATTTTCTCCCTTGCTAGTTTATTTCAATTGTACAGTTACCTTGACAGCCAACTCCATCACCCTAACATCTATAGAGGGGGAGACAGAGATCACATTGTTCCAGCAGTAGCCTAATGAGTTGGTCTTGAACTCTGATCTGAGTCTTGAACAACTGTGCTTTTAAAGCAGGATTCCCATTGAAATGAAATGATATTTTGAGAAACCTGCAACAATTTGAATGTGATAAAAAAATAATATGTAATTTTGTCTCATTCATCAAACCATGATCACTACTGTGAGCTATTGCATATAGTCAGATCAGAGGAAATAGTACGTTTTCATTACAGGTTTAAAAACACTGACATTTTTTTCTCACTGGAGTTTAACACCCTTCTACCAGATATCTATACATGGGCCTCTTGGGAATTCTTGGGCACCAGATTAGAACTCCTGAAATAGAAAATCCAAAGAAGAGGTATAATGATTAGTACTAATGATTGCCCCACACCCAAATCTATCCTCAAAGGCAACAGCAATAATAATGATTAATCACGGGGCGCCTGGGTGGCTCAGACGGTTAAGCCTCTGCCTTCGGCTCAGGTCATGATCTCAGGGTCCTGGAATCAAGCCCTGCATCGGGCTATCTGCTCAGCAGGGATCCTGCTTCCTCCTCTCTCTGCCTGCTGCTCTGCCTATTTATGATCTCTCTCTCTCTCTCTCTCTGTGTCAAATAAATAAATAAAATCTTAAAAAAAATTATGATTAATCCTGATAGTAGTAACAGCAACCATTTGTGGGGGTTCTTCCGATTATCAATTATTGTAGTTAATTTTTTTTTAAGATTTTATTTATTTATTTGAGATAGAATGAGAGAGAGCACACAAGCAGGGGAAGCAGCAGGCAGAAGGAGAAGCAGACTCCCTGCCAAGCTGGGAGCCTGATATGGGGCTCTATTCCAGGACTCCGGGATCATGACCTGAGCTGAAGGCAGACGCTTAACCAACTGAGCCTCTCAGGAATCCCTGTTGTTAGTTTCTATACATTTATTTCACTGTAATCTCTCAGCTTGCCCTAGGAAGTGGTGTTTGTCTCCACCGTACACAGTTCAAGCTCGGAGAGGTGGAGTAATATGCCCTAGGCCTATCTTTAACAAATGTAAAAACTATGGTATGAATCCAGGTCCGTCTAACATGAAAACCCACGTTTTTCTGGCTCCTCTCCTTGGCCCCCTGTACCTCTTTGGCTACCCCTGTCTGCCCAGGTGCTCGATCGAGTCTTGTCTCCTCTAACCGACTCAGCCCGTCCATCCACCTGAGGGGGCCTTGAACAGGTCCCTGGGACCCTTGGCCATCCCATCCCACTGCTGAAATTTGAGTGACTCAAAGTTTCCCCTAGTTTGTAAACTCTCTAGTAGCAGTCATTGGTATTGGCCAGAGGAAACGGCCAAAACAAATTACCTTCTATCCTAGCTTACTTATATTTATAGCCCACACTCTGGGTCTATAATATTCCAAACCCTTAATTTGACTGGAAATTCCCTCAGAGATTGTACAGAAACAGCTTATTATCACCTGGCAACATAAAAACAGTAAGATTCCTGTAGACTCTGAGTCACCTGAGTAGCACACATGGCCTGAAGGTTAGCTAGTTCCCTCTGAGTATCCATTCGCCATAGTTACCAAATTTATAAATAACTACCTAAATACATGGAATCTCCCCGATTAAAGTCTGAGGAAATTGATAGAGTGTTACCTTCGCTACAATTTGTTTCTTGTAGGTGTGTGAGATCTTTCTATGTTTCCTCTGACACTTATCTATAGTGGGAACAGGTATGCGATTTGTTACAACTTTTCAGAAAAGCAACTCTCTATAAGGTTTGCATATCTTTTTTAGCCCTGTGTGTGTGTGTGTGTGTTTAAAACTTTCAAAGTGCCAAAGACAGCAGAGAACTTTCGTGCTCTGAGCACTGGGGAGAAAGGATTGGGTTATAAAATTTCCTGCTTTCACAGGATTATTCCAGGATTTCTGTGCCAGGGTGGTGACCTCATATGCCATCACAGCACTGGGGGCAGGTCTATCTACGGCAACAAAGTTGATGTTGAGGATTTCATCCTGAAGCACAAGGGTCTGGGCATCTTGTTGGTGGCGAAGGCTGGACCCAACCCAAACAGTTCCCGGTTTCTCATCTGCACAGCCAAGACGGAGTGGTTGGCTGGTTGGCATGCGGTCTTTGGCAAAGTGAGAAAGGGCATGAATATTGGGAAGCATGGATGGGTTTGGGTCCAGGAATGGCAAAACCAGTAAGAAGATCACTGCTTCTGACTGTCGGCAAACCTAATACATTTGACTTGTGTGCTATCTTAACTAACAGACTATTCCTTCTGTAGCTCAGGAGAGCACCCCTTCACCCCAGTCACTCAAAATAGCCTATAATCTTGGTGCTCTCACTGCAGGTCTATGGTTCTGTATTTTCCTTTTTCCCCTCTAATAGCTAGATTGTAGAGTTAAATTTACGATTATAAAGTAAAAACTAAACAAACAAACAAACCAAGGATGTTCAGTTTCCAGGAATAATTTTGGGAGTGGTGTTTATAGCCAGAAAAATAACAAGGGCTTCAAAGTCCAACAAGGAACTGTTTTGATAAAATGTCAGCACAATAAAATGTTATTTATATTTATAATACATATACGCTAAGAAATAATATTGGTCAGATTCTGGGTTATTTTTGTCTGGATTCATTTCTCCTATATCTGCCTATTAAAGTTTCTGTAGTGAACACATATTACTTTTGAGAAAAGAAAGTTTCATTCCTAAAATCACTCAGGGAGTAGTCCATAGTCTTTGAAGGAAAATCCCCAAGCGTAGGAGAAAACCATTGTTCCTGTGGGTGGACAGAGGAGTCATTCTGCAGTGAACACAGGAGAATAATTGTGCAGGCAATTAGCCAAAGGGATGGGCCAGGTGAGGCAGGCAGTAACCACAGGCTACAAATGTGGTAGGGAGTCCATAATTTCCTGTCTGGGCTTGGGAAATCCAAGTCCATGGTGTCTACTTGGTGTAGCTACCAAATAAGATTTTTATAAATACCAACTATATATATATATATACCAACTATATATCTGTTTTTCAAAAATGAAAGTGATAAAATGCTTTTATTTTGAGCATCGGTCTTTTATCAGGGTTTTTGTAGGCACACCTCGAATTTTCCTCATTTTACTTTTCTGAGATCAGAGGGAGGGTTAACAACAGGTTTATAAGATATGGTCTGGCATGGTTTGTGGAAATGATTGAACACATCCTACACAGAGAAATTGTTACCCACCCCAGGGTAGTACAAATGGTTCTTCCTCTCAACACAACATATTTTGTGTGTCTGTTCATCTTTGTCAATGTAGACACTTTTTAAAACTATTGCAGCTCAAGAAACCTGTTTGACCTTTCTGAAGCTGGATTTTTTTTGTTGTTGTTAATTCCTGGAACTGATTAAACAATCAATTCTCTTCCTTTCATGCATGCACGCATCCCTCCCCCCCATACACCACATATAATCACATTTTCCTACCCTACAGCAGTTAAAAAGAACAAACTATGGATACATGAGAAAACATGGGTGAATCTTACAAATAAGGGGAATGAAAGCCATCAACACTGTTCCCTCTCCCAATTTTGATGACATAGTTCTGTATGTACTCTCAACTCTTGGAGTTTGGTCCTTAAATACAGAGGGCAAGTGAGTTCCCTTATGCAACATTTCACACGCTAGTTTTTATAGGAGCAATACTATCATTCCCACTGAGGGGCTGTTTCAAGATGTCTATATCTACAAGTTGCATCCTGTGAGTGCAAGACTCTGTGTCAAATGTTTCATTTGCTAATTCTCGCTACACCCATCTCTGTTCCACGTGTATAAATATTATTAACTTATACACAGGACTCAAGGCCAATTGAAATGGCCGCTGGCATCTCAGATGTAGACTGTACCTATAGGTTTGAAAACAAAACCAAGGGAGCCACCTCCCTTAAGATCCCTTAGGATCTCATGGGATACCTAACTTCATATTGTTTAAGGCAACCCTTTGGTAAAGGAAATTCTAGAACTACACAGCTCTCCTGGTAACCTCTGACGCCTAGGTTAAATTTTTAACCTTTTTAAGCCTTTTTTTTCTAATTACTTTTTTACGGGGCACTTGGGAGACTCAATTTGTTAAGTGTCTGCCTTTGGCTCAGGTCATGATCCCAGAATTCTTGGATTGAGTCCCGAGTGAGGCTCCCTGCTCAGTGGGGAGTCTGTGTCTCCCTCTCCTTCTGCCTCTGCCCCTTTCCCCATACTTGTACCTATGCTCTCTTTTTTTCTCTCTCTCTCTCAAAGAAGTAAAATCTTGAAAAAAAATTACTTTTTTACATGTAGTAAAATGCACACAAAAATGTATAGCTCAGTGAATTTTTACATACATCTATTCATACTAATCACCATTCAGATCAAGATATAGAACTTCCAGTGCTCAGACAACTTCCTCATAACCTCTCCCAGGCAGTACATACCCTATCACAGCCACACACGCTCAGAGTAACTACAGTTCTGATTTCTGTCATCATAGATTAGTTTTGTCTGTTCTTGAACTTTACATAAATTGATTAATAAGGCATGCTCTCTTTGTGTCTGGTTTTTCTCACTAAACATTATGTTGTTGAATGCTGGCTCCTGAAAGATCACCAGAACAATCTGTTCAGAGAACAAAGCTGAACGTGTTGTTTCCTGCCATCAGGGAGAATACGACCTAGAATGAGCTTTCATGGAAGAGGGAAGGACAGAGTTAAATTTGAGATTTTGGTTCTGGCTTAGGTGAGTCTTTCAACGTGAAGATTTGAATGGGACTGGTAAGAATATATCATTTAGGACTGTGGGAGAGGCAAGGCAAGGATTTTGAGGTGAACGTTTCAAAGGCTCTTGAGGTGTCAACTCTTGATGTTTTCTATTGAAGAGATGATGGGTCTTTAACGAAGTTCTATAATAAACAATAAAGTGATTCACCTGGGCAAGAGTATCCTGGAATAGTAAGTAAACTAATGGAGACTAGGGAATAATAAAATCATAGTAAATGTAGACAGTAAGCTATAAGCTGTAGACAGTAAGCTAGAGCAGTGTAGAGTTTTAGTCCTCAGTGTCCAAGTTGGGGGTTGGAGGGTAGATTGTTTCTGTTTGCAGTGGTTTTGATATTCTTCTGTTGTCTTCTGTAGCAGTAGCTTGTTCTCGTCCTTTGCTGTATAGTGTCCCATTATTTGAAAATAATATAGTTGATTTACTCATTGATTATATTAGTGGATATTTGGGTTGTTTCCAGTTTCTGTATCTTTGGAAATATGAGGCTATGATCATTCTTGTACAAGGATATAAGGACACACTGGGGATGCCTGGTTGGCTCAGTAGGCAGAGCACGCGATCTTGATCTTGAGATCATAAGTTCAAGACCTACACTGGTCCTGGAGCCTACTTTAAAAAAAAAGGGGGGGCACCCTCTGGTGTTGGTTTGCTTTTGCCTTGTTAAGGAATCAAACTGCCAGTGGAGATTCTTTTATTGGGCTTTAGTTAACCATGCAAGGAACCCAGAGATCCCCACTGGCCTACCACCCCAAGGCTTGACTCATCTCTTTTCACCCAAGGGCCTGTCAGTCACTCATGGGTTCAGTATTTCTGGACTGATCACTACTTGTCCTGCCCTGCACAAGGTGCTGAGGACACAACTGTAAACAAGATTTCACAAGCTCCACAAGGCAGAGGCCTTGAGTATGTTGCTCACCATGGTATTCCCAGCATCTAGAATAATGACCAGTAGACATCAGGTGCTCAATGATCGGGGGTTAGCGAATCGGGTCTGTTGCCCGTTTTTGTAAATAAATTTTTATGAAAACCACAGCCATGCTCATTTGTTGACATATTCTCTATGGTTTCCTTCCTGCTACAATGGAAGAATGGGCTGTTGTGAAAGTAAACATCTGTTCCACAAGACCTAAAATATTTACCACCTTAACCTTTACTGAAAGTGTTTGTGAGCTCTAGTGTAGCTGGCCATTTGCCTAGCTAAAAATGCATACTTCCATTACAATTGAAGAGGAGAAGAATGGGCATATTTGTTGTTTTTAAGCTGATCATAGAACTTAGAAAAAAAATCTTAATGAATAGAGAGAAAAAAAATGAACCTGGTTTACCTACCCAGCTAGAAGAATGGATGCTAGGAGATATATTAGTTTCCTAGGGCTGCTGTAACAAAGTACCCCACACTGGGTAGCTCAGAGCCAGAGACATTTATTTCCCAGTTCTAAAGACCAGAAGTTCAACATGGAGGTGTCAGCAGGGCCATGCCTCCACAGAAGGCACTAGGGAAGGATCTGTTTCAGGCCTTTCCTCACCTAGCTTCTGGAAGTCTCAGGGGCTCCTGAGCTTATAAAAGGACAACCTCTCCCTTTATCTCTTCACATAAGCTTCTCTCTGTGCATATCCATGTCTGTGTCCAAATTTCCCATTTTTAGAAGGACACTAGTTGAATTGCATCAGGGCTCACCCTAAGAAACTCATTTTAACTTGATTACCTCCATAAGGTTACATTCTGAGTTATTAAGTATTGGGACTTCAATATATCTTTTTCAAGGGGATACAAGTCAACCCATAACAGAGGAAGAGAGAGCAGTGTCTGTCTGGGACTTGATCAGCATCTTCTGAACTAAATAGGTGCCCTATGAGACCTCTTTGAACATGTCTGGGAAATAGTGCACACAAATCTTCCTGAAGAGTCACCACACCCATTAACATTGCATAAGCTCTGAGAATTCTTGTTGTAAAACCTGTTTAGCTCAAAACTTCCCAAATTGTTTAACTCTCAGAGCCTAGGGCTACAGCTTTGGAAAAAAAAGTAAATAGCAGATAAGAAGAAAAGCACAGAGGTGGGAACATGACATACTTGTGAAGTGACAATAGAGGATAGAGGTTAGAGGAGATTTTCTTTCTTCCTTTCTTTTTTAAAGATTTAAAATAAAATCTTTAAAAAAGATTTTATTTATTTATTTACTTATCTGTCAGAGAGAGAGAAAGAGAGAGGGCATGAGCAGGGGGAGCAGCAGGCAGAGGGAGAGGCAGGCTGTCCACTGAGCCGGGAGCCCTACCCGGGGCTCAATTCCAGGACCCTGGAATCATGATCTAAACCAAAGGCAGACGCTTAACTAACTGAGCCACCCAGGTGTCGCTAGATATTTTCACTGATGAGCAGGAACTTAGGCTGAAAGAAAGCATTTCTCAGTATAATCATCTGCTGTCTGTTCAAAGGACAGAAACTGATGTACTTTATGTATGTTTGCTGTTCTTGAAAAAGCATGCAGGGTTACCACCCTTCTGGATCTTGCTATGATTCTCTAAGAGAATATTATATGCCCTTCAAGGGCCCCAGTTCCCTAAGTTTTTTGGGGAGTCCTGATTGCCAATGTTACAATCTTGGAGTCTACTGTAGCTGTCTTGGTCTCCAAGTGGGAGACCTCTCTGAGTGGGAAAGACAGTAGAATTTCATTATAAGGCATTTCATCCCTTAATTATAAGGCATTTCATCCCTCCATAGTTCAGCATCAAGCCAGCTCTCCCACCAACTCCATTTCTGAGTCCCAGTGTGTTTATCATGGGGTGCATTTGTATGTGAGTGGTGACCCTGGTGTGTGTAGAAAGATTGAGAAGCAACTTCCCTCTGCCTTTGCGCATGAGCCCTCTTGGGCATGGGTACAGAGGTATAGGGAGCAAAGACATACCATTGATGTGAGGCAGGCAAAGCTTGAGGTTGGAAAGAGACAGAAACAAAATGACATGTTAGCAACAAGTTTCTGCAAAGACAAGTTGGACGATTCAGGCTCTAGCATCCCCCGCTAGAGGGTCAGGGTGCCCTGTGAGTCAGGTAACCTGTGAGCAATTAGGCGTTTCTTTAGCCCAGGGAGGCGTCACACTAGAGGCAATGGTGAGTCTCATCTTGTATAATGAGAGAAGTATTCGTTTATATCTTCAGGGCTTCCATATGTAGATGGTAACATCAGGGTTTGATAGTTTGTAGGTGTGCCAGGTGCAAGGACAGCACCCAAGTGTGGAGAGAAAGGATGAGTAGGGATGCAGAGGCTCCTTTGACCTTCCCTGAGCACCACACTTTTCTTGGCTCCACACCTCTTACTCTCCCATCACCTCTGCTTCTGAGGGTAAAGCAAACTAAACTAAATGGTTTCCACAGACCAGAAGTGAGTGGTTCTATGTGCCTTTTTGAGGATTCTTTCTTTTTGCTTTGGAAGTCACTCCCCCTTTAATGCCACAAGGAATTAAATGACAACTGGATCCTTATCTGAACTTTTATCAAATAAGAAGCATATTTGAGTGACGGAAGATCCACAGAAATCTGAATAGTTGAAGAACCCTACCAAAAGGGCGCTGGGTTGGGGCACCTGGGTGGCTCAGTGGGTTAAAGCCTCTGCCTTCAGCTCAGGTCATGATCCCAGGGTCCTGGGATTGAGCCGCCATCAGGCTCTCTTTTCAGCAGGGAACCTGTCTCTCTCCTCCTCTCTCTCTCTCTCTGCCTGCCTCTCTGCCTACTTGTGATCTCTGCCTGTCAAATAAATAAATAAAATCTTTAAACAAAAAAGGGGTCAGGAATACTGAGTTTGGGTTATGGCTATTAAACTTAGGCAAATCACTTTTTCTCTCCGAGCCTCAATTTTCTAATTTATAAAATGGAGATGCTAATGTCATGTCTAACTGCCTATCAGGATTTGGATGGTCAAATTAGAGCCTATATAAAATCATGATAAGCTATAAAGTTTTGTCTCAGATGACTGTTATTTTGTCTATGAATAAAGAGATTAGAATAGTAGTTCCATTCTATTACCAGTCTCATTAATTTTTGCTTCACCATTCTCTTCCTCACCCAAATCCAGAGCTCTGAGATTCAGTAGCCACCCAACATGTGAGGAATTTTGCATATTATTTCTTCTTTCAACCCTTAGAACAGGAGCTCAACTCTGGCTGCCTGTTAAAATCACTTGGTAACTATACCCCAATATCTGTCATGAACATAGATGTAAGCTTTCTCAATAATACATTAGCAAATCATATCCAACAATGTATAAAAAAGAATTATATGTCACAGCTAAGTGGGATTCATCTCATGAATGCAAGGCTGGCTCCTCATTTAAAAATCAATTAATGTAATCTACCACATAAACAGTCTAAAAAAGAAAAAAAAATCACATACTTATATCAATAGATGGACAAAATCCAATACCCATTCATGATTAAAAGAAAAAAAAACTCTTATCAAACTAGGAATAGAGGGAATTTCCTCATCTTGATAAAGAACATCTACAAAAATCTCTCGCTAACATCTTACTTAAGTGAATAATTAGTCTTTCCTGCTAAAATCAAGAACAAAGCAAGGATATCCCTTGTCACCACTTCTTTTCAACGTCAGGCTAGAAGTCTTAGCTAATGTGGTAAAACCAGAAAATGATATAAAAGATATACAGACTGGGAAAGAAGAAATAAGCTATTTTTGTTCACAGATGACATGAACGTCTCTGCAGGAAATCCAAAAGAATCAACAACAACAAAGGACCCCCTAGAACTAATAAATGATTATAGTAAAGTTGCACACTGATCTGTAGGAAGACAGGCAAATTTCTGGAACACATGCTCCAAATTCACTAGTCCTGTATCTATAGCAGACATTACTCACCATTCCCAAACTCTTTCCCAAGGAGCCCAGACATGGCCCAAGATCCTTCTCAGCCCATCAAGAGGGCATCAGTAATTGACCAGATTGCCAATGAAATCCCCTCAGGTATCTCTGCTTTGTAGATTTACTCCATGTCCAAACCAGGATCGGCTATGCTGGATCTGCCTCCCCATTCCTGCTTCCATCTCCATGACTTGAAAAGTCCGCCATTTTCACAGGCTAGCTCTCCAACAGACTCTCCACAGACTCTGGCAGCTGTTCAGGCTTTAGGACAACACTGCACCTTCATACAGCACTTCTAGTCTTTAGATCTCAAGGACTTTCTGCAAACATTAACTCATTTATTTGAAAAGTCTGCTGCTATGAGGACTAATGAGATAATGTTGATGAAACACTCGGTGTTCCCAAGATGAAAGACAGTAGGCTATTCATCAAAAAAGGCATTTTAGAGGCCACTGAAAACTCTCACAGGCATTGGCTGCCTTTTCCACTTTGCTGTGAATACCGTTTAAGACCAGTAGACAAGGCCACGACTCCGTGCTTCAGAGAAGGCTTGCTGGTGTGGGAGGAGTGGTGGTGAGAACAGCTTGGTAGAACTCCATCCAGCATTTGTCACTTTCTTGTTTTATGATTGTAAGCAAGTTTCTTAATGTCTTTCAGCTTCTCTCTCCTCCCATGTCCAGTGGGAATGATCCTGTCTGGCTCAGATAATGCATGTGAGAACAGACACTTGATGTCAGCTGTTCTGGACCTGGGGCCAGCCGGGGCTGATTTTAAAGAGCCACAAACAAGTATATCTGCACTGTAGTTCAAGAGGCAATGTAGAGGCCAGCACTGAGAGGGAAGCCTTCCTTTGGCTGAAAGGAGAATTAGGAGAATTTACATCTTTTAAAATTTTCCCTTATTGATCTACATTGAAAAACAAGATCCATGCTGAGTCCAGCGTGGCCCAAGAGGTCAGATTATGTCCATTCAGACCATTGACCTCTCTATTCAAAACATATTAAGTGGTTACTGCACGCGGAGCTGAAGAATGGGGATGAAAAAGCAAGCTTTCATTTCTGCTGCGTGTGAGCAGAAATCCTGGCTGCAAAATGCAGGTAACACATTCCGTCAGTTCTGATGTGCCCAGTTTTGTCACATTGTAACACACGGAAATTGGAGTGCATCTTACAGCTGAAGACATGTCACAGTTTAAGTAACATTTATTTCATAAATGCAACATTAAGTAGTATTTATTTCATTTCTAAATGGTTCACAGAATACCTTGCAAGGGATGATATCTTAGATTCAGTGAAATATAGCAATAACTGTTTCTTGGGACTGTTTAAGGGTTAATAGGGGTCAATTAGGGAAAGGCAGCTGTGTTTATTACTTAACACTGCATAATAGATTACCCCAAAACTTAGCAGTTTAAAGCAATAAACCTCCCCCCCACCCCCATCTCACAGTTTCTGCAGCCAGGAATTCAGGAGCAGTTTAACTCCGGTTCTAGGTCGGCGTTGCTCATGAGGCTGCAAAGTGAACTGAGTCCACTGTTGTCTGAGGCATGACTAGAAATAGAGGATCCACTTTTACGATCACTCAAGGGTCTGCCGGCTGGAGGCTCTTGTCTATGCAATGTAGCCCTCCCTGTTGAGCTGCTTAGGACAGGCATCCAGCTGATCCTAGAGTTGGTGATGTGTGTGTGTGTGTGTGTGTGTGTGTGTGTGTGTGTGTGTGTGTGACAGACAGAATGAGAGAGAGACACAGAGAGAGAGAGAGAGAAGGCCCAAGATGGAAAGATGGAAGCTGTAGGCTTTTATTTTATGCCTAATCTTGAAAGTTACCTACTGTCTCTTCTGCCATATTCTATTGGTCACACAGACCAGCACTGGGACAAGATAGGAGGGTAAGGATTACCGTGCACCATCCTGGAGACTGCCTCAAACAGCACTCAACACATTGAGCGATGAAAAGAAAGTCAGAAATAAACAGTAGTTTTCTTTCTTGTGTAGCACTCTTCTTTTTATGGGATACAAATTCTGTTGGAAGAGATTGAGTCTTCCTTTGAGTTTATACTACCACCAAAACTCATCCTGTCAATTCATACAGCAGTCTAGCTGGAGTGGCAAATGCAATGAGAGTGAAAGGATGTTGAAGACAAGATTCTGTATGGTTGGGGATGGAGAGATTTCCTTCTGGGTTCTGTGCAAGATGGAGAATCTTAGGATGATACCAATCTCTCTTTTGAAAGAAATGTATCCAAACTCTAGAGGCCAGTTACCCAGAAGAACTCAGCCACCTTTAGGGCTTCTGACCTTTATAGAGCAGTGTTTTGGCACCAGATGATGGTCTAAATACAAGGGCTCATAGGATCTTAGACCTAGGCTTTTTAGTTTGGGTACAAGGAAACTGGCTAAGCAAATTGTCAACTGCCAGCATAGTGAAAAGAATAAAGAGATGATTGTAAAATTCTGGAGCCATCAAATCCTGATTTCCAAAGTGTTTTGGGAAGTAAGAAGCTTAGCTATTCAAGATGAATTGAGAGCAGCCCTGGATATATCCTCATATACCCTAAGTCTCATTCTGAAAGTGTGGTCCTGGTCCAGCATCATCACTTAGGATCTGGTTTGAAATACAAATTCTCAGTCCTCACTTCAGGTCCACAGAATCAGCCGACATGGGAGTGGAGCCCAGTGAGCCATCTGTGTTTTGATAAGCCTCCAGGTGATTCTGGTGCTTACTCAAGTTTGAGGACCACTGCCCCGAGAAGTTTGAGGACCACTGCTCATCGTAAAATCCTTTCCTTTGATGTACAACATATTCTAACATGCTTAGTCTCCCATCCCCCCTTCACATACAAAGCAAAACTAGATTATAGAGTTTAGGGATGCCCTTGGATGATAAAACTATGAAGAAAAAGTAAGGAAATGACCACTGTAAAGTCAGGATAGTGGTTACTTTTGGAGAAAAGGGAGAGAGTTGTGGGTTCTGTAGGAAGGGGCATGTGGAGGGCTTCGGGGATAGGATTGCTACCCATTTAAAGGAGTGTGAGAATATTCAGTATGTGCCCAGCATGTGTTTTAGGAAGGCAGACAATGCAAATATGATGGCTGGGGATTTGACACATTCACACCCCTGCCCCCAGCACACAGTGGTGGTGCTATTCTTTTTATAAAAGTAGAGTCTCAAACAAATGCAACCCAGCATTCGTATATTGTGACCAAGTATAGGGTGTTTTCCGACACCAGCAACCAATTTTCCAATACTCTGCACACGCAATAGGTGTCCAACAATTCAATTTTTTTTTTCCAACAATTCAATTTAATTTTAATACTAATTACCTGGTGTTAGTGTCAGATTCCATAGATTTAAGAGTTCAGTCCCATAAGACTTCCCCCACTTCAGACACAAGTCTCAACTCCTGGCCTCTCCGACTTCAGGGGTTCTCATAACCTCCCCTCCCTCATAGGCTAACTTGCTAGAAAGGCTCATAGGACCCAGGAAAACACTTATGTTTGTCAGTTTGTTATTAAAATATAACTCAGGAGAGGTAGCTGGGGTAGATACATAGGGCAAGGTGTAGAGAGTATACCCAAAACTTCCAGGTGCTCTCTGGGGACGCCAGCCTCGTAGCATCTTGATGTTCACCAACCTGGAGGCTCACCAAGTCTGTTATTCAAGAGTTTCTATGAAGTTTAATCTCCAGCTCCCCTTCTACTTCCTGAAGGTCAGTGAGTGGGACTAAAAGTTCCCACCTTCTAATCACTTGGTCTTTTTGGTGACCAGCCCCATCTTGATGCTATGTAGAGGCCTCATCCTAAGTCACCTCATTACCATAAACTCAAGTGTGGTGGAAAGAGGCTCATTATAAATAACAAAATTCACTCCCATCCCTCAGAAAATTCCAAGGGTTTTAGGAGACCTGTGCATGGAATTAGGGACAATCACCAAATATACTTCTTATCATACCACACAGAAAAACAAAAGATCCAACACGGTCAGTATATCAGAAAGATCTTTCTCAGTTGGATGTGACAGAAACTCAACGTGGATGTCAATGAGTTCGAGGGACTCCAGGCCTCGAACAGTGTTGTCTATACACTTTGTTCTCTTACTCTCACTCTCTTTTCCATTCCTCTGCATCCCCTAGTGTGTTGGCTTCATTTCTTTCATTGCAGATGAGTTTCCTCCATATGGCCATGTGTGAGCACAATACACTGAGTGAAATAATTCCTTAATTAAATGATTTGTCATCTTAGATTAGTGAACCCAGAGGAATGAGAGCTTGTTTATCCCAATGTCCATAAATAAAATCCAGGCATGTGCCCCAACTGCCTTGCTTGGGTCACAAGACCAATGTGCTGTGGCCTCCAAGTTGGGATATTTTGACTGTCTGGGCATAGGCCATGTGTTTATACCAGTAGGTAGTTAGGGATGGCTGAGATGGGCCAAACACGCCAAGAATGCATAGAATGCCAGAAGACAGTTCCCCAAAGAAAGAAAAAAGGGATTCCAGGTGGTCAGAACAATAATACGTGGTTGCTATTCTAACAAAACCAAATGAAATGTAGTCTACACCATCTGTAGCAAACCAATAAACAACTGACACAGAGTTTTGCAATGAAGAAAGATAGGCTATTTATTGGTATGGCATCATTCAGAAGAATGGGGAGTTAATGCTCAAAAGTCCTGAACTCCCCGAAGGCTGGCAAGTGGGGGGTTTTAAGGGCAAAATTTGGGGGAGGGGTCCCCTGAGAAAGTGGGTGCTGTTAGCCAGAGGCTCAGGAGGAAGTGGTGCCAGAGATCTCCTGAGAAGGTGGACACTGTTGATTGGAGGCCTATGAGGTCATGCTAGCAGGTGTTACTTAACATCTGGTACCCTGGAGGTCTATTCCATGAGAAGATACTTGGAATCTGAAAAATATCTTTCTTCTATACATTAGAAATTTCATTAGGTACATCTAGTGATTATATCTTAGGGTAGTGCTGACTAACTACTTGTAAGCTTGTGGGGTTGCATTCTTATATGTTCCTTTGGATGATAAGCAAGGATTCCTATCTCTTGAGCCTAGACCTACGTGTTTCCTGGCTGATCCAACCATGCCTGGGGATGATATGACCTGATAAGATGGGTACTGGCTTCATTGTAAGTAGATTTGATGGGAAACCCACACTGGGGTACTTTGCACCCACCATGGAGAGAGGGACATGGAAAGTAGAGAGCAGAGTGAGGTGCCTCCAAAGACCCACTGCGGTTTGAAAACAGCAGTTCTTGGAGAAAGACCTGTGTTCAGCAGTGGGAGCAAATATTGACGTATCTCCCTTGACCATCCTCTTTGACTCAGTCCTATTTCCCATCTAGCTGCTAGGTTATTCCTTAGCCTTCCCAGCCTGGTAGTCTTCCCAGAAATGGAGGGTCAGGGTAGTGTTGCAGAAAGACAGCTGGGCTGGGAGTTGGGGCCCTGAGTCCCAGCTCTGCCCCTGACTTGATTAAGTTCACTCCCTTCTCAATGGACATGACATTAGACAAAAGCATATGTAAGCAGATTATGGTAAAAAATGCACAGGGCTGAAAGAGGGGAGGAGAATTGAAAGGATAAAACACCTCTGAGGGGGTTGGAGATTTTATATATATAAAATCACAAAGGTATTCTATTACAGACCTGTAACTTCACTGAACAATAAAAATGATAGAATGATAATATATTTGGTATTATTTTATCTTAGCCCTCTTAGTTAATCTTCTCTTTTATCTCTTCACTTTTTTAAAAGATTTTATTTATTTATCTTATTATTTGAGACTGATAAAGACAGAACATCTGTGGGTGGGGAAGGGGCAGAGAATCTCAAGTGGACCTCGGGCTGAGTGAGGAACCCCTTAAGGTCAAAGCATGATCCCACCACCCTAAGGTCATGACCTGAGTCTACGGTCAGTGGCCTAACCCACGGAGCCATGCAGGCACCCTCTCTTCCCTTCTTTAGTGAGAGAAGTGCGAGTTACTTTTCCTTATGGGCCAGGGTAGAAGATAGCTTTGTGGACTTCTTGGGGGGTTTTCCCTTAAAAGGATACATACCAATTTATACCATAGAAGACAAGTAAGTAAGAGGTGAGTAGCCTAGGTTGTCCAGGGAAAGATGATATGTCTGGGGAGTTGAGTGGGGTGGGGGATGGGTGGTGGAAATAATGCTGCCGCCCTACCTCTTGAGGATCACCGGAGAGAAACAATGGAGAGAATTCTGTAAACAGTGGAACCCATTTCGACTCAGAGCTTCAGGGGCCAGCTATGAGTGTAGAGATTAAGAAAGCTACGTTGAAAGGAAAGCCACACATAGGCCTTTGACAGAGCCCCGTGTTGGAGGCAGGCACTGCCCATGAAGAGCCCTTGTGGCCCCTTCAGACCTGGTCATGCTTAGGGCTCCTCTCAGCAGAGGAAGCAGTTGAACATGAACCAACTGGTCTTCAACGGTGACACCATGTGGTCCAGGGAAGTAAAGACAGCACTGGGATTGAAGGATCCCGGGCCACCGTAGGCCCAAAAGAATGATGGGAGAGGGGGCAAGTCAAGAGGAAGACTGACCTTTTTACTACTAGGCTCTGTGGGGCGACAGCGATTTTGTTTGGTACTTTGTTTGGAATTGGAATTGGAATTTTGTTTGGTACCGATTTTGGAATTGGTACTTTGAGTTTTGGGAGAAGTTTATTCTGATTAAATGCATTCTAAAAATAAATGTTGTAGACTTTATAGATTTTCTGAAAATCTGTAACTACATCTTTTTGTCTTTTTCAAGTTTGCTGGAGCCCCTGAGCACTGCACTCCAGACCACTGAACACAAGCATTGTTTTGTTTCCTCTTTCACTCCATGGTGTGCCAACGTGTTTTTTGAAAAGAAGGAAGAGGGAAGAATGGAAGGATCCTATTTCTGAATTTCAAATGAGGTAACACTGGGGCCATTTCATTTTTCTCTAAAGTACCTTTCAGCTCAAATGTCTACAGTATTATATGGAACTGTTTTATGTTTTAAGACTCTCCTGGAAAACTTACTCGTGCTATCTACTAGGAAATTCTAGTTGATTTTGATGAACTTCCATTTGATTTACGGCTGAATACCACAGTATTGGTTTCTCAAAACATGTATTTATTTATAAGTGTATTGGGAATATGACCATGTAAACTAGTCAAATGGATGTAGTCCCTGTGGCTTAGAGTGTCATTCATTCAAACAATAGGTAGTGTGTGAGCCCTACTATGTCAGCATTCTTTCGGTCATGGAAGATAGAATGATATAGAACGGAACGTAGCATCTTCCTCAAGGAGCCTTCCTGGCTAGAGAGAATTGCAAGACGCTATAAGAGCAGAGAGAAGGAAGATCTGAGCCAGTCTCCATTGCCAGCGCTGATTTTGAGGGGCATAAGACACAAACGAATGCCAACAGCCAAGCACAGAACCAGCCCATAAAATCAATAATTACATGCAGGCAGGGCTTTTCAGAAGTTGTGAGTTGCTGAGTGTTGGAGTCAAGAATACTTGGGTTTAAATCCCAATACACTTAGCAGCTGTGTAATCTTGCATATTGTTACTAAGCTCCAAGTGCCCCAGCTTCTTTGCCAGTAAATTGGAGAGAATACCTACCTCAGGAGAGGTTTAAATTAGATAATTTTAGCAAGTAAAATGCTGAGTAGGATTGCTCTCTAAGTTAAGATTTATTTTAAAAATGATAATAAATCAAAAATTTGTAGACTAATCAGATCATCAGTGCATTTTTGTTATGTTCAAATCAAGAATTGATCCATTTAATAAAGACCTGATGGTTTAGACCAGATGAGATTTAGCATATTTCTCTAATTCTCTAGATCTTGACCTTTGCTATATATCAGAATCACCTGGAGAATATTAAATCTGATACCTAAACTTCAACCCCAGAGTCTGATGGATTTGGTCTGGAGTATGCTTTGGGCTTCAGAATTTTTAATCATGAATTAATGTGCAGCCAAGATTGAGACCCACTGATTTAGCTGAATGTGGAGAGTAAAGCCACCAAGGAACTTACTGATGACTTTCCCCTTATATATCTGCATTCTGAGCTAGAAGCTGTCCTGGAAACATCTAGTGGGAGGAGGGAGTCTCTTCACCACCTTGTGCTAAAATTTGATGGAGGCACCTGTACTTCTAACCCCATAAGGCATTTGTTAGTTGCTACAGTACCAGGACCTGTCACTCTGCTAGCAGCCATGGGATTTTTGGAACAGCTGGAGTTAGAAAAGTGGATTCTAAGGACAGCTCCACCATAGGCCAATCAATAAACTATTGGCAGGTCATTCTGTCTGCCCTATCTCGGTTTTGTTATGTGTGTATTTAGGGAGATGAGAATGTTCTTCCTGCATGACCCACAGACCTGTTCTTAGGTCAATGAGGTATGAAGTAAAGCACTTTGTAAACCATAAAATACTACACAAATAAAATAAAATACCTGGTAGAGATTAGACATTGCATTTTTTGAAACTAAAGACTGTTATTTTGTATCGTTTCTGCTGTCCGGAGCTAAGTTTTCAAACACCTTGTACCAAATTGTGATGGTTGAGACCATTTTCTTAGCAATTCCAAAAGCAATACAGCAATGAACTCTATTTCCAGTCCTATTCAATAATTTATCATAGTAAACCTTTTTAAAAACACCATCTAGGGTGTGGGACTACAGGGTAAAATGGTTCCTTTTTTGTGGAAAAATAATTACTGTAATGAGTTTTTGTTATGTGTGGAACTGAATAAAGGAAACATAATTCAAAATGGAGTCAGAGGCCAGAAGGTGGAGCTCTCACACCAAACCACTGGCTGCAGCCTTTGCATTCTCAACAGGAAGAAGTCTATACTTTACAAATCCAGTAGGAGGAAAGATTTTCTCCTACCCAGCACAACAAGGCCAATGACAGACTGTCATAACTTGAGCCAATGAGAAGCAACTATACTTTGAACTCCCAATTTACTCCAATGGGCTTTTTGTTTATAATAGCCTCTCCCACACCCCCCACTTTACTATATGAAAGAACATTCCTCAGGGCACCTGGGTGGCTCAGTGGGTTAAAGCCTCAGCCTCCTGCTCAGGTCATGATCTCAGGGTCCTGGGATCAAACCCTGCATTGGGCTCTCTGCTCAGCAGGGAGTCTGCTTCCCCCTCTCTTTCTGTCTGCCTCTCTGCCTACTTGTGATCTCTGTCAAATAAATAAAATCTTAAAAAAATATAAAAATAAAAGAACATTCCTATCCTTTGTTCTCTGAACTTGCCTAGGGTTTTGGCATAGCTTGTATGTCCTGAATCAAGATTCTCTGCTATTCCCAAATAAACCCATTTTTGCTGGTAAAATAACTGACAGTTTCATTTTTAAAGTTAATATATGCAAATATAAAGCACCTGGATCCATGCAATTTTACTGAGAATAAAAAGTTACTGGAACTCAAATTAAGTGTTCTAATTAGTAATGTAAATTAGAAATACAAATGATGGGTTTTCGTATTTTGGGTTGTTTTTGGTTTTTGGTTGGTTGGTTGGTTGGTTGGTTGGTTTTAGCAGAATTATTTCCTTTCAGGTTATAGAGAATTTAGAGAACATTTATATTTGTTTAAAAAAATTCAACTGAATAAATTTTAATGATCTTACTAATTATGCAGAGATTCGTGAATCTGGCAGCATTCAAACTAGCAAATAAAAAGAAGCCCCAAATAGTTGTACAATTTGAGAGGGTGTATAGACCAAAGTGAGCAGGAGCTGGATTAGGTAGCCTGTGCTGAGTAGGTGAGCACTGATTGGCTGACATGGGCCTTCCTTTCCTGGGAGAGCTGAGCATAGAAACTTAGTTAAAAGATCTGGTTTGCTGACATGAGGTTCAGCATGAGTGACTCCAATTTGGGCTTAATCAGGTTATGTTAACATCTTTCAAAATCTGACTTAGGCTGCCTCGCATGTGTACGTTCTTGTATGTTCTTCCAGAACCATGTGAGCCGTGTTGTGGCAGCTGGGTGCAGACATGGAATAGATAATAGACATGGAATAGATTGGTAGATAAGGACCGCTGGAGAAATCTGTAGGCTTATCTCTTCATCTCATGCTGCAGAAAAAGGTTATAAGAACAAGGCATCTGCCCACGTAAGGACAGATGTAAAGTATGTTGAGAGGCAACCTATAGCACAGAGTCCATCTAGACTCACTTTGTCCAGTTTGAATCCCAGCTTCAATTTTTACCAACTGTGTGACTTCAGACAAGTAATCTAACCTTTCTGTGCCCCAGTTTCCTCCTCCATTAGATGGAGGTGATAGTATAACTACATCATTACATTGTTATGAGGATTAAATGAGTTAATATTGGTAAAATGCTTAAAACAGTAACAGGAACACAGTACACACCATATAAGTGTGAAATAAAATACGCTTTTTAACTCAGTGTTTTAGCATCTGTAATTTACTCTAAGTTACATTGGTATAGACAAACTATAGAAGTATAAATTAACTTTGAGTCACATCTTTGTGATGAGAAATTAACAATGAAATGCCCAATTTCAGAATCCATTTTCTGAAGACAATTAGAGAAGTGCTTTGAATATTGCTAGGTAAATCTGTACCAGGAGGTAAGGTATTTGATTTATTGCTAACAAGAAAAAATAGCACTTTATGGTAATAACAAAAAAGAAATTTGTTGGTAACATGCTCTGAACAGTGTCATTTACTTAAAAGTATGTTTATTTGTTCAATATACATTTTTAAAGAATCTACCATGTGCTAAGCACCGGGAGAGGGACAAGATATACATTTGTCTAAGATGGACACGAAGCTTGCCCTTTGGGGCTCCAAAGTGAGACCTGAAGGAGGAGGTGGCCCCATCAGCCAAAACAGCTGGGGAAAGGGTTCAGGCAGTGGGAACGGCAAGTATGGGACTTAGGGGCAGGACACACTACAGTCTGGATAACTGAAAGGCAGCTTTCAGTTTTGGTGGCTGGATAGTGGAGGGCAACAGGATAGCAAGCAACATGACTCTCTGGGCTTGTTTCACTAGATCTTCCCAAAGCACTGGACCTATTGAACCTTGAAATAGTATTCCCTCGATTTCCATGTTACCTCCACCTCTTGACTTTCTTCCATCTTAAATAGTGAATATTTGAATAGTGTTCCCCAAATTCATATCTGTTCCAAACCTCCAAATATGACCTTATTTGGAAATAGGGTCTTCACTGATGTAATAAGCCAAATAATTAGATGGATTAGAGTAGACTCTAAACCCAAGGATGGGTGTTCTTATAAGAAGCCCATGTGAAGACACACAGAGAGATGAAAGCCATGGTATGACAGAGCCAAGACTGGTGTGATGCAGTGTAAGCCAAGGAATGCCAAGGATTGTCACAACCACCAAAGCTGGGATATAGGCATGAAACAGAGTGGCCCTCAGAATGTCCAATGAACCAGACTTGCTGGCATCTTGAATTCAGACCTCTAGTTTCCCAAATTGTGAAACATTAAATTTCTCTAGTTTTAAGCCACCCAGTTTGTTGTAATTACAGCAGGCTTAGGAAACTAATATACATCTCTTCAAACGTGCATTCTCAGTCCTTTTCCTGGTTTCCACTTCCTGTGCGTATACTTGGTGTGATCCAAGGCTTCCATCTTCATGATACTCTCTTCGTACATCATCTCCCCAATACCTTTTGGCAAACAACCTTACTCCACTACCCAAGGCAAATAAGAAAGAAGTTTGAGGGTAGCCAGGGCACTTTCCTCTATTTGAACTTCCATATTCAGTTAGTCACCAAGTCCCATTGACACTACACTCTTTTTAAAAATAACTTTTCAAGAATAGGGGAGTAATATTTTAAAAGATATAGCATGAGTAAAGACACAGACCAATGGAACAGACTAGACATTCCAAAATAGACCCAAGTATATATGGAAATTCAGTAAATAATAAAGATGGTCACTAGGAAAAATATTAACTCTAAAAAAAATGGTGTTAGAACAACTGGATAGCCATTTCAAAAAAGGCAAATTAGAGCTTTATCTCATAGCATAGATCAGAATAAATTTCAAATGCATCAGTAATCTAAATTAAAAATAAAAGGCATGAAAGTACTAAGAAAACATAACTGAGTTTGGAAAGAACTTCTTAAAGCTGTAAAACAAGATCCCAAAGCAACAACAGAAAGTCTAAATTTGACTACATAAAAATAAATTTTTTGGCAAGGTATATGACATTACAAGCAAAGTCAAAAGCCAAATCACAATTTTGTGGAAAATGTTTGCAACTTATGTTGGGGCTCATCTCTTTAATACATAAAGAGTGCCTAAAAATTAAAAAAAAAAATGAAATTCAAGACCTGAGAGAAAAGTGGACAAAATCATAAACAGATAATCCAAGAAAGAGATATACAGCTGATTTAAAAAAAATTTTTTTATATTTAAATTCAATTTGGTTAACATACCCTGTATTATTACTTTTAGGGGTAGAATTCAGTGATTTATCAGTTGTGTATAACACCCAGTGCTCATTACATCAAGGGCCCTCCTTCACACCCATTACCCAGTTACCATTTCCCCTCACCCACTTCCCCTCACTTTGTTTCTTTTTTTTTTGTTTTTTTTGTTTTTTAAAGATTTTATTTATTTATTTGACAGAGAGAGATTACAAGTAGGCAGAGAGGCAGGCAGAGAGAGAGAGGAGGAAGCAGACTCCCTGCTGAGCAGAGAGCCCGATGCGGGACTCGATCCCAGGACCCTGAGATCATGACCTGAGCAGAAGGCAGCAGCTTAACCCACTGAGCCACCCGGGCGCCCCTCACTTTGTTTCTTATGGTTAAAATTTTCTTATAGTTTGCCTCCCCTTCTGTTTCCCTCTTATTTTGTTTTTCCTTCTTTTCCCCTTTTTCATCCATTTTGTTTAATAAATTCTACATAGGAGTGAAATCATATGGTATTTGTCTTTCTCTGACTAACTTATTTCCCTTAACCTAATACCCTCTAGTTCTATCCATGTCAGTGCAAATGGCAAGATTTCATTCTTTTCGATGGCTCAGTAATCTTCTATTGCATGTATATACCACATATTTTTTATCCATTCATCTGTTGATGGACATCTCAGCTCTTTCCATAGTTTGGCTATTGTGGACATTGCTGCTATAAACATTAGGGGTGCATGTGCTCTTTCAAATCACTGTTTCTATCCTTTGGATAAATACATGGTAGTGCAATTGCTGGGTTATAAGGTAGTTCTATTTTCAACTTTTTGAGGAACCTGCATACTGATAACCACAATGGCTGTACCAGTTTGCATTCCTACCAACAGTGTAAGAGGGTTCCCCTTTCTCCACATCTTCCCAACATCTGTTTTTTCCTGACTTGTTAACTAGAAATTCTGACTGGTATGAGGTATTGTGATTTGGCTTTGTGTTTGCCTGATGCCTCGTGATGTTGAGCATTTTTTTTAAAAAGATTTTATTTATTTATTTGACAGAGAAATCACAAGTAGGCAGAGAGGCAGGCAGAGAGAGAGGAGGAAGCAGGATCCCCGCTGAGCAAAGAGCCCGATGCGGGCCTCGATCCCAGGACTCTGGGATCATGACCTGAGCTGAAGGCAGAGGCTTTAACCCACTGAGCCACCCAGGCGCCCCGATGTTGAGCATTTTTTAATGTGTCTGTTGGCCATTTATATGTCTTCTTTGGAAAAATATCTCTTTTGTCTTCTTCCCATATCTTGAGTGGATTTTTGTGTTTTGGGTGTTGAGTTTGATAAGTTCTTTATAGATTTTTGGATACTAGCCCTTTATCTGATAAGTCATTTGCAAATATCTTCTCCCATTCTGTCAGTTGCCTTTTAGTTTTGTTGACTATTTCCTTGGCTGTGCAAAAGCTTTTTATCTTGATGAATTCCCAATAGCTCGATTTTGTTTTGTCTTTGGAGATGTGTCTAGCAAGAATTTGCTGTGGCTGAGGTCAAAGAGGTTGCTGCCTGTGTTCTCCTCTAGGATTTGATGGATTCCTGTCTCACATTTAGGTCTTTCAACAATTTTGAGTTTATTTTGGTGTATGGTATAAGAAAGTGGTCCAGTTTCATTCTTCTGCATGTGGCTGTCCAATTTTTCCTACACTATTTATTGAAGAGACTGTCTTTTTTCCATTGGACATTCTTTTCTGCTTTGTTGAAGATTAGTTGGCCATAGAGTTGAGGGTCCATTTCTGAGATCTCTATTCTGTTCCATTGATCCATGTGGCTGTTTTTCTGTCAGTACCATACAGTCTTGATGATTACAGCTTTGTAATAGAGTTTGAAGTCCAGAATTACAATGCCACCAGGTTTGGTTTTCTCTTTCGACAGTCCTCTGGATAGTAGGGTTCTTTTGGGTTGCATATATATTTTAGGGTTGTTTGTTCCAGCACTGTGAAAAATGTCTGTAGTATTTTGGTAGTGATTCCACTGAATATGTAGATTACTTTGGGTAGCATAGATATTTAAACAGTATTTGTTCTTCCAACCCATGAGCATGGAACATTTTTCCATTTCTTTGTGTCTTCCTCAATTTCCTTCATGAGTGTTCTATAGTTTTCTGAGTCCAGATCCTTTGCCTCCTTGGTTAGGTTTTTTCCTAGGTATCTTATGGGGTTTTGGTGAAATTTTAAATGGTATCAATTCTTTGATATCTCTTTCTTCTTCTTCATTGTTAGTGTATAGAAATGCAACTGACTTCTGTGCATTGATTTTATACCCTGCAACCCTGCTGAATTCCTGTATCAGTTCTAGCAATTTTTTTGGTAGTCTTTTGGGCTTTCTACTTCAAGTATCATGTCATCTGTGAAAAGTGAGAGCTTGACTTCTTCTTTGGATGCTTTTTATTTCTTTTTTTGTCTGATGGCTGAGGCTAGGACTTCTAGTACTGTGTTAAACAACAGTGGTGAGAGTGGACATCCTTGTCATGTTCCTGACCCTAGGGGAAAAGCTCTCAGTTTTCCCCTTTGAGGATGATATTTGATGTGGATATTTTATATGTGGCTTTTATGATATAGAGTTATGTTCCTTCTATCAGTACATGGTGGGGGGTTTTAATCAAGAAAAGATACTGTATTTTTTCAAATGCTTTTTCGGTACCTATTGAGAGGAGCATATTTCTTATCCTTTCTTTTATTAATGTGATGTATCACATTGGTTTATTTGCAGATGTTCAACCACCCTTGCAGCCCAAGAATAAGTCCCATTTGGTCATGGTGAGTAATCCTTTTAATGTACTGTTAGATCCTATTAGTTATCTTGGTGAGGTTTTTTGCATCCATGTTCATCAGGGATATTGGTCTGAAATTCTTTTTGGTCGGGTCTTTGTCTGCTTTTGGGATCAAGGTAATGCTGGCCTTATAGAATGAGTTTGGAAGTTTTCCTTCCATTTCTATTTTTTGGAACAATTTCAGATGAATAGGTATTAATTCTTCTTTAGGTGTTCGGTAGAATTCTCCTGGGAAGCCATCCAGCCCTGGACTCTGGTTTATTGGGAGATTTTTGATTACCAATTCAATATCTTTGCTGGTTATAGGGTTATTTAGGTTTTTAAAATTTCTTCCTTAGTTTTTGTAGTTTGTGTGTTTCTAGGAATTTATCCATTTCTTCTAGTGTGTCTGATATAAGGATGGCCACTCCAGGTTTGTTTGTTTGTTTTTATGTCCATTGGCATGTTAAATGGTTCTCCACCCCTCACTTTCAACCTGGAAGTGTCTTTGGGCTTAAAATGGGCCTCTAACAAGCAGCATATTGACGGGTCTTCTTTTGTTGTTGTTGTTGTTGTCGTCTTAATCCGTTCTGATGCCCTCTGTTTTGTTTTGTTTTTTTAAAGATTTTTAATTTTATTTATTTGACAGGCAGAGATCACAAGTGTGCAGAGAGGCAGCAGAGAGAGAGGGAGAAGCAAGCTCCCTGCTGAGCAGATAGCCCGATGCAGGGCTTAATTCCAGGACCCTGGGATCATGACCTGAGCCAAAGGCAGAGGCTTTAACCCACTGAGCCACCCCGGCACCCCACCCTCTGTTTTTTGATTGGAGAATTTAGTCCACTTACATTCAGAGTAATTATTGAAAGATAGACTTTAGTGCCATTGTATTTCCTGTAAAGTTGCTGTTCCCACAGAATGTCTCTGTTTGTTTCTGGTCTTCTTAAATTTTGGGTTCTCTCTCCACTCAAAGGATCCTTTTTAATATTTCTTGCAGAGCTGGTTCAGTGTTCACAAATTCCTTTAGTTTTTGTTTGTCCTGGAAACTCTTTATCTCTCCTCCTATTCTGAGTGACAGTCTTGCAGGATAAAGCATTCTTGGCCACATATTTTTCCCATATTTTATATGTATCATGCCAGTCCTTTCTGGCCTGCCATGTCTCTATGAACAGTTCTGCTGCCCGCCTTTTGTGTCTATCCTTGTAGGTTAAGGACCTCTTGTCCTGAGCTGCTTTCAGGATTTCCTCTTTGTCTTTGAAATTTGCATACTTTACTCTAGCATGTTGAGGAGTTGACTTAATTTTGCTAATTTTAGCAGAGGGGGGAGATATCTGTGCCTCCTGGACTTGAATGTCTATTGCCTTCCCCAGATTAGGAATGTTCTCAGATACAATTTGTTCAAATAAATCTTCTGTGTTTTCCTCCCACTCCTCATCTTCTGGGACCCCCTATAATATAGATATTATTTCCCTTTAAGGAATTGCTCAGTTCTCTAAGTCTCCTTTCAGGATCTAATAGTTTTCTTTCTATCTTCTTTTCAGCTTACTTACTTTCCATCATTTTATCTTCTATATCATTGATTCACTCCTCTGCTTTTTTCATCCTCATCTATCTGGCCTCCACTTAGGACTGCACCTCAGAAATAGCATAGCATTTTAAATTTCAGCCTGACTAGATTTTAGTTCTTTTATCTCTACAGTAAGGGGTTCTTTAGAGTTTTCTATGCTTTTTCCAAGCCCAGCTAGTTTCTTTATAATTGTTTTAAATTCTAGTTCAGACATCTTATATCTGTACCTCCTACCTTCCAAATTGTGATCACTTTTCTACTTGTAGATTTGCAGCATTTCTTTTCTCAGATCTCTGATTGATTTCTCAGGTGTTCAGAATGATTTGATACCTACTTGTATTCTAGGAATGAGACAAAATTAGGGTCCCCCTACTATGCCATCTTAACCTCATCTTTTTTTTTTTAATTAATTTATTTATTTGAGAGAGAGAGAGAGAGAGAGAGAGAGAGTGTTCCAGCCTTGTAGGAAGGCACAGAGGGAAAAGAAGGGGGAAATTAAAGCAGACTCCATGCTGGGCACAGAGCCCAATAGGGGGATCTATTCCACAACCCTAAGCTTAGGACCTGAGCCAAAACCAAAAGTCAGATGCCTAACTGACTGCACCACCCAGGCGCCCTTTGAGTTGACTCTTAAATATGTGAAAAGAGGGGCGCCTGGGTGGCTCAGTGGGTTAAAGCCTCTGCCTTCGGCTCAAGTCATGATCTCAGGGTCCTGTGATCAAGCCTCCCATCCGGCTCTCTGCTCAGCAGGGAGCCTGCTTCCCCCCCCCCCCACCCCACCTACTTGTGATCTCTGTCAAATAAATAAATAAATAAAATCTTCAAAAATATACGCAAAAATATGTTGAAATATATTAATAATAAAATAAACACTATGCAAATTAAAACCATACAGGGATATCATTTCTCACCAGTCAGTTTGACAATAATACAAAAGCTTGGCAATATACTTTGTTGGTGAGGCTGTTGGGGAAATAAGCAGTCATACAATGCCAGTAGGAATACAAAATGATGCAATCCCTGATGAGGGAAATTGGACAATATGTAACAACAAGAATTATGTATTTATCCAGGAAAACCACTTCTAGGAAACTACCTTGAAAGTAAACATCCACAAATATGAAAGAATGCATGTACAATATTCTTCATTACGATATTACTTCTAATTGTAAGAGAGTGGAGACAACCCAAACAGCCACTAATAAATTAAACTGCAGTACAGCTATATGATGGAGTACTATAGAGTCATAACAAAACATATGAAATATTTCTATAGACTGATATGGAGTGATTTCCAGGATATTATTAAGTGGAGAAAAATGAAGTGTAAAAAATAAGAGAACATAAGAATATGTATTATATATTATATATATAGTATATGTGTGTGTTTTGAGGGGAGAAAAGGAAACAAAGGAAGGATAAAACAAAGACTAATGTTAATATCTGCTTCTGGAGTTGGTGGGAAGAGAATGAAGGAAAGGGAAATGAGTGGCACTTCTTTGAATATGCTTTTTTATATTGTTCTGCTTTTGAACCAAGTAAAAGTCATCCATAAAGCAATTTAATAAAATGTAATAAATAAAAAGATTTTTAAAATTCAAAACTAAAATCAAATATAAAAAGAAGCAAATGAATCTCTATCAAGTTATTATCAAGATTTCTTGGCAGTCCCTTTATGTCCTCAGAATATATCTCACTAAGTATGTACAGAGGACTATGTTCAAAGTTATTTGAATTACTCTGTTCTGTACTATATATTGTACAATGATTTCACATCTTTGATGTTCTTAATTCTAAAGGAAAAGGGGAGACTACAAATGCTTAAAGTCCACTTCATAGATTTATGATTGGTATTAATATTAAAATTGTGGTTCTAAAGCTATTTTATGTATACAATTTTGTAGAATGTAAATATGTGAATGCTATTAGGAACCAGGATTTTCACAGTGGTCATGTAGAATGTTCTTGATCTTAGAAGATGCTTATTGAGGGGTGCCTGGGTGGCTCAGTCAGTTCACTCTTGATTTGGGCTCAGGTCATGATCTCAGGGTCATGAGATCAAGCAGGGAGTCAGGGTCTGTACTTAGTGCTTGGGATTCCCTCCCTCTCCCTCTGCCCCCTGCCCAGCTTGTGCTCTCTCTCTCTAAAATAAATAAATAAAATTCTTAAAAAAAAAAAAAAAGATGCCCACTGAAGTTTTTCCAATGAAATTTCATGATGTCTGCAACTTTCTTTTAAATGATTCAGAAAAAAAAAAGGCATGTGAGAAACATAAATCAAAGGGAGTAAAATATGAGCAATTGATGAGTCTAGCTGAAGAATAGTGATCTTTGTATAATTCTCATTTTTTCAATTTTTCTTAAGTTCAAAATTCCAATAATAATTTTTAAAATTGGGGCGCCTGGGTGGATCAATTGTCTACTTTTGGCTCAGGTCATGTTCCCAGGGTCCTGGTATCAAGCCCTGCACTGGGCTCCCTGCTTCTCCCTCTCCCTCTGCCCTCCCTACCGCCTCAATGCTCTTCACTCTTGTCTCCTTCTTTCAAATAAATAAATAAAAACTCTTTTAAAATATTAACTAAAAATTAAAAAAATTAGAATAAGTGATATATCTTACTTGGCATTTTATAAAACACATGTTTAATAATTAGAAATACATCCTTTATTTTAATAAAAATAAGCTAGATTTTTGCTTCAGTAAGAATCATCAGCAAAAGTATCAAGGTCTTAGAAATTCTATCAAAGTTTTATTTCTTGCTCATGCTTTCTACCTATCACAGTCAACACAGTCTGGTGCAAGAGGAGAAAGAGAGCTGTGGAAGTTCTCTTCCAAATAATGAAATGCCTGATTAGAAATGACATGTGTTTAACTTTTTAATCATATGACCCAACTCACCCCTAAAGGGAATAAGAAATTGGGAATTACTTGATGGGCAGTATTAATTACCATCTCACTTGTTCATTATGTTTCATGTCACAGTAAACATTGGTAAATATTAGAAGTTAATATAATGTAGTGGTTAAGAACACAGATTCTGCAACCAGATTACCAGTTACTAGCTCAATCACTTGGCAGCTAATCTTGGGCAAGTTACTTAATCTCTTTGTGCCTCGGTTTCTTCAGGTATAAAAATTGGGTCTAATAATAAGTAGCTAGAAAGATTATGTGAGTTAACATAGTTAAAGCATTTACAACAATGGCTGGCATAGCACTATCATCAATAGCACTAGTATTTTATAGTATGAAACTCAGGATAATACATTAAAGAAATTTCTCATGTCCCTCCCCCAAATCAAGCAATACAAAGATTTACAGTGAAAAGTGAGTTTCTCTCACACATCACAGCCTCACCACCAGTTTTTCTCCCCAGATACCACAGTTACCAGCTGTGGCATTTAGGGATTTATTGCCTTCCAGCCCCCCATCTCCTCTTCATTTCTCTGTTTCTGAAAAATTGAACATCTTTCCTTGCCCCCCAGCCACAGTGTTCACCTTTCCCAGGAGAGGACACTGGTGGGACTTTGGAGGAAAGATGGGCTTCTCTTCCCTGTTCTGGTGGGCTTTCTGCTCTTGTGCCTGTGGTGCTAGGCAGGTATGTGGGAAACCCACTGATGGTGGGGGCCCAGCTGGCTTCTCCTGGGCCAGCTCTGCAACACTCCTATAAGCAATTCCTGGCAGGTTTCTACTGTGATCACTGTGGCCCAGCCAGCTTCCCATCAAGTTCAATGACACTCTCCATGGCAGTTCCCCCAGAGAATTCCATTAGCACCCCCAGCGAGTGATTTCTTTCTCACCAGTCTTAGACTACGAGTTCTTCACTGGAGGTATTTCCAGCTTGTCATTCCTTGCCTGTCAACTGTGAACCAGCTCCGACTTGAGGCAACCCAGCAAAATATTACATCATGGTGGGGAGGTGTCTTCTCCCTCTCTAAGAAGATCTGGGTCTAGCCTTGAGCTTCCACCTTTCAAGTTCATTTCTTTCTTGGATACTCTTTCTCAGCCCTAAGGTATTTCTTCAGAGTTCCCTATTCTCACTCAGTAAATTTCTTATAAATAGCCACTTTTTTTTCAGGAATGATTTTGTGATTTTTTTTTTTCAGAAACTTGGCTTCCAGATCACTGTGGGCAAGACCCAACTTGGCTAGAAGAGGCAATCCCTTGGCAGAGCCACACGGACAGCTCAGCTGGCTAAATTTTATTCTCAGAGAGGATCAGAGATAAAAACTCTCGGATTTCCTTGAAGTCTTGTTTTAGCAGCGAGGAGGGTGTAACTCTCATACTGAAAAGCAAGTAGTTTCAAGAAAAACTTCCATTATATGGTAGTCTTATAATGTATGCGATTGTGTTACACAAATTCAACTATAGGCATTCAGCAGAATTGTAAAAATAACAATAATAGTATACTAACGAGAGAAAAAACAGGACAAACCAACATTAAGTGCAAAGCAAGCTTTCACCTGCCATTCTTCTCCCAGCATGGAACTAGAGTCCATTCAGTCTCCTCTGGTCCTAAGTGCCTCTCTGCCCCAAGCATGAGTCCAGTGCTTAAATATCTAGTGTTTAATATGGCCTCTAAAAGCTGGCTAACTTCTTCATCTGGTGCTCAACCGAACAATCAACAATCTTCCCCAACATTGTCGGCTACCTGGCTGCACTGGACTAACAGAGAAAATACAACAGTCTCCAATTTGATGTCTCTCCCAGGGTTTTCATGGGTCACTTTTGACCATAGGAATGTGTGTTTCTCTATTGAGTTCCTGTAACTATAAAGTTACCCTACCACATGAGATAAGACTTTTCTGGAGTCTCAAAGCTGACTAGAATCTGGTTTTGTCCATATTGTCAAGGCACATATTTTCTGAAAGCCAGGACTAACCCTACAACTGGGTTCAGTAGGGGCCATCAAGGAGATAAGATTAAAGGAAAGTCGATCAACCATGCTATACCCCATTTTCTATTCCCTTCACACACACACACACCTACTCCCCATAAAAACAAAAAGTCTTAGAGAAAAATTTTTAATCTGATTGAGCTACCTGAATGACTCAGCCCTTCAATCCTCAGTAGGCTCACAAGGATCAGTTTATACCCTTAACCAGCTTGCTATTTAAATCCTACTGACTTTGGGATGCCTGTGTGGCTCAGTCAGTTGGGCATCTGCCTTTGGCTTTGGTCATAGTCGAGTCCCATTTTGGGCTCCTTGGTCGGAGAGGAGCCTGCTTTTCCCTCTGCCTGCTCTGCCTGACACTCCCCCTGCTTGTGCTCATTCTCTCTGACAGATAAATAGAATCTTTAAATAAATAAATAAATCCTACTGACTTCTCCAGTATCTTTTTTTTTTTTTTAACTTGGCCCCTTTTCCATTAATGCAAAAAAAAAAAAAAAGTCTATTAGTTTTCCAGGCTTACCAAAACAAATTGCCACAAACTTCGCGGCTTAACACAGCAGGAATTTATTCTCTCACATCTCTGGAGACCAGAAGTCCAAAGTCAAGGTGTTGGTAGGGTTGTACTCCTTCCAGAGCTCTGGGGGAGTCTTTGTTCTTTGCCTCTTCAGGCTTCTGGTGGCTGTCAGCATCCTTGGGTTTGTGGCTGCTTGTTTCCCAAGGCCTTCCTCTGTGCGTACCTCCTCTGTGTGTTTCAGGGGAACTTTTGTCATTGGATTTAGGATCGACCCAGATAATCCAAGGTGACCTCATTTCAAGATCCTGAACTTAATTCCATCTGCAAAGACACTTTGTCTAAGTAGCCTCATATTTATAGGTTCCAAGGGGTCGGGACATGAATGTGTCCTTTTTGTGCAGCCACCATTCAACTCATTACATAATGATGCTGAGTCCTTCGTGTGGGTGGTGGGTGGGGATAAGGCTGGATACTCCTGTAATTTAACTTTTTCTTTTACCCTGGTCATGATGAACAGATCAAGTCAGCAGCCAGTATCAACTCCCTGGGAAACTGGGATGAGGTCCTGCATCTGGCCAAATACAATTCAAAGTGATCTTCAATGGCCATGAAAATGTTCTGGAAAAGCACAGCTGCCCAGGTGAGGAAGTGTGCCAAGAGAAGTTGCTTTCTGGGCTGCAGGCAGCAGGGCATGCAGTACTTGGAAGTGCTGCAGCAGCTGTGGGGCAAGCAGCCTTCACAGTGGTACTGCTTTGTGCCAGGGACATTGACATTCCAGCGGCCATTCACTGGCAAATCCTCTCTTTCACAAATATATCTGACAGAGCTTCCCTTGAATGGAGTTCCAGCACTGGGGGCCAGGCTGGCCTGCTACTGCCCAGCTAAAATTACACTTTCCACTGGGATGGGCTGCTCATGGTCTTGAACCTGGTCTGGATCTCTCGCTGCCCCCTCCCCCTGCTTGAAGGTGCTAAGAAGGAAGTAGACCAGCGAGAGCCAGAAGACCAGGGCAAGCAGCCAGCGCTTCCTGGGGAGGAAACGGCGCCATGCCCCGACGGCTAGGTTCAGGGTGCCAGGCACGAATGTGGGGCATGGCGGCCAGGCTGTGGAGCTCGGCAGGCCTGGGCCCAGGGGGCATAGACCCTACTTGGCCAGCAGCCCCAGCCGTTGAAGTGGGTGGCAGTCCAGCCAGTGGCCAGCAGCCACCAACTACTCTTCACTGTTCAAATTATTGTGTAATTTCATCTTGACAGATGAAACAGCTTCTGGTCATAGTCTTCCAGAGATATTCTTTGGCTGTTCAGTGTGTGTGTGTGTGAGAGAGAGAGAGAAAGAGATCTCTGTACAATGTTTTTTTAAAATAATTCAACCATTTTTGCATACTAGCACACATAGATCTTTCTCATTTTTAACAGTTGCATAGTATTCCATTGTGTAGATATACCATCCCTTATTTAAGCAGTTACTTATTAATGGAAAATTAGATTATTTCCACTCTTTTCTTCCCACAAATACTATAATAGTATTTTTTTTACGTAGAAAAGCAATTTATTCCATTATAAGCACTTACACAGTTAGTCATGGAGAGTAACAGGCCTGCTGATGAAACAGGTCACCCAAAATAGAGATGGTACCAAACTAGTGGTCAAGGACTAACTCTAAAAAAAAAAAAAAAAGCAACTCTTATCCAGGATTAATTTAATTTTAAAAACAAATACAAGCTATCAATTCACTCTTCTCAACTCAACTGGACAGTCTACCTGTGGTATGACTGTCAGGTAAAAACATCCATCTTTACAACTTGGTGGTCCCAAGTGTTTTAAAAAAACCATTTCACAGAAAGGAAAGAAATATGAAAACAGCTCAAGAAATACACTAACAAGCAAAAAAATATATGGGGAAAGAGGAACACATAGTTTTTGTTTTTTTTTTTTAAGATTTTATTTATTTATTTATTTGACAGAGAGAGGGAGATCACAAGTAGGCAGAGAGGCAGGCAGAGAGAGAAGGGGAAGCAGGCTCTCTGCTGAGCAGAAAGCCCGACGTGGGACTCGATCCCAGGACCCTGAGATCATGACCTGAGCCGAAGGCAGCGGCTTAACCCACTGAGCCACCCAGGCGCCCAAGAGGAACACATAGTTTTGACTTAACTGAAGAAACTGAGAGGAGACTGGTCTACATAGGGAAATGTGTGTCCTGGAAAGTCAGGTGTGAAAACTTTAGAATAGGAATTTATATGACTTGAATCTCCCCCATTTCCTGAATAAAAACAACATCTTGTGGTATTTATACTTCATGGCTCAGACATCTACCTCACTTGGCTCTATCCTTCCTCACTTTAGCCTTTACTTAAAAGGAGTCTGTAAAACTTGGGGATATAGCCTAAGAAGAAAAATAACCACACCCAATATTCCCCTTTCTGTGGCTACTTTAGACCTTTTGTTACTAGAAAATTCCTGAAGAAAATTTAAATATAAGTCTGTGGCTTTACTGAATCAAGTCCCCCAGTTAATATTTAGAAAACACCCTCTGGGGGCGCCTGGGTGGCTCAGTGGGTTAAAGCCTCTGCCTTCGGCTCAGGTCGTGATCCCAGGGTCCTGGGATCGAGCCCCACATCGGGCTCTCTGCTCCACAGGGAGCCTGCTTCCTCCTCTCTCTCTGCCTGCCTCTCTGCCTACCTGTGATCTCTGTCTGTCAAATAAATAAATAAAATCAAAAAAAAGAAAAAGAAAACACCCTCTGTTTGGGCTAGTAACATCGTTGATGGTACCTATCATAGAGGGATAGCCAAACAAAGTCTGTGTCTCAAAACCAGTGTTAAATCAATCTCAGGGTTGAGAGGGGGTAAAGAGGGGAGTCTAAAATCACAAGAAGTGCAGACATATCTAGGACCCTTGTCCTGGATCCACGCTTCCTTCAGGATCTTCATCATTGTAAATGTTCTCTGCCATTTGCCACACTTGCATGATATTGTCTTCTGATACAGAACAAATCACCCAAGGTTCATTGGGATTCCAGGAGAAATCAGATATCTTGGCAGTGTGACCACCATGAATAAGCAACAATTCTGGTGGTCCATCTTCTGCATCTTCCAGGGATTGTTCCTCTCCAATTTTACTTAAAACCCAAACATTCAGTCTGCGATCAGTACCACTGGAAGCCAAAATGGTCTCATTGTGAGGCGACCACTGAACCTGGAATATTTCATCCTTATGTGATTCAAAGGAATGCAACTTAAGTTTCAGATTTCTCAGATCCCACAAGGCAACAGTCTTGTCGGCTGATCCTGTGGCCAGAATGAACTCACTGTAAGGACTGAAAGAAAGGCAGTTCACTTCAGCAGTGTGAGCATCAACTGAGTGGCTTGGTTTGGAAGTATTGTTTGAATGAGTATCCCAGATCATAAGTTTCTGATCATCAGCAACTGACCCAGAGACTCATGATGCCAGGAAACGTCTTCTACTACCGCTGTATGCCCTGTAAAGATGGTCTTCGCATCCACAACTTTTCCTTCCTTTGGAACAGCACTGATGTCCCAGAGGCAGATGGTATGGTCGTCTGAAGCACTAAGTAAGTGCCCACTGAGATTTGGGTTCCAAGAAAGTCCATAGCCCTCCTTCTGATGTCCACGGAGACGCAAGTCTGGGTTGCACTCTCCAGAAGGGTCTGGTTTGGAAGGATGTTTTGTATAGTCAAAAACAAGAACATCACTGGATGATATCTTTGTCGCAATGATGCAAGGGTTCTGGGGCATATAACGTGCCTGGTTTACTTCTCCTTCATGGTTGATCTTGATTTCTATTTCAGTTTTTCCACTAACTGAGCCAAAACCTCCAAATTCTCCTTTCTCACCATCGTAGGTGAAGCATCAAACTGAGCATCATCGTTAGGGAGCTGCACACTGGCTATCACAAGATGGTTTTGTTCATCGGACTTGTGTGTTCCCAGGACAAGTTGATGAATGCTGAAGTCTTTCCCTTCTGGTCTGGTTACATCTGGAAGTCACTGTGCAGTTAGGCTAGGCCACTCCAGGGCATGGGTCATCACCAAATCGTAAAGAAAAGCGGTGTTCTTTTTCCATATTTTGTACTCTTCGTTGATCACACGTTCTTCCACTGCGTCATCAAAGGCTGCTTCCTTGTCGGCCATGGCGGGCAGGCAAGCCGGGGGGATCCCGGGGTTGAGCGTTGCGGGAGGGGCAGGGAGGCTATGGGCCTATAATAGTATTCTTATTTGAGAGGTCCATATGCCCATGTATAAGCCTATCTTATCTGAAAAATCACTTCCTGGAAAAGATTCTACCTTCTTAAATTCTCTCCAAGCTATCTCCAGGCTTACTGCTTCCACCATATTATATGCATGCTTCATTTAAAAAAATTAGTGTTTTTTATTAATTAAAATTAAGAAAGCATTTTGCATACATTTTAATCATTTAAAAAAACATGTAAAATTAGGGGTGCCTGGTTGGCTCTGTTGGTTAAGCCTCGGATTGTTGATTTTGACTCAGGTCATGGTCTCAGGGTCATGGGATTGAACCCCATATCTGGCTCTGTGATCAGCAGAGTCTGCTTGTCCCTCTCCCTCTGCTCCTCCCCACCACTAGCTCTCTCTCTCTTTCTCCCACTCAAATAAATAAACATTCATTTTTAATTTTTTAAAAGATTTTATTTATTTTTTTGACGTGGAGAGAGAGATCAAGTAGGCAGAGCAGCAGGCAGAGAGAGAGGGGGAAGCAGGCTCCCCACTAA
This sequence comes from Mustela erminea, assembly GCF_009829155.1. NCBI lineage: Eukaryota > Metazoa > Chordata > Mammalia > Carnivora > Mustelidae > Mustela > Mustela erminea. The sequence continues at coordinate 145,392,888 of NC_045614.1, forward strand.
GCGAAGGCAGAGGCTTAACCCCCTGAGCCACCTAGGCGCACCTAAATAAACCTTTAAAAACCATGTAAAATCAGTGAAAAACATAACCCAAAGAAGATTATCATCAGATTTTTTTAAAAAGATTTTATTTATTTATTTGACAGAGAGAGAGAGAGAGAGAGACAGTGAGAGAGAGAATACAAGCAGAGGGAGAGGGAGATGGAGAAGCAGGCTTCCCGCTGAGCCGGGAGCCCAATGTGGGGCTTGATCCCACGACCCTAGGATCATGACTTGAGCCATAGGCAGACACTTAACCCACTGGCCCACCCAGGTGTCCCTATCATCAAATATTTTGAGATAGGAATACCCATGCAGACACACACACACACACACACACACACTTTTTACGTCCTTAGAATAGAAATTTCTCCTTGGGAATCCATTATACACTTTTTAAAGTTGATTACATTTTCCTCATACTTGTGCCAAGTTGTCTGCTAAAGTAGTAACATAAAACTAGATGAAAATAGTTTAACACATTTTGAATTACTCCTGGTTACAACTTGATTGCTCATTTTATTCTTGCAGCAGCTAACTGCCTGTATCCTGGTACTATCCTCTGACATTTCCACTTCTTGTATTAGCATATCTGTTTTCTTGATTACCAAAACATCTTTCACTCTTCCTTCTCTTATTCTCCATCTATTCAGTCCTCATGTCCTGTTATCCCTTTTTCTTTTCTTTTGTTTGAAGTGAGGTATACGGAGATATCCAATTTCTATACAGTGAAATTCACCCTTTGTAGGTGCATAGATTTGATAAATGTCTGTAGCTACCACCATGATAAAAATACTATATGAAATACTTCCCATCACCCCGGAATGTTCCATGTGCCCCTTGGTAGGCAAATCCTTCCCATACTCCAGCACCTGGCTGTAACCACTCGTCCAATTCCTGTACCACTAGCTTTGTTTTATTCAGAATGTCATATCCACAGAATCATACGGTGTGTAGTTTGGCTTCCTTCACGCAGCATAAGGCTTTTGAAATTCATCCATGTTGTCGTCTCAGTAGGTCATCCCTTTTTATTGCACACTGTTCTGCTTATGAACGTACATTTTATCCGTTTGCGAGTCAATACTTCCAACTTTGGTGATTACGAATAATGCTGCTCTAAACGTTCCTGTCAGTCTTTGTGTGACTTAAGTTTTTTGTTTTCTTGAGTAAATACCTAGTAGTGAAATTTCTGCATTGTGTGGTACATATATATTTACTTTTATAAGAGACTGCCAAACTCTTTTTCAAAGTGGCTTGCTTTGCATCCTCCCCCAAATTTGGCCTTCTTTCTTTGTTTCTTTTTATTTTTTAAAACTTGATTTCTTTATTTGACAGAGAGAGCACGAATGGGAGGGGCAGAGGGAGAGGGAGAAAGAATCTCAAGCCCAGAGCCCGTCATGGGCCTCGATCTCATGACTCTGAGAAGGGGACCTGAGCTGAAACCAAGAGTCGGTCACTTAACCCACTGCATGACCCAGGTACCCTGGCCTTCTTTATTTCTGATGGAATGACTGCACTTGTCTCTGCGATGATCCCCTCCAGACTCTGTCTGATCCATCCCTCAAATGAGCCTCTAAAATGCCCTCCTCTCTTAAGTGGCTCTGATTTCCTCAGGATAAATTCCAAACTCTTCAGCCTGACCCGTACAAGACTCTTCCAGCTCTGAGCTCCTTCTTCACCCACACTTCCAACCACGTTCATTCCTATTCAGGTAGCAGGACACTGTCTCTAAGTTGCAGACTGGGCCCCTCTTTCCTAACTCGGAACTTCTGTGTGGCCTAATGTGGTTGTTTGGGCAGAGCATTTATTTTCTACATTGAATACCCAGCATGGATACACTCTCTGAATTTTGGGTAGTGCTGGCATTTATGCAACTGAGTATCTACCAGTGTACTTCTTCTCCAACTATTTTTTATGAAAATTTTCAAAAACTCAACAAAGTTGAAAAACTAGTGGAATGAACATTGATTCAACTCAACAAATGTTAATGTTTTGATAGGTTTAATTCCTTTAGCCATCTACCATACTTACATTCTTCTCCGTCCCCTTCTCTTCCTCCTCCTCCTTCCTTTCCTTCTTTCCCTCCCTGTCTTCCTCCTCCTCCTCCTCCTCCTCCCCCTCCTCCCTTCCTCCTCCTCCTCCTCCTTCTTCTCTTTCTCCTGTCCCTCTTCCTCCTCCTTTTGCTAAACCATTTCATATTTCAGATGTTTACTAAATCATTTGCTAAATACACTTTAAGTGTATGTATCTCCTAAAAATTAGAACCTCCTTCATAATTACATCATTACTTTACCTTAAGTAAATTTAAAACACCTTCTTATATTGTCTAATACTCTTTGTAGTAACAGTTTTTCTATTGTCCTCAAAATATATTTCACCTCGTTGTTTCCCAAGCCAGGATCCAATCAAGCTTCACACATGGCATCTCTCTACCATGTGAATGTTTAACTTTGATCGAGTCTGCATTTGTCCAGCTACCAGCTTCCTCACCTTGATGACTCAGTCGTGTCCCTGCCCTTCCAAGAAATCTCCCGTGAACCCCTAGCTCCACTCAAGTTCCCTGCCTTGCTGTAATTTCAAGACACCTATGTTTAAATCTATTGGGAGATTTGACAACTTTGTATGACAAACCTGTTGTTGAACTTTTCTGTTCCACAATTAGATTCCAAGCATCTGGAGGGGAAAAAAAATGTCTTCCTGCTAGATGGTAATTTCTCAATACACACTTAAAGAATAAGTGATAGACTGCGGTTCAGTTCTTTGGGCCCTCATTGGGGAGAGTTGCAATAAGTAAGTAGATTGTGAAGACCAGAACCAGGATGAAGAGGGAAAAGGAGAGGTAAGACAAAGGTTTGGAAGGGCCATTCCAAATACGGAATATTGCTTGGAGAGCTTTGAATCTGAGTTGTATACTCCTTCCCCTCTTTCAGTAGGTGAAACACTAGATGTTTACCATGAATTCAAGATAAATGTAGCATCTAGCAGCATCATACACGTTTTGGCCAGATTAATTCTTGAGAAAGAATTATAAAGACAAAAATCAAGGCTATTGTAGCCCAATGGCCCATTGCTGTTTACACAGCTGTTCTAGTGCTACTTTCCTAGCATGTTTTTAAGGAAATATCCACTTCCAGTGGGTCGCTAGATTGGGCCTTGACAACAACTTTACACCCATGGTCATGGGAGAAAATCACAATTCATCTACTTTGAACTTCTAGGATGAAATTTCTTCCTGAATAGTAACCTTTTCTGCAGTTAAATTTTCATCTCTGTGGCAGACTTTTCTTTTGAATAAACTTCTTCCAGATACTTCCTTCTTCTCCACTTCCCATCACCTGTGGGATTAATTCCAGGATCACACATTTACTTTGCTTCCAAAGTGACTCAGGGGCTGCACAGCAAGACTATTTTAGGTGGAGTGTTTCCTCCTGAGTCATCTTGTCCCCTGGTAGCAAGCATCCTGCGGATTTCCTCAGCTCTGCTGTTGAGAACAGGAAGCCAAGGCCAGAAATGGCCAGTAAGCACAGCAGCCCCAGTGACTCTCCCCGGTTCCTGGAGGACCAGCAAGAAAATCCGGATTTAGTAAGAATTCATTGGCAAGAAAATTGGGAATTTACTGGAGACTAATGGCTTCAGGGATCTACTTTATGAGCATACATATTTTTTTCAGGAGGCAGGTTAAAAAAGAGTTTTCTTAGAAATGAAATCAAGTAATTTTTTTTTCCTTGTCTGGGGAGACTTCATTAGATGTTTCCGTTAATGGGATCACCAAAATAAGGTCATTACTCAACTCCCCTTACCACAGTTTTATCAGGTTTTCCAGCCTGTCATATCCTCTTCATTACTTTTGTCACCATCACCTTTACTGAATGGTATTCCAAATGGCAATTTGTCCTGTACCTCAAGTCTTCATAACCACCTGTGACATAAAATCATCACTAGAGGCATCTTTCTGGGGTCAACTAAGACTGTGGAGTATTGGCAATGCATGCTGCCTTTCCCTGACCCTATGTCCACAGCAGACAGCACTCATCTATCTCGTTAACCTATCTGGTTACCAGTGTGTCTTCAAAATAACATTGTAGGCAGCCACTACCCAGGAATCAGAATATCCACATCCAAAACCTATTTGCAATGAAGAGGAAGGGATTAACATATAGAAGTGTATCAGGCAAGGGCAGTTGAAGAGTCCAAAGAATATAAAATTCTTGGATTTATCTCCAAGTTCTTGGGCAAGTTGAAATTTTTTTTTCTTATGTTCATTATTTTTTCCAAATGCAAAATGAGATTAACAATGCTTTCACCTTAATGTCATTGAACTCATTTTTTGTTTTAATATATGTGAAAGCTTCTAGAAGTTTCTAGCATGAAAAAGACATCTAATGAGTATTAGATGTCAATTCATCATGATTACTTTGAGGGACACCCTGGTTGGGAGTGACTTCTCATCTCAGTGGTATTGAAATTTACTAGAAGCCATAGTGTTGATAGAAGATGGAAAATCCTCAATGATTGCACTCTCTGTAAACTTTAACAAAAAGTATTTAGTCACTCTTCTTCAAAGTACAAAGTAATCAGCAATAAAAAACTTTGTAAAATCTCAGCTAAACCCTCTCAATTCCTTTTTCCATCCTCTGGCCTCACATCCTACCTCGCCTCTCACTTTCATGGTCACACCTTGTTTGTCTGTGGGAGCTACTATGACAAAATACTACAGACTAGGGTGCTTAAACAACAGAAATTTATTTTCTCAAGGTAATAGAAGCTTGAGGTCCAAGATCAAGATGTCGGCAGGTTTGGTTTCTCTTGAGACCTCTCTCCTTGGCTGACAGACAGCTACTTTCTTGTGTCCCCACTCAGCCTTTTCTCTGTGCTCCAGGTGCACTTGGTATCTCTTTGTGTGTTCAAATTTTTCTTCTTATAAGGACACCAGTCACATTGGATTTAGGCCCACCCTACCAGCCCCATTTTAACTTAATTACCACTTTAAATATGTCACATTCTGAGGTTATAAGGATTAGTGCTTTAACATAATGAATTTTGAGGGGATACAATTCAGCCCATAATACACCTTTAAACTTTGTCTTCATCAATTTCTGAAACTTTTTTTTTTAAAGATTTTATTTATTTATTTGTCAGAGAGAGAGAGGGAGAGCGAGCGAGTGAGCACAGGCAGACAGAGTGGCAGGCAGAGGCAGAGGCAGAAGCAGGCTCCCGCCAAGCAAGGAGCCTGATGTGGGACTCGATCCTAGGACGCTGGGATCATGACCTGAGCCGAAGGCAGCCGCATAACCAACTGAGCCACCCAGGCATCCCATCTGAAACTTTTTTTTTAAGGTTTTATTTATTTGACGCAGAGACAGAGAGTACAAGTAGGCAGAGCAGCAGGCAGAGGGAGAGGGAGAAGCAGGCTCTCTTGAGCAGGGAGCCTGATGTGGGGCTCGATCCCAGGACCCTGAGATCATGACCTGAGCCACCCAGGCAGGTGCCCAATTTCTGAAACATTTTAATCTTAAATTCCAGTATCCCACTTCTAAATCACTAAAGTCTATCTTTCCAGCTCTTTGACCTTCTGCTACCCCAAACCAGTAACTCTTCGACCACACTGGGACACACAGTCTCCAAACGCAACCTCTTTTTCACTCTCCTCACATTCTCTCATGTCCTTACTTGCCTTTCTCATGCTGCATTCCATGGTCTATTATTATAATCACTCTCTTACATATATTCTTATTTATTTATTTATTTATCTATTTATTTATTTATTTTTAACAGAGATCACAAGCAGGCAGAGTGGCAGGTTGGGGGTGAGAAGCAAGCTCCCTGCTGATCAGAGAGCCCTATACGGGGCTTAATCCCAGGACCCTAAGATCATGACCTGAGCCAAAGACAGAGGCTTAACCCACTGAGCCACCCAGGTGCCCCCTCTTACATATATTCTTGATACACTTGCACTCTACCTTCATGGTATTTGCCTGGCAAAGTCCCAGCCCTGGTTATTGCAGCTTCCTTACGATTCCGCCCACACCTCTGCACCAGCACTTCACTAGGAAGAACACTCAGTTATCCTGCCTAAGTTCACTATTTGTTCATGGCCTCAATGGGCCCTCAGTGTCTGCTAACAATCCTGCCACCTTGATCCCAACCATTCACCATCCCAGGCAACTGTTTCATACCTTTCCCTCTCTCTCCAAACCTTTAACAGTCTCCCCCCCATTCTCATTCTTGGCTGATCAACCTTCTCTCTATTTCACCAAGAAAACAAATCCAATATTGTCTGTTCTGCCTTCTTTCTGTGCCAAGGACTGAGGGGCCCATGCTGGACCTAAGACAAGCTCCTCCTTCTGTGCACATACTCCCATCCCTTCTCATGTAAATGAGGACAGGTTCCGGTAATTCTCCCCTCTCTCTGTCTTGCATTATCAATCCCCGCCTCCCCTCCCCTACTCTCAACAAGAACAGTCCCATCATTGTACAGACATGCTACAATTTTCCCCATTAAATTTTTTCCCTTGGGGCGCCTGGTTGGCTCAGTGGGTTAAAGCCTCTACCTCAGCTCAGGTCATGATCCCAGGGTCCTCGGATCGAGCCCCGCATCAGGCTCTCTGCTCAGTGGGGAGCCTGCTTCCTCCTCTCTCTCTCTCTCTCTGCCTGCTTCTCTGCCTACTTGTGATCTCTGTCTGTCAAATAAATAAATAAAATCTTTAAAAAAATTTTTTTCTCTTGACTTCCACTTTGCTACAGCTTCATTTTTCTGCTCTTTTTTACAGTAAAACTCTCCAAAAGAGCTCCTCTCCTCTCTTTCCATTCTGTCATGAACCCACTAAAGTGAGCCTTCCATGTCTAGCCCTCCAACCAGTTTCTCTATCAAGGCCATTGGTGACTTCTATGTTGCTAAACCCAATAGCCAAGTCTCAGTCCTCCCATATTACTTGCTCTATAGGCAACATTTTTTTTTTTTTTAATTGGACAGAGATCACAAGTAGGCAGAGAGGCAGGCAGAGAGAGAGGAGGAAGCAGGCTCCCTGCTGAGCAGAGAGCCCGATGTGGGGCTCGATCCCAGAACCCTGGGATCATGACCTGAGCCGAAGGCAGAGGCTTAACCCACTGAGCCACCCAGGTGCCCCTATAGGCAGCATTTGACTCAGTTGGTTACTTCCTCCTCAGCTAGAAATTCAACTTCTAGGATAAGCTTCTGGGTTTTCTTCTAATTCACGGGCCACTTCTCAGGCTCCTTTCCTGGCTTCCCATCAAGTTTGCAAACGCAATTCATTGGACTTCCCAGGATTTAGTACTTGGCCTCTTTTCTGTCTACACTCTTATTCTCATAGTGTTTCATGGCTTTAAATACTATCCAAATGCCGACAACTCTTATATACTCTACCCAAGACTTCTCCCCTGAACTTCGTATTTGTATATCCAACTACCTAATTGACATCACTTGGATTTTAATAGGTGTCTCAAAAGTTAGAATGTCTGAAACTTACCACTTCATCTTCCCCTTCCCAAACCTGTTCAACCTGCTGTTTTGCTCATTTTAGTTAATGACAACTTCTTTCTTCCTGTTGCTTGGGCTCTGAACCATGTAGTCATCTTTGCCTCTCTTTCTTTTATATTCAGTCCAATCTGTCACCAAATATTCTTGATTCTGTCTTAAAGAGCCTGGCCAACTCAGTCAGTAGAGCATGTGACCCTTGATCTCCAGGCTGTGAGTTCAAGCCCCACACTGGGTGTAGAGACTATGTAAAATAAAATAAAATCTTAAACACACACACACACACACACACATAGAAGCCAGCCTTTTCTTACCATCTCAGCTACTACTGTCATGGTCTGAGCCATGGATTGTTGAAATGACTTTAGAACTCATCTCCTTTCTTTCAACCAGATCCTTTACAACCAATTCACGACAAGAAGTCACTTTCCTACTCAAAACTCATGTAGTCATCTTTGCCTCTCTTTCTTTTATATTCAATCCAATCTGTCACCAAATATTCTTGATTCTGTCTTAAAGAGCCTGGCCAACTCAGTCTCAGGTGTTATTACTTTTCCCCTCCTTTGCTTGGCTCCAGCCACAGCGGTCCTCGCCAGGATTCACTTCGACGTAGGGCTTTTGTACACTTGCCATTCTCTCTGCCTGAACGTTTCTCCCCCGAGTTCCCTACATGGCTTGCACTCTCCACTTTCTTCAGATCTTTACTCAGATGTCATCTTCTCTTTAAGGTCTTTCCTGACCACCCTCTTTGAAATGATGTTTCCATTACCATTCTCTAAGCACTTCTAGTTGCCCTTTTCCTGATTTATTTTAGCCATACTTATCACTACCTGACAAGCTATATATTTTTTTTCTTTTTTTTTTTAATTATTAGTCTCCCCACAATAGAATATAAGCTTTATAAGGGCAAGAATTTTGGACTGTCTCCTTCATGGATGTGTCTCTCCCCAGCACTTAGAATAAAGTGCCTGGCACATAGGAGGTGCTTAATAAATATTCAGTCAAAACTGTTGCTCTCCCCAAACCATAAGTGACTCTTAATCTTACAAAACAAACTGAGGGTTGCTGGGGGGAGGAAGGTTGGGAGAGGGGGGTGGGGTTATGGACATTGGGGAGGGTATGTGCTTTGGTGAGTGCTGTGAAGTGTGTAAACCTGACGATTCACAGACCTGTACCCCTGGGGATAAAAAACATTATATGTTTATTAAGATTAAAAAAAAAAAAACTGTTGCTCTCCCTATCATCCTAAGGGTTCTGGTAAATATCATTTTAGTTTGCGTCTATGTCCCTCAAGAAAAATAATCTAATGACCAAACTTTGTGATGCTCTTTGCTTAAAAACATTAGGGGAAAAAAAAGGGGGGGAAAAATCACAGTCACCAGGGGTGCCAAGAAATCTCTTTGGAACCCATCATAGAATAAGATGGTTAGTTTTAGATTTGATTGTTTGAATCCAAAAGCAGATCCAAGGACCTCAATTTTTTGGAAAAAAATATAAATATAATATAATTTAACATTATTCACATAAAATAAGTTTTATTCACTTGAATAAAAAGTATATATATTATAGAATATTAATACTTTCTGGAGGACACTAACAAATTAATGTAAATACTTCTGGGATCAAGATTTTAAGAGCTCAAGCCACAGAACTCTTTGGGTATCAAGAGAAGTAAATAAACAGACATTACTTCTGCTCTCTGTACTATTTTTGACAATTACGTCCCTATAACTGCTCTTTGTATTGTTAACAATGGTTCCCACTTATTGCCTACTCCTTCTATATCACCTGACATTGTGGTTTGCACACATAATCTTGGTTAACCCTCACTTTATTCTTCTAGGAAAAGTATCATTTTTTTAAAAAATTTCCATTTCACAGATGAGAAAGTTGAGACTTAAGAAAGTTAAATTGAGTTGGGTTCTGATCTTCCCAACAGAAAGGGATGGCAACGAAGTCAGGCAACCCTTGCATTCCTTATCACTGTTGTCCACATCATCTTTAACATAATAGTGTCATCTTACTCTCTCTTTCTCTCAATCTCTCTCAAATAAATAAATAAAATCTTTAAAGAAGGGGAGCAACGCCCGAGTGGTTCAGTTAAGTGGCTGCCTTCAGCTCAGGTCATGATCGCTATGTCCTGGGATCAAGCCCTGGGTTCAGCAGGGAGTCTGCTTTTCCCTCTCCCTCTGCCCTCCACCCCCACTCTGCCTATGCACACTCTCTCTCAAATAAATTAATTAATTAAAGCTTTAAAAAAAACCAGGCAAGGTAAGGATGCCTTGCCTTAATCCTTTCCTCATATCATCCTAATTGGAGAGGCTCTGTGGCTCTTTTGATTCAGGGCAATCATTTGGAAGCAATAATTCTTAAATCCTTGTTTCAAACTTCTTACTCATAAAGTCTTAACCAAATTTCCCAAATTCTTTTCCCCATTTTCCTAAGCAGCAAGAGAGATGCAAATTTCTTCCTGTTACTATTTTTCAGAGAGGTGGAAATCACAGAGATGAACTCTTGGAAGGAAAGTTGTCCCTAGACAGTAAACTCACCCACAGGGAAGTCTTGTTTTTCTCCCCCACCAGCCTGTCCCTGTCTTTGTCCTTTTGTGCCCCGCCCCCCCCAAGTTGGAACAAAGCTTGGTGAATAGTGAGCACAAAATAAAGAACCCTGAAGGAAGGGCAGAAGCATAAAGTCAACACACCACACAGTCTGTTCTAGCGTAAATTCCCTTGGTAGTTTCCTCTTTAACCCCCCAGTTCGCCGTTGGATAAAATTTGTCAGATTCTATTCCAACCCCACCCCCGCCCCAACTTCCTTCTTTAAAATATGCTCAGGGTTAAGGCTTTCGTGCTGTAATCCAGAGGAAAATGACTTATTTTAAAATGCAGTAAAAACACCGCATTCCTTTGGCACAGGATGAAGACCAGCTCAGCTCTTCAGCCCTAGATGATTGTCTATTGTTCTCCAAACAGTAAACCACTATTTCTCACCAGAGATTGTGGGCTGCAGTTCTGTCCGAGCCCTGGGCTTCTCATGAATATGAAGTGAAGGGCTCTGACCCAGAACGTGGTAGGTAATCTCAAAAAAAAAAAAAAAAAAAGGACAGGTAGGAAACAAATTAGCCTTTATGTAATTCTACACTCTTGAAATCTCCTGCAGGTTCTGAGCAGGGTGAAATGGGGTCTCGGAAATGTGGAGGCTGCCTAAGTGGTCTGCTGATTCCGCTTGCACTTTGGAGCATAATTGTGAACATATTATTGTATTTCCCAAATGGGCAAACTTCCTATGCATCCAGCAATAAACTCACCAACTACGTGTGGTATTTTGAAGGAATCTGTTTCTCAGGTATCATGGTAAGTGTGACTTCGGAGACTTGGGTTGCAGAAGGGAGTGTTTTTACTAAGCTTTGTCTTGTTCCTAGCAGAAATAATGAATGATGGAAAAATCACTGGACTAATCCTGGGTTTGGGATTTGGAAGATGGGTGGGCGTAGAGGGGCAGGTAGTCCATGAGGGCTTGGGAGGGTAGCTTTGTCTTCGATAAGCTGTTGATTTATGTGACTTCAGCAGTGCAGGAAATTAGACCTAATGAAAGTCTGTGGGATGCCAGCCGGTCGAAATATTATGTCCTCACGAACCCTGTGTGTTGGTTTACGCTATTTGATGTCCAGTGGCAGAGCTCTTTTCCAGAATAGTTTCTATCTGCCCTCGCGATTTCTCTAGACTGGAGAGATATCAAGACCACATGGGAAAAGCAGAGATTGGGAGATTCAGACAAATTTGTGTTCAAATACGAGCTCTGCCATTTGTACCATGAGACCTTGATCAGATGACTCAATGTCTTTGAGCCTCAGGGTTCTCATCTGAAAAATGGGAGGGATGGCATTTACTTTTTAGGGTAATTATGGGGATTCAACAAAATCTCATGAAAGAAGTGCCCAGGATAGAGCCTGATATGTATTAGATAGCCAACAAATATTGTGATTATAAATACTTGTTGAAGAATGGGCCAGATCATAATTAAATAGTCTGATATTATACCCCTCATAATGGGGGTGTTTTTGAAACGAGATCTAATTACTTACAGTAAGAATCCAAGAATGTTTTTCCTGATGAATTTGTGCTCTTTAAAAACAAGCTGATAGTAAATCATGTTGGCAAGTCAGAGGAAAAAACACTTTTCCTGATCATATCATTTCTAAAAACAGCACATTGTGCGCTATAAGCTTACTGTATCACCAAAGACATAAAAGACAATGGATTACAATTTATCTTTACATCTTCATGGGTGCTTAATTATATAATATTTGAATAGCTATGATGAAAAGCAGTTTTCATTTGGTTACTATTTTGCACATGAAGTTAGTTAACTTTAAAGTACTGATAATCAACACTACTGAAGTTGCTGTGTGATAGATAGGTAGATAGGTAGATGTTTGGTGATTGTACTATAAGTGAATGCAAACCTTTTGGAGAAAATTTTGATATGCTGTATTAATATCCATGAAAATGCTTTTATCTTTCGACTCAGTAATCCTAAACCTGAGAATTCATTCTGAGGATATAATCCATAATAAGGAAAGATACACATACACAGATATTTATGGCAGCAGTATTTATAATAGTAAGTAATTTGTAGGAGCTCCCTAGCACAGAATTGGTCAAATAAATTGTGGAACATTCACTTCTTATGGCATTGAAAATGATAATTATGAAGATGCAGTAACATGGAAAATGCATATTATTTTGTGTTAAGCAAAGAAGAAATGATTCAAAAAATTGTGAATAAGTTACAATTACAACTATGCAAAATATACACATGTGGTAATACCCTGGGAGTATATACATAAAAACATGTAAAGGTGGTGGGATTTGGGGTAATGTTCCTCCATCATGCTTGAGCCCTGTATTCCAGTTATAATTTCACAATGAAAAAAGAAAGCAGTTTCTTTTTCAACACGAGCGAGGCCTGTATTTCTCTTTTGACACAGGACTCCAGGGTCTAGATCTAATTATTTCCCACTAGTACTGTAATGAAGCTAGTTAATGTACCTGATGTACTATGCCTTCTCTCGTCATTGTTTCCCTCAATATGTCACTGGAATCAATAGAAGGGTTGCAAGGCATTAATAAGATTAAATTAGAATCTACTAAAATCTATAAAATTAGTGGTGTTGAAAGGAGGAGAATGTAAGACTCTGGTTTATATTTTGTGTAAAATATAAAACCTAGAAAAGAATCAGTTCTCTATTTTCCGTTGTCAGGGAATCCCTACAAAACATGATTGGTACTACATCAAATATTTTTAAGAGAAAGAAGAGGGATGGACATAAATAAATAAGCAGACAAGCGAAAGCTGATGAATTTGGAAACTGGAAATGCTGACTATACATAGTAAAATAATGACGAAATCTGCTTCAGGATTCAGTCCAGAACACCGGGAGTAAAGGATAGGTGGAGAATTTGTCAGAAGCAACTCATGGTCCATACCTGCCCCAACAAGGAACTGTAACAGAAAAGAAACATGTTTTTTACAGAACTTGAGCCCTTTGCTTAGGATACCAAGAAAAGGAAGTAGAATACATTGAATTCTCCCAGTCTGTTGGCTGGATAGAGACAAAACACACTTGAACATTTGAACCTGAGATGATTTGAATGCTTGGGCAAAACAAACTGACTTTACTTTGAATGAAGACATGTAATTCCGATTAACTGTACCTCTCACTTGCATTCCCAGAGAGCAGTAAATGGAGAAAGGCTGGCAAACATCAAAGTGTGGTGAATGATTTTCCTTTGACCTCTGCAACTGAGTCAGTGAGAAATGCAGGTTTGCTGCGGGGTGGTATTCCCATGTCTATACCATTTACTGCTTAATCATTAGTTTTTGATGACTGATAACCATGCCAATAATAATAATAATAGCTAACATTTATCAATCACTTACTCTAAATCAAGCACTATGTTCAAAATTCTACATACATGACCTCCTAAACACCCAGTGAGGTGAGTTCCCAACACCACTTTATAGGGAAAGACTCTCAAGCTGACACCGCTAGAAAATGGCAACTTTGGGTTTTGAACCCAGGTCCACTTGCCCCCACAGTTCCTGCTCAGAATCACTGTGCTCTGATTATGACTAGTATTCGGTTTCTGATATTTCCTCTCTTCCCTACTACAGATGCTTATAGTAGCAACAGTTCTTCTTGCATTGGAGAATGATAACAACTATAAATGTTGCCAGAGTGAAAACTGCAGCAAAAAATACATGGTAAGAGCAATAGTACCTTGAGGATGGCTGAGTGGGCTCTGCTTTCTTTCCTCTCACTCAGAAACAAGAAAATATTCACACTGTTGTCCCCTCTCCATGACCCTTTCAACTCAGAGCCCAAGAATTTACCAAAACAAAACAAAACAAAACAAAACAAAAACAAACCAACTTCCATTTAGTTTACTGTCTTTGTTTATTGTTGATGTTCTTCCAGAAGTTCAGGATTTAAAGATACATAGAGTTAGAAAATAATATGAGTTTACTTTTTTCCCTTTTCAACTTTATTGAGGTCTGATTTACATTCAATAGGTGGCATCCATTAAAACTGTACAGTTTCATGAGTTTTGACAGCCAAATACACCCAGGCAACCACCATCACGCTCAAGACACAGAACATTCCTATCACCCCCAAAACACTGATCTTTGATCTGCTTTATGTCATTATACATTAGCGTGTATTCTATGTAAATAGAATTATGCAAAATTTGTCTTTTGTATCTGGCTTCTGTCAGCATCATGATTAGATTTATCCATGTGTTGGATATACACAATGTATATATTTTTCTAAATGGGGCTTCAAAAATAATTTAAATAGAATCAAGAGAGAATAAGCAACCAATGTTTTAAGCCTGTGCTGAGCAGGCAGGTGCTGGGCTCCTACCTTTTCATCACTATTCTTCTCCTCCTCAGGGTTATCATCTTTTAATCATATTTGCATACCACATTTTTTTCACACTTACCCAGGGAATTAGATCATTGTTACTCATACTTCTGTGAATTACCTGTGGCTCAGAGAGATTGTGTGATGTATTAACTAAAAGGAATTTTCCAGAGGCCTGGTAGGCATATCTTGCAGCTGTGGCTGCCCGCGGTGGCTGCCGGCCGTGCCTGCCGGCTGTGGCTGCACATTGGAATCATCTGAGAGTTTAGAGCTGGAATTCCACCCCCCAGACACCCTGAGCTAGTTGGTCCAAGGGGCAACCAGATTTTAATGGGCAGCTGAGATGACATGTCAGAGCCCAAGAATTTACTTTATGAAAGATGGCATTGGAAGACTTAATTAGCTGCTAAATGTAGTACTATGCTCTTGGTGGAGAAGATCTGAAGAGTGAAAAGACGCTCTGTGCACCTGCATGCGCATGTGCATTGTGGGTGTATGTATTTTCCTCCAGTAACTGCCGGTATTGTAATTATGGAAAGCTTTCAAAACTGCCTAGGTGAAACAATAGATTCAGGTAAACATTAGCTTCTGATACTCAGGGAATCTCTAGAAAAGAACCGTATGTGCCACTAGGTTCATAATAAAAATAAATGTGTTCAATTTGCCTTGAATCACTATTAGCATCTCCAGCATAAACGGACGCTGCAGACTTGTGGAGTCTGGATGGCGTCTTATAATCAAATCAGAGGAGATGGCTGGCATCTCAATGGGAAAAGCAGGAGGACGGGAGAGGGGATTCTCCGGATTCCCTGGTTGGTTCTTTCAAGGTAGGGCTTTAGAAGAGGGGTCCCAGTTTATATGCCCCAGGAGCCAACCACCTGATGGAAATGAAAGATCTGAGCCTGGTAAGCATTAGATTTCAATTTCTGTTTAAGGAAGAGTGGGATCTGCTCAAGTCCAGCCAATTGTTATCATGACAAAAACGGGCAGTCCGTTTTCAGCAGAAAGTAGAAATATGGAGCATTTTACAACATGTTGGCAATAAATTCTCATTAAAATTAAATAAAGCGCATCTTGAAGGCTAAATATGAGTCTGCCCAGGTTTTGAACGGCAGAAGCTCTGTAATGGAAATTGAGGTCATCCAAGACTCACTTGACAGAGTAGAGTTCCCCTGAAAGTTTCTTTTTCCCTCAACAAAAACACATCTCTGTAATTCATACTCTTTTTCAACCAAAATGCCTCCTTTTTCTTTTTTCTTGTATGCAGAGTTGTTCCCTTTTTATTTCTACTAGTTTAACTTTTTTTAGTAGTTTTTTTTTAAGATTTTATTTATTTATTTGGCAGACAGAGAGATCACAAGTTGGTACAGAGGCAGATGGGGTGGGGGGGAGCAGGATCCCTGCTGAGTAGAGAGCCGGATGTGGGGTTCCATCCCAGGACCCTGAGATCATGACCTGAGCCAAAGGCAGAGGGTTAACCCACTGAGCCACCCAGGCACCCCCCCTTTTTAGTAGTTTTAATTACATATATTAATTGGAATTCTTAACTCTTTGAAACTTTAATTTCTAGGGGTGCCTGGGTGGCTCAGTCATTAAGCATCAGGTCATGGTCCCAGGGTTCTGGGATCGAGCCCCACATCAGGCTCCCTGCTCAGTGGGGATCCTGCTTCTCCCTCTCCCACTCCCCCTGCTTGTGTTCCTTACCTCATTCTCTCTCTCCCTCTGAGTCAAATAAATAAATAAAATCTTAAAAAAAAAGAAAAGAAAAGAAACTTTAATTTCTGGTGAAAACCAGGAAGTAAGCAGTTGTGGAATGTTATAGATATCAACATCTCATTGGCAAATTCTTGAGTATGCTATTTCATAATTTCTAAAGCATAAAATTTCTTCATTGTACAATTTTTCAATGTAGCACAAAACATATCTACTAATAGACCCGAATATCTTTACTTCTTCTTTAAAAGAGAGATAAATATAGGGTTATGTTCACTAATCAATGTTTCAGTAATTTATTTTATTTGGAAATGACTTACATATTCAATGAATTACCATTATTTAACTTCACTTAGTACAACTTGTATTACTTTAAGGTTTCAAGTTAACAAAAAGATTTTGGAAGGTATTTTAAAATAAATGGATTTTGTAAAACTTAATCATTGTTGAAAAATTCACTTATAAACTTTTATCACCATGTTGTTAAGGCACTTGCTCTTAACAACTATGTGTAGATTACTCATGCAAATTTCATGACACAATAGACAAAGTTAACCATTATTTTAAGTTATTTTTCTTGTTGACAATTTTTGTGACATATATATTAGGCAAGCATCAAATGTAGAAACAAAACACCCCAAAAGTTAAACATACATACTTTTTCTTTCTTTCTCTCAGTTGCCGTGCTTGACATACATTCAGCAATTTATTTTTTAGTGTATGCTTCGTTTCTAGGTTGAATTGATAGTTTTATATTGTTAAAGATCTAGTAGAGATACTACGTTTGTTTGACTTGTAATTCTAGGTAGAAATAAAATCGTATGACTATGATACGTTTAATGCTGAGAACTCTGAAGATATTCTTGTTTTTTATTTTTCCCAACAATTTTAAAAATAGCTTTATTTAACCAAAGATTATCCCAGATTGTGTGAACTTAAAAAATTTGTTTTGGATTAGTCTCTGTTTTTAAGAATACTTAATTTATATGAGCACTCATTTACCTCTATGGCAATTAGAATAGAACTCTTTTGACAGATTTTATAAATTATTTTGATAATACTATCTGGAGGTAGAAAAATATCACATATCTGTAACACACACGTAGGTATAAATAAACATACAGACAGACATAGAGATGTTATGGCCTTTGTTTTTAAATTTTAGCCATGTATTTGGTATATTGATAAGAAACTTACCAGTTTATAGAAGAGTCCAAATTGTGTTTCTGGCCTATGGAGCAAGTTATGGTTACCCACTTGGATGGCTAAAGCTTTTTACTGAGTTGTGGAGAAGGCTTTTAAGATTTGTATCTGCCCTTGACAAGTAATCTTATGAAGGCTGTGGACTAGATTTTGGCGAGGAAATTTTTATAGCAGTTGGTTTTTTTTTAACCACCCCCCTACTCCCCCACCTCCCTGGTCCCCCCCACCTCCCTACCCCTCCCCCCAGCTCCCTCTCCCCACCCCTCCACCTCCCCCAGCCCTGCTTTTTTTGCCCTTCAGTTTCAAGCAGTTGTGTGTTGTGTTTTAATTATCTCCTGGAACGTTTATATTCCAAAGAGTGGGAGCCCCATAAGAGTTGCATCTCAGAAGGGGTAGAGAATGTAGGTCCTTTTAGAAGGAATTTGGTAGCATATTTATCTATTATCAAGAGGCATAGAATAATTACTATTTAATGTTTTCCTTCTTTTTCTGAAGCACAGGGTAGTTCGCTTCCCAGTGTCTTGATTTTTTATAACAACTACAGATATTTTGAGATGAATAGGGGAGGCTTGGGGAGCGGTAAGAATAGGTAGGTGAACTTGGAATGGCTTTAAGAGACACATTTCTAGTTCAATAAAGACTAGATTTGTAAGACAAAGGCAATTGTTTTTTAATTCCTCAAAAGAGGGGGATCACAGCCCGAACGATCCTGACCTACCCATCCAACTACACTATTTTCAATTTGCTTCTTTATATTAGGGAGAAGATTTCCAACAAAAATGGAAGTCCGAATATTTCTCGGGTCTAGATTAACAGTGGTGTGTCTTTGTAATGTTCTTGTAATTATTTCACAAAACCTTCCACATGTTTTCTTTCCCTCTGAGTACAGAGCTCCATTTTACTCCAGAGAGAAGAACTTAATTTTAAAAGTTTCTATCAGGATGTGAATATCAACCTTTAATTTGGCCAACTTCAGACCATATGGCCACCTAAAAAATTATTTCAAATATTTAAACCAGATGACTCGAAACCAAAACCAAAACTTAATCAGGGATGCAAGAGATGTCCCCAAAGGGAGTGCAAAAGATGCAGCCCTCCCAAGATCCAGAATCACTCCCCAAGGTAGCAAAAGAAACTTTGACAACTCCTCCTGAAAGCTGGTGACAGTTGGTGGGATCCTAGCTGCAATGGGGTGCAGCCCAAATTTCTGTATGGCAGATTTTGGGGGGATCACAACCTGACAGTTGGCTGCTTTCAAGAACTGGTATTTGCATGCCTGACAGGCAGAAAGTCAAATTCTCAGAACACAAATAAAAGACAAACAGGAAACTGACAGCTATCTCTGGCAGGGAAAGGATCAATAACCAAGGGATAGCTCAAAACCAAATTTTAGCCAGAGTCACAATCCAAAGAACTCATCTTTACAAATGTTTTTTCCCTGCCAATCTGAATCTGAAAAGGAAAAGACTCTTACCACCTACCCTAGACTGGTCCCCCACAGGCAGAGATCCAAGAAACTGACATGGCAAGAATTCTTCTGTGGCTTTTTTCGACAGATTCGGGATCTCTAACCGTAGCTCCTGCACCAAGGAAGGTGTCCCGAGCCAATGGTGCCCCGTGTTGGGTGCCAGATATTGTAACAGAAAAAACTTTTACTCAACCCTCTTAGGGTCCCTGGCTCAGTCTGAAAATGAAACTGACAAAGACAGGTGAGCAAGAGAAAGGGATATACATTTTATTGAATTTTATGCATACATGGGGGCCTTAATGAGAGAATGAAGAGCTGAAGAAGTGACCAGAGTAGCAAGAAACAACAACAAATTTGTCAAGAATTGGCAAGAGTGAGGTGTTTGGGCTAGGGGTAGTGAATGTTGGAGAAGTAGCAAGGAAGATCAGGTTTAGTTTAACGAGGTTTGTTTTCACCGGTTTCTTGGCCCCCGTCTCTTCCTTTTTCTCCTTGTACAGAGAGGGTAACTTGCCCACCAGAGTTTTATGAGCTCTTTCAGAGAAAAAGGGTGAAGGGGCTGGGAGGGGTCAGAGTGACCATCCTGCTTCTGCCATGTTCTCAAGCTCCTTCAGTTTAAGATATGCAGTATGCTAACGTGCCATGTTTTGGGGGTGACCTGAACCTCACTAACTTCTTGTTTGCTATTCATTCTTCTGTGTTGTCTCATTTTCTGCCAAAATCCTGTGGGTTGTTATCTCTGGAAAACAGCTACCAGCCAAATAGAGGCGCTTGGAATAAGAGATGATATTGTGATTATATTTATAATTTGAAATAATTTTTATATCCATTGTGTCCTTTAATCTTTGAAATATCCCTATTATGGAGGTAGTATAATCATCTACCTCTTTTACATTTAATAGAACATGGAACTGTAACTCAGAGAGATTCTTATTCCTGATTTATTTCAAGGTTCAATTTTGCAACTGTATTCACTCATTACACTGAATTTGTATATGTATACAAATATATATTTGATATGCTATGGTTGCCAGTTTCACCAAATCAAAAAATTCTTCATTGATCTTTCCAGTGAACTGCTTAAGAGCATATTTGGTAAACAAGGAGCTCAATCTTTTTGAAACATCCTTCTTCCTTTTTGGAAGATGGCATTGGTGGATAGGTAAATTTTCTTTGTGAAGTGTAACAAACAGTAATCTGTTTAAAATTAGTTTGTCTCATCCTATGATGGGGCAACATGCTATTAAAAATCAATATGAGAGATATAACATGAAAGATCTTTTAATCATATGTGAAGATGCCAATGAATTAATATCCAATAGGAAAAAAAGCAGACCTGTTCTTTTCTTCTTCAGTTTTTTCTTTTTTTATGATTTTATTTATTTATTTGACAGACAGAGATCACAAGTAGGCAGAAAGGCAGGCAGAGAGAGGAGGAAGCAGCTGAGCAGAGAGTCTGATGCGGGACTCAATCCTAGGACCCTGGGATCATGACCTGAGCTGAAGGCAGAGGCTTTAACCCACTGAGCCACCCAGGCGCCCCCAGGTTTTTAAAATATTTTTTTCCTGATTTTCCATAACGAGCATGTATTAATGTTATAATCAAAATAAAATAATGTTAAATTATTTGAGATATATATAATGTAAGATCACTTTTTGTCCCCCAAATCACAGGTCTGTTGTTCTCAGTTTTTCTGGTGTCAAGTTTTGAATTTATTGTCAACTAACTTGGCTGTTCTACTCTCACTTGAAAGCAACATTTCTAAAACTAAATTAAATTGTCTCCCAAAGCAAATTACCCTTCTTGGCATCCCTATTTCTGTCCTTCGTGTTCCAGTCCCAAACTCTGGAATTTTCTTTTTCAGTCTATCTCCAGGTACTTATTTCCTCCCCAATGTCTTTTCCTCCTGGACCTGTTGTTGTTACCGCAAATTGAAGTCTCCACATGGAACCCTTATTTTGGGCTCTCTCACTTCTAGCGGGCATGCCATCACTGCCAGAAACATCTTTCCAAATTATATATTGGTTCATGTCAGTTCCTTGTTCAAAAACCAAGTACATGGCTTGTTGGAAAAAGAGCTATTCTGGTTCTTTATAAATTCAAAATGGGCTTGGTACATTTTGTGCCGGGAAGCAAGGAAGTATTCAAGGAATGATAGGGGTATCTCGAAGGGCACAGGAATTGACTTGGCAGGATGGTCTCACTGGCCATATTTGGACCAAATGAGCATCTAAGAGAATAATAACAGTTATGAATTATAATGCATTGAATTAGAAAATCCATGAGTACACAATAAGAGAGAAAGAGAGAAACGAAATGGAAGTTATGCTGTGCAGAAAATTAATAAGTTATAAATGCAGAAGAAATGATAGAATGAGATAAGCAGCACCCTGCAAACCAGTCATTGTGATAATTCGTGATCAATGGATATGAGGATCATCAGTGGATGGTAAACTCACCGACTGAAATGTCTTTGGGGGATAGGATATCACACAGTCTCAAAGTATTACCTCACAAATTATTTACTAATTGCAAAGTGAAAAATGTATGTTTATAGACCTGAAGAATACCACCTTATTAACCAAGAGGTCAAAAGCATCACCAATGACAGTGGGAGGCCCCTAATGTTCTCATGCCTATCGGGTGTTCTTGCCAAAATGTTTAACCCAAGTCCAGTTGTGAGGAAACAATCAGAAAATCCCAGATTGTGGAGGACATTCTGTAAGACCATTGGCTGGGATTATATTGTTCAAAAACAATTTAATATTCTAAAAAACAAAGAGGCAGTAAGACTAATGTAGATCAAAGGAAATTGAAGAGATGTAATCCTGTGCATAAACTCTCATAGGATCCTGTACAAAAAACATGGTTGCAGAATAATAGAATATCTTTATTTTGGGGAGATATGTGCTGATGTGTTTAGGAGTGAGATATCACAGTGTCTACACCTTAATTTCAAGTGGTTTGGCAACAAAAATGTGTTAATAAATAAATACATGTGCATGGATATATGCATACACAGAGAGAGAACAAGGAAAAATTATAAAATACTCACAGGTGAGTCTAGATAAAAAGTATACACAGATACATTGACTATAGTATACTACACCATATTTCAACTTTTCAGTAGATTTGAAAAAGAATGTAGATAAAAGGTTATTGGGGGCGGTGGTGCGGGGAGCTACTTGTCCTGAAGGATGAAGTCAGCCCTCCCTTGAGCCAGCATTCAAAGCCACCTTCTGCCTGCAGGTACAAGTTGCACTAACTTCGTAAGCAACTGGAGGGCTGGTTGGTGTCCAACAACTCCATTTCCCCAGCATTAGTAAACATGTCTATCTGGTTTTCATAAACTTCTCTCTAATGCTCCGTGGGAACCCTCTCTTAGGTCACACTAATCTACTTACCTTATAATTCTGCTTGTACCCATCTGCCTGGGAACACTGCTTGTTCTCTCTCCTCCAAGGCAAACACCCTCCTCCCCATCAATCCCTTCCTCACTTGAACATAAATATGGCCATATAGGCTAACACCTGATGCTTCCCCTCATATTCCTGTAGGTGAAGGTATCCACATATCATCTTCACATGAGAAAAGTCAAGGTCCTAGCTTCTGATTCTTAGAGAACCCACCTGACCTAGAAAATAACGTCTTTGGTAAATACAGATAGATCAGTCACACCCCTTCCCTGCATTAATGTTTGATCATTATTTTGATACCGAAATTCCAGAAGAAAGGAAGAAAGGTAGTCAATTAACTAGTATTCTCTGTGGAATTCCACACAAAAAGGCATTTTAAAACTTATTTTAAAGGTCAGATAGGTTTGGATTAAATGTTTGCTTTCCTGTGCGCTTTCACACAGACTGCATGCAGTAGGTTTGGACGAGTAGGGAAAGGTACCTATCTGATCATTTGTCCACAATATCCCCTTGTCTCATTTTGTGGCACTGACCTCCACCTCCTCCTCCTCCTGTTTATTTCTGACCTCCTTCTTCTATGTTTAATTTAGACACTGCTGTCGATGATCTTTTCTGCCCTTGGAATTGCTTTCTCTGGATACTGCCTGGTCATATCTGCTCTAGGCCTCGTTCAGGGTCCATACTGCCGTACTCTTGATGGCTGGGAATACGTCTTCGAAGGCACTGCAGGACGGTAAGAAATAATTCTCCAAATCAAAGGGCTCAGAAAGCCAGAAACACCTGGCTTCATGCTCATGATCATTTTCCATGATAACTTTGGGGTTCTATGTGGGAATACTCAGACCAACTTCTGCCTACATAGATCTATGTTTAGATGCTTTTTCTTCTCTCTTTCTTTTTTTGGGGGGGTGGGGAAGCAGTCTTTTTTTTTCTTTTTTCCAAGATTTTATTTATTTATTTGAGATAGAGTGAGAGAGGGAGAGGACAAGCATGGGGAACAGGAGGCAGAGGGAGAGACGGGCTCTCCACTGAACAGAGAGCCTAACACAGGGCTGGATCCCAGGACTCTGAGAATATGACCTGGGCAGAAGGCAGACACTCAACTGGCTGAGCCACCTAGGCACCGCTGTCAGTCTTCTAATGTCATATGCATTCACTATTTTGAGGCTGATGTGGAGATATCCAAATGAAAGGTGTGTTTCTCCTGAATTTCAGAGCGAAGCTTTGTAGTTATTGTGGTCTGGCAGCTACTGGAGCCTGGGAATTGAATGGTTCTAATACCTCAGTCTTGCTGTGTGGCCAGTTTGGAAGTGTGGTCTGTTACAGATGGGAAGGGGCTTGGCTGGAAGAGAATTTCAGTGACCTTGGATGGTGTTACCCATGCTATACCATCAGGGACAACACAGATAGAACCAGACAGCATGAGCAGCCAAGTAGAGGGTGAGATCTGGGTGCATGACCAGGCGTAGGCATTTGTGGGGGAGCCAGGAGAAGATCTAGTGTGCACTGAAGAGTCTAGGAAGGCAGCCTTAACTTAGAGGGCTGGTGATGCAGTTAGCTGTTGACGAACCCAGTCCCAGATCGCAGAACAACTCACACTGGCATTGTATCGGCTAGCACCTGTAGAGACAGCTCTAGAAGCAGCAGGGCCCAGAAAGAGATGCAGGAGAGGTCCATCAGATCCTTCCCAGTCCTGTCCTATGCCCAGAATTCTAATGGTATAAATGGAGGGAGTGTCTGGACCACTCCCTAGGGAAGTTGCAGTCTCTTCTCAGCTCCCTGTGACCGGCTCTGTTGTTCAAGGCCCACATCAACTTTTTGTTGTTGTTGTTCTTTAAAGATTTTATTTATTTGACAGAGAGAGATCACAAGTAGGCAGAGAGGCAAGCAGAGAGAGAGAGAGAGGAGGAAGCAGGCTCCCTGCCGAGCAGAAAGCCCGATGCGGGACTCAATCCCAGAACCCTGAGATCATGACCTGAGCTGAAGGCAGAGGCCTAACCCACTGAGCCACCCAGGTGCCCCAAGGCCCACATCAACTTGAAGTCTTACATGCTCAGCTAGGCGTGGGTTGCAAATCTCCTTCTGTGCCCATAGCTGCCTTGTCCTGAAAGTTCCACCAGGTACCACATTCTGTGAGCAGAGGTCTCTCTTAGGTCAGGAGAACCTAGAAAACAACCGTAGGCATTTTGAAGCCCTTCAGGGACTCTCCTTAGACGCTAATGAAGAAAGTCCCACTGGGTGCAAAAAATCATTTTTTGTGCCATCATCCCCTGAACATCCCTGACCCCCAAATCAAAGAAGATTTCCCTTTCAGAGCAAGATCTCAGACTGCCCAATGCCCCTCCATTACTCTTCGTTACTCTTGAAAGTTTCTCTTAATATCTGCATTCACCTGACTCCAGCTACAGACAAATGGAGATAAAACATTGGAAGCCATAAAGGGAAGTGAAGTCTCTGGTCTCCTAGAGAAATTTCCAAGCCTTGGCCAATTCTGGGTAGAACATGTGTTAATGGGGCGCCTGGGTGGCTCAGTGGGTTAAAGCCTCTGCCTTCAGCTCAGGTCATGATCCCAGGGTTCTGGGATCGAGCCCCACATCGGGCTCTCTGCTCTGCAGGGAGCCTGCTTCCTCCTCTCTCTCTCTCTGCCTGCCTCTCTGCCTACTTGTGATCTTCTTCTCTTTCTCTCTGTCAAATAAATAAATAAAATCTTAAAAAAAAAAAAAAAAGGAACAAGTGTTAATGTTAAAGTCCCACAAATCAGGTCTTCATTTGTACATTTATTCAACAAATATTTCTTGAACATCAACTCTGTCCAGGCCTTGAATTAGGTGTTAGAGAACCAAAGATAAATTACTCAGTTTTTTTTTTTAATTTTTTATTTTTTATAAACATATATTTTTATCCCCAGGGGTACAGGTCTGTGAATCACCAGGTTTACACACTTCACAGCACTCACCAAAGCACATACCCTCCCCAATGTCCATAATCACACCCCCTTCTCCCAAACCCCCTCCCCCCAGCAACCCTCAGTTTGTTTTGTGAGGTTAAGAGTCACTTATGGTTTGTCTCCCTCCCAATTCCATCTTGTTTCATTGATTCTTCTTCCACCCTCTTAAGCCCCCATGTTGCATCACCACTTCCTCATATCAGGGAGATCATATGATAGTTGTCTTTCTCTGCTTGACTTATTTCGCTAAGCATGATACGCTCTAGTTCCATCCATGTTGTCGCAAATGGCAAGATTCCATTTCTTTTGATGGCTGCATAGTATTCCATTATGTATATATACCACATCTTCTTAATCCATTCATCTGTTGATGGACATCTAGGTTCTTTCCATAGTTTGGCTATTGTGGACATTGCTGCTATAAACATTCGGTTGCACATGCCCCTTTGGATCACTACGTTTTTATCTTTAAGGTAAATACCCAGTAGTGCAATTGCTGGGTCATAGGGAAGTTCTATTTTCAACATTTTGAGGAACCTCCATGCTGTTTTCCAGAGTGGCTACACCAGCTTGCATTCCCACCAACAGTGTAGGAGGGTTCCCCTTTCTCCGCATCCTCGCCAGCATCTGTCATTTCCTGACTTGTTGATTTTAGACATTCTGACTGGTGTGAGATGATATCTCATTGTGGTTTTGATTTGTATTTCCCTGATGCCGAGTGATATGGAGCACTTTTTCATGTGTCTGTTGGCCATCTGGATGTCTTCTTTGCAGAAATGTCTGTTCATGTCATCTTCCCATTTCTTGATTGGATTATTTGTTCTTTGCGTGTTGAATTTGCTAAGTTCTTTATAGATTTTGGACACTAGTCCTTTATCTGATATGTCGTTTGCAAATATCTTCTCCCATTCTGTCAGTTGTCTTTTGGTTTTGTTAACTGTTTCCTTTGCTGTGCAAAAGCTTTTGATCTTGATGAAATCCCAATAGTTCATTTTTGCCCTTGTTTCCCTTGCCTTTGGCGATGTTCCTAGGAAGATGTTGCTGTGGCTGAGGTCGAAGAGGTTGCTGCCTGTGTTCTCCTCAAGGATTTTGATGGATTCCTTTCTCACATTGAGGTCCTTCATCCATTTTGAGTCTATTTTTGTGTGTGGTGTAAGGAAATGGTCCAGTTTCATTTTTCTGCATGTGACTGTCCAATTTTCCCAGCACCATTTATTGAAGAGGCTGTCTTTTTTCCATTGGACATTCTTTCCTGCTTTGTCGAAGATTAGTTGACCATAGAGTTGAGGGTCTATTTCTGGGCTCTCTATTCTGTTCCATTGATCTATGTGTCTGTTTTTGTGCCAGTACCATGCTGTCTTGATGATGACAGCTTTGTAATAGAGCTTGAAGTCCAGAATTGTGATGCCACCAACTTTGGCTTTCTTTTTCAATATCCCTTTGGCTATTCGAGGTCTTTTCTGGTTCCATATAAATTTTAGAATTATTTGTTCCATTTCTTTGAAAAAGATGGATGGTACTTTGATAGGAATTGCATTAAATGTGTAGATTGCTTTAGGTAGCATAGACATTTTCACAATATTTATTCTTCCAATCCAGGAGCATGGAACACTTTTCCATTTCTTTGTGTCTTCCTCAATTTCTTTCATGAGTACTTTGTAGTTTTCTGAGTATAGATTCCGTGCCTCTTTGGTTAGGTTTATTCCTAGGTATCTTAAGGTTTGGGGTGCAATTGTAAATGGGATTGACTCCTTAATTTCTCTTTCTTCTGTCTTGTTGTTGGTGTAGAGAAATGCAACTGATTTATGTGCATTGATTTTATATCCTGACACTTTACTGAATTCCTGTACAAGTTCTAGCAGTTTTGGAGTAGAGTCTTTTGGGTTTTCCACATATAGTATCATAAAATCTGCAAAGAGTGATAATTTGACTTCTTCTTTGCCGATTTGGATGCCTTTAATTTCCTTTTGTTGTCTGATTGCTGAGGCTAGGACCTCTAGTACTATGTTGAATAGCAGTGGTGATAATTGACATCCCTGCCGTGTTCCTGACCTTAGCGGAAAAGCTTTCAGTTTTTCTCCATTGAGAATGATATTTGCGGTGGGTTTTTCGTAGATGGCTTTGATGATATTGAGGTATGTGCCCTCTATCCCTACACTTTGAAGAGCTTTGATCAGGAAGGGATGCTGTACTTTGTCAAATGCTTTTTCAGCACCTATTGAGAGTATCATATGGTTCTTGTTCTTTCCTTTATTGATGTCTTGTATCACATTGACTGATTTGCGGATGTTGAACTAACCTTGCAGCCCTGGAATAAATCCCACTTCGTCGTGGTGAATAATCCTTTTAATGTATTGTTGAATCCTATTGGCTAGTATTTTGGTGAGAATTTTCGCATCTGTGTTCATCAAGGATATTGGTCTATAGCTCTCTTTTTTGATGGGATCCTTGTCTGGTTTTGGGATCAAGGTGATGCTGGCCTCATAAAATGAGTTTGGAAGTTTTCCTTCCATTTCTATTTTTTGGAACAGTTTCAGGAGAATAGGAATTAGTTCTTCTTTAAATGTTTGGTAGAATTCCCCCGGGAAGCCGTCTGGCCCTGGGCTTTTGTTTGTGTGGAGATTTTTAATGACTGTTTCAATCTCCTTACTGGTTATGGGTCTGTTCAGGCTTTCTATTTCTTCCTGGTTCAGTTGTGGTAGTTTATATGTTTCTAGGAATGCATCCATTTCTTCCAGATTGTCAAATTTGTTGGCGTAGAGTTGCTTATAGTATGTTCTTATAATAGTTTGTATTTCTTTGGTGTTAGTTGTGATCTCTCCTCTTTCATTCATGACTTTATTTATTTGGGTCCTTTCTCTTTTCTTTTTGATAAGGTGGGCCAGGGGTTTATCAATTTTATTAATTCTGTCAAAGAACCAGCTCCTAGTTTCGTTGATTTGTTCTATTGTTTTTTTGGTTTCTATTTCATTGATTTCTGCTCTGATCTTTATGATTTCTCTTCTCCTGCTGGGCTTAGGGTTTCTTTCTTGTTCTTTCTCCAGCTCCTTTAGGTGTAGGGTTAGGTTGTGTACCTGAGACCTTTCTTGTTTCTTGAGAAAGGCTTGTACCGCTATATATTTTCCTCTCAAGACTGCCTTTGTTGTGTCCCACAGATTTTGAACTGTTGTATTTTCATTATCATTTGTTTCCATGATTTTTTTCAATTCTTCTTTAATTTCCCAGTTGACCCATTCATTCTTTAGAAGGATGCTGTTTAGTCTCCATGTATTTGGGCTCTTTCCAAACTTCCTTTTGTGGTTGAGTTCTAGCTTTAGAGCATTGTGGTCTGAAAATATGCAGGGAATGATCCCAATCTTTTGATACATGTTGAGTCCTGATTTAGGACCGAGGATGTGATCTATTCTGGAGAATGTTCCATGTGCACTAGAGAAGAATGTGTATTCTGTTGCTTTGGGATGAAATGTTCTGAATATATCTGTGATGTCCATCTGGTCCAGTGTGTCGTTTAAGGCCTTTATTTCCTTGCTGATCTTTTGCTTGGATGATCTGTCCATTTCAGTGAGGGGAGTGTTAAAGTCCCCTACTATTATTGTATTATTGTTTATGTGTTTCTTTGATTTTGTTATTAATTGGTTTATATAGTTGGCTGCTCCCACGTTGGGGGCATAGATATTTAAAATTGTTAGATCTTCTTGTTGGACAGACCCTTTGAGTATGATATAGTGTCCTTCCTCATCTCTTATTATAGTCTTTGGCTTAAAATCTAATTGATCTGATATAAGGATTGCCACTCCTGCTTTCTTCTGATGTCCATTAGCATGGTAAATTCTTTTCCACCCCCTCACTTTAAATCTGGAGGTGTCTTCGGGCTTAAAATGAGTTTCTTGGAGGCAACATATAGATGGGTTTTGTTTTTTTATCCATTCTGATACCCTCTGTCTTTTGACAGGGGCATTTATCCCATTAACATTCAGGGTAACTATTGAGAGATATGAATTTAGTGCCATTGTATTGCCTGTAAGGTGACTGTTACTGTATATGGTCTCTGTTCCTCTCTGATCTACCACTTGTAGGCTCTCTCTTTGCTTAGAGGACCCCTTTCAATATTTCCTGTAGAGCTGGTTTGGTGTTTGCAAATTCTTTCAGTTTTTGTTTGTCCTGGAAGCTTTTAATCTCTCCTTCTATTTTCAGTGATAGCCTAGCTGGATATAGTATTCTTGGCTGCATGTTTTTCTCACTTAGTGCTCTGAAAATATCATGCCAGCTCTTTCTGGCCTGCCAGGTCTCTGTGGATAAGTCAGCTGCCAATATAATATTTTTACCATTGTATGTTACAGACTTCTATTCCTGGGCTGCTTTCAGGATTTTCTCTTTGTCACTGAGACTTGTAAATTTTACTATTAGGTGATGGGGTTTGGGCCTATTCTTATTGATTTTGAGGGGCGTTCTCTGAACCTCCTGAATTTTTATGCTCGTTCCCTTTGCCATATTGGGGAAATTCTCCCCAACAATTCTCTCCAGCATACGTTCTGCTCCCCTCTCTCTTTCTTCTTCTTCTGGAATCCCAATTATTCTAATGTTGTTTCGTCTTATGGTGTCACTTATCTCTCGAATTCTCCCCTCGTGGTCCAGTAGCTGTTTGTCTCTCTTTTGCTCAGCTTCTTTATTCTCTGTCATTTGGTCTTCTATATCACTAATTCTTTCTTCTGCCTCATTTATCCTAGCAGTGAGAGCCTCCATTTTTTATTGCACCTCATTAATAGCTTTTTTAATTTCAATTTGGTTAGATTTTAGTTCTTTTATTTCTCCAGAAAGGGCTTTTATATCTCCCGAGAGGGTTTCTCTAATATCTTCCATGCCTTTTTCAAGCCCGGCTAGAACCTTGAGAATTGTCATTCTGAACTCTAGATCTGACATATTACCAATGTCTGTATTGATTAGGTCCCTAGCCTTCGGTACCGCCTCTTATTCTTTTTTTTGTGGTGAATTTTTCTGTCTTGTCATTTTGTCCAGATAAGAGTATATGAAGGAGCAAGTAAAATACTAAAAGGGTGGCAACAACCCCAGGAAAATATGCTTTAACCAAATCAGAAGAGATCCCAAATCGTGAGAGGGGAGAAAGGGGATAAAGAGAGGTTCAAAAAGGAAGAAAGATAAAGAAAAGAAAAGAATTAAAATAAAAGAAAATGAATAAAGAAAAATATAAAAAAGAAAAATATATATATATTAGATAAACTTTCAGAAAGTGGTTGTTTTTCTGTTTCCAGAATTACTGTTCTTCTTCTCTTCGATCTGCCGATAGGTTTGTAGGTGTTTGCAATCTTTAGATAAGCTATCTAGCTGATCTCCTGCTAGCTGAAGTAGTCTCAGCCTGCTACTTCTCCGCCATCTTGACTCCTCCCTCAATTACTCAGTTTTCTTTCCCTCCAGGAGCTCACACGGACCTGACCGAATGTTCTGGTAAGATGGCTGCTTTAGAGTGAACACTGCCCTTAGAGCACAGGCCTTTGATGCTTATACACATCTGGGTTCACGTCATCCATCTGCTACTTCCAAACTGTATGACCTGAAACATATATCCCTGAGCCTCTGTAAATCATTTCTATCTCACAGAATTGACAATTAACTGGAAGCAAAGCAGAGATTAGATTTAATAAATTCTTAAAATAAGCTGGATTTTATGATTAATATTGTTACCAGGCATTATCTCTTATGTCTCCATCTACTGGGCAGTCCATAGGCTCGGTCACAGGGATGGCCACTACTGGGGATCCTGAATCTGGTCCATTCAACAAGCATTTGTTGGTTTTTGCAATGTGCCAAGCACAGCCTTAGGTGTCAGGCCTAGCTATTCTGGGCTGTATAAATCACAGTAGGGCTCTCAGTGTACACAACTTAGTGAGCAAATATATACAGATACCAGTAAGATGGCCTTACGATATAAGGAAGTAAATGATGTGATAGAGCGCTATAAAATGGTTGTGGAGGGAGGGAGTATCAGAAATAGCATCTCCATTCCTTCCAGACCCTGCTAGTACATTTACTACTCTGTGGTTTACATGAAAAATAAGTAAGTGCCCCAGCCCAGGAGAAAAATCAATACCATGAGGGCATCTCACTTCCAAGTGTTGGCTGATCTGTGTAGAGCCTGTACTGGGAAATCTAGAGTAAGGATCTTGAAGGGATTGCTTCCCTGGTAGCTTAAATGGAGTTCAGAGTATGAGGATGTGTGGAGTGGGTCTAGGGAAATGGTAACAGGAAATTGTATCTGTATCAGGCTTTACAGGTTCCAAAGCATTCTCACACACCTTTCACTGAATATTCATATTAACCTCTAAATAAATAAATAAAATCTTCAAAAAATAAAATAAATAAAATAAAATAAGCATAGGGGCACCTGGGTGGCTCAGTGGGTTAAAGTCTCTGCCTTTGGCTCAGGTCATGATCCCAGGGTCCTGGGATGGAGCCCTGAATCAGGCTCTCTGCTCAGCAGGGAGCCTGCTTCCTCCTCTCTCTCTGCCTGCCTCTCTGCCTACTTGTGACCTCTGTCTGTCAAATAAGTAAATAAAATAAAATAAGCATAGCCCAGTGCTTTGTGCATGCTATCTACTCCATATATGTATCTGAATATTTTTTAAAATGTTTTAATTCACATTGAATATTATGTATTTCAATCATATATATTAATTTCAATTAATTTCAATCATGTATATTAATAACCCTCTTACTTGGACCAAGTATTTAGGCTTGGCCATGTGTCTTGTTGACTATATCCCTTCTCTCTTTCAGTTTCCTTACAGATTCCAGCATATGGACTGAGTGCCTGGAACCCGCACATGTAGTGGAGTGGAATATCATTTTATTTTCCATTCTCATAGCTCTCAGTGGACTTCAGGTGCTTGTTTGCCTCATCAGAGTAGTCACTCAGTTATCCAGGATACTGTGTGGAACCTATTCAGTCATCATCCAGGTAACAGACCCCCAGTGGCACCTGGACCTCCTCCATTTTACCCCCACTACCCAAGATCCAATGACTCCGGTTGAAAGGGTTTGAGCCTCCCGTCTTTTTCATTCCATCCCTACTGCCCTCATCTTTACTCAAGCTCTAGTAGCTCAATATATATATTTTTTATATCCAATGTGTCTGTTGGTTTGCCTATGTAGATTGAATCAACGGAGTAATTGTAAAATCTGTACTTAGTCCTGAATGGTGAAAACAGCACAAGTGTTTTGAATAAGCCACAGTGCAGTGTTCTGTGTGGAAATAACCCAAAGCACAAAGAAGCCTTACTATTTATTGAGAATTTCGCTGTTCATAAGATAATCGAAGGCTCACATAGTTATCCCATTGAAATAATTTCTCTTCTGAATGCTGTTTCCATTAACGTAATAATCATGCTTTATATCGAATCATTAATAGTTCATTTTAAAGTGGAGAAATATGTTTGTAATCCCTTCAAAACTACTTCTGTTTCATCTGCTAAAATACTGATGTTAATTTAGTTATGACTGGAATTGCTAAAACCACCCAGCAAGTCCAGAGTGAAGAGAAATCACAAATGAGTTAGCTTGTATTTTATTTAACAACAAATAATGTATACCCTTCCTAGAAATTTCAAGTAGATATGTTCCTAATTTATCATATTTTGAGTATGCACTATAAATTTAAGTTGATACTTGGGTCGTGGATCATTAATCAAGCCAAATTTACTACTTCATTCCCTTTTTTTTTTTCTTTTTTTATAGCCTGGAATCATTTGAATGTCAACAAGAATATTTTCCATTATCAAGATATGCCATCTATCTGTCTCATATCTACTATATAGACCTTAAGGCAATATTCAAATGGTGGTGATTTCTCTGTTTGTTGTTTTTTGAGCCTCTTATAAAATTTATAGTCCTCACTGGAAGTGCCAGCTATGTCACCCTTCTATCTGGAATTTTTTCTAAGCAATATGTTTTAGGATCTTCAGAAATATCCATATTCTTTGGTCAAACAAATCCATTCCCAATAATCTATATTATGGAAATAAGTAAGAATAAAAGATAAAACTTTATGCAAATACAAATAATACAATATTATTTAATATTCTAGAAAATTAGAAATACTTGGAAGTCTAACTTTCAGGGAAAGATTAAGTCAAGAGTAATACATTAGTAGTAATATTATATGGTCACTACAAATTATGTTACACAGTCATTACAAATTAGATTTTAAAGATTATAAATATTGTTAATTAAAAAAGCAGATTACAAACTTATGTTCACATTATAAACAAACCATCTAAGACAAACACCAAATAATCAAAATATAGGAAGAAAACTCAATCTAGAAGGATTTACAGAAAAATGTCAAGTGTCATTTGGATGATAGGCGACCCTTCTTACTTTTCTCTATTTCCCAAGTTTTCATTATCATTTTTATAATTAAAACATATTTTAAAACTCATCATTTTTACTATTAAAAATGCTTGCTTTCATCCAATCTTTAAATATATGCTTTTCCACATTTTCCCACCTTGAGTATCTATAAACATCATAAAATAACGCTTCAGTGTTCAATAATGAAAGTACTGAGATAGAAAGACAAAATAAATTGTATAAATTATATTATCTAACTGAGCCTTTAGCCTTATTTTCTCACTCCTGATGATGAGTATGGTGGGCTACAAGAGGTAACCTTGAAATAAATAAGCAGTTGAGGGCATGCTCTATGGGTTAAAGAAAGTGAACATTGACCCGTCAATACCTATGTCACAGGGAGTTACCAATACCTACACTAATAGAAAAAAATTTTTTAGTGAAACATTTAGAAACTTTCTGTCTGTTACCCTATAGTTACCATGACCTCCTTGAGAACAGCAGCAATGTTATATATTTTCCCATCCTCCTTAGGACGTAGCACAAAGTGGGTATGGTAGACACTCAACATTAGCTACTCATGCCAGGCCTGTCTGCCCTTCACGGTTACTATGCTGAACACCTGTCTCCACCATAGGCCCACTGGACCATAACACTTCTGCCACTTCCCTATTGCTCTCCTCCATGAACACTGTCAACAATGCTTTGTCAATACCTGCTCTGTGCCAAAGCTGGGCAGCAGCCTGGGGGAAGAAGGAAACATGCTTCTATCCTTGGTGCCTGCTCTGCCCACATCCTCCTTTAAAGGAAGCTGCCCTGACTGCAGCCTTTGCTGACTTAAGTGTCTTGAAAGCAAGTCATGTTATATCAGATGACCTTAATGCCTGGACCCAGCTAGAAGAACTGGGATGGGCACCCAAGCCATGGGCAACCTGTCATCACCCAACTAGCTCTGATTTAGCCAAGAGTGAAACACCATCCAAATGAGATTGGTGGTCCTTCTTGCTTGAGAATCTGATCTCGAGGAAGCCAGGAATGAATCAACCCAATCATTGCTGTCAGGAAAGTAAAGGCTGAGAAAGGATGCTAACATAGAGTATCTGATTACTCCACCAAGTGCATAAACTTGTCATATTCATCACTCTCTTTTCTTAGTTCTCCCAATGACTCCTTAACCTTCTGGTAAACAGACTTCTGACAAGTCAGCCCCACCAGTTTGTCTGACACATTCAGACTGTCTCAGTCTTGTTTAGATTCGATATAGCACCATACCCTGAGTGGACCATGAGTAGATGTCAGCTGAACAACTCCACCCCAGAACTGGAAACATTGTCTAAGAACAGGTTGCAGCCAAATACAGTAGAGTATTTGTATCAGTATATTTAATATTAACAGAATCACCCAACATTTTTTATTTAAAGAGCAGCCACTAATGCAGTTTTAAGGAAAAAGGGCTGTATACAAATCTATGTGTGCACTGTGAGAACAATTTTTTAATAATATGATTACATGTAGACACGAGCAAATCTTCAGATACAGACCAAAAAAGACTGGAACAATATCTAAATGTTAGTACTTAATAATTATCCCCTAATAGTGGGATTGTGACTTGTGTTTCTTTTCTCTACATTGTTCTATATATTCAAATTTTCATTTGAAAATGTGTTACTTGAATAGTGAGAAAAAAATAAATACCATTTAAAAAGGAAGTAGTCTCTCATCCTTTCGTAAAATCTGCTTAAGGATCTTAATATAGAAAAACACTAAACATGAAGGAAAGTGTGTGATAGTCCTTTTTCTTGTTCTTTTCATTTTCTCATTCTAAGAGAGGTTGAACATTAGAATTAGCTAATTCTAATTGAGAATGAATTCTATTTTATGCATTTATGTTTTTATATTTGTTATTTCTTTCTTATTTCCCTTCCTTCTATCTCATTGTAATTTTCCTAACTTCTTAAATTGAATGCCTGGCTTATTAATTTTCAAACTTTCTTTTTTTCTCCTTAATATAACCATTTAAGACTATACACCTTTTCTTTAAGTGCCACCTTTGTTGCATCTCCCTAGTGTTGAAATGCATTTTTTTTATTATTTAGTTAAAATTTTTCTACTTTATTTTTCCATCTATGTGTTTTTAAATGTGCTTTAAAATTCCCAAATATGTGAATTTGGGGTTTTTTTTTAATTGATTTCCAACTTAATTGTATTGTGATTATATAATCTGCTCTATATGATTCTGATACTTTTAACATTTTTTAATCATGTTTTATGGTTACTATTTGTAAATATTTTATGTTCTTTAAAAGTATATATTTTTCCAAATATTGGGTGCAAGATTCTTCAGTGTCCATTAGGTGAAGTTGTTAATCTTGTCATTCAGACCCTCACTATCTTCCCTTTTGGTTGTTTCCTTGATCTATAGTATCCATGAAGATTAAATGGGTATATACTTGTTGGGTCCCCCCAAAAACAGGGTACCCCAATAATGGGTCTGTGATTAAAGGAGCGAGACCGATACAAAAGCGAAGGTCAAGCAAAGCTTTATTTCACGCCAAGCATCAGGAATCAGACCGACCGTCAAACAGACTGGTTGGGGCCGCCCTTTATAGAGAGGACGACCCCTCCCTGCTTTCCAGATTAACTTTTATAGAGCAAAGGCCATTTGGTTGGGCCTGACCACACACAGGTGGCCAATGAGATTGTAACACACACAGGAAACTCCACAGTGATGCTAGGCGACCAACTGAATTACAATTTACCCTAGTAGACATTTGAACCAGCCTATCACACCTTGGTTAGGATTGATGCCAAAAGGCTCCCAAAGGGCGGGAGCCCGTACTCCTTGGTAGCTAGGGCACAGTATGAGCCCCCACTGATTGAATACCTCTACCGTCTGACCCACCCTGGTACTTGGACTTTGTTACGTGGGACTTGTTTTTAAGTAAGTTTCCCAGACTTGTTTTTAAGTAAGTTCCCCTAGGGGGGTGGGCAAAGTCAATTTAAGTTTTACAACAAAATGGCAGTTCAACAGGGGTGGGGCCCCTTTGGCTGAATAGGCCCTTACATTCCCCCCATTTCTTTGGAGATTAGTCAAATCTTTGACTTTTCAGCCAGTTCTATGTCCCTTTTTTAACAGCTGCCAGACTGTTTTAATGATTCCAGAATGATTTACCCAGAAACAGCATTTCTCTCCTAGGGCTATGCAGAGCCCCCTCTTTTCTAGAAATAATATATCAAGTCCTTATTGTCTATATTTCCCACCTATATTTCAACAATAGAAGCAACAATGAACTCAATGAACTCATTGTTTCCAAGTCTTAGCTTTAGTCCATGATCAGCAGGGTCCATCGGCAACGGCATCCACCTCTGGGGGTGTCCTCATCCTTGGCTCGTTTGACATGACCCGCATGAATCCAGGTCCCAATGCCTTCTACTTTCACCCCCATGGGGGTGGTCAAGATGACAACAAAGGGTCCCTTCCAGCGAGGCTCCAAGCCTCCCACTTGGCAGCGGTGCAAACCCAAGTCCCTGGGTTGACAAGGATGTGGCTCCTTCCAAGACAGACTGTAATGCCTGCAGTGACTGGAGTACAGACTGATCAGTCATTTCTGCTAGGGCAACCTCTTATAGCCAAGGGCAGAGCAGGGGGTGTCTCCCAAACACTATTTCAAATGGGGTCACCTTGTTTAAGCAGGGTGTACATCGTGCCCTGAGGAGGGCGAAAAGAAGGAGATCGACCCATCTACCACCAGCCTCCAGAATTAGCTCTGCCAAGGTCTCTTTGAGAGTCCAGTTCATTCTCTCTCCTTGCCCAGAACTCTGGGGCCTGTAGGCACAATGCAGTTTCCAATTAGTGCCCATGGCCTTGGCCAATGCCTGTGAGACTGAACTCACAAATGCAGGGCCATTGTCTGACCCAGTCATGAGAGGTAACCCAAACGTCTAGTAGCTTTTTAGCTACCACTCCTGCCATCTCATGTTTGGCAGAAAAAGCCTTTACCCAGCCTACTGTCCATATAGATGTTGGCGGTCTTACCCTTGGCCATCTGTAGTTCCTTGGTGAGTGCAATCAGCTCCACTTTTTGCCCCGAAGTTCCATGTGGCAGGGCTGTTGTCCAGAGTCCCTGCTCAGGAGAAACCACCGCAGCCCCCACATACCTCTTTCCATTGACCATGTAGCTACTCCCATCTGTGAACAGAGTCATCTCTGCACCTGGGAGGGGAGTGTCTCTGAGATCCGGCCTTATTCCTGTGACTGGGTTAGGACCTTCCCGCAGTTGCATGGGTGCTCGGCCAGTTCCTCTGGCAGCAATGTGGCTGGATTTAGCACCGCCTGAGGCTGGAATGTCACTTTTGGTTCACTGAGGAGGAGGGCCTGATATCCTGTCACTCAGGCATTTGTTATCCACCGGTCTGGTGGAGCCCAGAGAAGGCCCTCGAGAGCATGGGTGGTGGTCAAGATGAGATTTTACCCAGAGTCAATTTACTTGCATCCTTGACCAAGAGGGCTATGGCAGCAATTATGCGGAGGCAAGGGGGAAACCCAGCTGCTATTGGATTGGATCTAGTGATGCCCCGCGAGACTCAGGGTGCAACCCACTCAGACTCCGTAGCCAAAGTGGTGGAGCCATACAGACACATTCACACAGTCAGGCACTCTTCAGATTCAAACGGTTTGGACACCCTCCCCTTTGGGTATCCCTGGCTAATGGGAGGTGGTCAGTCTCCCCTTCCATTCTTTACGAATGGGTCTAGCTCAGACAGTGGCCCTGGGGCTGTTAAACAGAATTCAGGTAAGCACAAAAGATGTTTACCAACAGATTTCAAAAGCACAAACCTAGTTCCAGCAACCGACTAATGCTCTAGCATTTTATCCCATTTGGTTTAAAGTTTCAGGTTAGAAAAGACTTTGAAAGCTACTTTAACAATTACCCATTAAAACTTTGAGACAGACAATTAACCATCAGTTTAGTCATCTCTTTGCTAACAGATTTTAACCCAACAGATTTTAACACAGATTTTAACAAATAACACGAGCTTATTTGACTTTAAGAAAAAACTCTGAAGTTTCACATTTCTACTGTTAACTCAAAAGACATGTTTATCCTAATTAACCCAACAAACGTAACTTAGTTCAAATACTGATTTACGTTCCATCTGGGCCCACTCCATTTCGAATGTTTACCTGAAGCCCAGGGAAGATCCGGAGCAGGGGGTGTTAGGTCCAGGGGGCGCTCTTCTTGTTTCCCGACAGTGAAGAACAGAACAAAGTGCCACCAGAAGGCAGAGAAAGGGTTCCCAGTTCTAGAGCTCATCAGCTCCAAGAGAAGAGCAGATGCCATGCTTTCCCGCCAGCAAGGCGGAGGGGCTAGGCAGTCTCTGTCGGGCAAGGAACGTCCCTGAAACAGTTTGTTTTGGCAGCTGCTAGGGAATATTCCTTAAAGTCTCTGTCTTGAGTTAAACTAACCCCAGCTGGCTCCAGTTATAGCCCTTAACACACGAAATGAGTGAGGGAGAAGCCCCACATCTATTAGGAGGAACAGAGAGACGAAAGTCAGAGTCCCCTTACTCTGCTTGCCCCATTCCTTCAAACACAACAAACACCACAACAGACAACAAAAATGATGAAGTTCCAGAACCTAAGTCAGGTTCGGTGGGGTGAGGTTCGGAGCTGACGACTAAAGAAAGAATTCTTAAGACATCTTTGGTGCAAAATGGTGGTTTATTAAAGCACGGGGACAGGACCCGTGGGCAGACGGAGATGCTGCTGCCCCGGGTTGTGAGGAGTGGCTGGTTATATACACAGGAGTTGGGTAGGTGAGGACAAAGGGTTGTTCAGAAGGGCTATTGGGGTAAAGAAGACTGTCAGGATATTGAAGGCCTGGTTACTATCAAGCCAAGGCCACTTTCCCTCTAATGAGGCACTAACATAAAGACAATTGGGAGTCTCCTGGTGGAATGTTACATTCCTGCTATCAAACGTCCTTGTTAGTGAGATTTAGGTTTTAAAAGAAATTTAACTTTATTTACTTTTCCTTCTACCTCCGTCTCCTTCGGTTTTTTATGGAGGGGAGGGTGACGTTAGGGCTTGAGGAACTGAGTTATGTATCTTTGGAAATTGGGCTATTGATAAGGCAACTTCTTTGTTGTAAATCTCAAGGACATTTGTAAACCAAGAGAGACTCCTGCCTTGCAGGACTGTGATCTCTGCAAGATAACCATTTGCTCTTCTTTTAGGGCAGTCAGGGGTGCCTGTGAAATGTCACACATATTTCCAAGGGGAGTGGGTGGAGAGGGGGTGCAAGGCGCCAGCCCCTGCTCCGTTCTCAGCCAGCCTCCTGCTCCCTCATCAAAAAGACAAGACAGACAACTGCAAACCAAGGGGCCCTTACCCAGAGCCAACCATGAGTGGGGGTTTTTCCATACCCTACAGGGGTTACCCGGCCCCCTACAGATGCTCACCAGAATGAACCACACAACAGAACCAGACCCAGTGGCCCTCACCCAGAGGCTGCAGCTGGTGGGGGTTTCCCGGCGTCCTACAGACACTCATTGGGACGAGCCACAGCTGCTCGCTGAGATGAGCCACAGACCAGAATCAGACCCAGCGGCTCTCACCTGCTGGTGGGGGTTACCCGGCCCCCTACAGACCCAGATGACCGCCTAGGGGGTACTCGGACCCCTAGACGATCTACTAGAAGAGTGATGGAGCATCCCCGCATCCACTCCGGCCCTGGGGAGCATAACTGCATCCAGCTTCTCCCCGGTGAGCTCTACCTGGAGCTCCGCAACCAGACAGACAGATTCAGACCCAGAAATTTCGATGCTGGCTCAGTTCTTGTCGTTTAATCCCGGATGAGCCCCCAATGTTGGGTCACCCCAAAATTGGGTACCCCAATAGTGGGTCCGTGATTAAAGGAGAGAGACTGATACAAAGCGAAGGTCAAGCAAAGCTTTATTTCACGCCAAGCATCAGGAATCAGACCGACCGTCAAACAGACCGGTTGGGGCCACCCTTTATAGAGAGGACGACCCCTCCCTGCTTTCCAGATTAACTTTTATAGAGCAAAGGCCATTTGGTTGGGCCTGACCACACACAGGTGGCCAATGAGATTGTAACACACACAGGAAACTCCACAGTGATGCTAGGCGACCAACTGAATTACAATTTACCCTAGTAGACATTTGAACCAGCCTATCACACCTTGGTTAGGATTGATGCCAAAAGGCTCCCAAAGGGCGGAAGCCCATACTCCTTGGTAGTTAGGGCACAGTATGAGCCCCCACTGATTGAATACCTCCACCGTCTGACCCACCCTGGTACTTGGACTTTGTTACCTGGGACTGGTTTCCCAGACTTGTTTTTAAGTAAGTTCCCCTAGGGGGGTAGGCAAAGTCAATTTAAGTTTTACAACAAAATGGCAGTTCAAATGGGGTGGGGCCATTCTGGCTGAATAGGCCCTCACCTACTAATTTGTATAATCTTATTTACATATCATATATACATACATATGTATATCTCAGAAAACGGTGTTTGGCACATGGTTGTGACTTATAAGTCTATAACGTAGTGGTTTAAAGATGTACTCTGGTGTCAGAATGCTCAGATTCAGATCTGGACTCTGCCTTATTAGCTGTATGATCCAGGTCAAGTTACTTACAGTGTCTGTGCCTCAGTTCCTGAATTTGTAAAAGAGGAATAATAATAGAGTTGTGGGGCATCTGGGTGTCTCTGTCGGTTATGCAGCTGACTTGATTTTGGCTCAGGTCATGATCTCAAGGTCATGAGATCAGCTACCCACACCACACTGACCCAGGTCAAGCCCAACATCTGGCTCCATGGAGGAGTGATTGTGGAGCCTCCTTAAGATTCCCCCTCTCCTTCTTCCTCTGTCCCCACTCCCCTTCTTAAAAAAAAATATTTAGGAGTTCAAGATGGCAGAGAAGTAGCAGGCTGAGACGACATCAGGTAGCAGATCAGCTAGATAGCTTATCAAACCATTCTGAACACCTACAAATCCAACAGGAGATCAAAGAGAAGAGCAGCAATTCTAGAAGCAGAAAATCGACCACTTTCTGAAAGGTAGGACTGGCAGAGAAGCAAATCCAAAGCGACAGGAAGATAGACTGTGGGGGGAGGGGCTGGCTCCCGGCAAGCCGTGGAGCAACAGAGCACAAAATCAGAACTTTTAAAAGTCTGCATGGAGGACATTAGGAGAAAGAAAGGAAAAGTGAAAGGGGAGAATCGGAGGGGGAGATGAACCATGGGAGACTGTGGACTCTGAAAAACAAACTGAGGGTTTTGGAGGGGATGGGATTGAGGGGATGGGTGCTCCTGATGATGGATATTAAGGAGAGCATGTATTGCATGGAGCACTGGGTATTATATGTGAATGGTGAATCATAGAACACTACATAAAAAACTAATGATGTATTGTATGGTGACTAACATAACACAATTAAAAAAAAAAGAAAAAAAAAGTCTGCTTCACTGAGGGACATCGCTCCAGAGGCTAAGCAGGGGTGAAGCCTAAGCGGGGACAGCATGGCTTCAGGTCCTGCGGGGTCACAGAAGGATGGG
Source organism: Mustela erminea (assembly GCF_009829155.1). Taxonomy (NCBI): domain Eukaryota; kingdom Metazoa; phylum Chordata; class Mammalia; order Carnivora; family Mustelidae; genus Mustela; species Mustela erminea. The sequence goes on from NC_045614.1 coordinate 145,435,037, forward strand.
GGGGTGTCTGAGTGTCATGGAGCTCACAGGTATTAGAGCGGGGAAGCCAGCTACAGAGATGGAACCTAGGAGTGAGCTCTCAACTTGGGGTTACCTTATTGTGATCCATGGCACAGGTCACTGCTCTGTGAGTAGGGTCCCCACAAGATCCAGGGAGACTCCCCTGGAAGAGCTCAGGGATCTGCGGGGTTCGGAGACTCCAGGTGGGACTGTGTGCCAGAGACAGAGACACTTGGTCACAGGCTGGGTGAGTTCAGAGCACAGCTGGAGGCCAGGGAGACAGGAGTGATTGAGCGCATTTCTCTGAGGGTGCACTGAGGAGTGGGGCCCCAAGCTCTCAGCTCCTCTGGCCGGAGATTGGGAGGCCGCCATGTTCATTCCCATCCTCTAGAACCCTACGGAAAGCGTTCAGGGAACAAAAGCTCCTAAAAGCAAACCCAAGTGATTACTTAGCCTGGCCATTGGTTAGGGTGGTGCAATTCTGCCTCTGGCAAAGACACTTGAGAATCACAACAACAGTCCCCTCCCCCAGAAGATCAACAAGAAATCCAGCCAAGACCAATTTCACTTAACCAAGGAGAACAGCGGAATTCCAGAGGAGGAGAAAGCAAAGCATGGAATTCATGGCTTTCTCCCCATGATTCTCCTCATGCAAAGTTAATTAATTTTTTTTTATTTTATTTTTTTCTTCTGCTAAATTTTTTTAGACTTTTACCCTTTCCTCTTTTAATGTTTTTTTAACTAGTTTATCTTAACAATACCTTTCAAAAAAATCTTTTTGGAACCTTCATTATTGCAGTCACATTTTATCCTTCATTGTATCTAACTTTATTTTTTGTATACACATAGGGTTTTTTCTTCTAAAAACATTTGGGATGTTTTTAGAACAACTTCTTCTAATAGATCAAAATATACCCTAAACCTACCACAGGGCTTTGTTCTAGTCTCCAGCCTGAGCAAATTTTCTCTACTTTCTTTTTCTTTATCCTCCCAACCAACTTATCAACTCCTTTTTTAGAAATTAAAAATTTTATCTTTATACTCATATTCCATCACTTCATCATGTTTTAGATATGTCTTTAGATATGTTTTTCATTCTTTAAAATTTTGAGAGGTAGTTTCTTCTAAGAGACCAAAATACTCCCAAAATTAAGTGGGTAACCCTGTTCTAGTCACCAGTCTAATATATATATTTTTTCTTGTTTATATTTTTTCTTTATATTTTTTCTCTTTTTAATTTTTTTTCTGAACTTTTTTTTACTCCCTTTCTTCCCCCCATGATTTGGGGTCTCCTATGATTTGGTTAAAGCACATTTTACTGGGGTCTTTGCCACCCTTTTAGTATTTTATTCACTCCTTCATATATTCTTATCTGGATAAAATGACAAGGCGGAAAAACTCACCACAAAAAAAAAAAAAAAAAAAAGAACAAGAGGCAGTACCGAAGGCCAGGGACCTAATCAATCTGGACATTGGTAATATGTCAGATCTAGAGTTCAGAATAACAATTCTCAAGGTGCTAGCAGGGCTCAAAAAAGGCATGGAAGATATTAGAGAAACCCTGTCCAGAGAAATAAAAGCCCTTTCTGGAGAAATGAAAGAACTAAAATCTAACCAAGTTGAAATAAAAAAAGCTATTAATGAGGTACAATTAAAAAAATGGTGGCCCTTATTGCTAGGATAAATGAGGCAGAAGAGAGAATTAGTGATATAGAAGACCAAATGACAGAGAATAAAGAAGCTGAGCAAAAGAGAGACAAACAACTGCTGGACCATGAGGGGAGAATTTGAGAGATAAGTGATACCATAAGATGAAATAACATTAGAATAATTGGGATTCCAGAAGAAGAAGAAAGAGAGAGGGGAACAGAACGTATATCAGAGAGAATTATTGTAGAGAATTTCCCTAATATGGCAAAGGGAACAAGCATCAAAATCCAGGAGGCACAGAGAATCCCCCTCGAAATCAGTAAGAATAAGTCCACACCCCGTCATCTAATAGTAAAATTTACAAGTCTTAGCAACAAAGAGAAAATCCTGAAAGCAGCCGGGACATGAAGTCTGAAACATACAACAGTAAAAATATTAGATTGGCCACAGACTTATCCATAGAGACCTGACAGGCCAGAAAGAACTGGCATGATATATTCAGAGTACTAAACAAGAAAAACATGCAGCCAAGAATACCATATCCAGCTAGGCTATCATTGAAAATAGAAGGAGAGATAAAAAGCTTCCAGGACAAACAAAAACTAAAAGAATTTGTAAACACCAAGACAGCTCTACAGAAAATATTGAAAGTGGTCCTCTAAGCAAAGAGAGAGCCTAAAAGTAGTATATCAGAAAGGTACAGAGACAATATATAGTTACAGTCACATTATAGGCAATACAATGGCACTAAATTCATATCTCTCAATAGTTACCCTGAATGTAAATGGGCTAAATGCCCCCAATCAAAAGACACAGTGTATCAGAATGGACAAAAAAACAAAACCCATCAATATACTGTCTACAAGAAACACATTTTAGACCAAAAGACACCTCCAGATTTAAAGTGAGCGGGTGGAAAACAATTTACCATGCTAATGGACATCAAAAGAAAAGTGGGGTGGCAATCCTTATATCATATCAATTAGATTTTAAGACAAAGACTATAATAAGAGATGAGGAAGGACACTATATCATACTCAAAGGGTCTGTCCAACAAGAAGATCTAACAATTTTAAATATCTATGCCCCTAAAATGGGAACAGCCAACTACATTAACCAATGAATAACAAAATCAAAGAAACACATAGACAATAATACAATAATAGTAGGGGACTTTAACACTCCCCTCCCTGAAATGGACCAATCATTCAGGCAAAAGATCAACAAGGAAATAAAGGCCTTGAATGACACACTGGACCAGATGGACATCACAGATATATTCAGAACCTTCCATCCCAAAGCAACAGAATACACATTCTTCTCTAGTGCACACACATGGAACATCCTCCAGAATAGATCATATCCTGGGTCATAAATCAGGTCTCAACCAGTATCAAAAGACTGGGATCATTCCCTGCATATTTTCAGACCGCAATGCTCTGAAGTTGGAACTCAATAACAAGAGGAAATTTGAAAAGAATCCAAATACATGAAAACTAAAGAGCATCCTTCTAAAGAATGAATGGGTCAACCAGGAAATTAAAGAAGAATTGAAAAAATTCATGGAAACAAATAATGAAAACACAATGGATCAAAATCTGAGGGACACAGTGAAGGCACTCCTGAGAGGAAAATATATAGTGGTACAAGCCTTTCTCAAGAAAGAAGAAAGGTCTCAAATACACAACCTAACCCTATACTTGTAAGGATCTATTTAGCCAGAGCAACTCCATCTTGGTTAAAAGCCATTTTGTTGTTTGTGCAGTAAAACTTAAACTGACCCTGCCCCCCCAGAGAAGCAAGTCTGGGAAACTAGCAGAACGTGGTCGGTCAGTTCCTAATAATAGAGCCCAGAATACAAGGCCAGTGCAGCCAGTTCCTGATAACAGAGCCCAGAATACAAGGACGAGTCACACCAGGTGGAGACATCCAATCAGTAAAAGTACACATATTGTCTCCCTAACTACCAAAGAATGTAAACCCCGCCTTTTGGGTGCCAAACTTGAGCGCCAATTCTGACCAGAGTAATAGCTTAGTTCAAACAGCTACTAAAGGGTTAACTGTAATTCAGTTGGCCACCTGCGTGTGGCCTAACATGAGTATGCAATGTTACATTCTCACTGGCCACCTATGTGTGGCCAGACTTCTGCTCTATAAAAAGTAGTCTGTAAGATGGGGAGGGGTCATTCTCTTCAGAGGTGGCCCTGACCGGTCAGTCAGTCAATTCTTGAGCCTGTAAACTGGGGGTGGTCGCTCTCTTTGGAGACGGCCCTGGCTGGTCAGTCTGACTTCTAATGCTTAGCATAGAATAGAGCTTTGCATAACTTTCTCCTTGTCTCAGTCTCATTCCCCTGGGATCCTGACCTGAGCTGAAGGCAGAGGCTTTAACCCACTGAGCCACCCAGGCACCCCATCTGCCAAACATTTAAAGAATGTTTAATTCCTATTCTACTGAAACTGTTCCAAAAAGTAGAAATGGAAGGAAAACTTCCAAATTCATTTTATGAGGCCAGCGTCACCTTGATCCCAAAACCAGGCAAGGATCCCATCAAAAAAGAGAGCTATAGACCAATATCCTTGATGAACACAGATGTGAAAATTCTCACCAAAATACTAGCCAATAGGATCCAACAGTACATTAAAAGGATTATTCACCACGACCAAGTGGGATTTATTCCAGGGCTGGCAAGTTTGGTTCAACAACTGCAAATCAATCAGTGTGATATAATATATTAATAAAAGAAAGAACAAGAATCATATGATACTCTCAATAGATGCTGAAAAAGCATTTGACAAAGTACAGCATCCTTTCCTGATCAAAACTCTGCAAGGTGTAGGGATAAGAGGGCACATACCTCAATATCATCAAAGCCATCTATGAAAAGCCCACCACAAACATCATTCTCAATGGAGAAAAACTGAGAGCTTTTCCACTAAGGTCAAGAACACATCAGGGATGTCCATTATCACCACTGCTATTCAACTAGTACTAGAGATCCTAGCCTCAGCATTCAAACAACAACAAAAAGAAATTAAAGGCATCCAAATCAGCATAGAAGAAGTCAAACTATCACTCTTTGCAGATGATATGATACTATATGTGGAAAACCCAAAAGACTCCACTCCAAATCTGCTAAAACTTGTACAGGAATTCAGTAAAGTGTCAGCATATAAAATCAATGCACAGAAATCAGTTGCATTTCTATACACCAACAACAAGAGAGAAGAAAGAGAAATTAAGGAGTCAATCCCATTTACAATTGCACCCAAAACTATAAGATACCTAGGAATAAACCTAACCAAAGAGGAAAAGAATCTGTACTCAGAAAACTATAAAGTACTCATGAAAGAAATTGAGGAAGACACAAAGAAATGGAAAAATGTTCCATGCTCATGGGTTGGAAGAACAAATATTGTGAAAATGTCTATGCTACCTAAAGCAATCTACACATTTAATGCAATCCCTATCAAAATCCCATCCATTTTTTTCAAAGAAATTGAACAAATAATCCTAAAATTTGTATGGAACCAGAAAAGACCTTGAATAGCCAGAGGAATATTGAAAAAGAAAGCCAAAGTTGGTGGCATCACAATTCTGGACTTCAAGCTCTATTACAAAGTTGTCATCATCAAGACAGTATGGTACTGGCACAAAAACAGACACATAGATCAATGGAATGGAATAGAGAGCCCAGAAATAGACCCTCAACTCTATGGCCAACTAATCTTCGACAAAGCAGGAAAGAATGTCCAATGGAAAAAAGACAGCCTCTTCAACAAATGGTGTTGGGAAAATTGGACAGCGACATGCAGAAAAATGAAACTGGACCATTTCCTTACACCACAAAGGAAAATAGACTCAAAACGGATGAAGGACCTCAATGTGAGAAAGGAATCCATCAAAATCCTTGAGGAGAACACAGGCAGCAACCTCTTCGACCTTAGCCGCAGCAACTTCTTCCTAGGAACATCGCCAAAGGCAAGGGAAACAAGGGCAAAAATGAACTATTGGGACTTCATCAAGATCAAAAGCTTTTGCAAAGCAAAGGAAACAGTCAACAAAACCAAAAGACAACTGACAGAATGAGAGAAGATATTTGCAAATGACATATCAGATAAAGGGCTAGTATCCAACATCTATAAAGAACTTAACAAACTCAACAGCAACAGAACAAATAATCCAATCAAGAAATGGGAAGATGACATGAACAGACATTTCTACAAAGAAGACATCCAGATGGCCAACAGACACATGAAAAAGTGCTCCACCTCACTTGGCATCAGGGAAATACATATCAAAACCACAATGAGATATCACCTCATACAGGTCAGAATAGCTAAAATTAACAAGTCAGGAAATGACAGATGCTGGTGAGGATGCAGAGAAAGGGGAACCCTCCTACACTGTTGGTGGGAATGCAAGCTGGTGCAACAACTCTACAGAATGGAGTATCCTTAAAAAGTTGAAAATTCAGCTACCCTATGACCCAGCAATTGCAGTACTGGGTATTTACCCTAAAGATACAAATGCAGTGATCTGAAGGGGCACATGCACCCAAACATTTATAGCAACAATGTCCACAATAGCCGAACTATGGAAAGAATCTAGATGTCCATCAAGATATGAATGGATAAAGAAGAGGTGGGGGATATATATATATATATATAAATGCTTTTTCAGCATATATATATATATATATATACACACACACACACACAATGGAGTACTATGCAGTCATCAAAAGAAATGAAATCTTGCCATTTGCAACGACATGGATGGAACTAGAGGTTATTACACTTAGCAAAATAAGACAACTGGAGAAAGACAACTCTCATATGATTTCTCTGATATGAGAAAGTGAAGATGCAACGTGGGGAGTTTGGGGGGGTAAGAAAAGAATAAATGAAACAAGATGGGATCGGGAGGGAAACAAACCATAAGAGACTCCTAATGTCATAAAACAAACTGAGGGCTGCGAGGGGATGAGGGGTAAGGAGAGGGTGGTGGGGTTATGGACATTGGGGAGGGTATGTGCTATGGTGAGTGCTATGAAGTGTGTAAACCTGGTGATTCACAGACCTGTACCCCTGGGGCTAATAATACATTGTATGTTTATAAAAAATTAAAAAAATATTAAAAGAAAAAGTTCAAGTATACCAAAAAGAAAAATAATAATCCAGCTTCACACAGATAGGTAGTTGGAAAAGGAGTCAGAGAGTCATGGAAATTCATCGTTGATACTACTCTCAAACTCAACAAGTATGGTTCCTAGATGGTTAATTACAATATGAAATTTGAAAACAGATCAATGAACTTCTCATAATCTGTTATGTTATAACCCATTGATCTGTCTTGTATTTGAGCGGATCACTTACCCATGCATGATTTTATGTTATTCAGTGTTCATTCGGAACATAATGGTTCACTGAGCTATGTAGATCTTCTAAATGTTGAAACATTTTGTTATACACTATAAGGAAAATCACATTTGTACTGGGCATTTTATATAATGAACTAACTCTAGCTTCAACACTGCTCCCAATACTGTCCTCGGGAAGTTATTTCTAGCCTCAGTTTTCCCATATGTAAAATGGGGGTGATAATTGTGCTTTCCTTTCATAGTGTCTCAGCAGGAGAGATGAGATGGCTGTGAATGTATTGTGTGAATGCTGGGATGCAATTTAGATGCAAGGATTAAAAAATTAGCAAATGTGAAAAAAATAAATAAATATTTAAAGAATTGTAGAGGTGTTGTACAGATTGTGAGTTGGTACATCTAAAGCCCTTAGAAGCTGGTTAACTCCAATCAGAACCCAGTGTAGTTGGAGCAGTTTTTGGGTTGCTGAGACCCAGAATTGCCACAAATATAACAGAAGGAAACAGAGTAAAGGAATGTCCTACATTTCTAGGGAGAGGATAGAGTCAGAAGTCTGAGGAGGGAAAGTAGGCAGAAGTAAGAGGCAGGCATTGCTAGGCTAGACAAAGTACAAGACAGGCCTGCACTACCTTTGTCACATGTTTGGAGAGTGTAAACCTAATAGCCATCAGAATCAGGTTCCTGGGACACCTGGGTGGTTCAGTCGGTTAAGCGTCTGCCTTCAGCTCAGGTCATGATCCCAGGATCCTGGGATGAGCCCCAAATTGGACTCCCTGTTCAGCAGAGAATATGCTTCTTTCCCTCTGCCTGGCACTCCCCCTGCTTGTGCTCTCTCTTTGTCAAATAAATAAATACAAATTAAAAAAAAAAAGAATCAGTTTCTTAAAACCTCTGCCTCTGGCCTATATGCTTCCATCCCACAGAAAGGAAAGGGGAAATTCAAGGGTGGTGTTATGAAAGCCCCAACTCTTTATATTCAGAATGACTCCTGACAGTTCTACTTCCTGCTTCATGAGATGAAGCTGAGAATTAGGGGCAAGATTCCAGTCCCAGAGGAACTGGAATATCTGGTAGGAAAGGGATGCAAGAAGTCAAGCTTCAGTGTGTGTCATTGGGTAGGTAGGGCAGGACAGAAAAACCTGGTAACTAAAATCCTTTTACTAGTTGTAGTGCCAAGTTACTCTGGTCAGAGCCAACCCATGCCTGGCCTAAACAACATAACCAATTCAACTCAAATGCTTTTTCTGCATTAATATGAAAACACACACACACACCATCTAATTTCACTCCTGCTTAAAATCACTAAATTTATAATGAAGAATTTTTTAAAGACATAAACTAACAAATACACAGAGATTAGGAGAGGAGAAAACAGCAATAAAATTGTGGAAGCTGCAAAGCCTACTGAAAAAACATAACTAACAAAACCAGCTCATGAAACATGAAAATCCCAGGCTCTGGGAGTTGGGGTGGGGGCAGAGAGCCAGCATAATTCACATGTCAGAATCTTCAAAAGACTTCCAAATGGACAGTTTTTGTTACAACTGGAATTGGGAGTAAAGGAAGAACACTAAAACAAGCAGGATTGAATGACTCCCTGTATCCCTTCTTTTCTCTATGTCACTGGAAAGTGGCAGACATTTGAAAGTTTATTCTCTGGAAAGGGTAAAATGAGGGGCTCTGAACTGCAGGGAACTAGACTCACCAAATACATGGACACTGCAGCAAAACCAGAGACATTAAATGACCGGTACTTCCTGAATGAGGAATGCTGAGACACACCTGACCCCAAGACCTTTTAATTCACTCAGATCTCAGAATACTGGTAGCCAGAATTTTCCCTTCCAAGTTGGAGCCTCTTGTAGGGAGTCTGGCCAGTCCAAGAGGGGAAACTTAGATATTGATTGTGGTAGGCTGAATAATGACCCCCCAAAATGTGCATGTCCTAATCCCAGGAGCCTGTGAATATGTTGCCTAGAAATGGACTTTGCAGATGTGATTAAATTAAGTATTTTTAAATGGGGGAGATTATCCAGGCAAATCCAATGTAATCACAAAGGTTATGGAGGAAGACAAGAATATCACGTTCAGAGTGAGAAGATATGTGGACAAAAATAGAAATCGGACAAGGGAGAAGCTGCTATACTTCTGGTTTGAAGATGAAGAAAGGAGATCATTCAAGGAATGCGGGCAGCCTATAGAAGCTGGAAAAGTCAAGGAAATGGATTCTCATCTAGAACCTCCAGAAGGAATTCAGACATCCTGATTTTAGTCCAGGCAAACTGATTTTGGGTTTGTGCTCTCTAGAACTGTTAGATAATAAACTTGTGCTGTTTTCTGTCACTAAGTTTGTAGTTATTTGTCATCATAGCAATAGGAGACTAATATATTAACATTTGCAATTCTTCAACAAATGGCTCACACAATTTACCCAACAGTGAAGTTCAGGGTCAATAAGCTCGACACACACACTCAACTTGCAATCAGCTCTCCCCTTCATTCATAATCATGATCAGATAGACCCATCTGAGGAATGCCTCTTACTTGAAAGATAGAGACTAAAGCCAGTAGAAATAAACACTGATTTGGACAAACAAACTTGGGAAGAAGAAAACCTTAAAAAATACATATCATGAATTCCTCCCAAATATAAGATTCTGTGTTCATGAGAAAAGACAGCAATGCTATTTAAAAAGAAACATTCGAAGAACAACAGCAACAAAACCTCTTAGAAATTAACAATACATATCATGAATTCCTCCCAAATATAAGATTCTGTGTTCATGAGAAAAGACAGCAATGCTATTTAAAAAGAAACATTCGAAGAACAACAGCAACAAAACCTCTTAGAAATTAACAATAAGATAGTGTAAATAAAAAACTCAGTAGTCAATTTGGAAAATGAAGTCAAGGAATCACTCAGAGACTACAGCAAAAAGAATACGTTTTTTGTTTGTTTTTTTTTAATAGGGCAAAAACTAAGGAAAATTAGAAAAACAGTCAGTCTTAGGGTCATTGGGGATGTGTATGTGCTATGGTGAGTGCTGTGAATTGTGTAAACCTGGCAATTCACAGACCTGCACCTCTGGGGCTAATAATACATTATGTGTTAATAAAAAATAAAAATTAAAAAAAAAAAAGGAAGAAAATCACTCAGTCTAAAAGTTAACACCAAACCGTATGAATTTGTAAAAAGAGGCAACAGATAAAATGGAGACAGAAATAATTTTAAGATTTTATTTATTTATTTATTTATTTATTTATTTTAGAGAGAGTGTGAGAGAGAGCATGCATGAGTGGGGAGGGGCAAAGGGAGAGAAACAGAATTTTCGCTCGTTCTCATGACCCTGAGATCATGAGCTGAGTTGAAACCATGAGTCGGATGCTTAACCAACTGAGGCACCCAGGTGCCCCAGGGCAGAAATAATTTTAATGCAAGAAAACTTCATGCAGCTGAAAAGTGTGAGTATCCAGATAGAAAAGGGATACTAGAGGAGGTTTTAAAACCCCTGACTGAAAGAGGATATTCCATAACTTGCCAGATAAAAAATAATAGGTCTCCTAGAACGTACAGGGTATCATATTGGTTTTAAGCTTCAAAACAGCTAAATTAGAGAAAGGCTGGAACAGTGCTTTTTAAATTTTGAAGGAAATTATTTCCATGACACAAAACATTTTCTGAGATTAAGTTCTCAAAATATCACCTTCCCAGGAAGCTCCTGGAGAATGTACTCCACCAAGACTGAGTGAATTCTCCCTCCACAAAGAGGAGGAACTCTGGTTCAGGAAACAGGAGATAGATCTTAGAGAGAGCTTAGGGGAATTCCCAGAGAGGAGGAAAAGAGTATTCCAAAATGACACCTGTTCACCAGGTGTAGAGCAACCCGTCCCCTGGAGCAGTAGAACTTGACACACAGATAGGTGGAGGGCAGTCGTCACCAAGAGCCCCGCTGTGAATTTAGGATCCTTTTAACTTGAGGATGGCATAACTGGGTGAGATTTTTCTCTCTACCCGTCTGGCTTCACCACGTGCTGCTGATGTTCCTGATCTCCCTTCTGTTGTCTACCATTTGCATTGACTGAGGACACTCACTCCACTCTCTGAAAGTGCTCCTCTGCCCACTCCCGAGAATGGGAAGGTCACGGGAACCATACTGTGACCTAGAGTTTGTTCCGCTTATCTTCTCCCAGGAGCCTGCAGCCAATATTTGCCCCATTGCCTCTTTTCTAAGACAGGTTTATGTTTGCTGTCATTTTCTTTTCTTCGGAAGTAAATAACTTTGTTTTTGGCTCAATATCTAGATGAAATGATATAGAACAGCACAACTTATTTGCCAGGGAATGAGCTATTTTCACCAAGGTGGATTCCCAGGTCACCCTGGCTGTGCCTGTGTCTTTAAGATCAGTTCTGGATTTCATACAAAATGGCATTTTGGAAGTCCTGGGGAATTCTAACTCAAGGAAAGTCTCAAGCACAGCAGTGCAGGAACTTGCATAAATATTGAGGGTTGGGGGTCTTTTCCATGTTCTCCAACCTTGTAAGCAAGACCCAGTGCAACTTAGGTCTTGTCCTCCATGTCCCTCCATGTGGCCTCAGCCATTTGGGCACCCATAGGAACTCTGGTTGTGGTGGATTTCATAACTTGTCACTCTAGGCACTAAGATTAATATATTTGAGTGATTCTAAAGATTCTTAGAGAAATTTATTTTTACTCACAGACAAACTTGGGAGCCTGAGATCTCTAGAGAACAACTCAACATAGCTTTTAGACTCCCCCTCCAGAAGACTCTGGTTCACTGTATCTAATGCAGAGACACAACAGAAGATACTCAATGGAAGTTGGAACTCCTTTAGGTGGGGAGCTAAGGTTTTCTCTGCAGACCAAGGATGGAGAACCCTGCTGAATGGGTATAACTGAGCAATCTTGGCCTCAGGGCATCCAGATAAAGCTATTCCTGAAGTGTCTAGAAAAAAGAACCCTGGGAAATGAGCAAAACGTGAAAGCTTCCATTCCAGGGAATAGGAAGAGGTACTCTGGCTGAGTCCTGCAGCTCTAGAGAATCCATCAGGTCCACCATGGTGGAAATCTCTAGAAATTCAGATGCTGCCTGTCATGGGGAGTCTTTTGTTAGCTTCTCTGAACTGGAAAATGAGGTTCCTTGGAGACTTTTGATGTTCTTTGCTATGATGGGGCAAATCTCACTGCTCTGCCTCTGAGTTCTAGGCCTACTCTTCACCTATTTTGGCAGAAGCAGTAGTACCCTAGGGGTAAAGGGGCAGGAAGATTGAAGAAAAACATTGGCAAGAATCCTGGAGGCAGTTCCTGGTATCTTGGGTCAGTTTCTGTAAAGCCATAAACCCTTAAGAATGAGTTCTTTAGATCCAAAGATCTAAAAGGATGGCCAAGGGAAAAGATTAAGGCAGGCTCAAAGAGTTCAGGGGCCCAGGTGAGGGTACTTGCATTAATTATAGGCTTTTTGGAGCTCAGTGATCAGAGATAGGGTTTGATCCCTTATGTTAGTAAGAGTTATAAGTGAGGGCACCTGAGTGGCTCAGTCAGTTAAGCATCTGCTTTCAGCTCCAGTCATGCTCCCAGCGTCCTGGAATCGAACCCAAATTGGGCTCCCTGCTCAATAGAGAGTCGACTTCTCCCTCTGCCCCTCCCTGCCCCACTCCTGCTCTTTCTCTCTCCAATAAATAAATAAATAAAATCTTAAAAAAAGAGAGAGACTTATGAATGAGTAATGGTAAAATCATTGAGTAAAAGTATGTTTAGGGAATAAGATGTTTAGTTGATCTCAAAAATCACCTTTGGGGGCACCTGGGTGGCTCAGTGGGTTAAAGCCTCTGCCTTTGGCTCAGGTCATGGTCTCAGGGTCCTGGGATTGAGCCCCGCATCGGGCTCTCTGCTCGGCGGGGGAGCGTGCTTACTCCTCTCTCTCTGCCTGCCTCTCTGCCTACTTGTAATCTCTCTCTCTCTCTCTCTGTGTGTCAAATAAATAAATAGATGTTTTTAAAAAATCACCTTTGAAATTACTTACAGATTACAAAGGGAGAAAGATACTTTTTGAATGGAGATATCTGACATCACCTTCTCTAAGTGCCCAAATGAGTGTGGCAGACATGTCAGTGTTTTTCTCTTTTCCCCTTGGTTCACCTGGTAGGGCTTCTGCAGATAGTACCAGTACAGGCAGATGACTTTCTGCATTTCTCTACCTGAATATATTCTCTGGGTTAGGGACATGCTTGCACAGCACACAGGGAGGCAACAGCCCAGCAATGACTTTCCTGTGCGTAAATTCCATAACCTCCTTGCTCTTCGATAGGATAGCTCTGAGCAGGTATTATCCAGTTTCACAAAGAATCCCCAGCCTGACTGAGCCCTAGTTACCCACAGCATTAACTCACTCCCTTTTTGGCTTCTCTCTGTTCCCTGCTTCACTTCCCAGTGCCAATTAAATGTAAATGTTGCGGGACTTAAAAGTCATTGAAAGTAATGGGGAACTACTCAAATCACACACAAGGTCTTGACAAATAAGGATCTGGCAGAGGGAGATTAGCAAATGTTTGAAGAAAAGTCAAAGGATTATGGTAGGTTAAATGTGTCAAAAGAATGATTTGAATATGATAGATTAAGAGATGCCCTTAGGCTTCCCTTCAATATTTAGTCGAAATGACCCTCTCTGTGAAAGTGCTACATATATCAGAAATGAAATGAAGGAGTCTATGTTGTGCTCTCTTAAAGCTTTGTCAACAAAAATGATAAAATTGAAATCCAAGAAACATTTGATTTCCTTTTTCTACATCCTAAGATTTGGAGCAGATTCATAGGCCTAATCAAAATTGTGTTAAATATTAGATAAAACCATGTGAAACTCATTTTTATAAATCAAAAAAGGAGGATTTCAACGGACATAAAATAAAATAAGCCTATTCTCTTAATTGGTTTCATTTCTAACAATAAAATCCTAATCAAGTATTTTATTTCTAGTTTCAAATGCATTTACTTTAGGTGGCCATGTTTCAGTAACAATGATCAATGGTTATTTATCTATATTTGGGTTTACAATGTCATTTGGAGGGCAGAGGCAGAATTCATCTACCACTCGTAACACTGCTTCGTTGGGAGAAAACTTCATCCTGAGGTTCAAAGAATGAATTACAAAATAATTTTTGCAATGAACCCACTTATTTTAGCTGATAGGAGCTAAAGAGTTGTGAATGTGACATAGTTTAACTGTTTTAATAAGAAACACACTGGAATGTGCATATTGTTACGGATGTAGATATTCTCGAAGTCATCAACCTGGGAGATTACACAGATATTATCACAATAAGATCATGGTTTCAAATAGTTGTTGAGTCTTCTCTTCTGGTTGTCCTGAAATTCTGTGGCAATAATTTTTTAAATACTTAAATTTATTTGTAATTTTTAAAAATTTAAATTCTATTAATTAACATATAATATATTATTAGTTTCAGAGATAGAGGTCAGTGATTTATCAGTCTTACATAATACCCACTGCTCATTATATTACATGCCCTCCTTAATGTCCATCGTCCAGTTACCCCATCCCCCCATGTCCCTCCCCTCCAGCAACCCTCAGTTTATTTCCTATGATTCCTATGATTCCTATGATTATTCCTATGATCTCTTATGATTTGTCTCCCTCTCTGCTTTCATTTTATTTTATTTTTTCCTCTCCTTCCCTATGACCCTATGTTTTGTTTCTTAAGTTCCACATATGATTGAGATCATATGATAATTGTCTTTCTTTGAAGGACTTATTTCACTTAGCATAATGTCCTCTAGTTGCATCCACGTCATTGCAAATGACAAGATTTCATTTTTTTGATGGCTGAGTAGTATTCCATTGTATATACATACACCACCTCTTCTTTATCCATTCATGTGTCAAAAGACACCTCAGGGGAAAAAAAAAAAAAAAAGACACCTTGGCGCCTACCACAGTTTGGCTATTGTGAACATTGCTACGATAAACTTTGGGGTGCAGGTGCCCCTTCAGTCACTACATTGTATCTTTGGGGTAAATACCCAGTAGTGTAATTGCTGGGTTGTAGGGTAACTTTATTTTCAACTTTTTCAAGAACCTCCATACTGTTTTCCAGAGTGGTTGCACTAGTTTGCATTCCCAACAGTGTTAGAGGGCATCCTTGCCAACATCTGTTGTTTCCTGAGTGGTTAATTTAAGCTATTCTGACCCACAGTGAGGTGGTATCTCACCCACAGTGAGGTGCTTTGATTTATATTTCCCTGATGCCATGTGATGTTGAACATTTTTCATGTGTCTGTTGGCCATTTGGATGTCTTCTTTGGAGAAATGTCTGTTCATGTTTTCTGCCCATTTCTTGATTGGATGATTTGTTCTTTGGGGGTTGAGTTTGATGAGTTCTTTATAGACTTTGCATACTAGCCCTTTATCTGATATGTCATTTGTAAATATCTTCTATTCTGTCAGTTGTCTTTTGGTTTTGTCCACTGGTACCTTGGCTGTGCAAAAGCTTCTTATCTCGATGAAGTCCCAATAGTTCATTTTTGCCTTTGTTTCCCTTGCCTCTGGAGATGTGTCTAGCAAAAAGTTGCTGCAGCCAAGGTCACAGAGGTCACTGCCTGTGTTCTCCTCTAGGATTTCGATGGATTCCTGTCTCAGATTTAGGTCTTTCATCCACTTTTGAACCTATTTTTATGTATGGTGTAAGGAAATGGTCCAGTTTCATTCTTCTGTTTGTGGCTGTCCAATTTTCCCTACACCATTTGTTGAAGAGATTGCCTTTTTCCCTTTGGATATTCTTTACTGCCTATAGTTAACCATAGAGTTGAGGATCCATTTCTGGGCTCTCTATTCTCTTCCACTGATCTATGTATCTGTTTTTTGGTGTTTTGTTTTTTTTTTTTTTAAAGATTTTATTTATTTATTTGACAGAGAGAAAGATCACAAGTAGGCAGAGAGGCAGGCAGAGAAAGAGGGGGAAGCAGGCTCCCTGCTGAGCAGAGAGCCCAATGCGAGGCTCGATCCCAGGACCCAGAGATCATGACCTGAGCTGAAGGCAGCAGCTTAACCCACTGAGCCACCCAAGCGCCTCTATGTATCTGTTTTTGTGCCAGTACCATACTGTCATGATGATTATAGTTCTGTAATAGAGCTTGAAGTCCAGAATTATGATGCCACAAGCTTTGGTTTCCTGTTTCAACATTTCTCTGGCTATTTGGGGTCTTTTCTGGTTCCATACAAATTTTAGGATTATTTATTTCAGCTCTGTGAAAAAAGTTGAGGTATTTTGATAGGGATTGCTTTGAATGTATGGATTGCTCTAGTAGCATAGACATTTTAACAATATTTGTCCTACAAATCCAAGAGCATGGAATGTTTTTCCATTTCTTTGTGTTTTCCTCAGTTTCTTTCATGAGTGTTCTATAGTTTTCTGAGTTCAGATCCTTTGCCTCTTTGGTTAGGTTTATTCCTAGGTGTCTTGTGGTTTTTTGGTGCAGTTGTGAATGGGGTCGATTCCTTTAGTCTCTTTCTTCTTCTTCATTGTTAGTTTATAGAAATACAACTGACTTCTGTGCATTGATTTTATATTCTGCAACTCTGCTGAATTCCTGTATCAGTTCTAGCAATTTTTCAGTGGAGTCTTTTGGGTTTTCTATATGGAGTATCATGTCGTAAGTGAAGAGCTTGAGTTTGGATCCTTTGTTGGTTTAGATGGTTTTTATTTCTTTTTGTTGTCTGATTGCAGTGTCTAGGAATTCCAGTACTGCGTTGAACAACAGTGGTGATAGTGGCCATCCTTGCATGTTCCTGACCTTAGGGGAAAAGCTTTCAGTTCCTCCCCATTGAGAATGATATTCGCTGGGGGTCTTTCATATGTGGCTTTTATGATATTGAGGTATGTTCCTTCTATCCATATTGTGAAGAGTTTAAATCAAAAAAAGATGCTCTATTTTTTCAAATGTTTTTCCTGCATCTATTGAGAGACTCATATAGTTCTTATCTTTTCTTTTATGAGTTTAGTGCATTACGGTGATCAATTTGCAGTTGTTGAACCACTCTTGCAGTCTGTGGCAATAATTTTTAAAATATCTTTTAAAATAGCAGCTGCTCATCCACTGAAGATAGGCTGATTTTAGTAATGTGTCAAGTAAAAAAGCCAGGTAATATATTTGAGAATACAAACAAGAAATAAAGTTTGTATCTTCCTCTGGCCATATTTTATGCGTGGCTCTACCATCAGCCACAGACACTCTTCACTCATTATACTGTCCTATTTTACAAATGTCATTGCCCCCCTTAGTGACTGGTATAAGGCTGGACACTTATAACATCTCTGTAAGCATCAACTTTCAAAAAGTTGAAAATAGAGCTACCCTACAACCCAGCGATTACACTACTGGGTATTTACCCCAAAGATACAAATGTAGTGATCTGAAGGGACACTCATAATCATTATGCGTGTCATTCACATATACAGTGAAGTAAAAATGGCTCATAGTTGGTAAACTATGTTGGTAAACAAAAGGGCAAAAAAATTTTTTTTCCAATACAGTTTTCTATTAAACCTACCATTTTATATCCCAGTATTTCCAGCCAGTTGAATATCTCTGAGCTGTACCAGACTCCTTCAGTCTCTCCTCCAAAAAAGTCCCTGTTTTCTCCTAAAAGCAGGACTGGAGACTCTGCCAGTTTTGGTTAATCTGGCTATTCAAAATTCTTCTATTTTCTGTGAATAACTTTGATTTACAAAATCACTGTTTGCTCATTCTTACAGATACTAGGGGAACTTGGATAGGAAGGACTAGCCAGCATTGTATTGTTATGGCAGGAAAAATAAAGTTTACTTATGTACAGTTGTGTGACATTTGCATTGGGAAATAGGAAGGAGGAACATTCCAAAGGATCTGCAATGTGGTGTTCACAGAGCTACTAGTTCCTGGTTCCATCAAGTCATTATTTTCTTACTTAGTCTGAAAACCATCAGCAAAGTAGATAAAATAGTAAAGCAGAGTGACATTTGGGTTTGTGGATATGGAAGGATTCTTTAAAATAATCTGGCACAACAGTCTGTAAGGAAGAGGAAAATGCTTGAAGTACTGAGAGGATAATTTGCTTTCCCAACAAAGCACATTGTTTGTAAACTTGAGCTTTGGAGCCCAAATACCTGGGTGTTCAAATTCTGGCTCAGTCTTTCACCACCTGTGCAGCCCTGGGAGGGAGTCTTTTTTTTTTTTTTTTTTTTTGTACAAGAGAAAGAGTGAGCACAAGTAGGGGGAGGGGCATACAGAGAGGGAGAAGAAGGCTCCCCGCTGAGCATGGAGCCCCATGTAGAGCTCTAGGTGGGTCTCCATCCCAGGACCCTGAAGTCATGACCTGAACTGAAGGCAGCACTTAATGAACTGAGCCACCCAGGCACCCCCTGGGCTGGAGTCTTGCCTGCTTCCTGCTTTAGTTGTCTCATTTCCAAGGTTATAGAGATTAAATGAGTTTCACTCATAAAGTACTTAACACATGAAAAGCACTCCAATATTGTCATTAATGTTGCTGCTACTGTTTTTCTAGGTCACATAGCCAGTTTCAGGGTATCCTACCATGCATTCATTCAGCAAATATTCATTAGACACATACTTCACGCCAAACACTGTTCTAGGTGCTGGGGATACATCAACAACAACAACAACAACAACAACAAAAAACCAACAAAATTTTGTGCCCCTATGGAGTTTACATTTTAGTATAAAGAGACTTACACACAAAAAAAATTATAAACCTGATAAAGAAGATTGTATAGTACATTGGAAGATATGTGCTGTGGACAAAAGGAAAAGTAGGAGGGAATCCCATGTGCTAGAGAGAAGAGAGGTAGAACAGGTGCTGCTATTAAAAGTAGATCTCATTGAGAAGGTGACATTTAAATTAAGACCTGGTGGAGATGAAGAAGGGAGCATGAGGATACCAGAGGCGAAGTGTTCAGGCAGAGGGAAGAGTCAGTGGCGAAAGCCTTCTGTTGCAGATACGACTGATAGGTCAGAGGAACAGCAAGGAGGCAAGCTTTGTTGGAGCAGAGAAGGCAGAGGAGAGAGGAGTGGAGATGGGAAAAAGAGGGTAATGGGAAGTGAAGTCATTAAGGAGCTTTGTTTTTTGTTTTTTTCACAAGACACATTTATTATCTATTATCTGGAATATATATATTTAACTTTTTTTTAAAAAAGATTTTATTTATTTATTTGACAGAGATCACAAGCAGGCAGAAAGGCAGGCAGAGAGAGGGGGGAAGCAGGCTCCCCGCTGAGCAGACAGCCCGACGCAGAGCTTGATCCCAGGACCCTGGGACCATGACCCGAGCCAAAGGCAGAGGCTTTTGACCCACTGAGCCACCCAGGTGCCCCTTAACTTTTTAAAAATTATTTATTTTTTTAAAAAATTTATTTTCAGTGTTCCAGAATCTTGGTTTATGCCCCACACCTTGTGCTCCATGCAATACGTGCCCTCCGTTATCCCCACCACCAGGCTCACCCAACCTTCCACCCCCAAAACCCTCAGATTGTTTTTCAGAGTCCACAGTCTCTCATGGTTCATTTCCCCTTCCAATTTCCCCCCAACTCCCTTCTCTCCATCTCCCCATGTCTTCTCTGTTATTTCTTATGCTCCACAAATAAGTGAAACCATGTGATAATTGACTCTCTCTGCTTGATTTATTTCACTCAGCATAATCTCTTCCAGTCCTGTCCCTGTTGATACAAAAGTTGGATATTCATCCTTTCTGATGGAGGCATAATACTCCATAGTATATATGGACCACATCCTCCTTACCCATTGTCCATTGAAGGGCATCTTGGTTCTTTCCACAGTTTGGTGACTGTGGCCATTGTTGCTATGAACATCGGGGTACAGACGGTCATTGCTGCTATGAACATTGGGGTACAGATGGCCCTTCTTTTCACTACATCTGTATCTTTGGAGTAAATACCCAGTACTGTAATTGCAGCATCATGGGGAAGCTCTATTTTTAATTTCTTAAGGAATCTCCACACTGTTTTCCAAAGTGGCTGCACCAACTTGCATTCCCATCAACAGTGTAAGAGGGTTCCCCTTTCTCCATATCCTCTCCAACACACGTTGTTTACTGTCTTGTTAATTTTAGCCATTCTAATGGGTATAAGGTGGTATCTCAATGTGGTTTTTATTTGAATCTCCCTGATGGCTAGTAATGATGAACATTTTTTCATGTGTCTGTTAGCCATTAAGGAGCTTTGAAAGTCAGAGAAGAGATCTTACACTTCAGGAAATAGGGAGCCATTGCGAGATTTTTCAGAAGAGGAATGACCTGATGGAATTTATATTTCAAAGGGTCATTCAGGCTCCGAGCAGGTATTATCCAGTTTCACAAAGAATCCCCAGCCTGACTGAGCCCTAGTTACCCACAGCATTAACTCACTCCCTTTTTGGCTTCTCTCTGTTCCCTGCTTCACTTCCCAGTCCCAATTAAATGTAAATGTTGCGGGACTTAAAAGTCATTGAAAGTAATGGGGAACTACTCAAATCACACACAAGGTCTTGACAAATAAGGATCTGGCAGAGGGAGATTAGCAAATGTTTGAAGAAAAGTCAAAGGATTATGGTAGGTTAAATGTGTCAAAAGAATGATTTGAATATGATAGATTAAGAGATGCCCTTAGGCTTCCCTTCAATATTTAGTCGAAATGACCCTCTCTGTGAAAGTGCTACATATATCAGAAATGAAATGAAGGAGTCTATGTTGTGCTCTCTTAAAGCTTTGTCAACAAAAATGATAAAATTGAAATCCAAGAAACATTTGATTTCCTTTTTCTACATCCTAAGATTTGGAGCAGATTCATAGGCCTAATCAAAATTGTGTTAAATATTAGATAAAACCATGTGAAACTCATTTTTATAAATCAAAAAAGGAGGATTTCAACGGACATAAAATAAAATAAGCCTATTCTCTTAATTGGTTTCATTTCTAACAATAAAATCCTAATCAAGTATTTTATTTCTAGTTTCAAATGCATTTACTTTAGGTGGCCATGTTTCAGTAACAATGATCAATGGTTATTTATCTATATTTGGGTTTACAATGTCATTTGGAGGGCAGAGGCAGAATTCATCTACCACTCGTAACACTGCTTCGTTGGGAGAAAACTTCATCCTGAGGTTCAAAGAATGAATTACAAAATAATTTTTGCAATGAACCCACTTATTTTAGCTGATAGGAGCTAAAGAGTTGTGAATGTGACATAGTTTAACTGTTTTAATAAGAAACACACTGGAATGTGCATATTGTTACGGATGTAGATATTCTCGAAGTCATCAACCTGGGAGATTACACAGATATTATCACAATAAGATCATGGTTTCAAATAGTTGTTGAGTCTTCTCTTCTGGTTGTCCTGAAATTCTGTGGCAATAATTTTTTAAATACTTAAATTTATTTGTAATTTTTAAAAATTTAAATTCTATTAATTAACATATAATATATTATTAGTTTCAGAGATAGAGGTCAGTGATTTATCAGTCTTACATAATACCCACTGCTCATTATATTACATGCCCTCCTTAATGTCCATCGTCCAGTTACCCCATCCCCCCATGTCCCTCCCCTCCAGCAACCCTCAGTTTATTTCCTATGATTCCTATGATTCCTATGATTATTCCTATGATCTCTTATGATTTGTCTCCCTCTCTGCTTTCATTTTATTTTATTTTTTCCTCTCCTTCCCTATGACCCTATGTTTTGTTTCTTAAGTTCCACATATGATTGAGATCATATGATAATTGTCTTTCTTTGAAGGACTTATTTCACTTAGCATAATGTCCTCTAGTTGCATCCACGTCATTGCAAATGACAAGATTTCATTTTTTTGATGGCTGAGTAGTATTCCATTGTATATACATACACCACCTCTTCTTTATCCATTCATGTGTCAAAAGACACCTCAGGGGAAAAAAAAAAAAAAAAGACACCTTGGCGCCTACCACAGTTTGGCTATTGTGAACATTGCTACGATAAACTTTGGGGTGCAGGTGCCCCTTCAGTCACTACATTGTATCTTTGGGGTAAATACCCAGTAGTGTAATTGCTGGGTTGTAGGGTAACTTTATTTTCAACTTTTTCAAGAACCTCCATACTGTTTTCCAGAGTGGTTGCACTAGTTTGCATTCCCAACAGTGTTAGAGGGCATCCTTGCCAACATCTGTTGTTTCCTGAGTGGTTAATTTAAGCTATTCTGACCCACAGTGAGGTGGTATCTCACCCACAGTGAGGTGCTTTGATTTATATTTCCCTGATGCCATGTGATGTTGAACATTTTTCATGTGTCTGTTGGCCATTTGGATGTCTTCTTTGGAGAAATGTCTGTTCATGTTTTCTGCCCATTTCTTGATTGGATGATTTGTTCTTTGGGGGTTGAGTTTGATGAGTTCTTTATAGACTTTGCATACTAGCCCTTTATCTGATATGTCATTTGTAAATATCTTCTATTCTGTCAGTTGTCTTTTGGTTTTGTCCACTGGTACCTTGGCTGTGCAAAAGCTTCTTATCTCGATGAAGTCCCAATAGTTCATTTTTGCCTTTGTTTCCCTTGCCTCTGGAGATGTGTCTAGCAAAAAGTTGCTGCAGCCAAGGTCACAGAGGTCACTGCCTGTGTTCTCCTCTAGGATTTCGATGGATTCCTGTCTCAGATTTAGGTCTTTCATCCACTTTTGAACCTATTTTTATGTATGGTGTAAGGAAATGGTCCAGTTTCATTCTTCTGTTTGTGGCTGTCCAATTTTCCCTACACCATTTGTTGAAGAGATTGCCTTTTTCCCTTTGGATATTCTTTACTGCCTATAGTTAACCATAGAGTTGAGGATCCATTTCTGGGCTCTCTATTCTCTTCCACTGATCTATGTATCTGTTTTTTGGTGTTTTGTTTTTTTTTTTTTTAAAGATTTTATTTATTTATTTGACAGAGAGAAAGATCACAAGTAGGCAGAGAGGCAGGCAGAGAAAGAGGGGGAAGCAGGCTCCCTGCTGAGCAGAGAGCCCAATGCGAGGCTCGATCCCAGGACCCAGAGATCATGACCTGAGCTGAAGGCAGCAGCTTAACCCACTGAGCCACCCAAGCGCCTCTATGTATCTGTTTTTGTGCCAGTACCATACTGTCATGATGATTATAGTTCTGTAATAGAGCTTGAAGTCCAGAATTATGATGCCACAAGCTTTGGTTTCCTGTTTCAACATTTCTCTGGCTATTTGGGGTCTTTTCTGGTTCCATACAAATTTTAGGATTATTTATTTCAGCTCTGTGAAAAAAGTTGAGGTATTTTGATAGGGATTGCTTTGAATGTATGGATTGCTCTAGTAGCATAGACATTTTAACAATATTTGTCCTACAAATCCAAGAGCATGGAATGTTTTTCCATTTCTTTGTGTTTTCCTCAGTTTCTTTCATGAGTGTTCTATAGTTTTCTGAGTTCAGATCCTTTGCCTCTTTGGTTAGGTTTATTCCTAGGTGTCTTGTGGTTTTTTGGTGCAGTTGTGAATGGGGTCGATTCCTTTAGTCTCTTTCTTCTTCTTCATTGTTAGTTTATAGAAATACAACTGACTTCTGTGCATTGATTTTATATTCTGCAACTCTGCTGAATTCCTGTATCAGTTCTAGCAATTTTTCAGTGGAGTCTTTTGGGTTTTCTATATGGAGTATCATGTCGTAAGTGAAGAGCTTGAGTTTGGATCCTTTGTTGGTTTAGATGGTTTTTATTTCTTTTTGTTGTCTGATTGCAGTGTCTAGGAATTCCAGTACTGCGTTGAACAACAGTGGTGATAGTGGCCATCCTTGCATGTTCCTGACCTTAGGGGAAAAGCTTTCAGTTCCTCCCCATTGAGAATGATATTCGCTGGGGGTCTTTCATATGTGGCTTTTATGATATTGAGGTATGTTCCTTCTATCCATATTGTGAAGAGTTTAAATCAAAAAAAGATGCTCTATTTTTTCAAATGTTTTTCCTGCATCTATTGAGAGACTCATATAGTTCTTATCTTTTCTTTTATGAGTTTAGTGCATTACGGTGATCAATTTGCAGTTGTTGAACCACTCTTGCAGTCTGTGGCAATAATTTTTAAAATATCTTTTAAAATAGCAGCTGCTCATCCACTGAAGATAGGCTGATTTTAGTAATGTGTCAAGTAAAAAAGCCAGGTAATATATTTGAGAATACAAACAAGAAATAAAGTTTGTATCTTCCTCTGGCCATATTTTATGCGTGGCTCTACCATCAGCCACAGACACTCTTCACTCATTATACTGTCCTATTTTACAAATGTCATTGCCCCCCTTAGTGACTGGTATAAGGCTGGACACTTATAACATCTCTGTAAGCATCAACTTTCAAAAAGTTGAAAATAGAGCTACCCTACAACCCAGCGATTACACTACTGGGTATTTACCCCAAAGATACAAATGTAGTGATCTGAAGGGACACTCATAATCATTATGCGTGTCATTCACATATACAGTGAAGTAAAAATGGCTCATAGTTGGTAAACTATGTTGGTAAACAAAAGGGCAAAAAAATTTTTTTTCCAATACAGTTTTCTATTAAACCTACCATTTTATATCCCAGTATTTCCAGCCAGTTGAATATCTCTGAGCTGTACCAGACTCCTTCAGTCTCTCCTCCAAAAAAGTCCCTGTTTTCTCCTAAAAGCAGGACTGGAGACTCTGCCAGTTTTGGTTAATCTGGCTATTCAAAATTCTTCTATTTTCTGTGAATAACTTTGATTTACAAAATCACTGTTTGCTCATTCTTACAGATACTAGGGGAACTTGGATAGGAAGGACTAGCCAGCATTGTATTGTTATGGCAGGAAAAATAAAGTTTACTTATGTACAGTTGTGTGACATTTGCATTGGGAAATAGGAAGGAGGAACATTCCAAAGGATCTGCAATGTGGTGTTCACAGAGCTACTAGTTCCTGGTTCC
This sequence comes from Mustela erminea, assembly GCF_009829155.1. Taxonomy (NCBI): domain Eukaryota; kingdom Metazoa; phylum Chordata; class Mammalia; order Carnivora; family Mustelidae; genus Mustela; species Mustela erminea. The sequence goes on from NC_045614.1 coordinate 145,460,068, forward strand.
ATCAAGTCATTATTTTCTTACTTAGTCTGAAAACCATCAGCAAAGTAGATAAAATAGTAAAGCAGAGTGACATTTGGGTTTGTGGATATGGAAGGATTCTTTAAAATAATCTGGCACAACAGTCTGTAAGGAAGAGGAAAATGCTTGAAGTACTGAGAGGATAATTTGCTTTCCCAACAAAGCACATTGTTTGTAAACTTGAGCTTTGGAGCCCAAATACCTGGGTGTTCAAATTCTGGCTCAGTCTTTCACCACCTGTGCAGCCCTGGGAGGGAGTCTTTTTTTTTTTTTTTTTTTTTTGTACAAGAGAAAGAGTGAGCACAAGTAGGGGGAGGGGCATACAGAGAGGGAGAAGAAGGCTCCCCGCTGAGCATGGAGCCCCATGTAGAGCTCTAGGTGGGTCTCCATCCCAGGACCCTGAAGTCATGACCTGAACTGAAGGCAGCACTTAATGAACTGAGCCACCCAGGCACCCCCTGGGCTGGAGTCTTGCCTGCTTCCTGCTTTAGTTGTCTCATTTCCAAGGTTATAGAGATTAAATGAGTTTCACTCATAAAGTACTTAACACATGAAAAGCACTCCAATATTGTCATTAATGTTGCTGCTACTGTTTTTCTAGGTCACATAGCCAGTTTCAGGGTATCCTACCATGCATTCATTCAGCAAATATTCATTAGACACATACTTCACGCCAAACACTGTTCTAGGTGCTGGGGATACATCAACAACAACAACAACAACAACAACAAAAAACCAACAAAATTTTGTGCCCCTATGGAGTTTACATTTTAGTATAAAGAGACTTACACACAAAAAAAATTATAAACCTGATAAAGAAGATTGTATAGTACATTGGAAGATATGTGCTGTGGACAAAAGGAAAAGTAGGAGGGAATCCCATGTGCTAGAGAGAAGAGAGGTAGAACAGGTGCTGCTATTAAAAGTAGATCTCATTGAGAAGGTGACATTTAAATTAAGACCTGGTGGAGATGAAGAAGGGAGCATGAGGATACCAGAGGCGAAGTGTTCAGGCAGAGGGAAGAGTCAGTGGCGAAAGCCTTCTGTTGCAGATACGACTGATAGGTCAGAGGAACAGCAAGGAGGCAAGCTTTGTTGGAGCAGAGAAGGCAGAGGAGAGAGGAGTGGAGATGGGAAAAAGAGGGTAATGGGAAGTGAAGTCATTAAGGAGCTTTGTTTTTTGTTTTTTTCACAAGACACATTTATTATCTATTATCTGGAATATATATACTTAACTTTTTTTAAAAAAAGATTTTATTTATTTATTTGACAGAGATCACAAGCAGGCAGAAAGGCAGGCAGAGAGAGGGGGGAAGCAGGCTCCCCGCTGAGCAGACAGCCCGACGCAGAGCTTGATCCCAGGACCCTGGGACCATGACCCGAGCCAAAGGCAGAGGCTTTTGACCCACTGAGCCACCCAGGTGCCCCTTAACTTTTTAAAAATTATTTATTTTTTTTAAAAATTTATTTTCAGTGTTCCAGAATCTTTGTTTATGCCCCACACCTTGTGCTCCATGCAATACGTGCCCTCCGTTATCCCCACCACCAGGCTCACCCAACCTTCCACCCCCAAAACCCTCAGATTGTTTTTCAGAGTCCACAGTCTCTCATGGTTCATTTCCCCCTCCAATTTCCCCCCAACTCCCTTCTCTCCATCTCCCCATGTCTTCTCTGTTATTTCTTATGCTCCACAAATAAGTGAAACCATGTGATAATTGACTCTCTCTGCTTGATTTATTTCACTCAGCATAATCTCTTCCAGTCCTGTCCCTGTTGATACAAAAGTTGGATATTCATCCTTTCTGATGGAGGCATAATACTCCATAGTATATATGGACCACATCCTCCTTACCCATTGTCCATTGAAGGGCATCTTGGTTCTTTCCACAGTTTGGTGACTGTGGCCATTGTTGCTATGAACATCGGGGTACAGACGGTCATTGCTGCTATGAACATTGGGGTACAGATGGCCCTTCTTTTCACTACATCTGTATCTTTGGAGTAAATACCCAGTACTGTAATTGCAGCATCATGGGGAAGCTCTATTTTTAATTTCTTAAGGAATCTCCACACTGTTTTCCAAAGTGGCTGCACCAACTTGCATTCCCATCAACAGTGTAAGAGGGTTCCCCTTTCTCCATATCCTCTCCAACACACGTTGTTTACTGTCTTGTTAATTTTAGCCATTCTAATGGGTATAAGGTGGTATCTCAATGTGGTTTTTATTTGAATCTCCCTGATGGCTAGTAATGATGAACATTTTTTCATGTGTCTGTTAGCCATTAAGGAGCTTTGAAAGTCAGAGAAGAGATCTTACACTTCAGGAAATAGGGAGCCATTGCGAGATTTTTCAGAAGAGGAATGACCTGATGGAATTTATATTTTAAAGGGTCATTCAGGCTCCTCTGTTAAGAACAGACTGGAAAGGGGCAAGAGTAGAAGCAGAGCAACTATTTAGGAGGTTCCTACAGCTCTCCAGGGGGACACAATTGTGGCTTGAACCAGGGTAGTATCAGTAGAAGTGGTGAGAAGTGGCAGGATTTTAAGTTATACTTTGAACTGGTGACAGACTGCTTGTAAAATGTGAGAAAGAGAGGAGCTAAGGATGAATCCAGCATTTTTGACCTGGCTTTATTCAAAGACTGGAGGGGCCGTTAACTGAGATGAAGAAGGCGTGAATGGAATGAATGGCTTTAGCAGTGTAAACAAGATCAGTCCAGTTTTATAATTCTTATTCTTGTTTCTCTCTTGGGAAGATACATTCTTCTTCCTAGCTTCTTTCAAGATTTTCTGTCTAGATTTGGTCTTCTGTAGTTTAATATGATATGCTTAAGTATAGGGTTTTGTTTTTGTTTTTTTGGTATCTATTCTAGCAATTGTTCTCTGCATTGCTCAAATTTGTAGTTTGGTATTTGTCTCTAATTTTGGAAAGTTCTCAGTCCTTATTACTTCAAATATTTATTTTACTCATTTCTTTCATTCTTCTCCTTCTGGCATTCCAATTTTGTCATATCTTCTGAAATTATCCCATAGTCCAAGATATTCTGTGTGTGCATGTTGTTTGTTTTTTTGTTTTTGTTCTTTTTTCTCTTTCATTTCACTTTTGGAAGTTTCTATTGACTGTTCTTTAAGCTCACTGATTCTTTCCTTGACTGTGTCCCGTCTAATGAAGCATCAGAAGCACCTTTATTCCAGTAATTTTGATTTCTAGCATTTTCTTTTGATTCCTTCTCTTAGAATTTTCATCTCCCCACTTGCATTACTTCTTTAATAGGTTTAAGAAAAGTCGTTGACTTCCAGTTTGTCCAGTGCTTCTTGTTATAAGGATGGCAGTGATGACTTCCAAGCTCTCTTAACATGCTGGAGTTAAGAATGAAAGTCTTAGAAGTTCATATTTAGCACGTTGAGTTTGGGCTATTAGATTGTTGCTTCCAAAAGTATGGTTCATGGACCTGTGACACTGGCATCACCAGGGATCCAGCACAGAAATACAGAATATTGGGCTCCACCTCAGACCTATAGACTCAGAATTTGCATTTTGAAAAACCCTCAGATTTCTCTAGGGATTCATCCACATGTAAATGTTCGTGAAGTGCTGTACTAAACAACTAAGTGAAGATGTCGAATAGACCACCACATACACTGGAATTAGGCAGAGAAGTTCAGGTTGGAGACATAAATTTCTGAATTTTTGTCATATTGATAATATTTTAATAGTAGCCATGTTATGGATTTTTTTTCCTAGGGGAAATTAGTGTCAATGCACTCTAACCAAACCACAGTAATACACCTGTAACTGAATAAATTGTATTTATTGTTTGTTGTAATGAAAGACAACACATACCATGGAGAACCACAGGGCATCTTGGAAAGAAGGTGCTACAAAGCATTGACAGGATCAGTGCTTATATTAGGTGATTTGAGAGATGTTAAGGAAGCAGAGCTTTGCTCAGGACTGGATGCAGTAGGGTCGATTCTATGATTGGATGTCTTAAATCTTATCTATAAGTCAAGAGGAATGAAGCAGATCTAAAGTTATAATTGCTGAAGAAACATCATCAGTTATAGCCAGGATAAGGGAATGCTTGGTTATTTTAAAGTTTTGGACAATGTTTATGTGTGTTCAGACATTATTTTGGAGTGGACATTTTTTTTGTCTCGATTCACTGTAGTCACAGTGATGTAGTCTGATGTTAGAGTTCTGGAAATTTTATGTGCAATAGGAGAAAAACACCAAGTGTTTTCAAACTGTGAGTCCCAGGACAAGGCCCAACTGATACTATCAGGCCAGCTCCAAATATCAGGGCCTGCTTTTCTCTTTCCTCTTGGTTCTCAACACTTCCTACTCTTTTCTTCTATGCATTGTTTTGTGGGCATCTGGTCCCTCATGGAGTTTATACCATACTGTAAAAGATTGCAGTTTACATAGTTCCAACCTGAGAAGGACACAGGGCTCTAGCCTAAGTGTACCTATCTGCCCCAGCTGCCAACTGCTCTACTTATTTAAACTCCTGATCCCAGAGTTGCCCAGAATAACAGGTGGGGAGTTTAGTAGTAAGAACATCTACCAGGCTTTAAGATCTGGGTTCAAATGTGACAATAACCCCAACTTGCTTTGGTCAGTTCTTTAGAACCCCCAAGTTCTAGTTTCCTCAACTATCAAAAGAGCTTAATGAAATTCCCTTTCAGGATTTGTTGACACAGTTAGAGTTATAGTTTAGAAACTGACTAAGGACAATCTGACTTTCAACAAATAGTGATTATTGGCAGAAGAAACAGAAAGAATGGAAATGGATGTAAATGTTACTAACATCTTCCCCATTGTCCTTAAACTCCCCATCCTGCCCCCACATCATTTATATCCCATTGGTCTGTCTTGTTGGAAATACAATTAGAGTTATATATTCTGAGCAAAACTTAGCCTTTATTGATAATATAGAAGTATAAACACTTAAATTATGGAAGCCAATTAATAAGATCACATGGAAGAAACATTTGACTTGGAAGCCAGGGATTTCTGTTTGAACCCTGGCACCATAACTTGGAAGCGTGCATGATGCAGTGAGTTACTAGACCTTCTGAGCTTTAGCTACTTCATGTATTAAGCAGGTGTAAGAGCTGGGATGAAGGAGAGTGTTTTGAAGAATACATTTTGAAGAATAATTTTTTAAAGGTATTTTTATATATTGTAAAGCTTTTTTGCAAACATAAGATGCTGGCATCACTTATGCATATTTTCATGTGCTCCATTTCTTCTTAAATAATTTTCAGCTGTGGAATGGAAAAACCAGGAAGGAATCCAAATTTTCCTCCAAGGTGTTTGAGCTTACACCTTTGGGCCAAATTCAACAAATCTTAGCAAAGTAAGTTGCCTCATGGTCTTGGGCTACAAACCAAGAATATAGCCAAATAATGGTGACTAACCTCAAATACAGCTGTACCAAAAGACGGATCTATTGAGGTCTATGCAGGAAGGGAAGGACAGAAATTGTCAACTTTCCAAGCCATGAAATATAATATGACCTAAAAAAAAGTTCTTCTTTCCAATCTTACCCATTTTCCTCCCATCCCCCATACAAAGCCATTTTCCCTAGTCATTTCTTGAGAAGAAAAACAAACAATGAATGTTTACCAACACAATTTTCATTGTCTTTGGGGGAGGATGCTTAACTCTCTTTGGTAGGCTAGAAGGTAAGTCCTCCCAGCAGCCACAAGCTTTAATTGTTATTACCTTTGTGTTACGGTTAAGGGGACTTGGGTTCAGAATGATAACACAACTTACCCCAAATCACATAGCTAGTATATGGTGGAGTTGGGAAATGAGGGTACCTCTGTTTGTTTTAAATACACTAGACTTTACACTTCTTGGGGTGCTTATTAAGTAAAAGGAAAAAAAAAAAGGCAGCTGAATGGGCCTTCAATTATCCACATTCCAGAATAAAATTAATGTTTCTGGGAGAATGAGGAAGGAAGTCACAGAATTTCAGGATAAAGGTATATTGGAAAGCCCATTTAAGGAATCCCGCCCCCTGCCTGATGAGTGGTGTCTTTTGCAGCTCCTGGTCTAGGCTACAGTGAGTGACAGGGAAGGTCATAAGGTTCTTCCATATACAGAGCTAAATTTGTGAGACTCAAGCTTCCAACTATTCCAACACATGGGTCTCCTCAGAGCCATCAGGTCTGATGTGGGTCTGCTCCCCGACCCTTTCCACAGTTTCCCCAGTGGTACCCCTTGTGAAACCCTTCCTTGTCTTGATTTTCCTGTGGACAGTTTATCCACACACCGAGGTCCCTTCAGGCCTAGCTTTTCTGAATTCCTTCCAACATCTGCTGGTGACATTAAAACCTGTCAAAGCAGTGGACTGTTTACCCAACTTGTTCTTAAAACTCACCTATGAGTTATACATGTTATACAATCACCCTGCTTTAATATTTCTAAGTGTGTGTTTCCAAACCTAAATCAGAATGCCACTCTAACTGTTGAAGGTCATTGTGGTTTTCCAGTTGTAAAGTCTCAAACAAGATCTAATGGTAATAGATATCCAAATATGTAATTAAATACAAATCCATGACAAAGACTCCTGTTCGTTTCCTTACTATAACTTATAACTATTTGTTCTGTATAGTTATTTGAACTATAACTATTTGTTTCAAGAAATTTTACATTTATTCCTTGACATTTCTAGAAGATACACAAAATAAAAGCAAGTGATCTCTAGGATTTATAATCTAAGGACAGGTAGAGAAAATACATGAAAATTTTAAACACCAGTATCAAACTGTGCATTTAATTGCCAGGTCTGGACACAGCCTGCTGAATTCAGAAAGAGAGAGGGGTCTATAGGCTGATTTAATCAGGGAGGTCTTCACTGAGGAGGTAAAGTTCCAGGGGGCTTGAAAAATGGGGACAATTTGGATAAGCTCTGTCCCTAATAAGTCAGCTTCCCAGGGTAAGGGGTCCTGTATATGAATTATGGAGATGAACTTGGAATATCAAATTGAGGGCTAGATTACGGATAGTCTTAAATTTCAAGAAATTTGAGAATAATTTACAGTATTAAATGGCAAGGAATTTAAATTAACATCTAGAGCAAGAAATAACTAAAATTAACATACAATGAAGAATCTGGGAGAATGTGGAGGCTGGAGAATAAACTGGAGATGATTCCTATAACCTAGGGATAGCTAATAATTGTCAGAGGATGGTGGGTGATTTGGTAGCCCATCTACCCAATAATTCAAACAAGCTCTAATGCTGGCCAAGCATAATATTCTCTGTGGGTTGTGCAACATTTCCCTCAGCCTGACTAATGAAAACTAGATGCATTTGGAATGGAAGTGACGTGTGTGTAGATGAAACACATGTTGGGCTCTTATGCAATTCTGACTTATGTAAACTGACACAAATAAAGGAAGAAAGCCTGGCTTATAAAAGAAAGACAGGCATCACTCACTTAGAGTCTCCAGGCTTAGAATTTGAAAATGAAGGCCCTTTTACCATTAATCTTTCTGGGTTTTGTTAGTTCTCCAGGTTGGGCAAAAGATAGGCACTACAACATAGGCATTAAAGAAACCACTTGGAACTATGCTCCTACTGGTAAAAATATGCTCAATGGGAAGCCTTTTTCAGAAGATCAGTAAGTAATACCTTTGCAATGAAAAAGTTACTATCAGAAACAAAAGTCGGTAATTGTTATTCACCGATAAAATGTTAATGAAGAATTTCTAACCATTGACCCTTTAAGGGCACGTTTGGTATTAAAACTGCTTCCTTTGTTTTCTTGTAAGCATGGCATGGAAGACCGATATTGATAGAAATCAGAATTTATTCCTGCTTATAATTGTTGCCACTCTTGCCAACATGGCACAGTATTTCAAGGATCATCTCTAATTCTGAGTTTATCATCAGTTTTGTTTGTGTGGCACTCGAGACAGAAAACAACACTTCTCCTTCCTATATGGAAGGTATGGCAGAGATTCTAAAATTGTAGCTGTGTTCTTGATTTCTCTTTTCAAGTAATTAGGAGGGAGAGAGCTAGTGGTTATGCATGGGGGTTTGGATTTGCCATGTTTGTTGGCCAAAAGGACCCTAAGTCTATCAGCAAATGCACAAATCCATTTAAATGGATAAATAATTCCAAGTCATCGGGATGATGTAATGCTTGAGATGTATAGAGACCTTCACGTAGGGTTAGAAGCCTTTTTTTGTGGCTCAGTATGAAGAGTTTGGTAAGTCTTGTAAACTGAAATGCCACATATATTACTTGCTACACTTGTATTTAATCCCTTCGTCACAGACTCCAGTGCTCTCCTTGCCTATACCTCCTTTTTTGATTCCCTTCACATTTTCTCCGGTGTCTGAGTTTTGTCATTCGAAATCAGGCTATAAGGCTTCTTACTTCTAGTTTCAACTGACTTAACATTTTTTTTTTCTTTCCTCTCAAACTTTATTAAAGTTCTCTCTTTTTGTTTCTTTGTTTTTTGTTGTTTTTGTTGTTGTTTTGTTTTTTTGGTTTTTTGTTTTACAGAGAGTTTGAGTCCCATAAAAATCTGCAACGGAGGCAAGACAGGATAGGATCTGTTTATAAGAAGGCTTTGTATTTTCAGTATACTGATGACACATTCCAAACAATCATTGGAAAACCATCCTGGCTGGGATTTTTAGGGCCCATAATTAAGGCAGAGACTGGAGACATGGTTTATGTTCACGTAAAAAATTTTGCTTCAAGAATGTATAGTTTCCATCCTCATGGACTCACCTACTCTAAAGAAAATGAAGGTAAGTGAATCCTTTTTCCTTACATTTCCAAGTTGTTGCTTATGGGAAGTATGAGCCCAAGACCTCAGGGAAAGCAGGGTAATTATCAACTGGGAGTAGTTTGGGGTGGATGTAGACTGTTTATATCCAGTCTTTTTTCAATTTCTCATATTAAGTGCCCCCCCCCTTGTGCAATTCTTAGGAAAGAAAACACAGTTTTCACTCACAGTAATAATAATAATAATAATAATAATACAAACTAATGTACATTTATGACGTAATAGAGAAAACATGGGTCACATTCATTTGTACTTATTTATTTAGGTAGGAGATGCTCATGAGCAAATGTTAGGTTGGCAGAAGTACTATTCTACCCCCACCTCCTTTCATTTCCTAATGGATGACGATTAGCCTCTTACAAAAAACACTGACAAGAAAAATCATTATTGGGAATAGTGATGCCCATAACAACTGCCCGAGTGGCTTGCTTGTTGAACATCTGCCTTCGGCTCAGGTCATGATCCCAGGGTCCTGGGATGGAGCCTTGCATTGAGCTCCCTGCTCAGCAGGAAGCCTGCCTCTCCCTCTCCCACTCCCCCTGCTTGTGTTCCCTCTCTTGGTGTGTCTCTCTCTGTCAAATAAGTAAATAAAATCTTTAAAAAAATTATTATTTCCCAGACAGTACCTTGTCTCCTACACATCTATACTCACAACTGCCTAGTGGTGTTAGAAAAAGGAAGGGAAGAAAAAATACAACAAATAAGATTTTATGTTCACCATGGAGCGCAGGGGGTGGGGAGATGTTGCTGGAAGGTTGCAAGGTGGGTAAATATGAGATATTGGCCATGCTTCAAAATCTTCTATTGAATGTAAGACATTTATTCATAGTTATGAGGACTCTGGCCTCAAGAGGTAAAGATCTGAGGCAAAAATTCTAGGAAAAGAAGAAAGAAAGAAGAGAAAGGCCCCAGATTCAGGACTGGGGTAATAGCTTAGGGTAATGTAAGCTAAGGGAAGGCCACTCTTGGGGCTCCAGTGATCTACTTGGAGGACACGTGGATGCCTCTTGATGCCTCATGGATGCCCTCTTGATGCTCCAAGTCTGAAGAAAATGTGGAAGGACTCTCAGGAGCCTAGATTTCTGTATCTGAGGTCTAGGCATATAGTAGATACACAGTAAATATTTTTGGAATCCATCCATAATGGTGATAATAATCTGCAGTAATACTATCTCATTCCAGTTTAGTCTAGAAACTAGACAAGCTGGGTATTCAAGTGAAAGCCAGCTAAGGAAGAAGAGACAGGAGGCAGGAAAGAGGAGGGGAGAAATGCACACTTGATTCCAAAACTAGAAATTAACGTACATTTATGGCTTACTAGAGAAAACATGAATCACATTCAAAATAGTGCTGCCCAATGGTTACTGTGCCCACAGTGTGGATTATGTTTTCTAGGTGCTCTCTATCCTGATAATACTACGAGCCAGCAAAAGGAAGATGACCGTCTGCAACCAGGGGCACAATACACTTACAAGTGGTATGTAGAAGAAAAGCAGGGGCCTGGCCCCAATGACAGTAACTGTGTGACAAGGATTTACCACTCCCACGTAGACACTCCAAGAGACGTGCCTTCGGGTCTTGTTGGACCAATACTGACTTGCAAAAGAGGTAACATATTTTTAAAATCTCACTGTCGCAACAGAACCAGAAAAAGCGGGCTCTCCCCTGCTCTTTAGTGGAATTTTTCTATCAAATGAAAAATTTGATTTTTCATTTTTTCCTTTCCTTCTTTGACCTTGATTCTTGGATCAAGTAAGTAAATTGCCCTCTCAGATTCCGAATACTAGATGGCGGTGGTGAGTCCAATGCCTCGGTTCAAGTCCCGTGATGCAGATTGGTCACTAGATGGTAGTCAAACCCAGCAAACTTCACTTGAGCCACCTTTTCACAAAATGACTGACCCCTTTCTCCTACAGAGAAGTGTTGAATCTGCAGGGTCGAAGAAAGTAGGAAAATGAGAGACTGTCTGCTTGTTCCTTGCATGCTTTGTTCCTTAGAGTTTTGTCTGTAGGTGTGCGAGATTAGGATGAATCAGTTAGAATTCCCAGTTTATTTTATGGCAAAAAATAATTATTGCAAAGAGCAAGTTTTGTTGTTCTTTATGTTTCAGGCACCCTGGATGGAGACACCGAAAAAGACATCGACAGGTCTTATGTTTTGATGTTTTCCATAACTGATGAAAACAAAAGCTGGTATATAGATGACAATATTAATACATATACTGAACCCGGCAAAGTTAACGCTAGCGATTCTGACTTCAAGGACAGCAATCTGATGCCCTGTAAGATGAAAGAAAGCTTGCTTATTCCCCATATGCTATAATTCTAACTTCAGTGATTCTAGTTACTAATTTCCTTCTGTTCAAGTCTGTGTGCTTGAGTTTACATTTTCTAGTTTTTCACTCTAAGTACGCTGGTTGATGTGCAAGGCCTGCAGTAAATCTTGCTGGTTGGCAAAGTTTCAAAACATGAAAAGTTAGGGAAATGCATTTGTTTTCTAAAGTCTGATCTTGATCCAAAGTAGATGGTAAAACAGGAAAGATATCACTTTAAGGTAATAAAATATTATGGAAGAACAAAAACAGAACTGACCAGGTATTTTATGAAAACGTGTTTCAAAAAAAAAAAAGAATGTGTTTCTACATAAAATTTTTCAGGAGAGATACGATCATTCTCTCAGTCACGCATTCTTGTTTTCTTCTTTCCGGGGCTTAGCTTCTTTTTATTCTTTTCCCCTCGTCACTGACCCCCTGCTCTTCAGCTCACTTTTCCTCCTCTTACCTGTAATTCTTTGTGCTCCTGACACTTTTAATTATATACAATATTTATGGCCTTTTTGTGTGTGAAACACCAACCAAATCCCATGTTAGAATCTGCTTGAGAATAAAGCGGACACTGTGAGGTTTGTGTAGTGAGGAAATGCACAGAATGTATAGCATATGGTCCTCATCTGCCATGTGTGAGAGATCAGTGCATGTTTGTTTTCTTGGCTCAGTCAGCATAGCCTGCAACTCTTGCTGTCGGGGTCATGGGTTCAACCCCTGCGTTGGGGGTAGGTTTTACTTAAAAGATAAATAAAGAAAATAAAACATACATTTGTTTTCAGCAATAAATGGATACATGTATGGAAATCTGCCCAATCTCACCATGTGTGCTGAGGACAAGGTCAAGTGGTATTTTGTGGGCATGGGTGGTGCATCGGACATACACCCCATCTACCTGCACGGACAGACTCTGATATCTCGTAATCACAGAAAGGACACCATTACGGTCTTCCCTGCCTCACTGGAAGATGCCTTCATGGTGGCCAAGGGCCCTGGAGAGTGGCAGCTGGGATGTCAGATACACGGTAGGGATTTGTGACCTTTACATAATAGAGGGTCAGAGAATTTTCAAGGTTGCAACCCCTCACAGATGCCTTCTCTTCCAAATGGAGAAACTGATTTCTAGGGAGGTGATGGGATTGCCTTTTGGGAAGGTAGTGACAAGATCAGAACTGGAACCCAGGTCTCTGACAATTAATTCCACAATAATGAACATCTGTAGGTATATAGGGGTGTTTTGTTTTGTTTGTACAAAAAATTTTTATATTTATTAGCCAGCGAACCTTATAAAAAGCCTGAATGGCACAGTAAAGACTATCACTGTTTGTTTTTTAGTTGAGGAAACAAGTTTTAAGAGGTTAAAACACTTGTCCAAAACCTTATAAGAAGAATTGCCAGGAATATTGTGGGACTGTAAGTTACTGACCCAGAACTCAGGAGACCTCTGTATTTCTATTTATTTCCCTCTTTAATCACAGCCTTCAATGAATCATACAATGGCCAGCTATGAAGTCATTAATCTTTTCTATACTTAAATATGACCAGGCTCTACCTACCACGCAAATGTTTTCTCTTACCTTTCAATCAAAAAACATGATTATTAGAACTGAAGAATGTAAATTTTCTTATTTTGTACAAAACTGGGGTGTACTTCTGTGATCAAACCTGTCTTCCACGTCCCATACTTTGGTTAGAATCATGCTTCCCCTAGTCACTGAAATAACGACACATAAGTATTTATCAGGATTTCCTATGTGCTGGGGCCCTCAAGGGCTAGGGAAAAAGGAGAACCACTCGCAGCTACTGCAACTCGAGGACTGAATTTAATGGTAAAAAGTTTCTCACTTAGAAAGGAATATCATTTTCAGGTGACAGTGTACACTCAGTCCTACTCTCCCTATTTGCTGACTTTGCAGATGGTGCCTTCAAGCCTGATCTGGCCCTCAGCTCTGTGGAAAGAATAGGGTCAGCCCTAGGCACAACTGAGAAGCTTCTGAGGTTCCTCGGCTGATTTGATTGACTCCATAGTAAATTTTTCAAAATTTACTTCCACTCTTTTTAAAATTTGTATTTAAATTTTTTTAATTTAAAATTTATTAAAAATTTTATTTGTTTTTTTAGTCATTACAAGAATAAATGAATAGACTTTGGCTGGAAAGAAAGGAAGGATGGAAAGAGGAAGAACTGAGGTTGTGCGAAGAATTGGGTGGAGGCAGTAGGCAGAAAAAGCGAAAATCTAATGTGACGTATGGGAGCCAGCTCATACCAGCTCAAGAGGGTGGAGAATTAAGTCAGCCAGCTGGTAAACTCTTGGTAACCTCAAACTGGTCAGAGTGGGAGTGTTTAGACCACAAAAATTAGCAAAATAAATAAAATATTGTGTTTCTTGTCTTTAGAGAGCGGATTTAAGAGCATGCCATTAGTCCAACCCTCCTATCACCGCCCTCTTCGATCCTCTCCAGAGAGTAAACACTGGGTGTGAATACTGTGCATTCTCACACAATATATATGAAAATGTAGAAACCAAAAACACATTGCTGTATTTTGTGTTTCGTTTTACATAAGTAGATCACACTGCATGTAATTTTCTGCTGTTGCTTTTTTCACTCATCCATGTTTTGGAATCTTTTCCCTGACATTCCCCATACATCTAACTTACTTTTTTACACTGTTGTATAGTTTTCCACATTGGGAATATATCCTAAGTTATTTATCCATTTGCCTGCTGATGGGCATTTAAATTGCTTCCACATTTTTTGCTTATTAACAATGTTATAGTTAACATCTTTTATTTGCATCTTTTTATGTTTTAACAAATGCTGTCAGTTTGCCTTCCGAAATGTCTGTCCTAATTCACACTCCCACCAACAGTACTCCAAAATCAAAGCACAGGACTAGTGCCCTCATGGAAAGGCACCTGCCTTGATTTTCTTCCTGCCTGCCTTCTAGTTAATATAATAACTCAGCTAATTCATTAGTGACTCACAGTAGTAATTTCATTCACCTGAGGAAAGATGTTTTTGGCCAAATAAACTCTCAAATTCTTCTCGGTAAAGACGCCATCTTCATCTAAGGACCAGTCCAACGGTGGTGATTGTTCCCCGGTAATATATGTTCCTCTAACATTCATCTGTGCATCCTGCTTTTTGTATTTGTCTCATACATTTTAGGTTTTTACACAAATTCCATAAGTAAAATGCCTCAAATTTCTCTGAAAAGGAGAAGTTGCAATACTGTTGGCTAAAACATAAAATACATATGGAGTAAGAAAAATGTTGTAGTAATGTTCTTTGCTTGGGTTTACTGTTTTTCAGTTAGTATGCAGGCCTTTTTCAATGTAAGGAATTGCCAAAAACCTTCAACAGACGTTCCTGCGACACGTGTTATACATTACTACATTGCTGCTGAAAAAATTGTTTGGAACTATGCGCCCTCTGGTGTAGATTCCTTCACTAAAAAAAATTTAACAGCATCTGGAAGGTAATAATTTGGTGATTAAAAGTATTCTTGGTTAAATAAAGATAATCGAACTTTTTCATAATGAGCTATTCTTAAAAAGGATTTAGGCATCTTATCATAAAAAGATACCGATAAAACAAAAGTAGAAAAATAATTATATCAATAATTAGAAAATATTGAATCAAAGGATCACTACCACACAAAATTTTTCTCTAAATGCCTTGGCAGCCAGTACAAAATAAAACATACTGCTCATTTTTTTTCCTAGCACTAAATTTCAAAATAGGTTTATTATATACAATGATGAGAAACAATGGCTATGTTATCAATAACAGAATTTTACAAAAATTCAGAAACATTCTTCATGTATAATTTATACCTTCCCACTAAGATCTGAAGGCAAAATTAAATAACTAAGACATTTTTTACTACTTTTTTATTTCCTATGACATTCTTAAATCATGTTTTATAAATATTTTTATTCCAACAACACCTAAGAATCTATTACCAGTTCCTATTTTAATGACCAAAAACTATGAGATTACCCATGGCACCAGGGTTTAAAAGTACACAAAAAGGGGTGCCTGTGTGCCTTCAGCTCAGGTCCTGATCCTGGAGTCCTGGAATCGAGTCCCACATCAGGCTCCCTGCGCATCAGGAAGCCTGCTTCTCCCTCTGACCTCTCCCCTCTCATGCTCTCTCTTTTTCATTCTTGTTCTCTCTCTCAAATAAATAAATAAAATCTTTATCAAAAAAAAAAGTACACAAAAAGTTTTTCTGATAGTCCAACTGATATAATTATATTTACCAACTCAAAGATTACAGGAATTTTAATCCTTCTGGTCTACTGAATAAAAGTTACATGTCAGAAAATATCAAGTTCTAAAATCATCAAGCAGTGTTTCCCATGGTAATTATTTTTCTCTAATTTTCTCACAGAAAATTTGTGAAAACTAAGAATGTCATACCAAGTGAATATTTTCTCTTCTTACAGCAGCTCATCAATAAATTATTCAATCTGTGAGGTGGAAACTTTATATAAAGGATATCTGGACTTAGAGCAAAACTTAGATTCAGAGTTAGGTCCAACTCTCATTTTATATTGTCTAAAACAAGTATGAATTAATAGATTTTTTTTCAGTTTGCTTGATTGTCCTGGCTATGAAATTCTATGATGTGTTAGCATGACAAGTCACTACTTCACTGCTAGGGAACACCTTTTTTCAGGGGAACCTATTTAATTTTATTATAATAAGACTTAAAAAGAAGAATGACATCTCTTATCTTACTATTCTAACATCTCAGCACATAGTTGTTTTAGAAATGATGTTTGTTGTTTGTTAACTACCCGGCTGGAAAAAAAAATTTTTTTTTTGTTCCAGAAAAAAAGTGTATGGATAAACCACCAAGTAGACAGACATAGATACTCATATACATATACATAGATAAAAGACTAAGAAGAAATCCATGAAAAATGTTGACAGTGGTTATATGCAGATAGCAGGACTATGAAGATTTTAATTTGGGGGGTCAGTTTTCCCCTTATTTTTCAAATTTTCTACAATGAACATGCATTGCTTTTATAAATTACAAGTAACTTAAAACAGATGTATGTAAATTCTAGATGTATGTAAATTTCTTTTCACATGATCACTGTTGATTTAAAAGTTCTTTGTGTATCTACTTTCTCTGCACAGTGAATCCCAGCTACATTTTGAACAAAGTGCAACCAGAATTGGAGGATCTTACAAAAAGCTAGTTTACCGTGAATACACAGATGCTTCCTTCCAAACACCGAAGGCAAGGGAAGAGCACCTCGGAATCCTTGGTAAAATTCTCTTCATAGCTCTGCAGGGTTATAAACACCATTAACATATATTCTCTGCAATCAAAATAGTGTTCACATCTCACGCCGTTTTAGAGATTCTAGATGTCATCTGATAACCTTATGAAAACAATACATTTTTTTGTCCCCGTACATCCAATAAGATTAATATATTCACATAACCCAAAGTGACTTTCTAAGACCATGAATCATCTAGAGCTCTTGCTGTCGGATGCATTCCTGTTCATGGCATTTTCTCTTTACTTTGTTCCTAGAAAAAACTTACTCAAGTAAAACACCTGACAATCATGTTTGTGAAAACAGAGGACAATTCCTAATTCTGTTGCTTTCTAGGCCCTGTTATTAAGGCAGAAGTGGGACAGATCATCAAGGTCACTTTTTATAACAAGGCTTCCCTGCCCCTCAGCATTCAGCCTCATGGACTACGTTACAACACGAGCAATGAGGGGGCCCACAGAACACCTGGAGGAGGTAAGTAAGGCTCGAGGGAGGCCCATGCAAGCTACACTGCAATACGATGTCAGCTAGAGAATAAAATTCTTCCTCAAATCATGGTGCAGCCCACTTTTCGAGTCATAACAGCTCCGTATCCTCATTATGGCGGGAATTCCTTCAGCCCCTTCCAGCTGTCACCCAAGGTGCTACAAGGCGAGCAAGATACAGTCCTTGCTGTCAGAGATTTCACAGCCTAGAATGGAGACTCCTGGTCCTCGGTCCTATTTTACAAATATTTATTTCTTACTAGGTACTCCTCCACCTTCCTCACATGTAAATCCTGGCATGACATTTGTCTATACGTGGGAAGTTCCGAGAGATGTGGGTCCTACCTCCGCGGACCCCAACTGCCTGACCTGGTTATACTATTCCTCGGTAAATTTGCCAAACGACATCAACAGTGGCCTCGTAGGGCCTCTCCTCGTGTGCAGAAGTGGAAGTCTTGGAGAAGATGGCAAAGAGGTGAGTCATGGACCTATGTCCAGATATGCCTTGGTGAGAGGTTCCCTGACACAGAACAGAACTACAGAGGAGAAGCAATGTGGCAATCTGCAGTTTCAGTTTCTTCTGTGTGCTGATTCTCTCAATCCTATCATTTTCTGAACTCCAGACCTGTATCTTCTTCTTCTGCCCAATGAGCACCTACCCTAGTATGTTCTAGGAACCTCTAATTCCACTTGACTACTTTAACTCCTCTTCTCCCTCTGGACAACCACTACTTGGCCTTCTCTCCTCCACTCTGTCTCTTGGTTGATGACACCACCCCGCCTAGGACTTTGATCAGCAACTCCTTTCTCACCTCCAACATTAGTCACCAGATTCCCAATACCACTGCCTTCTTAGAGGTACCATCCTCTCTTTCTGAATTCCTTTAACCTCCTGACTCCTGTTTCCACTTTCACCCTGTTTCGATAGAGCTCCACATCTCTTCCTTTCAAACCCAGCTCTAGCACTCTCCACACTCTGTAGTTTGCGGGCTCAGCACACCAGACCCTTGTCGATCCCTCCACATTCATGCCTCCTTCCCTGCCGCCCTGTGCATGCAATTCGTATTCTACTGCAGAATTAGCTTGTTAGTCCCTGAGTAAGAAAGACTAATTGATTTTGTCCTCTTCTCTCTATCAAGAATGGCCTTTCCTCACTGCTTTGCCTGCTAAAAGGGAGACATTTTTAAAACTCCGACAAAGTCCCTTCCTGCCTTTTGGAAAATATTTACTAACTATAGTGGTTTCTTCTAGTTATCATAGTTCCTGTGTATGTTTCTATTGGAGCACATACCCATGCAATTATATTTATTGGCCTTTCTGTCCCACTAGACCATAAGTTCCTTGAAACCATACAGGAAGTTTTATTAATTTTTTGTAACAACCACAGCTCTTCTCTGGCGCGTAGTTGGTGCTCAGTTAATGTTTGAGGAATCAATTTCCCTTGTTCTTTACTCACAAGTAAACTAATATCTGATTTCTTTTTGGAATTTATAATTTATAAGGTAATAAAACCTAATAAATCTTCCCAAATAAATATATGTGTAATTGAATGTATATTTTTAAAAAATGAGATGTTGTACTAATAAGCATCTGTATGATGAAAACATTATAAACTCATAATTCTCATAGTATGTGTAATCTTTCTATTTATTCAAAAATACAAATACGTGTACATATTTAATTTCTTCATAAATGTTAAAAATGCGACTTTCTAGAATTGAAAAAGTTTTATTTAACTCACTTTCTACAAAGCATCTTATGAAAAGTCAGTACAAATAGCTATGATCATACAGTTTGGTTTTATGAAGTTCAGCTGTGGGGGTCCCTAGAGTAAGAGCTTTATATGAAGACAGCTGTAGATAATTCTCCTAACTTCTTGGTTCTGTGATAAATCTATTCACTGGGATTCATGCCTTTATCCATGCCTGGATCTTCCAGAAGTATACAAAACACCTTGCATAGGAAATCCTGTATGCAGAGCAACTATTTGACTAGATTGTGTGTGTGTGTATATACATATATATGTCTATGTATGTATATATGTATTTCATGTCTATTTCTTTTTCTATTCTTATCCACAGAAAGGAAAAGACAAAGAGTTTTATCTGCTTGCCACAATATTTGATGAAAATAAAAGTTATCTCTTAGATGAAAATATTGAAACATTTACCACAAAGCCTGAAAATGTGGATAAAGATGATCCAGAGTTCCAAATGTCCAATCAGATGTACTGTAAGGAAACATGCAATTTACAGTATAAAGGCATTAAGCCCTTGTTTAATTTCATTAAGTCTAAAGAATTACACATTAAGAGAGACATACATTTTTCCCCAAGGGTTGGCTAATATATTTCATGTTTCTTTTAAAGATAACTTTCATAACAAAAATATTATCTACTAGGATGATTATGTTAAATTCAATTTATTAAATATTTAACAATGCCTTTTTGGTGTACTATGTTGTTTTAGCTATTATTAAATGTGAGATAGAATTATCATGTATTTTTTTTACTGCCAAATTAGTGGCTTTGGTGGGTGGAGTGCTTATTGAATTAGTTGATTGGTTGGTTGGTTGGTGGGTGCGTGGGTGGGTTTTTGAAGACTGTAAGTGTAGGGAGAAAGGACTGGTCTAGAATCTAAAAACCTGGACTCTGATCTTATCTGTTCCAAATATCAGCTTAATGACACTGGATAAGTAATTACCTCTTTGGCATTAGTTTCTCAAATCTAAAAGGAAGGAATTAACTCAGATAATCTTGAAATTCTTACATGATTGGGCTGCCTTCTGATTAGTCCTTTGGTAAGTTTGAAGGGATGGTAATTATCAATGAATTAAATATTCTTTTCTTTGTCACCAATGTCTTGTAGCCATAAATGGATACATGTATGGAAATCTGCCTGGACTGGATATGTGTTTAGGAGACAACGTTTCATGGCATGTTCTCAGTGTGGGATCAGTAGAAGACTTACATGGGATATATTTTTCAGGAAATACCTTCACTTCCTTAGGATCAAGGGACGACACCATAGCTCTGTTTCCCCACACCTCCCAGACACTTTTTATGACACCCGATTCTGTAGGTAAGTGGAAGGTCTTCTCTTTCATGCTGAAATGTATCCAGATTATGAAAAACAGTATCTTTACATGCACTGAATATTGTTTGTATAGAAAAAGAGGAACCTACATAAACAGTGCCTGCTCCATGTAATTCAGAGGAACAGTAATATATCATTTCCCAGATCACAAAAATCACCTCCATCCCTCTGGGTTTTCTCTTCCTGGGCTCCAGACTCTAAATCAATCCACACTCCTCCAAAGCAGTGAAGATGCTTTGAAGCATTTTAACCCATTTTCACTCTGTGTTCTTCTCTACATTTACTCTTGCATCCGTTTGTGTCCCAGACCTGCCATCTGCTCTTGCCTTCTCTCTACTCCACTCCTTGAGGGCCTGGCTCTCTAGGGAAAGTTTTCACTTCAGTGAGGTCAACTGCTGCTGGTAAATTTTTAAAATCAGAATACCGTTAGGGGCGTCAGAGGAGCCTCCCCTCTGCTCCGAACCTGAGACCCTCATTTGTAAAATAGGGATTGAAGTAATTTACAATCCACAAAAAGGAATAGATAAGGACCAGGTGAGACAGATGTGGCATAGTAAAGCGCCTAGTATATGTTAGATGTTCAATATTAGTGCCTTCATTATCCTGCAGATCCACCTGCACCAAAATAAAATAAATAAATAAAATAAAAATCCATTCATCTTGGTCAAAAACTACTAACACCAATCAAATGCTGGCTACACATTGAGCTAGCCACTCCGTAAATGCCTCGGATTGGTATCTGAACTCTCGGTGATAGTGCAGATTCATTCGAATACATTTTCTGCATTTAAAATTTTTTTATTTTACTTTTCAAACAAACAGAACCTGTGATTAAGAGCACTGGGAGGAAAAAAAGAAATCTTCTCCAACACTCATTCTCTCTGCCCTGTGCACTCGATCTGTGGCAAGGGATTTCCTGCCTCTGCCTGCCCCACTTCTTCCTCTCCTTTTCCCGGGAGATGTTTTCCTGGACTTAAGAAAAAAAATTGCTTCCTTCTTCCTCTCTTTCCTTAATGAAATCGGCCACAGTAAACCCGTGGAGACACCTGCTATGGGTCAAGAGCTGTTCTCCACGGGCATCACCTCATTCTAAACAAGTACTTCTTCCCAAATGCTTGAGTCTGAAGGTTTTGATTCTTGTTCATCTTCCTGAATCCTACCCTTTGCAAAAAGTAACAGCAACAACAGAATTTGGTACAGATGAGACAGAAGAGAGTGTTAGGGATGATAAAGGTAGCTTTCAGAAGCAGCATTGGCATGTGATGACCAGAAAATTAGCAAAATCAGAGAAAGAAAACCTGAATTCCGGTGGAATTCATGGCCTGAACCAGGCTGGAGTTTTTGTTGTTGTTGTTGTTGTTGTTGTTGTTGGGTCCTTGCTTGGGGATTTGGAAGTGTGAGTCTGATTGCCTTCCACTTCCGCCACTCCGACCCAAGCCACACGTTACCTCATGGATCACTCTGTAGGGTCCTAACAGGTCTCCTTCCCTCCGCACTTGCCACTGCCATCTGTTCTCAGCACAGCTGCCAGTGTCCTTATCCCACATCAGCTCAAAATCTCACAATGGCTCCCCATTTCAGAGCCACAGACTTTCAGTTGTCCCCAAGAACCCTTGGGACCCAGTCCTCCAACTTGCACCAAGCTTGTCTCCTCTCATCCTTGTTCACTCCACTCCAGACACACGGACCTCTGGAATGGTCTGTAGACACACCAAACAGACCCTCAGCTTGGGGATTTTGCTGCATGTTTCCTCTGCCTGGACTGCTCTTGTCCCGGATCCATCCCTCACCTCTCATCTTTGTCCAGGTGTCACCCTCCCATCAAGGCCTTCCCTGATTGTCCTATAAAATATTGGTCATTGTTCTCTGCCCTGCCACACCCCACCCAGGATTCTCAGTCCTCCTGAGACCAGTCTGCCTTTCACTTCAATCCATAGCACTTCCAACATCCATAAATGTTACCTGCTCTGTTTACAGCAACACCCACCCGGCAATATGAACCCTAAGGGCATGGATTTTTTTTAACCATTTTGTTCACCGGTGTTTCCCAAGTTCCTAGAAATAAGCCTGGCATAAAGAATAAGTACCCGCCAAAGTAATGAAAAAAATAATAAATTTTACTGTATTCCATTTGGGGGTTTGTATCTTCTAGACGACTTCACAGAGAAAAGGAATCGAACATAAAGCTTTATGCATTCTTTTCTGACTCATCTCCAGGAACTTTTGATGTGGTTTGTATGACAGCAGAGCACTATCAAGGAGGCATGAAGCATCAGTACCACGTGAGGCAGTGTGCGGAGGCAAACCCTGATGAAACACAGTATGAGGAAGAGAAAACCATTTATATCGCTGCGGAGGAAGTTGTGTGGGATTATTCTCCCAGCAGGAAGTGGGAGAAACAACTGCAGCATTTACAAAGAAAGAAGTACGGCAGTAGCTTCTGTCTCTAGCCAAGGAGGGTTCGCTGTGGAGTCCTCCCCCCTTTCTTTTCAGTCTCACTCATGTGTGTACCTGTTGTGTGCTATGTATGAGTTTTCTACGGTATGTGTGTGTGGTGTGCTTGTGCAGGACAGGTGTGTGTGCGTGATAACGTGTGAGGCACCTGTGTGGTTAGGGTGTGTTCTAAATATAATGTTTATCTATGTATCTTACCTTTGATTATAAATGACTTCAATTCTTTCTGAATATCTGCCTCACTTACTTCTGGGCTTTGTTTCTCGCTGTCTTTCTTTTCACTCCTCTTCCGGAAGTGTGTTACCATCCCGCCTGACCACTCTGAGGTGTCCTAAACATCACTCGAGCTACATTTAACATTGGGCATCAGTCAGATTTCCCTTTTGTCTTCCTTTGTCTCTGTCAATCTGTCTTCTTTCGGGAACCTCAAATTGGAGACCCTTGCTTTTCTTTTTGTAAAACTCGATTTCTGTCTCTGATTTTAACTTTTGCTATTTATCTATGTATCAAAACTAAAATTTCCTCTGGAAAACATGTTTTAAAGTACAGAATGAATATCCAGCAATCTTGCCAGTACTGAGAATTTTTTGTTTTTAAGAAGAATTACTTTTCGAGGTAAAGAAGCCTCTAGACATTAATCAATTGTGCTGTTTCAATAAGGAGTTCTTCCATATGAGAATTTGTCGAATTTAATGATTGAATTAACTAACTTTGTGGTTTTTTTGGTTTTGTTTTTATTTCCTTAAAGTGAAACGGACATATATTTGGATAGAATTGGAAAGTTTCTTGGGTCCAAATACAAGAAAGTCCTATACCGTCAATATGATGATATCACATTCAAGAATCAAACAAAGAGAAATGAAGATGAAAAACATCTGGACATACTAGGTATTAATATACAATCAGACTCGTCTTCAAGTTTTTCTTCTTGTCCTCGGCCACCAGAGATAACAATCTCTGCAATAACAGTTCTCAACACACATTGAGGTTATTGTCCACCTCCACCTTGACAGTAAAAGTGCCTATGACGTTAATTCTAATTTGTTTGCCAGTAGGCACTTTTACTGGGAAAAGGAAACTGATTCAAGTGTTGTTTCATGGAAACTGAAGAGATGATAGAAAGTTACTCTGGTCAGATTCAGATTACCTGACTCCTTTCCCGCAGAATTCAAGAACTCTAGAGAGACCTTAGAAGTAGCATTTAGAGATCATTTCCTTGATACTAAAATGAAGCCCAGAAGCCGTATGGTAGCGAGGAGGGGGACCTTTTTGTTTAAATTTAAGTGTTTAATTTAAACATTTCAAGTGTTAATATTTAGTTTCATTTGTCTAACAGTGAGCAAAATTACAGCTATTTCTTCTACCCTTGTCAAGTAAGCTAGGAAAACTACAAGCCACCCCAAGCACCTGTATGTAGCATTTCCCTAAATCTGGCAGGGTCTGCAGAGGTCACATGATATTATCATATGTCAAATGACATTTCTGTATGTTGCATAGTATTTCCAGAAGTCACATGGCATTTATGCTTAAATTTTATTTGGGTCCTGATAACTCTTTTATTGGAGACTATTTTCTTCTTTTTCTTTTTAAGGTTTTATTTATTTATGTATTTGAGGGAGAGTTCACTCACACACACAGAGAGGTGGGGGAGGACCAGAGAGGGGAGGGAGAGGGAGAGAGTCTTAAGCAGACTCTGCATTGAGCGAGGAGCCCAACATGGGGCTTGATCTCACCACCTGAGATCATGACCTGAGCCAAAACCAAGAGTCAGATACTTAAGCGGCTGAGCCACCCAGGGACCCCTATTGAAACTATTTTCTGGTGTGGGACCCTGAGAAGATGGATTTTCATGTTGTTGGAGAAACTCATACTCTTCTTGACTCCTCATTAGCCTCCCAAGCTTGTCTGTTTGCGACCCCCAGAAGGAGGTCTGTGCTGTCCAGTTCCCACTTGCTGTTGGGTGGCTCCTGTCTTTAGTAACAGTAGGATGTTAGTTTTTGCTGGGATCCTGGCTGAATGAATCAAGGTAAATAATACAATATGACCTTCTAGATTCCATTCTTATTTATATATAAAAAAAAAATCTTACAGAAAAGGGAAAACAGTTCTCTCCTATTTGGGAAGGTGGGATGGCCGTGGGGACAAAGAGTGGATGTCCCAATCTAGCATCTCCTGTCCAGCAGGCACCTTCCGGGCTCTGATTTCAGTGATTATAGTGCAAGTTTGAAGAAATCCCCATGCTTAATTTATCTCAAAACTGTCTCTGTTTCAGAATTTTTATAGACACTGATATAACTGCTTCTAAATAGAAGATTTAAAATAAAGTTTTTACCTCCACTTCTTGGTCTGGGAGGAAGGGAGAGAGAGTACAATGAAGGGGTCTTCAGGCTTGAGGGAAAAAGAATCATCTTTGGTCAGTAAAAAGGCCTTTCAGCTCCTGCTAACTCTCCACTAAGGTGAAAAGGGAAAAGGATAAAAGGTTTAAGTGATAAGGTTGGTTAAGAAAGAAAATAAGAGATTTCATTTCTAAATTGTGTGTTTTCATAGGCATTAACTGATGCTACTCAAAATAAATGTTCTGAAGACTTAAATTTTCCAGGCAAAAACTATGTTTCATAAATCATCAATGATCCACTTGTTAAAAGTGTGTTTTATTTGGCTGCATGTTCAGGAAAAAAGATAAAAATAAATCGCGGTATAAATACTTAAGAGGACAGAGGATTCATAATCTATAATAAATAACAATTTCCACACATTTTCCTTTTTATATTCCCTAGGTCCTTTAATATTTCTCACTCCTGGTCAAAAAATCCGAATTGTCTTTAAAAATAAAGCCTCAAGACCATATTCGATCCACGCTCATGGAGTGAAAACAAACAATTCCACTGTTGTTCTAACACAGCCAGGTAACTGCTTCGGAAGAGAAAAAAGCTTCACAGATTTTATGCAGGACTATGTGCTAATGTCTTTTCTTAAGTATGGGCATAATTCAAGAGGAGAAAGACCAGTGGACTAGAAGGAAGGGTCTAAAGAAGGAGTTTGGGAGTGAGTTCCTTTTGCAAGTCTTGAGTTTGCTTCCGGGATGGGTACCATGAGAAAAAACTCCCCCGGGTATACAATTTCTTCTAGAACCACCTTCCCTTCCATCTCTCCACCATTCAGCTGCCAGTATAATAGACTATACTCCAACTCTCCAATTCAAGTGCTAAAGTAGGAGTTGAGTATACAATGCAGTGTGTGACGAAGGGAGTAGGGAGAGAGAGACACTAAGAGGAAGTCATGAACCTCATGTATTAACATTTCTGTGGTAACACCATTATACAGCATGCAGTTTATATACCTCAGACAAAAATAAGTGATTTTTAATTTTATTTATTTATTTGAGAGAGAGAGAGGCAAGCAGGGGAAGCAGCAGGCAGAGGCTGAGGGAGAAGCAGTCTCCCCACCAAGCAGGGAACCCCATGTGGGGCTTGATCCCAGGACACTGGGATCATGACCTGAGCTGAAGGCAGATGCTTAACTGACTGAACCACCCAGGTGCCCCCAAAACAAATGTTTTTTAATATATTCCCAGGGAGCAGACCCTGAAATGAAAATGTGTGGGCAGATAATGCTCTTGGGATCAAAGGCTATGGAGAGAAAGACAAAGACACAGAATCGGGCACAGGAAGAGCTTATGTAGAGATGCTGCCTCAGCAGAAATCACAGCCATCCCTAGAAGTTCTGAAGAGAGGTTGGTCCTCGGTTGCCCTGAGTTGGGGTGAGAAAGCTGGGCCTTTCTGCCCCTGCATCTGTCATTGGAAGTAAGCCTGGGTGAGGTGGCTATCTTCTACTAAGGCTACCTCAGAAGCTGACGGACAGCCTGTGGAGCAATGATTCCTTCATTCTTAAAGGGGAACCTGAATGTCTACTGTAGTTGACTACCAAAACAAGGAGTTCTGGGAATTAAGGATATCAAGGAAAGAGCCAAATTCAGAAAGGAAAGATGCGCGGGGTAGAGGGATGAAAGAGACATTTTGATAGCAGGTGAAATATTCCCTTTTGGATTAAAAAAAAAAAAAATAGTCCCATGGTAGTGCCAACATGAATCTCCTACCAAGAGAGTTTGCAAGTCAGCACTCTGTTCTCATTAGTCAGAAAAGGATTCCATTGCGTACATTCCACAAACACTTCTGGGTTCCTGCTGTGCTCAGGCCCTGTGTGGTGAGCTGGAAGGGGAGGGCTGGTACTAAGCTGTTAAAGACTCGGAAGCAGGGAAGTTGGGGATAGGATCAAGTTAGCAGAAATGCTTAGGAAAATTAATTTAAGCCTCTGGAAGTGGGAGACGCAGGATTATATAGCAAGGCACAGGAGTGGAAGGAGGTGTCCAAAAAAACTTCTCTGAAATAGGCAAGAGTATAGGATTTAGATTCCACAGGGCTAATGCAATGCTCTGGGAAGAGGGCAGAGGCCCATGTGATCTATAAACTACAAGGTTCAGAGCTGGAATTCAAAACAAGTCTGTCGTGTTGCAAAGCCTGCATTATCTTCACCACAATAATATTTGTTGAACACATGAGTTCCATATGTAATGACTGACATTTTTCAATGGCAAAATCACTGTAAGGTTTTGATTCAGTAACCCAGAGGTGGTGAGAGGCAGCAGTGTGAGTTATGTCAACTTCACCCTGTGACCCGAGCAATGCCTTATTTAGACCATCTTGTCTAATCCCTAAATTCCCATTTTATGTGCAGGAGGAAACAGAGGCTCAGAAACTATAAACATGTTGACCAAGACCACAGAGCTAGGAGGGGTAGAGCCAGAAGTGGAAACTAGGACTCTGTCACCTAATATGTGGATAGCTTCAGGGTTTGCTTGTTATCTCCCTAAAAACATGGGCTTTAAAAGATTCTGTATATAAACACTGTATTTGTCTATTTTAGGAGAGATCCAAACATACATTTGGCAGATTCCGGAAAGAACTGGTCCTGCCTCAAAGGACTTTGAGTGCATACCTTGGTTTTACTACTCGACTGGGGACGTGGTTAAGGTAAACGTTAAGTCATCCTTTTTTTTCTATCTCCTCTTGGAAATTATAATGAAAGAAAGAAGGAATTGATTTGTGTTTTAAAAAAAAATCTTAGTTCTATGTAATCTTTCATTTAAGTGACCTGAATCCTGCTCAGCTTTTAATTCAACCGATGTTTGCTTTTTCCAAGAGCAAGATCATTGCGTTATGATTACTTCAATTCACGGTATTTTCTAAAATGTCACTGTGAATTGGAAAATATAATAATATCCTCTGCTTTGCTTTGTTATATTTGGATTATAGAAAACAAAGTATGGAGTTAAAAGTCTCTGATGAATGAGAAATAAACATATATAGATGTATATAGCTTTTTAAAACCATCAATGCTGGCGTTCAATTTATTTTCACTTAACAACAACAACAAAAGTCTTGTCTCCAAACTTTTAGTTATTTTGGCCTGCTCTCTGCCTAGAACAAGAATCTACACAGACACTCAACCCCAAACCAAAATGAGTATAAACAAACCAAGGCTCCTAGCCGGAAGCGGCTCTGGGGGCAGAGGCGTTGCATGGCCAAGGATCCGAGACCTTTAGACTTTGCTGCCCGCCAAATCCAAGGCCAAGAAATTCAAATTAAAAACAAAGCTCTGGGTTTTTGTTTTTTATTTCAAAAATAGAGCTAAATCCACTGAGGAATGTGACTAAAATCCCTCTCAGGAGTTAGT
Organism: Mustela erminea; assembly: GCF_009829155.1. Taxonomy (NCBI): domain Eukaryota; kingdom Metazoa; phylum Chordata; class Mammalia; order Carnivora; family Mustelidae; genus Mustela; species Mustela erminea. The sequence goes on from NC_045614.1 coordinate 145,488,295, forward strand.
TGTTCTCGTCAGACTTGAGCTCAAATGAGTGAGATGACTGTTTTTCCTCAGTCAAGGATTTAACATGTCAAACATTTTCTTAGTTGCAGACTTAGAATCCTAATGACTACAAACTCACGATCTGAACTCGTTAGAACTCAACCTTTATTCTACTCATTTCACTGGTTGGGGGACATTTTTAGTTTTGGGCACAGTTGGTAATTTTGCTTTGCCTCTTCAGGATCTTAACAGCGGACTGGTAGGCCCTTTGATCGTGTGTCGCAAAAACACCAAAGCCAGCATAGTTCACCGTGTGCTCCACTTTATGATTTTTGATGAGAACAAATCCTGGTACTTTGAAGAAAATGTCAACACCTATTCTTCAGATCCAAACAACATAGACAGGAATGATGAACAGTTTGACCTCAGCAACCAAATGCACGGTAATGTCCACTAGCTGCCTCAACAGCTGGAGCCTATAAGATGTTTCATACAAAGGGAACAGGGGAGGGTTCACACTTATCAGACTCGTCAGTTTAGAGAAGGCAATCACATAGGACTGTGGCGTAGATCACGTGGCCCAGGCTGCCAAATTTTTCCATAAAGGGCCAGAGAGTAAAGAGTGTAGACTTGTAAACCACACAGTCTCTACCATAGGCTATATTTTACTCTGCCATGGGGCACAAGGGCACTCACAGATAAGATATAAAGAAATGGAAGTGGCTGTGAGCCAATATAAAACTTCATTTATGGACACTGAAGTTTGTTTTTCATAAAATTTTCACATGTTGGGAAACATTCTTTTTTGTTTTTTTTTTTAATCACTTAGAAATTTAAAACCCATCCTGCACTCAGGGGCCAGAGAGAAACAGGAAGTAAGAGGCTGGATCTGGCCTAAGGGCTGTAGACTTAGCTGCAGGGCAAATTCCAATGCTTCTGGAACCACACAGGCGATGTAAAACTGAGAATACCAGCTATCATTTATGAATATCCTTCAGAAATGATATTCTAAGTCTCTTACCTGGACAGACACAGGGAGAGGTGGGGCTTGTGGCAAATTGGTAAGCACATGGTCTCATCCAAAACCCCATGCTCATCTACCAAAATTCTTTTGTCGATGGCTTGTGAATAGGCATGTCCTGTTTATGTCCCCCTGCCCATCTAGAATCATAGTAATGAGCCAATTATTCAAAGAACAAGCACATAAACAATCTCACTTGATCACAGTCACATTCAGTCAGACTTCTGGTCCCAGTCCTTTCACGGGTGGAAGCTCCAGGATGCAACTAGGTAAGGGATCCTTAAGTAAGGCAAACCCAAATGTGATCTTTTTCAACTTCTTCATTTTCTTCCCCCAAGATACATACAGTAAATTTGAAATTAATTCAAGGACTGCATCTTTGCTATCCATCATCTTTTAATATGCCTCGTGGAGGGCACAGAGCACCACACTGGTGCTGAGGAGATACGAAGGCCAGGAAGATGAGGCGTCCTCTCTCAAGCTGTTCACAGCACAGGGCTGGCCCATTTCTGCTGACCTGGAAGGGTGGGGGGGGGGGGTGCTGGAACAGAAATATCAACACAGTGCTGTGTTTTAAATTCTTATTTCCAAGACGGTCTTCCTGAAGGGGAGAGGACTTTGAGTTGAATATTTAAAGATGCATGGGAGTCTGTCTAGTAAAGAGGGAGGGGATGACATTCCAAGTAGATAGAAGAATGTGACCTAAGAAAAAAAGAAAAGCCCACAGAATTGTGCAAGACCTTGAATACCCTGTTAAGAATTTAGACACAATCTAAACTGGGGTTTCTCAAGCTTGCCACTCTTCATATTTTCCGTCTGGTAACTATTGGGAGGGGGTTGTCCTTGTGCATCATAAGATGTTCAGCAGCCTGCTTACCCTCTGGCCCTGGGAAGTCAGTAACACCTTTCCCCAAGTTGTGCAACTCAGAATATCTCCAGGCACTGCCATAAATGTCCCCTGCAGGACAAAATCCACTTAAAGACCACTGTGCAGAAGGCACCAAAGGCACCAGACGAGGGAACAGTAAGTAGAGGTGCATACTCTAGGAACTGCTTTGGCGATCAGCCAGGCCTTCATGCTCCAGGCCTAGTCTGAGCAGCATCAAGCATCGCTTGGGAGCTTGTTAGAAATGCAGAATTTCAGACGAAACAGATCTAGTAATTCATAATCTGCACTGGAATAAGATTCTCGGGATACATGCACATTAAAGTCTGAGAAGCACAGTCTAAAGCAGTCTCCTAGTTTTTTCTATTTCTAGTATATCCCTCCATCAGCTAAAAGTGTTAGAACCCAACCTCCATATATATAGGGTTATAAATTAGATATTTGTACCACTGTATTAAAGCATTTTTGGCATTTCAACAGATGAACACAAAATAGAAAAGTAAAAAGGAGTTAATAATTATTATAAAAATATTTTATTTATATTTATCTTAATATTTAATTATTAAATCTCAAACATAATATTTAATATTTATTAAAATAAATTATTTATATATAGTTAAATATAATATTAATTACATAATTTATATAAATAATATATAATTTATATGGTTTATATATAACTCCATATAATTTATATAATTTTATATAGATTAATATAATCTATATATGTAAATTTAAATATTTTATATTTATATATTGATATAAATTATCAATATCATATAAATATTATAATTTATATATTATAGAATTAATGTATAATTTAGTATGTATTTATGCATTAATATTAAAATATAGTATTAATATATTATATTTATATTATATATATTATATATCATATTAATATATTATAATTTATAATTCAATTATATTAATTATTACATATTAATATATTGCACATATTAATATTAATATGTTACATACTAGTATAATTACATGTTATATTACTGTTATATATGTTAATACAATATTATATGATTACATTATATTGTAATAATTTTATATATTATATCATATATTTAATTATATATTAAGTTAACATTAACTTATATATTATATATAAATTATATTATATATTAACTTAATATATAATATGTAATTATATATTAGTGATGACTAAATTATATAATTGATTATATATAATTATATGTATATATAATTACATGCATATATAAAATACATAAATTATATATTATACCTATAATTAAATTAATATTTTTTTCCTATTACTCTTTGGAAACCACAGCTATAGAGGATTAGAGCTAGAGAGAGAGACCCCAGCTCAAAGGCCATTCTACTCATACCTGTGACAGATCATGAAGGTCTGAATACAGCAAAGAAGAACACACTCAGTTTCTAAGCCTCTTATGATCACTTTAAACATACTTTAAATATATAGACACATTTAAATATCCATCAATTTATGCATCCATAGTGGTGAGATATTCTAGTGCAACCCAATTACTTAAAGCAAGCTCAACTCCTCATTTCCTGAGGCAAGAAAAACTCCCTGGAATTAGACTCATCCAAATAAATGGATGGTTTGGTCATGTTTAACAGCTTCCTTAGAAGGAATTTAACTTTCACATGGCTTCTGAAAACACATATGATACTTTCTATGAGGTGTTTTTTTAAAACCTACATTATTTTATTTTTTATAATTTCGCTTTTTTTTTTTTTTTAAGATTTATTTATTTATTTGACAGACAGAGATCACAAGTAGGCAGAGAGGCAGGCAGAGAGAGAGGAGGGGAAGCAGGCTCCCTGCCGAACAGAGAGCCTGATGTGGGGCTCGATCGCAGGACCCTGGGATCATGACCTGAGCCGAAGGCAGAGGCTTTAACCCACTGAGCCACCTAGGTGCCCCAAACCTACATTATTTTAAATCTTTGTTGAATATAATACATTGTGTCCCTCCACAGCAATTAATGGAAGAATGTTTGGAAATAACCAAGGTCTGACGTTCCATGTTGGGGATGAAGTGAATTGGTATCTGATTGGCATGGGGAGTGAATCTGACCTGCACACGGTTCACTTTCACGGCCACAGCTTTGAATACACGGTAAGAGCCCTGGGCAGCGTCACCTAATTATTGTTGTGTCTTGTGAAGCAGTTATGGGGGCAGCATGGCAGGATAACAGAACTAGAAAGGAAATGACCCAGCCAGAACTGAAGTTCAACACCTACAATCTGTAACATACCGGGTACATGTAAATAATTATACATTTAGCTCTTTGTATCCCGTGGACACTCAGAAAGTGCTTATGAATGCAGGAAGGGCACTTCTCACTCTAACCTGGTGTTACCTGATAGGTAAATAAGACTTCTATAATCATCTCGAGTTTCACCCTTTCTATCCCAACTTTTGTTTTCAAACCCTTAGTAACTTAAGAGAAAAACAATTGGAACACATACATTTTGCCACACTTTCTTTCTCCATTTTTCTGGACCCCATTTAAAGTAAATTGCAAACATCATGGTTCTTCACCCCTAAGTACTAAATAAAGTCATGTGCTTCCTAAGACTACAGAATTTCTGCCCCATTGTGCTAACATTATCACACCCCATGTTAACATTAATTCAATAGTATAATCTATCATATAATCCATCAAATAGTCCCAGTTATCCCCAAAATGCTCTTTCTAATGATTTTGTTTTGTTTTTAATTCAGGATCTAATCAGCTATACATAGCATTTGGTTGTCATTGTCATATCTCTCCTAAAATAAGTGATTTTTTTTTTCTTGATCCTTCATGGCATTTCATTTTTGAAGGGTCCAGGCCAGTTGCTGACCATTGTAGAATGTCCCATATTCTGCCATGGTCTGATAGTTTCCTCGTGATCAGAGCCATGTCAAACATTCTTGACATGAACAGCACATAGGTGATATTATGTGCTTTCCATGTCACACCAAGAGGTACATGCTGATAAGAGGTACTGACATTGTTTGGGCTGTTTGATAACTTTATTGGGATGATCCCTACTATTTTTCTCCATTTATAAAAACATCATTTTCCCCTTGTAATTAATAAGCAAACTGTGAAGTGATTTTTTAAACATACCTTATTCTCCAACTATATTTCACCTTGTAGTTTTAAAAAGGATTTATTGATGAGTGTTTCTGGAATCAATTTTTACACTGGGAGTTATAAATGGTAACTTTCTAATTCTGTCATTCCTTCAGCATTTGTTATAACATAAAAATGAAGAATTAGGTGACAATTGGCTTTATGGTAACCTTTTAAAATAATTATCTTCATCTTTTTCTCTTGTATGTATTCTTAGTCTATTTCTCTGTCTCAATAGCTTTTCCCCCATCTCACCTTCATACTCTTTACCGGAGTTGTTTCACTGACCATCTTTTCCTGGACATCTCTCTAATTTATTAAAAATATTTTAAGGTTTATTCTTCCCCTTTTCAGTGTCCAGGTTAGTGTCACTTATTTACTTAAGGAGCATCTTCTTTATCTCTTCATCCTCATTCCTTATATACACATTAATGTACAATTGAGGACCAATTATATTTCATGCATTTGATACCTCATTTAGTTCAGCCACTTGGCATAATACAGTTCAACTTTTGGCGTTGATAAAAGTCTCACATAAAGCTTTCCTAGATTCTAGGAGCACCTGGGTGGCTCAGATGGTTAAGCCTCTGCTTTCAGCTCAGGTCATGATCCCAGAGTCGTGGGACTGAGACCTGCATCAGGCTCCCTGCTTAGTGGGGAGCCTGCTTCTTCTCCCTCTGCTTCTCCCCCTGCTTGTGCTCTTTCTCTCTCAATCTCTGTCAAATAAATAAATAAAATCTTAAAAAAAAAAAAAAGCTTTCCTGGATTCTAGATGTATTATATTAGCTTCTGTAATGCTCAGCCTCAGACAAATTCGATGAGTCTGCATGACTTGATTTGCACCAAGCTTTATCAGTGTGCTGCTTTCTTTTCTGTCCTTTAATGAACACATTTATTCCTCTTAAACTTATTTGTTTTGGCTGAAAAACAGTTTTATTATTCTAGGGAATTTTACATGACAAAGTAGACAGAGTAATATAATGATCTCCTTTACCTTCTACCCAGGGCCAACAATCATGACCTTCTCCTATTGCCATCTACATTCCTTGTGTTTTTGAAGGAAAAGCCTTGATACAAGGGTTGTTATTCATAAGTGTTTACATTAGATTTTTAGGATTACAACAAAAGAGAGAGATTTAAACTCCGGGTATAGTTTTTAAGTGCGTTTAATGTTTAGTTCAGATTAGTTCAGTTTGGCAAGTGCTTCTGACATTCCTAGAACCATGCCAAGCATTGAGTGGAGAGAAAATCAAGAATTAGCTCTACATAAATGATTATAAGGCATCAAATTAAGTGGAATTTGTGGTAACATTTCTATAATGTTAATTAAAGCTAACCTTGATTAAGTACTTCTTATGTGCCAAATGCTATGCTTAGTTCTCATCGAGCCTTCCCACAGATAGGCACTATTTTATCACTGTTTCATAAGGGAATGAAATGAAGGATTAATAAGATGAAGAACTTTCCCATAAACAATAATTAGTAGAAGTAGGATTTGAACCCCCAGCTCTCACTCGAGAGTCCCTCACTCTCTACCTCTTCACAAAATTGCTCTTTTCGAAACAATCCTATTAAATTTAAGAAACAAAATGAACAAACAAAGAAAAAAAAAAAGACAAACAGGAAACCAGACTCTTAAATACAGAGAGGAACTGGTGGTTGCCGGAGAGGAGGTGGGTGGGAGGGTGAGTGAAATAAGGGAGAATGAGAGTACGCTGATCATGATGAGCACTGAGAAAGGTATAGAATTGTTGAATCGCTATATTGTGCATCTGAAACTAATGTAACACCATATGTTAATTATACTTGAATTTAAAAACAAGAATAATCCTATTCCTAGTACCAGCAGCTGTCAGTTCTAGCCACTCACTCTTTTTTTTTTTTTTAAAGGATTTTATTTATTTATTTGACAGACAGATCACAAGTAGGCAGAGAGGCAGACAGAGGGAGAGGAGGAAGCAGGCTCCGTGCTGAGCAGAGAGCCGGATGAGGGGCTCCATTCCAGGACCCTGAGATCATGACCTGAGCTGAAGGCAGAGGCTTAACCCACTGAGCCACCCAGTGCCCCTAGCCACTCACTCTTAACCTCCCTCAGATGATCACAAATAGTCTTCCCCTCCCTTGAGGTGAAATTTAATTACTCTAGCATTAATGCAGCCTCTGGGCTTTACTCTCTAGATCTCCTGAGTATAGCAAAGCAGCCCTCTGGGGTTACTCACTTGGTCTTGGAACAGCCAGCCGCCTGTTCCCTGAGGCTGTGATCTCCCTTGATGCCAGGGCTCCAGATACATGGTGCATTGACTGGTGACTGGAACATTGTCAATTCTTAGTTAAAATTGTTTAGTATTGTTTTCTAAATTTCTGACATCTTAGAAATGGATCCCTGCCCCCCATCTTATTGTCACTGTAGATGCAAAATTAATCTTCCTAAATAAAAATGGCTCAGGCCCCAATCTACAGCTGGTAGAAAACACTCTGCCTCTCTACTCTCTATTTTCCAGTATCTCCCACTCTCACTTCGTGCTTCTGCTCACCTCCCTTACCTCTCGCCTCACATGGCTGGCATTTTCTCATCTCTGTGCATCTCCAGAATGGAACACACCCCCATTTCCTCTAATTACCCTTAACAACCACAAAAACAAGGCCACCATGGGTCATAGACACTTGGTGAAATTTTGGAGGTAGATGAAGAGCTTTCCCCCCAATACTACACAGTGAAAGCATTTACCATTTGATTTAAACATCCCTGTCTTCAGTTATCCCTCTACCATGCATTACTGTGAAACACTGGCTCTCCACCTTTTTCTTTTACACTCAGTACTTCTTTCCTCACACTCTTCCTCTCCAGATTTGCTTAACATCTGTCCTCTCCTCAAATTATTCCAGACCCCATCTTGAGCTGCACTCTTCAACATGCCCCCATCCTCCAAGTACCTCCCATTGCATTATTCAGAGCAATTCATCTTCCTATGCTCTTCCAAATCCATCCTGATCCAGCCAGGCCCGGCCCTGGGGCTTCATTTTTCAAAATCAAAGTAGCCTGCAGATGAGGTAGTCTTCTGAACATCTGGTTCTCTGCTTAGGAGAACAAATAGCCCCTAAGGCCCTCAGTCTTCAGTTCTGACCCCAGAAGGCAGATGAGCTCCTCTCCTTCCTGTAACCATGAGTTTTCCTGATTAGCTACACCTCAAGAAATGGTCATCTCACATCCCCAACATCCTTAGTTAGAAATACTTCAGTTAAAATTTTTGGGATTTGTAAGACCGGATGTTTTCTGAAATCTAGAGCTTTCTTCTGCAGGAGGCACTGACAAGGTATCCAACACCAAGAATGATACAAGATCCCTTTAGAGTGAGGTGTTTCTCTGTGGCCTATCCCTGAAATGTTCTCAGACTTTCTCCTCCTTGAAACCCTCACTTGTACTCGGAAGAGAAGTGCAATGGCACCTAATGTTTTCTAATTGTTTTCTAACAAAGTATTTTAGAATTGATAGGGTATATAAATGACTAATACCTTTTATAAGTTATTTAATGTTGTTTTGTCTCCTTATTGAGGATACGGGAATCTATCGCTCTGACGTTTATGACCTTCCTCCTGGAGTATATCAGACTGTAAAAATGTATGCAAGAGATGTTGGGACCTGGCTATTTCATTGCCATGTTAGTGTTCACATTGAGGCTGGAATGGAAAGCACTTACACTGTAATCGAATGAAAAGGTAAGCTAAATTAATTCGAAGTGATCATATTTAAATTAACTATGTTTATATAAGGATATCTGACTCACTGAACATTTATATGATTTGACACACCATTCATTTAAAGATTGCTGTTTTGAAGAATACCTAGGTGACTCAGTTGGTTAAGCATCCAACTCTTGATTTCAGCTCAAGTCATGATCTCAGGATCATGAGATGGAGCCCTACATCAGGCTCTACACTCAGTTGGGAGTCTACTTGAGATTCTCTCTCTCTCTCTCTCCCTTTGTCTCTCCCCCCCACCACTTTCTCTCTCATTCTCTCTCTCTCTCTAAAAGACATAAATAAATCTCAAAAAACCTCAAAGATTACTGTTTTGAGATGACCAAGAAACTCTGGTATTATCTTCTTTCTCAAACTTAGATAACCGTTTCTAATCTGATAAAAGATACTTTAGAGTTATATGCATTATTTCCAGACTCATATAACATACACATAAGGATTTGAACAATTTATAGAACATGAAACACAAATGGCTATTGAGCCTATAAAGATATCTAACCTTGCTAATAATCAAATCACTTAAACATTGTATTTAAACAACAGATACAATTGTTGAGTAAGGAAGCTATCGATTTGGCAAAGATTTCTTTTTTCAAAGATAATATCAATAACATTGTGGTACTGAGTGAGGTAGGTACCTTACATATACTCTGGTAGAATTATAAAGTGTTTTCACAACTCTTGAAAAAAACTAAATAATAATTACATATTTTTCATATTCAAATGACACTTTATTTCTTCTTATTCCCTTCTCTTCTCTAACACATTTTACTACTAACAACTTTAGGATGAAAATAATATCTTTCTTTCTAAGATTTTCATCAGTTCCTTAATTACTTAGGCTCTCCATGAAGTCATTACCCTTTTGGTCTCTTGATATAATGATTTAATATTTTGACTCAGTTACTTCTTAGAAAATCATGAAACTTTCTTTTCCACAGCCTAAATATCTTTCTGATATGAATGTTGACAAGTCTATGAGCAGAGCTAAAGCTACTGAAGAAGAGGAGAAGGAATCCAGGGCCTGGCTGAAGTCTCATGGCAATCTACCAGGAAAACAAGCTTGAAATACATTTTTTTTTGTCAGTTTTGTGTGTGAGCTTCCTCTTTCTGTCAACTGTGCCATGGCGGTAGAGTCTATAGTGGTGTAACAAGGTTTTCAACACATAGTGAACGGAGTGGGCAAGAGGAACAAAGATAGCAGGTACAATCTGAAGTCTAGCTCAGAAAAAAAATACACAATCCAAGACTAAACTACACCATCCATAAGTGTGGGGAAAAAAAAAGAAAAAAGAAAGAAAGAAAAGAAATGCTTATAGCATGGTTGAAAATTTGAGTCAGTATTTAAAATGCAAATTCATGTATTATTATTAGACTGCAGGTTATAGAATGTGTAAATGACAGTTTTCCAGAACTAAGAATAAGGCCTCATGCTCTGTCTTTGTATCTGGCAATATTAACATTTGGGATGTGTTCTGCTACAAGTAACAGAAAACCCAGCTAAGCTAACTGAAACTAAAGCCAGCTAAGAAGATTACCAATGGTGTTTGTGGCAAACTTTTTAAGTAATCTAGGAGGCTGCTAGGGTTGGTCCAGTAACTTGATGGTGCAAGGGCCAGTTTCTTTAATGTCCTTGGCATTTCCCTCATGACTATTGCCTCATGATTGCAAGATGGTTGCTGCAACTCCAAATATTGCATATATACTGAAGGTAGAGAAGAAGGTAAAAAGAGTAGCACCAACCACATATTCTTTTTTTTATCAGAAAAGTAAGTCTTCTGAGGAGACCCTGCCAACTTCTTCTGTCTCATTGGTCAAACCCCTACTCTCTGGCTATTCCTAACAGCAAGGAAGGCTGGGAAAGAGATTTTGTAGACTCTGTAGAGGAAATAACAAGAAGAGGGGACTACAAATGTCTTGTGGGTTGTCTAAAAAACAGCTTATGCCTTAGACAGTAAGAATATTTAAAATCAGAAATTAGTTAAATAAAAGGGTTCAACATGAGAATTGAAACCAAAGCCATACTTTTCATTTTTTCTTACTTACAACTTCTTAACTTCACAAGTAATACATAAATACCCAGAATCTTATCAGACAAATCCCTGACACCATTTCATTTTACCCCAAAGTACTCCAGCTTGTGTCTCCAGAAAAGTACTTCTAAAAATTAATATGCTAATAATGCTATGATAACACTGGACAAAATTAACAATACTACTTCACTCTCTGCTATTGAAACTAATAAGAACCTGCAAAATATGGATGAAACTAGTCACCCCTTTTTCCCATGAGAAGCATCCCTTTCTGAGAATTTTAAAGGTGCGCCTGATAAAACTACACCATTGTGTAAGAAATTGCTAAAGCTGTTGTCCAAATCTCACCAAAAGTAATACTTAACTTCATCTACTCATTCACTTATGAACACAATCTTAGACTCTGGGATTCAGAGATGGACAGGAGTCATTGTGTTGTAAAATGTACCCTAATTTAATGGATACATGAAGTATGAATTGATGAATGGAGTTGTATGGAAAGGTAGTCAATGGCATACATCTTAACAGGAACAGTTGAAGACGAAGAATGCATCAGTGGGATGTTTCTCCTGCACAACTATTGGAAGGTCCTCTCATTGTAATGATGAGTACCCATCATTTCAACAGAAATATTGTTAGTGCAAAAAATTTTTTTAAAAAGGAATATGCTTTAGGAATATACACTTTCTTGGCCAAAGTCTATACTTACCAAGAAAATTTTGTTCCATAACTTGATTTTCTAAGAAGATCTATAACCAAATTTTTTAAAAGATCAATAATATATGGCACATCTGATTAGCTCAGGTGGTAGAGTATGCAACTCTTGATCTCATGAGGGTCATGAGTTCAAGTTCCATGTTAAGTATAGAGATCACTAAAAAAAAAAAAATTGAAATTAAGAAAATAAAAGACAGATAATAAAAATGTATTCTCCTTTACTTTTAAGTGAATACATTACTATATTGACTAATTACTCAAGTTGGCAAAATTATCCAAAGTGAGCCCTCTAAACCTAGTCATCTTTTTGTGAACTGACAAAATGAAGGCTCTGAATCTTCCAACTGCCAGCCAGACCCTGGCCTGAATCCTTCCACAGCACAGAGAGACTGGGAAGCTCAGCCCAACATGGTCTCAAGCCATGTTCTAATGCCCTCAGCCCAACATGGTCTCAAGCCTTGTTCTAATGCCCTCAGGATCATAGTGCATCTCTGGGTCATGGAGGCCAAACCTGAATTCCAGCCACTCTACTCACTAGCTACTCACAAGGTATAAATCTCTCTTATCCATAGTTTCCTCACCTATAAAATGAAGATAATAATAATAATACCTATTCATGATATTCTGTATGCAAAATAATGGCCTCCCCCAAAGCTATCCTCATCCTAATCCTCAGAACCTATGGCTATGTTACTATTAATGGCAAAGGTAAATGAAGGTTGCACATGGAATTAAGACTTCTCATCAACAAACCTTAAGATAGGGAGATTATTCAGGGTTATCATGATGAGTCCTTAACAGTAGAAGGAGGCAGAAGGGGAGGCCAGAGTGATACAATGTCAGGACTCAACCTGCCATTGTTGGCTTTGAAAATAAAAGGGGGCCACATAAGCCAAGGAAAGTGGGCATCCCCTAAGAACTGGAGCAGGCTAGGAAATGGATTCTACTCTAGAGCCTCCAAAAAGGAATGCAGCCCCACTGACACCTTGATTTTAGGCTAGTGATGCAAGGGTCAGAATTCTGACATATAGAACTATAAAATACTAAATTTATGTTGTTTTAAGCCACTGAGTTGCTGGTGATTTGCTAAAGCAGCAGTAAAAAAATTTATTTTTAAAAAGGAAAACTAATGCATCTGCCCAATTGGTTATTATTAAGATAAAATGAAATAAAATTTATAAAGCTCTTGGCACTGCTCTGGCATACTATAAAGCTCTACTTGATGTTAGTGACTATTCTTATAGTTAGTATTTACTCGCTCTCTTTTTTAAATTAACATATAATGTATTATTTGCTTCAGGTGTACACAGATCTGTGATTCATCAGTCTTACACAATTCACAGCACTCACCATAGCACATGCCCCCTTCAATGTCCATCACCCAGTCACCCCATCACTCCCACCCTCTTCCCCTCCAGCAACTCAATTTGTTTCCTGAGATTAAGAATCTCTTATGGTTTGTCTTCCTCCCTGGTCCCATCTTGTCTTATTTTTTCCTCCCTTCCTTTATGGTCCTCTTTCTTGTTTTTAATAATCCTCATATCAGTGAGATCATATGATAATTATCTTTCTGTGATTGAATTATTTCATTTAGCATAGTGCCCTCTACTTCCATCCACATCATTGCAAATGGCAAATTTGGGGGTCTTTTGATGGCTGCATAGTATTCCATAATATTCAATAGTATTCCATTGTGTGTGTGTGTGTGTGTACCACCTCTTCTTTATACATTCGTCTGTTGATGGACATCTAGATTCTTTCTGTAGTTTGGCTATTGTGCACATTGCTGCTATAAACATTTGGGTGCATGTGCCCCTTCGGATCACTACATTCATATCCTTAGGGTCAATATCCAGTAGTGCAATTGTTGGGTCATAAGGTAGCTCTATTTTCAACTTTTTTTTTTTTTTTAAAAAGACACATTTATTCAGCGTCATGATCAGACTATTACATTTAGCAATCAACAGCATGGGTGCAAAAAAAAAAAAAAATCTACATTAAAACCCTTTGTTGGAATGCTTTACACTTTCCACAGAATAGAAACTAAAATAACCTGTTATACAATTAGTCACAAATACAGTCCTCGAGTTTTTTTGCCCATACACATGAGTATTGTCTAAAACATGTCTTCTTTGTAGCAGCTAGGCCCTGCCACCACTGTGCTTGGCTGAGTTCACAAATCTGTTGTAACCTGTAGCTTCCCTGTCACTTCTCTGGCTCTCCTCTCCTGCTAAGCTTTGTTTCCTGGCAGTAATTAAAACCTTCTGCCACTGCCATAGCTGCTGCTGCTGCTGGAACCACCATAGCCACCTTGGTTTCGTGGTTTGGCGAAGTATTGGCCTCCACCACCATAAGGGCCAGAGCTTCTGCCTCCAAAATTGCCTCCTTTCATGGGTCCAAAATTTGAGGATTGATTGTTGTAATTGCCAAAATCATTATAGCTTCCGCCACCTCCAAAGTTGCTTCCATCATTACCAAATCCGTTATAGCCATCCCCACTGCCACCATATCCACCACCACCTCGACTGCCACCAAAGCCACCTCGACCACTGAAGTTTCCTCCGCGACCAAAGTTGTCATTCCCACCAAAACCACCTCCACGACCACCACCAAAGTTTCCAGAACCACTTCGACCTCTTTGGCTGGATGAAGCACTAGCCATCTCTTGCTTAGAGAGCGCTTTCCTTACTTCACAGTTGTGGCCATTCACAGTATGGTATTTTTGAATGACAATCTTGTCTACAGAGTCATGGTCATCAAATGTTACAAAAGCAAAAGCCCTCTTTTTGCCACTGCCTCCGTCAGTCATGATCTCAATCACTTCGATTTTCCCATACTGTTCGAAATAATCTCTTAGATGATGTTCTTCAGTGTCTTCTTTAATGCCACCAACAAAAATCTTTTTCACAGTTAAGTGGGCACCAGGTCTTTGAGAATCTTCTCTTGAGACAGCCCTCTTTGGTTCCACAACTCTTCCATCCACCTTGTGTGGCCTTGCATTCATGGCTGCATCCACCTCCTCCACAGTGGCATAGGTGACAAACCCAAAGCCTCTGGAGCGCTTGGTGTTCGGATCTCTCATTACCACACAGTCCGTAAGTGTTCCCCATTGCTCAAAATGGCTCCTCAGACTCTCATTGGTTGTTTCAAAGCTCAGACCTCCGATGAAGAGCTTTCGCAGCTGTTCAGGCTCTTTGGGAGACTCTGACTTAGACATGACGGCGGTGGGAGGGGAGACTTTAACGATGCTTACTCGGCGGCGTCCACAGGCAGAAAGGAGTCTATTTTCAACTTTTTGAGGAACCTCCATACTGTTTTCCAGAGTGGCTGTACCAGCTTGCATTCCCACCAACAGTGTAGGAGGGTTCCCTCTTTCTCTGAATCCTTGTCAACATCTGTCATTTCCTGACTTGTTAATTTAAGCCATTCTGACTGGGGTGAGGTGGTATCTCACTGTGGTTTTGATTCATATTTCCCTGATGCCATGTGATGTTGAGCACTTTTTCATATGTCTGTTGGCCATTTGGATATCTTCTTTGCAGAAATGTCTGTTCATGTCTTCTGCCCATTTCTTGATTGGATTATTTGTTCTTTGGGTATTGAGTTTGATGAGTTCTTTACAGATTTTAGATACTAGCCTTTGATCTGATATGTCATTTGCAAATGTCTTCTCCCATTCTTTTGGTTGTCTTTTGGTCTTGTTGACTGTTCCCTTTGCTGTGCAAAAGTTTTTTATCTTGTTGAAATCCCAGTAGTTCATTTCTGTTTTTGTTTCCATTGTCTTTGGAGATGTGTCTAGCAAGAATTTGCTGTGGCTGAGGGCAAAGAGGTTGCTGCCTGTGTTCTCCTCAAGGATTTGATGGATTCCCATCTCACATTTAGGTCTTTCATCAATTTTGATTGATGTGTATCAATTTTTGTGTATGGTGTAAGGAAGTGGTCCAATTTCATTCTTCTGCATGTTGTCCAATATTCCCAGTAACATTTTTTGAAGAGACTGTCTTTTTTCCATTGAATATTCTTTCCTTCTTTGTTGACCATAGAGTTGAAGGTTCATTTCTGGGTTCTCCATTCTGTCCCATTGATCTATGTGTCTGTTCTGTGCCAGTACTATACTGTCTTGATGACTAGAGCTTTGTAATAGAGCTTGATGTCTGGAATTGTAATGACACCAACTTTGGTTTTCTTTTTCAACATTCCCCGGCTATTCTGGATCTTTTCTGGTCCATATAAATTTTAGGATTATTTGTCCCATTCCTTTTGTTTGTTTGTTTGTTTTTCTTTTTTTGTTTCTTTGTTCTTTTTATTGTTGTTCTTTGTTGCTGTTGTTGTTGTTGTTTCATCTCTTTGAAAAAAGTTGATGGTATTTTGATAGGGATTACATTAAATGTGTAGATTGTTCTAGGAAGCATAGACGTTTTCATAATATTTTTTCTTCCAATCTGCGAGCATGGAATGCTTTTCCATTTCTTTGTGTCTTCTTTAATTTCTTTCATGAATACTCTACAATTTTCTGAGTACAGATTCTTTGTCTCTTTGGTTAGATTTATTCCTAGGTATCTTATGGTTTTTGGTGCAATTGTAAATGGGATAGACTCCTGAATTTCTCTTTTTTCTATCTTGCTGTTGGTATATAGAAATGTAACTGATTTCTGTGTATTGATTTTCTATTCTGACACTTTACTGAAATCTTGTATGAGTTCTAGCAGATTTGGAGTGGAGTCTTTTGGGTTTTCCACAGAAAGTATATCATCTGCAAAGAGTGAGTTTGACTTCTTTGCCAATTTGTAATGCCTTTTATTTCTTTTTGTTGTCTGATTCCTGAGGCTACAACTTCTAATACTATGTTGAATAGCAGTGGTGATAGTGGACAGCCTTGGGGTGTTCCTGACCTTAGGGGAAAAGCTCTCAGTTTTTCCCCAATGAGAATGATATTTGCTGTGTGTTTTTCATAGGTGGCTTTTATGATATTGAGGTATGTACCCTCTATCCCTACACTGTGAAGAGTTTTGATCAAGAAAGGATGCTGATGTACTTTGTCAAATGCTTTTTCAGCATCTATTGAGAGTATCATATGGTTCTTTTCTTTTCCTTTCTTTAATTAATGTAGTGTAATCAGATTGATTGATTTGCAGATGTTGAACCAAACTTGTAGCCCAGGAATAAATCCAGCTTGGTCGTGGTGAATAATCCTTTTAATGTGCTTTTGGATCTTATTGGTTAATATTTTGCTGAGAATTTTTGCATCCATGTTCATTAGGGATATTGGTCTGTAATTCTCCTTTTTGATGGGTTCTTTTTCTGGTTTGAGGATCAAGGTCATTCTAGCCTCATAAAATGAGTTTGGAAATCTTACTTCCGTTTCTATTTTTTGGAACAGTTTCAGAAGAATAGGTATTAATTCTTCTTTAAATGTTTAGTAGAATTCCCCTGGGAAGCTCTCTGGCCCTGGGCTGTTGTTTTTTAGGAGATTTTTGGTGACTGTTTCAATCTCTTTACTGGTTATAGGTCTCTTCAGGTTTTCTATTTCTTCCTGGTTCAGTTTTGGTAGTTTATAGTCTGTAGGAATGCATCCATTTCTTCTAGATTGTCAAATTTGTTGGTGTATAGTTGCTCATAATATGTTCTTATAACTGTATTTCTTTGGTGTTGGTTGTGATCTCTCCTCTTACATTCATGATTTTATTTCTCCAGAAAGAATTATCTAGTATCTTTTATGCTTTTTTCAAGCCCAGCTAACATCTTTGTAATCGTCATTCTGAACTCTAGTTCTGACTTCTTACTAATGTCCTTATTGATCCCCAGCAGTAGGTACTACCTCTTGTTCTTTTTTTGGGGGTAAGTTTTTATGCCTTGTCATTTTGTCCAGAGAAGAATAGATGAATGAAAGAACAAAATGCTAAAAGGGTAACAATGATCCCAGAAAAATATACACTAACCAAATTAGAAGAGACCCAAAATTAGGGGGCAGAAGAAAGGGGGGGGGGAAAAAAAAATATATATATATATATATGATTAGGCTAGTGAATAGAACGAGCCACACACTAGATTTTGTGTGTATTTTGGTCTGTTAGAAGAAACTCCCAAAATTTTAAAGAAAGAAAATATGTATATGTATATATATATGTACATATATATATATATGGATAAACATGATGAAGGTATGTAATATGACTGTGAAGATGAAAACTAAAAAAGATTTTAAAGAAGGAATTGATAATATAGAAGTTGGTTGAAAAAGGAAAGGGAAAAAAAAGGAGAGAATGTGATCAGGAGGGAGAGTAAAACAAAGCCATAGGCTAGATTTAGGATATATTTTGGTCTATTAGAAGAAACTGTATTCCAAATATATATATATGGAATATATATGCCTTTCTTTTATATATATATATATATATATATATATATATATATATAACAATGAAGGGAGAGAATATGACTATAAAATGAAAATTAAAAAACATATTTTAAAAAGTTATTGATAAGATAAAATAGTTAAAATAGGTTAATAGATTAATATAGGAAAGAGGAAATTTTCAAGAAAAAGAAAAAAATAACAAAAACTTTAAAATGTTTGACTTTGAAATACTAAAGAATCATGGGGGGAAAAGCCATAAATTCTATGGGGTGTATTCCCCTAGCACTGAAGTTTTGCCATTCTCATTGATTGGTAAAGTTAGTCTTGGCTGGATGTTCTTGCTGATCTGGCAGAAGGGCCTATTGCAATGATTCTCAAATGTCTTTGTCTGAGGTGGATTTGCACCTCCCTTGCCAGGGGCCAGGCTAAGCAATCTGCTCAGGTTTGCTCTCTGTAGCTTTTGTTCCCAGAACTCTTTCCAAAGAGCTTTGGAGGAGGAGAATGAAAATGGTGGCTTCCCAATCTCCAATCCTGAGAAGCGGAGAGCTTGGCACCCCACTCCTCAGTGCACCCTTAGAGAAAAGCAGTCAATCCCTCCTATCTCCCTGGTCTCCAGCCATGCTCTGTGCTCACCTGGCTTGTGATTGAGTGTTTCTACCTCTGGCTCACTGACCCATTTGGAGTCTCCAAACCCAGCAGATTCCTGCAGCACACTCCCGCACCACTGTCCCAGGGGAGTAAAGGGGGGGGGTCTCTGGATCTGCCACCTCTGGCATCCCTGCTTGAGGAGCAGTGGCCCAACTGTGGCTTGGATCATGGTTTAAGGTAACCTGAGCTGAAAATCCCTCCTCGACTCTGACTCTGCAGACTGCTTCCCAACTCTGATATCTGGGAGCTCTGCCACACTCAGATACCTCCAGTCTTTCTGTGGCCTCTCAGGTTCTGAGACCACACTGTCCCTGTGAGGATTCTGCCCCTCACTTAGCCACTGGAGTGACGCCCTCCATGGAGTAGACTTCTAAAAGTTTCGAATTTTGTACTCCACTGCTCGCTCTACTGTTTGCAGGGTGCCAACCCCTCCCCCCATGGTCTATCTTCCCATGTATTGCCTCAGATTCACGTCTCCTCATGTCCTACCTTCCAGTAAGTGGTCCCTTTTCTTTTCATAGAATTGCTGCTATTCTTCTCTTTGATTTCCTGTTCAGTTTGTAAGTGTTCAGAATGGTTTGATAACTATTTAGCTGAATTCCTGGGACCAGATGAAATATAGGTCTCTTACTCCTCTGCCATCTTGCTCCTCCAACATTTATTCATTCTTTCAATTTTTATTCAGCTGTGTGTTAAGTACTATGTTAAGTGCCAGGGATTCAAGACAAAGTAAGGTATAGTCATTGGCCCCAAGAAAGCCCAGTCTAATTGAGTGGACAGTCATGTAAACAGATAATTCTGATATGAAAATTTTAATTTTCAGTATTTTATCATGTCGTGACATCTTTGGGGACCTTGCTAACTGGGAAAAGACTGCCCCTCCCAGAGCTAGTTAATTCCTAGAGATAGTGAACAGCTTGCCAATGAACCAGTCTTTCATATGTGAAACAACCAATCCCTGACTTCATACTCCCAACCACCTCCTTTATGTAACCCACACACCAAGCCATTAGTTCTTCTGTCCTAAATCAATCTGAACCTACTATGAAACAACTAGAGACTGTTTCTGTGCCCCAAAGCCCGCTGAGATGATTCACACTAGCCAGTCATAAGCTATTTACTCTGCCCTGCCTTGTTTTTCATACACAAACCCCAACAAAGGCTGTGGCCTGTGCTTTCTCTTTATCTGCTTCTGCCTTCTGAAAAACTCTGGTCCTGCATGACATGTGCGTCTCTTGTGTCTAGGGGAATTGTGATTTTTCTTTCAATGGTATTGGCCTCTGTGTGTCATCACAGAGTCATTTTTTATAAATTAAGACCCAGACACAAATCAAAGTGTTAAGACCTACACAGTATATATTGCCCCAACATGGAACAGAAGCAAGAAGGAATGAGGTTAAACATAACAAGAGAGGAACATGTTTCAGAAGGCTGCACATTATGTGTGCTTGGGTGGCTCAGTCTCTTACGTAGTTACACATCTGCCTTCTGCTCAGGTCATGATAGCAGGGTCCTGAGAATAGGCCCCCATCAGGCTCTCTGCTCAGCGGTGAGTCTGCTTCTCCCTCTGCCCCTCCTCCTCATCCCTCCCCCCACCAGTCTCTCTCTTTCTTTCAAATAAATAAACAAAATCTGTTTTTTTAAAAAAGTCGCACATTGAAGTTGTATGTTATCAAAACTTGTGAATAAATTATTCTTTTATAAAAATAAGTCTACTATTCTGGTTCTCTCTCATTGTTAACAAATCCTATGTTTTGATTTCTACATTGTTCACCACGTAAGAAAATAAAAACAGAGTAATTGAAATTCTTATGCCATTAAAAAAAAATCTCTTTTCCCATTGTAATGTAGACCTCAACACCATCAAGTTTTTTGCAAATGAGAGTCTACGCTTTTCTCTTCCGCTGTCTATGACAGCTGTCCCTGTGAGTATGTGCTGGAGAGAACCTTGACCCATTAATGGTCAGCCAAAGGGGATGGAACAACCAAAGCCCAGTTTGTGTGATCATTCCCTAAATAGCCATGAACTGAGCAGTAGAGAACAGGATCAGCCAGGCTTGTGCTAAACTAGTTCACATCAAGGGACTTGTTATCAGAGTTCCATATGGAACCACACTCACTGAAAAAATTCCAGAGTTGCACAATTTCCTGTGAAAAAGATAGCTTCGTGGTGGTCTGACTGGTCCTCTACAGAATGACCTGGGATTTTATACTGTTTCCTGCTGTCACAAAGGGAGATACTGTCCTTAGTGGTCTGTTTCTTAGTAATCCTTCTATCTTACCTTAAAAGGCAGTTTTCATGGATCAACCAAAAAGAAGCTAGAGGGTACAAGCAGGAATAGTGGAGATAAGGAGAGATTGAATCTTGCCAGACAGAAATAAGCTAAACTTCCTTGATTTTAGCCATTATCAGGCCCAGGATATCTTTCTTAAATCTTTTTTTTTTTTTTTTTAAGATTTTGTTTATTTGAGAGAAAGAGAAAGAGAGAGAGTGCATGAGTTGGGAGGGGAGGGGCAGAGAGGGAAGCAGGTTCTCCACTGAGTGGGGAGCTCAATGCGGGGCTCCAGCCCAGAACACTGAGACCATCATCTGGGTTGAAAGCAGACTCTTAACTGACTGAGCCACCCGGGCACCTCAAGGCCTAGGATCTTAATTGCTAAATGCAGGTAAGACTCACCCTATCCAGAAATCTTTAAGAGAACAAAAAAAGAAATTATGGAAAATGATTAAAACTTGTGCTATGTCTCTACTCAGGTCACTAAGCAGTTAACCTGGCTGTGCAGTAATTATTTATAACAAACTATAAAGGGGTACCGCAGGGTTCTGAGGTTACAGCTTTCTGACAGACACAGGTAAGTGGATGAGCTATTTGGTCCCATCCAGGTTCCTCTCTTCTTTCTTGCGATGCTCTAAGTCTGCTGAGACGCTCCTGTGGGCGCCCCACTCTTCATGTCTCTCCCCAGTTTATGCTGCTGTGACACATTTCTTGAGCGCAGAAGATCTCAGTTGCAACATTATGCAAAGTTCACTTTTGAGGTCCAACCTTGGATTCCCTATAAGGAGATTTGCAGTAAATGACCTGTCAGTGGCCTGTCAGTGGCCTCTCTTGTTTAGACAGTACCGGGTCTCAGAGCATTCTCCCCACTTCCCGCCATTCAGCAGCTGTATGACTTTTAACGGGAAGGATAACTGTCACAAAACAGGACAGAAATACGGACTTCGTGACCCTTCCTGCATTGCAACATAAAATATTTACTCCCACTGGGCAGGGTGTTACTGTTTAACCATTTCATTTTGTCCCCAGTGTATGGGATGCTCCCAATATACATTCTGAAGCTCTCAGTAACTACCTGAGCAGTTTTTGTTTGTTTGGGGAGTTTTTTGGGGTGGGAGTGGGGTAGACCAGCTGAAAGAAGGACAGGACACTTGCTGTGATCTGATCACTGTCCTCACGTCCCTCAGGGCTGAGTTTGAGCATGGAGTAGAGGATGAGAAAGAAGCAAATGTCCAGAAAGCTGCTGGCTCATATAGTGGCTTTGTGCCATTCTCCCTTTGGAAAGAATGCTAAAAGATGTCCCCTCTGAGTAGACCATTTGGAAATAGGAACCTCCCCGAGGCTCCAGTATTTAAAAGGAACAGTGTCTTAGAAGGCACAGATTTGGGCCAGGGGTCCTCTCAGTGAGCATGAAGGCACTACAGTTAAAGGTAGCTCTGGAAGGAGGTCTTGGGACATCCTGGGCAATGTGACTCGGTTTTCTCTATCAGGGCAGTTAGGTAAGATACTATGACCCAGTGAGAGCAGCATCTCTGTGTGATTTAACATGGTGGGTCATTTCAATTATCCTGTTGTCAACAGTCCTCTGAGACTGAGATTTTACAGGTAAGGAAACTGAGTCCAGGGTTAAATATCATACCTGATGTGACGTGATGTGCCATTGGATTTTGATCTTCATCCTGCTCTCTTCCCTGGCACTCATCATTGTCCTTCTCTGGTTTATTTTTCTCCCTAGCATTTGCTGCTCATACTAGCTGTTTCACTCTTCATTTGTACATTGTCAGTCTTTCACAATTAAATTGTAGGCTGATGAAAGTAGGAATTCATGTCTGCTGTACCCCCAGTGCTTAGAATAGGACCTGGTGCACAGCAGACTCTCTCGGGAACACCTATTAAATTAATGGATTGTACAAACATCAGGGTCCTTTCTCCTATACCAGTCTATTTCTATAAACAACTTTAGACAAAGAATAATGAATTGAAGATTCTAGAGGAAAAGGCTATATTAACACAAAATGTGCAGTGTTACAACCAGAATTTTCTGTTAATAAACTTCTATTTACTTCTGATAATAAACTTCTGTTTACTAAGAGCAACCTTTGCTTTTGCAAACAGATTTACTTATGTCTGATTTCTTTGATGATAAAACAGAATTATCAACCCCTATTATGCTCTATTATTTATTTGCATATAGCAATGCAGAATAATATGGTAAACTTCCTATGTAGATGAGTGCAGAGCATCCAAAATAGATAAATCCTTAAATCCTTCAAAATAAGATTCTTATTGTGGGGTACTTAAATTTGGCACACTAAATATCATGTTTTGTATCACCAAGTTGCAACTAAGTATTGTTAGCTGTTTCAAAAGTGAAGAGTGATATGTTTTAAACTGTTTTTGCATAATTTCCTCCTGATTTTTTAGAGTTCACTGCGTGCAGGGCACTGTACTGTGGCTTATTGTTCGAGGAACAAAGGGAACATTTAGCGATGTTTTTTGCCCTCCTGGAATTTACACAATAAATGGAAGAAAGCAGAGTTATGCACACTCTAGCGGCTCCAACAATAACTGTTGACTTTTTATTTGTAATCAGAGAAGCCTGGCAACGGAAAACTTTTCTTTCTGAGTTTACCAGAACTGAGCTGAAGTGGGAAACGTTATTTGCTTTGACGAAACAATTTACTTTTGTGCAACATTAAGCTGTGTCAATCAAGCAAACAAAGGAAGAAAGCATAAAATTGCCGGCTTCTGATTTCACCTCATTGCTTCTTAGGCTCCAAGAGGAAAAAAAATGAAGACTTTGTGGCTGGGTATTTTTCTATTTTTCTATAGTAACTCAGCCTGGGCAAAAGAGAAGCATTATTACATTGGAATTATTGAAACAACTTGGGACTATGCCTCTGACAGTGAGAAGAAACTTATTTCAGTTGACAAGTAAGTCACTATTTTTCTTGTTCATTTGTTTAAAGACCAAATTTATAAACTATCAATTAAAAAATAAAGGCAATAAGATAAAATATTTTATTAATTTGTAGTGTATAGAAACTTCAAAATGTGGACTGGAAATCCAGGAAACTTTAATAAATCTCTAAATTCCTGGGCATTTTTGGCTAGGGGGAAAGTCTGCCTAACTCCTTTCCCCTCAGTCCTGAGGGGATCTCCGGGCACTTCTTCTTATCTCCTCTGGTTATTATTTTGTCTCTCATCAGGATTCAGTCTTATTTTCTGTTTATGCAAAAGTTCCTTAATTTAAATAATGGCAGTATAAAATGTTATGTTTATCATACCACTTATTGATTACTAGTAGGTAAGAATAAAATGTTTTTTAATCCTTTAAAACATCATTTATAGAAATCAAACACCATTTTAACAAATATGGTGTTACTGTGCTCAGTACTTGTTGGATGACACCGGACATTTAATCCAATTTGTCTCTCTCAGCATCAGCCTGCTAATCTGTAAAATGGGGATTAAAAAATACCTCGTAGGGTTCTTTGAAGAGTGGCTGCATATAAAGCTCTTAGTGTAGTGCTTGGTCCATCACACAGGTACAAAACATGTGAGATATTTATAGTGATCCCCCCCCCCAAAAAAACTGTGTAACTTAAAGGTTTTCATGTTTTAGGTGAACCTTCCCCACCTTATATTAAGCAAAAGTCACCCTACAGAAATGCAAAAGTATCATTCTTGATGTTTTAACAATGGAAATTTATACTGAGGTCATCACTTTTAATAATGCTAATTAAATATTTATCACCATAACTAATGCTCACTACTTTTAAAAATGTATTGTAGGGGGGCGCCTGGGTGGCTCAGTGGGTTAAGGCCTCTGCCTTCAGCTCTGGTCATGATCCCAGGGTCCTGGGATCGCGCCCCACATACAGCTCTCTGCTCAGTGGGGAGCCTGCTTCTCTCTCTCTCTCTCTGCCTGCCTCTCTGCCTACTTGTGATCTGTCTGTCAAATAAATAAATAAAATCTTTAAAAAAAAATGTATTGTAATGGTGACAAAGCACAAATGAACCCAATGACCATCAGGTCCTAAGATTATATCTTTAAAAATAGCTAAGCAAGTATACTAATTTTCATAATTGGTATATAATCAATTTCATTGATTCTGTTGACGGGTATATGCTATTCTCATTCATTTTATGCATGTTTGAAATTTTTCACAATAAAAGATAATGCATAGCTGATGATAATATTTAATCATTATGGTATTAATTTAGTAATGTACGGTAACAAAAGTTTCTGACCTAAAAATAACCGATCGCAAACAAAACTAATACACCTTTCAATAATTGCTTTAAGTCTGGTTTTTAGGTAGTGGTTTCTTCTTGGGAATGTGACCTGATTTCATGACTCCACCAAACTATTTTGTATAGTGGCAGTATTTTCCCTGATTAAATACAATGTAAATTATATGCAGTTTCTATAGGAAACAAAACACATTAAAAAAAAAAAAAGTACTTCTATACTCCATGTTCCCACCCACCATTCTTCTGCTCTTATTCATGATCAAAAATCAAATCAGCTACACTAGACATAAACTAAATGCAAAACATTGCCCCAAGCATACTTCCATAAAGAAGTCTGTGATTCCAGAAGTGAGGGAAGAGAGAGGGAGTTTATTGAGAATGGTGGGGGAGGAGGGTTGGGGGACAGAGAATTCCTTTGGTTTTAAATACTCTCGTGTCTCCTCTGTGCTTAGGGAAGTTGCACAACATAGGTCTGATAATCTGTGGCTTCAGCAACAGCCTAGAGTCATGTGAACTCTAAAGGGCACTGGTCACTCTGCCTGTGATCTTTTTTTAAAATAAATCTGAGCAGTGACTACTGAACAGAGCTTTAGCCATTTCACCAATACTATACTAAACTTTTTGTAAAGATGAGTTTAGGTAACAATTTGTCTTTCCCTTCGTTGTCTCTGATTACCAGCATGTCCATCAGTCTTTGTTCAGGCTGTCGGAACAGAATATCACAGACTGGGTAGCTTATTAACAACAGAAATCTATTTTTCTAGAGGCTGAGAAGTTCAAAGTCAGGGTACCAACAAGAGCTCTCTTCCTGGTTCATAGCCCTTTCATTGCGTCCTCACATGGTGGAAGAAGCTAGGAATCTCTCTGGAACCTCTTTCATGGGACACTAATCTCATTTATGAGGGCTCCATTCTCATGACCTAGGCATATCACCAAAGGCCCCATCTCCTTATCCATCACATTGGAGGTGGCTCTAACCCTCCAGAACCTGTACGTATGAAGAGCTATCACTCTCATGGTCTATATGATATTCGATGGTACAGTTGACTTTAAAATAAGGTGATGACCCAGCAAAGGAAACAGTCAACAAAACTAAAAGCAACCTATGGAATGGGGGAAGATATTTGCAAATGTCTTAGCAGATAAAGGGCTAGTATCCAAAATCTGTAAGGGTCTTATCAAACTCAACACCCAAAACACAAAAAAATCCAATCAAGAAATGAGCAGAAGACATAAACAGACATTTCTTCAGAGAAGTCATACAAATAGTCAAGCAGACAGATGAAAAAATACATCACTCATCATCAGGGAAACACAAATCCAAACCACAATGAGATTCCACCTAACAACAGTCAGAATGGCTGAAATCAACAAGTCAGGAAACAACAGATGTTGGCAAGGATGGGGAGAAAAGGGAACCCTCTTAAACTGTTGGTGGGAATGCAAACTGCTACAGCCACTCTGGAAAACAGTATCGAGATTCCTCTAAAAGTTCAAAATAGAGCTACCTTATGAGCCAGCAATTGCACTACTAGATATTTATGCAAAGGATACAAACATAGTGATTCAGAGGGGGCACATGCACCCCAATGTTTATAGCAGCAATGTCCACAATAGCCAGACTATGGAAAGAGCCCAGATATCTATCGACAGAGGAATGGAGAAACAGGTGTTATTGTATATAATGGAATACCACTGAGCCATCAAAAAGAATAAAGTCTTGCCTTTTCCAATGTGAATGGAGCTAGAGGGTATTATGCTAAGTGAAATAAGGCAGTCAGAGAAAGACAATACCATACATACCACTTCACTCATGTGGAATTTAAGAAAAAAAAAACAGATGAACATAAGGGAAAGGAAGGAAAAATAAAATAAGATGAAAACAGAGAGGGAGGCAAGCCATCAGAGACTCTGAACTCTAGGAAACAAACTAAAGGTTACTGGAGGGGCAGTGGGTGTAGGGGTAACTGGGAGATTAAGAAGGACACTTGATGTAATGAACCCTGGGTATTGTATGCAAATGATAAATCACTAAATTCTATCCCTGAAAGTAATAATATAGTATATGTTAACTACATTGAATTTAAATAAATAAATAAATAAACAAGCAAATAAATAAATAAAACTAAATAAAAATAAAATAGGACAATGATCTGGGTGCACCTAATCTATACCAGAGAATCCCTAGTGAAAGAAGAGAATGAGAAGAGATTTGAGGTGATTCAAGAAAATACTGCTGACTTGCATTTGGAAGAGGTCACGTGAGAAGGAGTACAGTGGCTATGAGGAGCTGGGTCAGGTCCTCAGCTTACATCCAGCCTGGTTACATCCAGCCCAGAAGTGGGGGTGTCAATCCTACAACCGCAGTGAACTGAATTCTGTCAATAACCTGACTGAGTTTGGAAGTGGATTTCTCCAGCACCTCCAGATGAGAAAGCACCTTGATGTCAGCCTTGTGATAACCTGAGCGGAGAAGTCAGTCACGCTGTGCCAGACTTCCAACCCACGGAACTGTGATATAATCAGAGGGTGTTGTTTGAAGTTGCTATGTGATAATTTGTTATTTGGCAATAGAAAACTAATGTTCAGTGTCTCGACTGATGAAGCCAAGAATCCAGAAACTTTTCCCATATATTACCCACAGTTTAGTAATTATGCCTAAACATAAACCAAGACGACTCAAGTGCATTCTGAATTTATGGAAGGATGTAGCATTATTATCATCTTACTAAGTCAGTATAAAAAATTTTTTTTAATTCCACTACCATTAAAAACTCACTTCTGAGTGTGAATCTACCAGAAACTGTATTGGTTATAGGATTCTAGAAGCTGAGGGGATAAAAAAGAAGGATGTGATTACTGACAGGGAGGTAGTATCTAGTGGTTGTAATGAGCAAAAAAGAGCCTGTTAAAATTGTCAACAGGAAGAACTACAATTAATATGAATTATCTGGTTCAAAGATCAACTACAATGGATTCTTTTGACTGAATATCTGACTGGCAAACTTCCTGCAGGCTTCTAGTAACTAACTCTTGTCCCTAAGCTGTGCTCTTGAAATTAAATAGACATCTTCTAATGATCCTTTGATGTTCTTTTGGAGACAGAACATAATCAAATAGACTTCTCTCAGAATATCATATCATATGATATGAAATATTTCCCAATTTGGTTAAGTTAATTTTATTAAAAAAGAAAAGAAGGGAAACATATTTCACATATTGCTGTGTATATAAAAGAAATTCCAAATGTCAAAAACCCTGAAAATGTTATAACTTCTGATCAATTAGTTCAAAAGCAGTTTTTGCCTCCCCCAAATCTCTGGGTACAAAGAGTGAATCCCAAGGCTTAGGCCATGCTCCTCCTGTATCAGGAGGGGATTAAGACAGGGGAACTTCCATGCAACAAAGGCATTCCGACAAAACCCACTGCATTTTATTGAAATGGGATGTGACATGTTCTCACGTGTTTCAGAGTCACGCTCAGAAAATACAAGTACACAGTGTATTTGAGTGAAGCCCGAAGAATTTGAGGGCCTTCGTAAAATGTGAATCAAGAGGGCATTTTAGAACACGGATTAGAATCTGAATTTAAATATCAGGACTGATCTCCTACCACTAGGAGACACTGGAGAAAGTTTACCCTCAGACCTGGATGGGCTTGTGTAAGACTGAGTGTGCCAGGGCCTGCTGGGGCGACCGGAGAGGAACTCCATCTCTGCACCGTGAGCCGTGCTCTCACTGTGTGCCTCACGGAAATCCTACTCTTGTGAACCTTCTCGCGGCAGTCCCGACTGGATGAATCTGCTTTTAATCTCAGTAGCCTGTAGTGCCTCAGAATTTTGCTGTTGTTAAAACATCTGCTTATGAGAACTCCCCCGTTCATGCTAATGCTGCAGTGTTGGAGGGAGAATTCACCCCCTCTGTCCTGCTGTTTTCCCATGCATTGTGATGTTCTCGAAATCCCTCTGAGCCTTCCTGAATTCGTTTTTCTATTTTATTCTAATGAAATGGAAACTCAAACAATTAGAAAATGAAAACAATTAGGAGAAACTCAGCAAAAGAGGTCACTTCTTTGTTTTCTAACGCCCAGCTTGGCGCCCTTCCCATCAAAAAGGGGCGTCGTCGTTCTACAGTGACAAGGATGAGATACTTGTCATCCTCAGAGTCCTCTGGCTAACCCAAGGCATGGTGCTCTGCTGTTTTCCGCACCTGCTGCTGCTGCCCAAACTCAGCCCCTGGAGCTCCAAGCAGCTCTGCTCACTGGCTCCCGTTCTCAGAAGTACTCAGATGTCCTCATGCAACTATACCACTGGCCTGGCCACTACCATGGTAGGTTCTGGAAACAGAGCTTGCCACCTTTCTGTCTCGCCTTCCCAAGAAATCCCACTGCATCTGGGATTAGGCAGCTCTCTTCCCCTTCATTTTGGAGTCTTCAATATTCAGGTTACCCACGCCCAGTGCTGAATGCCTGCAACACAACACACCGGGGTGTTTCTTAGTAACTTTGAATGCCTGAGCCCCTGCCCAGATGCGCACCATCAGAAACAATGGCGCTGGGGTTCAGGAGTTTGCCTTGCATTAAGGTCTTCAGTAGATCCCCAGGCACATTAAAACTTAAGAAATATTAGGCTGCGGGGAGCCTGGGTGGCTCAGTGGGTTAAAACCTCTGCCTTCAGCTCAGGTCATGATTTTCAGGGTCCTGGGATCAAGCCCCGCATCCATGCTGTGCTCAGCAGGGAGCCTGCATTCTCCTCTCTCTCTCTGCCTGCCTCTCTCTGCCTACTTGTGATCTCTGTCTGTCAAATAAATTTAAAAGAAAAAGAAAAAGAAATATTAGGCTGCAACCCTAGAATTTTGAACAACTAGGCCTTTAAACTCTGTAGCAACAGTAGTCCAGAGCTCCCAGACAAGCCCTCCTCTTCTCCTGAAGAAAAGAAGGAAACCTCTCTCTCACTCTCTCCGATGAGCTTACAGCTGTGGAAATAAGACGAAGTTTATTCTCCATTCAGACTTCCGGCGCCATGGGGGTTGAGTAGCAACCGAAAGAATCAAAGGTCACTGTGGTGAATGTTGGCAAGAGACACACACACACACACACACATACACACATACTCATAGGAAGAAACACAAACCTCAGATCATTAGCTTGAGTGTTAGCGGTTTTTATTCCCCTGGAGGAGTTCCTGTTTGTGGCAGGGCTTGCCAAAGTCCAGGTTTTAAGTGTGTCCTCCTCAATGGGTAACACTAATCACTCTCCCTCAGCAATCCCGAGCCTTCTGTTAAGGACAACGTAAGCATCACTTTAAAGTTTGAATACCAAACTCACTTTCTTTTCCTTTCTTGTCTTTCTTTCTCCTCCTCTTCCTGCCCAGTTATAATTTAATTTGCTAATATTTTTAGAAGAGTTTTGAGCAACTATGAATCAGCCACTAAGCAGAATGTAAATATTCAGTGTTCAAGTATTTTCAGTAGCAAGGGATTAAAAGAACATAAGGGTAATTTGAATCCAAAGGTAATTTTAAAACCCACACATATTGCATGCACCAATGCTAATCTTGGTTTAGTGATGCTAAAAGAAATACAAATACAAATAAAACTAATTTAGCATCATAAATTTTATTTATATAGGAAAACAAAACATATGCACACACCAAAGTCTCAAATATCCAGATTAACTGCTTATAAACTCATTTTTTTCTAGTAGCTGAAAGAGGTATACTGTGAGTAAACTCTTAACTGCTTTATCTTAATATTTCACTTTAATTTTGTATTCTTTTTCATAACACCTCTGGGTTTTAACATAAAAATCCTGTAGAAAAATACTCTGGTAAGATATACCATATTTTATGGTGCCTTCACACATGATTCTCTGCTACACACCTGAGGTGGAATACCTCACAGTTAAAATAACAGGATGAGTACACTTTCTCCTCTCCATTTTTTGGGAAGCGTCCATACAACAATAGGCAAACATTTCATGTGATGTGGTTATTAATTTCTCTTTAATCACATGAGATGTTATAATTATAACGTTATCCCCTGAAATGATGGCTTCTGATAGAGTTGTCTTCTTTTCCTTTGCAGGGAGCATTCCGATGTCTATCTTCAAAATGGCCCAAATAGAATTGGAAGGATCTATAAGAAGGCTCTTTATCTTCAGTACACAGACAAAACCTTTACAACGGTTTTAGAAAAACCCATCTGGCTAGGGTTTTTAGGCCCTATTATCAAAGCTGAAACTGGAGATAATGTTTATGTACACTTAAAAAACTTTGCCTCTAGACCCTACACTTTTCATCCTCACGGAATAACTTACCGTAAGGAACATGAGGGTAAGTTCAGCTCATACTCTAGCTGGAATTTCCTCTAGCTTCTCTGTAGGAGCACTTTTTTAACTTGTAAATTATGGCTTCCCCTCTGGGATAAGACCTATCACTGTGTCATTTAGCTTTAAGCGATTTTATTAACATGTATTTTGGTTCATCATAATAAGGCTGTTTCCCTCGATTGCGCTTGCATTTTCAAGTGTGAACATAAGGGGACTTCTAGGCAGACTGATAGAATGAGTGAGTCAGTGAGAATGAGGACTTCCCTCCCAGCCAAAGAGAATGAGAGAACTAGGCAATGGGCATTAAGGCCTAGAAAAGGCAAACATCCAGAGGGAGGAAACAGGACTTGAAAGAGGGATTGTCTCACCTCTGAAGTTCCTATGTGTGAACATACTGTGGCCTTTGTCCCATACCATCCTAACTTGGGATAAACTCATTTTTAGTACTCAATGATGGTAATGATGAGTGAAAGAGGTGGTGTTTTGTCGTGGATAAGAGCAAGGGCTCTGAAAGTAATAGACCAAGTTTCAAGTGCAGCTTTGACTTTTATTGGCTGAGTGATCTTAAGCAAGTTCTTAAATTCTCTTAAATTCTCTGTGCTTCAATGTCCTCATATATAAAATAGTGACAATAATAGTACATAATAATAACTCAATGAACATCAGATATTATTATAAGCAAAAATGCGGAGGCCATGCTAACTGAAATTACAAGGATTAAGTCTAGAAATGAAGATAAAATTAGATTTTTTTTATTATTAATTTTCTTTTTTAAAGAGGTATTGCTTTAGAAGGTGATTGTTTTGACCATATATCTTTGTTTGTTCTTCTGAAACAAACAAATATGTTCCTAACATGGAGGTTGACTGCCGTCTTATTTCTTTTTTTATGATTTAATGGTATATTAGGGCATTACTCATTTTTAAGTTATGGTAGTTATATTGTGTTTCTGTGAAAAGGAAAAAGAGCTCTTATCCTTTAGAGGTACATATTCAAGTATTTATGAATGAAATTATATGATGCCTGGAATTTGCTTTAGAATAATTCGATGGTGATGGAGATAAGAGTAGGTGAGGGTATAGGGATAAGGATTGGCCTTGAGTTATCATTGTTAAAGTTCAATTGACAGGTACGTGGAAGTTCATTATATTATTTTCTCGGCTTTTACATGTTTCTGGAAATTTCCAAAATTTAAAGTACAAAATTTTTAAAAATCTGTAGTTACTTCATGGGCAAAAATTTGATATCATATAAGATGTTCCAAATTATAATAGAGAGTAGCCATTTTTCTCATGCTTCCATACCATGACCCCAAAACAAAAGTCGTTCTTTAAATTGCAAACCAAAAGTCACTATTCTCTATTACTACTCCCTTAAGAGTCAGTAAGTATAAAAAATAATAATGACCAAATTTTCTGTGAAGCTTCCAGACTCCTTAGACATTAGCCTCTCACTCCTTCACTCCTCTGTGTCCAAACAGGACATCACTACATCCCCAAGAGGGCACATACTAGAAATTGTATAAATGTTTGCTGAAGAAATTAATGGAGCATCTATTCTCTCATTTAAGTTCAAATACATTCATGTTGTAACTTTATCACATATTGCTTCCCAGGGGCCATCTATCCTGACAACACGACAGATTTTCACAAAGCAGATGACAAAGTGTATCCAGGCGAGCTGTACACATACGTATTGGATGCCACTGAAGACCAGAGTCCTGGTGAGGAAGATAGCAATTGTGTGACCAGGATTTACCATTCCCACATTGATGCTCCAAAAGATATTGCCTCAGGACTCATCGGACCCTTAATAATCTGTAAAAAAGGTACATTTTTTTCATTGTTGATCACAATGTATGACCAAAAGGCAAGAGACGGGGCATTTTGTTTTTTTTTAACTGTAAGTCAACTCTTCTATGTTATGATTGAGTAGGTAAGGTTGAGTGGGGGGGGGGGGGGAGGGTGAATCCAGAAAAAAAGGAAAGAAACAGCAAGACAGGAAAAAAAGAAGGGATAAATGGAACAAGCATTCACACACATTGCTAAACAGTAAGAAACATGCTTTCCTGGAAGATAGGTTTTGCTCTATGTAATTTCCAACAGTGATGTTGAAGAGATATATGACTTTACTGAAAATGACCCCCTTAGCAGCACTCCGTGGTGATAGTTCTGTAGCTATCTGTACTGTGTTGGTCAATACAGGATCACAGTATCTATTTCTAGCATCATGACAAAGATGACATAATTCAATAGCTTGAAACCTAATTCTTACTGGGATAATGAGTTACCTGAAAAGACTTACTGTCTCAGCTTATGGGACCAGAACATATACACACAACTTTAAATTCCAACCTTCACATCTGCCAAAGAGTATTGAATAATTATGTGGTCAGTGGATATTCAGATATATGAGGATCTCCACGCCCTGGACACTGACCATAAAATTTCCTGGTGTTTTCATGTTTGTAAAACAGAAGTGACTAATCCAGATTTGTGCTTTATAAGAAAAATAAATCTTTAAAGCTATAAATCACCTGCTAAAAATACATGTTAAAGATTAACTTCTACTAAAATAGTAATTTTCACTTCAGATTCTCTGGATAATGAAAAAGAAAAAAATATTGACCAAGAATTTGTGGTGATGTTTTCTGTGGTGGATGAAAATCTCAGCTGGTACCTAGATGACAACATTAAAAACTATTGCTCTGAACCAGAGAAAGTTGACAAAGATGATGAAGACTTCCAGGAGAGTAACAGGATGTATTGTAAGATTATAGAAGATGTGTTAATTTTGGTCTTATTTTTCTTGATCTATTAGGTCTGCTAGGTTTATCCTTCACATGAATAAGTAGTGTGCTTCTTTTTTTTTTTTTTTTTAAGATTTTTACTTATTTACTTGTCAGAGAGAGAGAGAGAGAGAGAACACAAGCAGGGGAAGCCGCAGGCAGAGAGAGAAGCAGACTGCCTGTTGAGCAAGCAGCCTGATGCTTGGGATCCAAGCAGGCTGGATCCCAAGACCCTAGGATCATGACCTGATATGAAGAGAGATGCTTAACAAATTGAGCCACCCAGGCATCACTAAGTTGTGTGTTTCTAGTATGGCCTTGATAAAAAGGCATATTAAATGTGCACTCCATATTCAGCTAGATCAAATCAAAACTCTGTGCCTAGTAAAACTGGATACACAAATTATTCCCAAACTAATAAGTAGAAAACATCGTCAATTATGGTTTAATGTATATGCATGTTATATTTATTTATATATTTGTTTAACCTCCAAACTCATCCCAAAAATTATTTGAGGCAGCCTAAAATTATTAAACTAAATGCTTAAAATTATACTTATATCATAAAGCATTGAACTGTATTTAGGAAAATAGTTCAAACCACTACTTCTACAAGGTATTTCTTTTACTCATACATTTTTCATCTGCATCATTTTTCTTCTAACTTTTAATTCACTTTATTTCCTCTAGAAATGCTTTGTTTATTGCCTAGATTTCTCCTTAGCTCTTAATTGTGCCCCCAGACACAAAATAATGAGCTTAGTAAAGTTTTCTATCACTCAGAATTTGCATTAAAAAAATCACGTCTCTTAACATCAACTAGACCAAGAAGTATAGATTTTGTTTGTGTTTAGCTTCTTCAAAATAATCTTTACTCAAATCGGTAATACAAAAAATAACTACCAAAGCAGAAAAATAACTGACTAACAAAGTACAGAATTTTTTCACCAACTTTTGCTTATTTCTGGCTGGAAGGCCCTCTTTCTATACTTCAATCCTGCCTCTGTTCTGCAGTAATCAAAAATAGATGTTAGAAAAAGATACTCAAACATCTAGTTTGGGTCAGTCTGGTTGTACCGCTGTTGTATAATTCATGGTGCTACTGAGAACCAATTTTCACCGTACTTCTAGGACCACCGAGTTTGAATAGTGATCCTAAATTTCTTCAAAAGGCTTTACATCACCCTGCCTTTGGACTTAGGGCTTTGTGGCTCTGGTACTGGTGCCTACAATCCTTCCCCTGCATTTCTTCTTTCCTCCTTCACATCTCTTCTAATTTTTTCTGCCAATCTTTTCAAAAAAGAAAAGAAAAGAAAAAAGCTTTCCTTGTGTTATTACACAAGTAATTCATATTCACTTTAGAAAATTGGCAGAGTTCTGATAGGCAGAAAGAAAACATTAAAGCCATTCATATTACCCCTGTCAATATGATACATGATTGATTACTAAATAAGCTTCAGTCTTTTAAAAAATTTATGTGTAGACATTTTGTATGTGTATGAATATAAACACATATTTTTATTTATAAATACACATACTAATGAGGATAGCTCCTAACGGAGAAAGAAAACAGGTTTCATCTTCAGTGTTATGTTCATCTACTAATGCTGTGTTGACAAAATTCCTGAGGCTGATTTCAGGTCTAAAATAAGAGCGCTGTGATTGATTAGTGATGTCTGATGTGGGTACAGGAGGGAGGAATAGCAACAGGATATATGTCATGTATTTTCCATCCCAAATTCATTCTGTTTCTATAGAGATGACTATTACTGTCCCAGGCACCAATGTCTGTGAGTCACAATCTCTGTTCTTGGCTTACAG
Source organism: Mustela erminea (assembly GCF_009829155.1). Classification (NCBI taxonomy): domain Eukaryota; kingdom Metazoa; phylum Chordata; class Mammalia; order Carnivora; family Mustelidae; genus Mustela; species Mustela erminea. The sequence continues at coordinate 145,524,291 of NC_045614.1, forward strand.
CTGTGAATGGATATGTTTTCGGAAGTCTCCCGGGACTCTCCATGTGTGCAGAGGACAGAGTCAGATGGTACCTTTTTGGTATGGGTAATGAAGTGGATGTGCATGCAGCCTTCTTCCACGGCCAGGTGTTGACTAATAAGAACTACCGAATTGATACAGTCAATCTCTTTCCTGCTACCCTCTTCGAAGCTTTCATGGTGGCCCAGAATCCTGGAGAATGGATGCTTAGCTGTCAGAATCTTAACCACCTGAAAGGTAAGGCATCTTTACCCAAAATGAGCTGTCAGCTGAAATAGCATCATGTCTCAGTTACACCACTAATGAGGTAATTATGGGGAATCAGGAATAATCTGAACCTTGAACTGGTAATGTAATTTCATTCCTATGACAGTATGCATCATAATGTAATAAAAAGGACTGAAAGACTGGAATTTTATAAAGTAATAAAATGTGAAATTGTACTAATTTGAGGAAAATAACAACTGGTTCTGATTGTGTACTCCTGTCCTAAAAGTTTAATTCCCTATATAACTTCTCAGCTTTGTAAAATACACATTATCGTAAATGCCAGAAGATTTGCATGTGGTGCTGAAAGATAGTTTTTTTTTTCTTGGTTCTATCAAATATAACCAACTTTGTTCTTTGAAGTCCAGCTGTTCCTTGGTTTTACTAGTTAAATTCCTCCTCTATCTCTTCAATATAAGAACATTCTTAGTTCTTAAAAAAATACTAGTTTGTAATATTGATCTACTGAAGAAATTAACTTTAATCTGGGTCTTTTGGTATGTTAACTCTGACCTTCAGACATAACCTCACCTATTAAATATGACCTTGGCCTCAGAAGACCCAACACACTGGGAGCATAACCATTTTGATATTGTCTGAGAACAATAATCATATATGCTCGTTCTATTCCTCCTCCTCCACTCCACCTTGGCCCTTAAAATATGAAGTGAAGCCAAACCTCTCTTCATTAATTATCTATTAATGTGTCCCAAATTTCCCAACAAAAGACCTCCCAAGTGAAACCACAAAGATTGGTACCACATTTTTAATAATACTAGTGTTTAATATCTCTTTTCTGTGCCATATAGAGAAGTTTTACTGCTTGAATTTTCCACCAGTAATTTAGTTACTGCAGTTTACTCTAATTTTTAGTATTGTTTCTAGCTGTCTATTTCTTCAATTCCCTTCTGTTATTTCACCGGCAGTGTTTACAAGGCAATAGGAGGGAAAAACCACTGGCTCCATTAACCAATGTCTCCTTCCATGTGGCTTTCAGCTGGTCTCCAGGCCTTTTTCCAGGTCCAAGACTGTAACAAGCCTTCATCAGAGGACAATATTCGTGGGAAACATGTTAGACATTACTACATCGCTGCTGAGGAAATTGTCTGGAACTATGCACCTTCTGGAATAGACATCTTCACCAAAGAAAACTTAACAGCCCCTGGAAGGTAATTCAGGAAAAAGACTATTATTTCAAAATAGGACTCGAAAGAAAGAAAGAAAGTAGAAAGAAAGAGAGAAAGAAAGAAAGAGAGAGAGAGAGAGAGAGAGAAAGAAAGATCCACAAAAGATGGAATCAGGAATTAACATTATAACTGGTACCTTAAACTGAGTAACTACACTGCTAAATATTTATTAAAGTTTTTGGTATGAGTCTCCCTTTAGAAATATGACTTTTGAGTTCATGAAAGAAAACGATTTTAAAAATTATCAGATACTTAACAAGTTCCTCAGAAAATACCAAGTATAATGAGACTGATCAATGCATTAGCTTTCCTTTCATGAAAATACAGCACTATACTTTGGCTAATTGAAATCAAATAAAAATTAGTTAATTAATTGGCTAATTAATTAATTTTTTTAAATAAGAGAAAATACAGCATTGTGCAATCCAGCAGTATTAAGTACATTCACAAAATTGTACCATCATCCACACTATCCATTTCTAGAACTTTGCCATCATTCTAAATAGAAAGACTGCATCCATTAAATAGTAGCTTTCTAATCCCTGATAACTTCTACTTCCTATCTCTATGAATTTGCCTATTCTGGGCACTTAATACAAGTGGGATGATGGGAGTATTTGTCCTTTTTAGTCTGGCTTATTTCACTTAGCATAATGTTTTCATGGTTCATCCATGTTGTAGCATTTGTTCTTCTTCAAGGCTCAGTAATATTCCATTTTACACATGTATCACATTTTATTTATCCATCTGTCTGTTGATGAAAATTTGGGTTGTTTCCATTTTTGGCTATTGTGAATAATGCAACTATGAACATGGAAGGATGAGCATTGTTTACATCTCTGCTTTCAATTCTTTTGTGTACATCCCAGGAATGGAATTGCTCAATCATGTGACAATTGCATTTTTAATTTTTTGAGGAACAGCCATATTGTTTTCTACAGTGGCTGTACCAGTTTACATTTCCCCCAGTAATGTACAAGAGCTCCAATTTCTCCACTTCCTTGCCAATATTTATTTCACATTTTTTTATAATAGGCATCTTATTGGTTGTGAAGTTGTATCTTATTGTGGTTTTGACTTGTATTTTACTGATGATTAGTGAAGTTGAACATCTTTTCATGTTCTTGTTGGTGATTCAGAGAAACATCTCTTCAAGTCCTCAAGTCCCATTGTTGAATTGGGTCGTTTGTTTTTGTTCTTGTTGGTAGTGGTTGTTAAAGCCTATGACTTCCTTACATATTTTGGATATTAACCTCTTACCAGATATATGTTTTGCAAATATTTTCTCCCATTCTATGGGTTTTATTTTCACTCTCTTGACAGTATCCTTAGATTCACAGAAACTACTGTCCATTTCTAATAACTTCCACAGCCTCCCAGCCGTTCTTCCCTGCTTAGACTTCTTTCCTACTATCCATTCTCTATAAAGCACCCAAAGTAAGCTTTCCAAAACGTTGATGAGATTATGTCACACCCCTGCTTCAAGTCCCTGCTCAAACATCACCTCCTAAGGGGAGCTTTATTTGCCCCCAAGCTCCTTGGAAAGGTTAAGTAGCTTACTCAATGACACATGCCTTGTCCATGCCAGGCCTGCCTCCACCCAGGTCTGTGATTCCTGAAGCAGATGTTTAGGTCCCAGTCTACACTGACATCCAGATGCAATGACTCCAAAGCTGCATCTTGTAAATTGTAGATTTGCATTTAAAATTGTTTAAAAGACACCCCACTTGGATGAGGTCCCTTCAAATCAGTATGTCCAATCTGAACCTATTGTCTTCCCTGTATGTCTGAGCTTCCTCCTCTGTGTGAATAGTATCAATCACTGTGCATCCCTCAGTCAAGCCTGAAACCTGAGCACCATCCCTGACTCCCCACGTTACCACTCCCTCCTTCTCTCTTCATTATGTACTGCCTCGGTGTATCCTAAATGTCTCCAACAGTTGTCTACTTTTCCCCGACCTGAGGGATCCTCTTAAAATACTACTCCTGAATGCTCACATCTTTCAGAGCTTTCCCACTGCTCTGGGATGGAGTACTGAAACTTTAACTGGGTCCTCCTTATCTCTCCAAGTCTCACTCTCTCTCTTCTGCCTCTTTCTCTCTCTTTTGCCCTGCCCCGTTCACCATGCTCCGGTCATATTTTATAAAACATGCTGCATTCACTCTTTCCTCTGAACCTTCCACAGTGTGTTGCTTCTTTGTAAATACCCACCCCATTCTCCCCACCACATATATTTCATCTTTCTAACTTGACTCTCTCTCTTCTAGATCATTTTGAAAAATCACTTTCTTTGGAAAGTTTTTGGGGCCTTTTCCCAATGCTTCCCTTAAGCCCAGGAGAATGTTCCATAACACCCTGTGCTTATTGCTTGTTATTATGTTGATCAGTTCATAGTCTGTCTTCTCTGATCAGTATAAAGTCCCTGTGGACAGGGCTGGGTCCAGCTTGCTTCTGGTTATACCATCAGCACATAACAAGTTTCCTGGTAAAAAGCAGGTGTCCAATACATTCATCAAATGGGAGAAGAGAGGAATGGGTTGACTCTGGCAAGTCAGATGCCTTTCTGAAATTTAATTTCTTCATTTATAAGAATGAAGGGGAGGGGCGCCTGGGTGGCTCAGTGGGTTAAGCCGCTGCCTTCGGCTCAGGTCATGATCTCAGGGTCCTGGGATCGAGCCCCGCATCGAGCTCTCTGCTCAGCAGGGAGCCTGCTTCCCTCTCTCTCTCTCTCTCTCTGCCTGCCTCTCCATCTACTTGTGATTTCTCTCTGTAAAAAAAAAAAAAAAAAGAAAAGAAAAAAGAATGAAGGGGAGAATAATAACAACTTTGTTGCCATATTGTGTGAGTGTCAGATAATAAATGAAAGCTCCTAAGTACCTGGCTTGTGCTAATATGCAATGAACAGTAGATACTGAATTTTAAACATTTTGTAACTTGTTTTAAAGATTCCATTATAGAACAATTAATGACTATTAGGGGTTTATGTGGGTCATCCTAAAATTTTCCACTTCACTTGAAAAAAAGGAAAACTCTACACCATGATACCCCACCCATTAATTGAACAGCCTTCTACAAGGTGCCTAGTACCAGCTGCTTCTGTCTGAATATTTAGCAAATCATAAATAAGCCTTGCCTCTGAGCACTGGTCATAATTTTGCTTTGCAATTTCTCCTATGTGAATGCCTGCTGTTTGTTCTGCTCTCAACTCCGGTGTTAAACCCTTTTTCTTTTGGCAGTGCTTCAGAGGTATTTTTTGAACAGGGCACTACAAGAATTGGAGGATCTTATAAAAAGCTGGTTTATCGTGAGTACACAGATGCCTCCTTCACAAATCGAAAGAAGAGAGGCCCTGAAGAGGAACATCTTGGCATCCTGGGTGAGTCCATGCAGAATATCTGTGACTGTTGGACTCTTGTCCTGGACTACCTACCCAATCTCAGAAAGAACAGAAACTTCAGGACCCACAGTATGATTTCTACATATAAACTAAGGATGTGGAGGGTCATTCAATAATTAAAGGATAGCAGCTAATTACTTTACCAATGTAAATTACCAATAGTAAATCTTCATCATTAAAAGCTCTGCTGACTTCAAATGACGATTTTTTGTTTCCTTCAAGAGGAAGGAGAGGGGCACCTGGGTGGCTCAGTTGATTAGCCTTCAGCTCAGGTCATGATCCCAGGGTCATGGGATCAAGTCCCGCCTTGGGCTCTCTGCTCAGTGGGGTGTCTGCTTCTCCCTTTCCTCCCCGCTCATGCTCTCTGTTGCCATTCTTCTTTCAAATAAGTATATAAAGATTTTTTAAAAAGGGCAAGGAGAAATGTGTGTTTATGACTTGGTTTAAATTGACAACAACAACAACAACAAAAATAAAATAAATTGACAACAAAGCCATTAGCCTCTATTCTTAACTGAAAGTACATTCCTCTAGAATTAAAGTCCAGGCTACTAATGAAAAAGGCAGAGTCTGTCTTAGAACCTTGGGCACAACCCAGAGACCTGTTCTTGCTCAAACCTTCAGGCAGAATATAGTGGATGAGCACACAGAGTCTGAATTCAGACTGTCCTCATGCCTCGCCTATGGGCTATGTGACCTCTGAAAGTACTGTTTGCTCTGCCTGCTCTCTTTGTGTAAAATGGGAACAATAATAACAATAACAGTCCTGGGCCACCTTTGTGGTTCAGGCAGTTAAGCGTCTGACTCTTGGTTTCAGCTCAGGTCATGATCTCAGGGTCCTGGGATTGAGCCCCGCATCCACCTCTGCACTCAGCAGGGAATCGGCTTCTCTTTCTTTCTCTCTCTGCTCCCCGGCAGGCATTCACAGTCTATCTCTCAAATAAATAAATAAATCTTTAAAAAATTAACAATAACAGTTCTTGTCTCATAAAGATGCTGTAAGGATTAAATGAGTTAATTCACATTAACACTCAGAAAAGCACACGAGAAGCTCTCAATAAATACTATTTTATGTATTGCATAAAATATCTACTATATATGTTTTTATTCTATATTTGGTAATAATATTAATTTTGGTGAAAGAAAATCCATAAAAATGTTACTCTTCACATCCAAGACAATTTAACTTACCCTCTTTGGGTGGTCAAGGTTTAACTAGCAGTCCCCTGACTCTCAGGACAAATATCACACATCTGGCCAGCAGAAGGCTAGGATGAGGAATATAGACTTCTAATAATTTCTTGTCGATGTATAAAGCTGGTGAACCAACTTGGATGAAAATGATAACAAATTTCCTTAACCTGAAGATAAATCAGAAAGCCCTTATTCTTTCTAGCCTCACCATGTCAAGTTGATAACAGACGTTAAAACAAAAAACAAAAACAAAACCAAAAAAAAGCAGGTGTTCCATTTGCCAGAAACAAGATGTTGCTGCCAGCAGTTTCTGCCAGAGGACAAGCCAAAATAAACAACTGTCTTACGTATTCTGTTTGTTATACGCCAAGGAAGACTAATATTGCTCTCTTTGTCCCTAGGTCCTGTCATTTGGGCAGAGGTGGACGATACCATCAGAGTCACTTTCCATAACAAAGGAGCATATCCCCTCAGTATTGAGCCAGTTGGGGTGAGGGTCAGCAAGAACAACGAAGGCACATACTATACCTCACTTCACAACTCCCTGAGTGAAAGTGAGTACAACATTCTGTAACCCAACTACATCTAACAACCTACTGTGCTGGTCGGCCAGGGAAAACTGCCCAGCAAAAACTGTAGGCAGAAACTTCCAAGGAAGCCGCTCATATATCATTCTTAGGCATCGTGCCAGGAAGCAAGTTAACCTCTTCTCCTTCCATTTCCAACTGGTATATGGAATTTTGTCCTGCCTTAATTGGATGATTTTTGACAATGCTGGTAGGAACTTATTGAGATTATATCAATTATACATTTCCGGGGTACTGTTTGGGTGAATTTTATTTTATTTTTATTTTTTTTTTTTTTAAAGATTTTATTTATTTATTTGACAGAGAGAGATCACAAGTAGGCATAGAGGCAGGCAGAGAGAGAGAGGAGGAAGCAGGCTCCCTGCTGAGCAGAGAGCCCGATGCGGGACTCGATCCCAGGACCCTGGGATCATGACCTGAGCTGAAGGCAGCGGCTTAACCCACTGAGCCACCCAGGCACCCTTGGGTGAATTTTAGACTTGAAAAATGTTCTTAAAATTGTAAGATTAGATGCTCATTAGAATATTTGAAAAATAGAAAAAGTACAGCCAAAAATATTATCTATAGTTCTATGGATAACCACTATGATATTCTTATATAACCCCCAGTCTTTCATCTGTGTACATATAATATATATTTGAATGTAGTTGAAATCATAGTATATAAATACTTGTCATTGTATTTTTATACTGTTTGTTTCCTTAGCATTATAAGCATTTTAATATAACTTTAATAATACAAATATTCCATTTTATGCACGCATTTGGGTATTTCTATATATCAGGCTGACAAATGAAGACAAGTGCTTTTGCCACTTCTTACAGTGTGACTGTGGGCAAGTTATTAAGTCCTTCTGACCTCAGTTTCCCCAAGTGTAAAATCAGGATATTTGAACAGGATCATCTGCAGTTACCTTTTAGTTCTGAAGTTATTTTTAATTCAGTTTTGTTCAATAGAACATGTATGGATTATACCCTCTTTTCAGGTGTTGTTCTAGCAAAGGAAATATAGAGACACTGCTTCCTTCAGGGCACATTCCTTCAGGTACATTCTGTTTGTGGGGGAAATACACATAACCTAGCATGAAAGGTGCTGGGGACATCATCAGGGGCTTTGAGAGCAGCCCTGTCTTAGTCCGTTCAGGCTGCTGTAACTAAATTCCACAGACTGGGTGGCTTATAAACAACAGGACTTCATTTCTCACAGTTCTGCAAACAGGAAGTCCAAGATCAGGGGGCCAGCGTGGTTGGATAAGGACCTTTTTCTGGGTCTCACACTTCTTGCTGTGTTCCCATGTGGTAGCAGGAGCTAGGGAGTTCTGTGGGATCTCTCTTTAAGGGCACTAATCCCATTTAGTGGGTGCTCTAGTCTCATGGTTTAATCATCCACCAAAGTCCCCACCTTCTAGGACTATCTCTTTGGGCATTAAGATTCCAATATGTGAATTCTAGGAGGACACAAACATTCAGACCATAGCAGGCACCAGTCACAGACCGGTTAAGAGGAGGCTTCCTGAAGGAAATCACACCCATCCGTGACCTGACACAGGAACACAAGTGGGACACCATTCAAGTAGGATTTCATTCTAATTCGTAATAAGGAACTGAGAAGTGGGTTGTCTTGGACTAAACCCGGTCTACTTGGTGGCTCAAATGACCACATTAGAAAGCATACTTAACCTCTCCAATGTGATGTTTCTCACAGGTGTGCCTCCTCCTCCAGCTTCACATGTAGCACCCAAACAAACATTCACCTACGAATGGACTGTCCCCAAAGAAGTGGGACCCACTTACAAAGATCCCATCTGCCTATCTAAGATGTATTACTCTGCTGTGGATCCCACCAAAGATATATTCACTGGGCTTATCGGGCCAATGAAAATATGTAGGAAAGGAAGTTTACATGCAAACGGGAGACTGGTGAGTCCAATGAGGGAAAATATAAAGGACTTCCCAATCCCTTTGAATTATCATTATTATAAGAAAAATTGTGGGTTTTGAGACAGTGAGGATTTAATACATAATATTTATTACAAATTTTTCTCCAGCTCATAAGAGCTCTCCTATGCATAAATTCTCTGGCTAACATGATTATTTCAAGATGAGTTGGAAACAGACTTTTCTTGGAATCCAGGGTCTTTTATGATACTTTTAGACTTCAACACACAAATAAAAAATGATAATTGGTCACTCAACATTCACTGAGGAAAGTACTGCTTAAAACATTTTTAAAAAGGAGGAAATGACCATTTGACCAGGAAAGAGAAATACCTAACTTCATCATGTTTTTATCTCTAAGTATTATAATATGAACCTATAAAAGATAAGGACTCTTTTAAAAATAGCCTTCAATATAATGATCATAACTTAGAATCATCATAATAATGTTAGTATCATCAATTTTTAATCAAATTTTTTCATCACATTTCTAATCAGTGTTCCCGTTTTTCCAGCTGCCTCTTAATTGTATCAAGTTTGTTGTTTGAATCAGTACGCAAATAATGACACACATTGTAATCAGTTGTTGTGTTTCTCAAGGTTTCTCAAGGTTTCTCAAGGTTGTATTTTTTTCCTGTCACAAGGTTCATTTATCTTATGGAAGTTTCCCTTGCCTGGATTTACTGCTCATACTCTTATGGTGTCATTCAGCATGGTTTTTTCTCTTTCCCTCAATTTCTTATAAATCAGTGGCTAGATCTACAGATTTGATCAAATACAGGTTAGATTTTTTTTTTTTTCTTCAGTACTGCCTCATGTGTGCTACTGGGTACTTCCATCAGCTAGGAATATTGTCGGCCCCTGAGAACCATTTCTTAGATTCATAAAGTAATCAGGGATTGTACAATAGTAACATCCTGATTCCATCATTCTTTATTTATTAGCCAGTATGTTTCCATAAACAGAAACTTCCCTTCATGGATTTTTTGGTTAGCCTGAGGTACATGTTCTATAAGAAAGGAATGACAAATGCTTGATTCTTTCCCTTTATTTACAAGTTTTCAAAGTAATAGTTCTCCTCTAACATACTTCAAAGATTCTTAATAATTTTTTTCTTGTTAAGTGCTATTGTGAACTCATGGATTTAAGAATATTTGGTATGTTTGAAATCACTGATATTATCACTATAGATGCCCCCCAAATTCTATTTCTTGCCACGGAGGAGATTTGTTCTGGTTGATTCCTTCATTTTCAGATGAACTCAGTAGTCCTTGAAACTTCCTTGATTTTTAGTATAAAAAGCTATTTTAGGTTCATATTATACACTTTCTGAGTCAGACCTAGAATCAACCATTTCTCCCAAAAAGCCCTAGTTCTTTTCAGTAAGAAATTATATTCAGAACCACCATCTGGGCACTATGGGTATTCATTTCTATTGGCTTAATCATTGTTCCTAGCCCTTTTCTATGGGCAGAACTAGAAAACGTTCTTTTTTAAGAGAAAATTTATCATGAGTTCATACTGATACTTTCTATTCAAATTCAGGTCTAAGGATTCTTATTGTTTTTTACTTAACTTTATTTATTTTACATCAGTACTCCCTTCAGCTGCACTGAAAAATCTTAGTTCTCAATGATACCAACATAAACATTTACTCAATTCATTCCACACTATACATACAATAGCCTCAGAATCAGAATTACAATACTACAGCCAGAATATAATTACTGAAAACAATTTAAGATTTGTTTGCTGCCCTTTTGGTACTTAGAGTAGATCCCACTGGGGATGTTCTGTCAAATTACAAAGTTAAAGTCATTTGGAATAGTTCCTCTCTGTGTAGTTTTGCTATCCACCAGATACACAGGTTTATTTAATTTTACTTCTGTTTCTTTTAGGGATTGCCTTTAAAATTGTAATATTATTTATAATAATGTAAAAATATTTCCTGGTTCCAACATCAAATCTACAAAAAGAGACATATTCAAAGAAGTCTAGCTCCTATCCTTTCTCCCCTCTTATTTATTCCCTTATTATAAGCACCTTCTATTTTTAGCTTTAGAGTTTTTTATTTTTTCACTATTATTTTTGTCAACTTAACTTTTTAGTGCACTTTAAGGTTAACAGCAAAATTAAGAAGAAAATACAGATTTCCCATATATCCCCTACCCACCTACCCCCCCATACACACAGCCTCCCTCAGGATCAACATTTCCAACAGAGGGCACATGTGTTACAATTGATGAACCTACACTGACACATTGTTATCATCCAAAGTCCATAGTTTACTTTAGAATTCACTCTTGGTGTTTACATCCTGTGGGTGTAGACAAGTGTATAATGGAAATGTCCACCATTATGGAATCATATAGAATATTTTCACTGCCGTAAAAATCCTTTTCCACCTATTTATCTCTTATTACCAATCCCCAACCCCTGGTAACCACTGGTCTTTTTAATAATTTATAGTTTTGCCTTTTTCCAGAATGCTGTAGTTAGAATCATACAGTATATAGCCTTTTCAGACTGGCCTCTTTCACTTGGTAATACACATTTAAGTTTCTTCCAAGTCTTTTCATGGCTCAGTAGTTCATTCCTTTTTAGTGCTGAATCATGTTCCATTGCCTGAATGTACCAGATTTTTTATCCATTCACCTACTGAAGACCATCCCGGTTACTTCCAAGTTTTGGCAATTGTGCATACAGCTGCCATAAATATCCATTTTTTGTGTAGACATAAGTTTTTGTGTAGACTTAAGTTTTCAGGTTTTTGTGTAGACATAAGTTTTCAGCCACTTTGGGTAAATACCAAGGAGTCCAGTTGCTGGACTGTATGGTAAAAATGCATTTCGTTTTGTAAGAATACCAAACTGTCTTCCAAAAATGGCTATACCATTTTGTATTCCCACTAGACATGAACAGGAGTTCCTGTTGTGCCACATCTTTGCCAGTATCTGGTGTGGTCAGTGTTCCAAATTTTGGTCATTCCGATAGGTGTGTAGTGGTAACTCATTTTTGTTTTAATGTTTGTTTCTCTAATGATATATGAAGTAGAACATTTTTTCAAATGCTTGTTTTCCATCTGTTTATCTTCTTTGGTGAGGTATCTGTTAAGGTCTTTGCCTATTGGTTAATAGTGTTGTTTGTTTTCTTAATGTTGAGTTTTAAAACTTCTTTGATATCTTGGATAATTGTTCTTTATCAGATGTGTCTTTTGCAAATATTCTCTCCTAGTCTGTGGCTTGTCTTCTCACTTATCTGGACATTATCTTATATAGAGCATAAACTGTGATTTTGATGAACTCCACCTGATCTATTATTTATTTCATAGTTTGTGCCTTTAGGTATTATATCTCAAAAGTTCTAGCCAAGGTCACCTGGATTTTTCTTGTGTTGTCTTTTAGGAGCCTTATTTATTTTACATTTAGGTCTGTGATCCATTTTGAGTTAATTTTTGTAAAGAGTGTAAGATCTGTGTCTAGATTCTTCTTTTTTTTTTCCCGCTTGTAAAAGAGCAGTTGTTGCATCACCATTTGTTGAAAAGACTATCTTTGTTCCTATTATTTGAACACTGTGAGTTTTTTTGTTTGTTTGCAAATTTTCATTTAAGCTCTAGTTAGTTATCATACGGGCAATACTAGTTTCAGGAATAGAATTCAGTGGTTTGTCACTTATAACAACACTCAGTGCTCATCGTAACAAGTGCCCTCCTTAATACCCATCATCCTTCTAGCTCATCCCCTGCCCACCTCCCTCCAGCAACTCTCAATTTGCTCTATAGAGTCTCTTATGGTTTCTTTCCCTCTCTATTTAGCTCCTCCCATATGTTCATACGTTTTGTTTCTTAAATTCCACATGTGAGGAAGTCATATGGCATTTGTATTTCTCTGACTGACTTATTTCATTTAGCATAATACCCTCTAGTTCCACCCACATCATTGCAAATGGCAAGATTTCATTCTTTTAATGGCTGAGTATTAGCCACACACACACACACACACACACACACACACACACATATACACACACACATATGTAGGTATATATACGTATACATATATATATATACCACCTCTTCTTCATCCATCCATCTGTTGATGGACATGTGAGCTCTTTCCATAGTTTGGCTATCATTAATAGTGCTGCTATAAACACTGGGATGCACGTACCCCTTTGGATCTGTATTTTTAAATCCTTTGGGTAAACATCTAGTAGTTCAATTGCTGGATAGAAGAGTAGTTCTATTTTTAGCTTTTTGAGGAACCTCAATACTGTTTTCCAGAGTGACTGCTCCAGTTTGTATTACCACCAGCAGTGTAAGAGGGTTCCCCTTTCTCTGCATCCTTGTCAACACCTGTTGTTTTGTGTTGTTGATTTTAGCCATACTGACAGTTGTGAGGTGGGATCTCATTGTGGTTTGGTTTGTATTTCCCTGGTGATGAATGATGTTGAGGGTCTTTTCAAGTGTCTCTTAGCCATCTCTATGTCTTCTTTGGAAAAACGTCTGTTCATGTCTTTTGCCCATTTCTTAACTGGATTATTTGTTTTTTGGGTGTTGAGTTTCATAAGTTCATTATAGATTTATCAGATATGTCATTTGCAAATATCTTTTCCCATTCTTTAGGTTACTGTTTTGTTGATTGTTTCCTTCTCTGTGCAGAAACTTTTTATCTTGATGAAGTCCCAATAGTTCATGTTTGCTTTTGTTTCCCTTGCTTTTAGAGACATGTCTTTCTTGTAAAAAGTTTCTGTGGCCAATGTCAGAGGGGTTGTTGTCTATATTCTCCTCTAGGATTTTGATGGTTTCCTGTCTCACATTTAGGTCTTTCATCCATTTTTGAATTTATTTTTTTGTGTGTGTATGGTGTAAGAAAGTGGCCAGGTTTCATTCTTCCACATGTTTCTCTCCAGTTTTCCCAACACCATTTGTTGAAGGGACTGTCTTTTATCCACTGGATATTCTCTCCTGCTTTGTTGAAGATTACTTGACTGTATAGTTGTGGATACATTTCTGGGTTTTCTATTCTGTTATATTGATCCATGTGTCTGGGTTTTTTTTTGTTTTGTTTTGTTTTGTTTTTGTTTTTGTTTTTTGCCAGTACAATACTGTCTTGATGATTACAGCTTTGTAATAAAAGCTTTAAGTCTGGAATTGTGATGCCTCCAGCTTTGATTTTCTTGATCAGGGTTGCTTTGGCTATTTGGGATATTCTGTGGTTCCATACAGATTTTAGGATTGTTTGTTCTAGATCTGTGAAAAATGCTGGTGGTATGAGCACTGTGGCTTTTTAATTTTTTTCCAATATATTTCTGTGTTGAATTTGATAGTGTTTTATTTAGAATTTCTCATTTAAACTGTAAGCGATATTATTTTAGATTTTGTGTGTGCTTTTTTAGATATTAAATCACGGTTTTACTATCTTCATCAAACAAATTGAGAAGATTTATAATTCCCAATTAAGTAAATTGGAAAGATTTAAATACTTTGGAACTGTTTAAATAGATAGGACTCATCTGCTCCTTGGAGATTTGAAAGAGATTGTCTGTAAAATTATTTTAACTGTGTGACTTAAAAAGAAGTAGTTAGGGTTTCTTTCTTTCTGTCTGTCTATCATAATATGTTTTAATCACATTTTCATTTCACCTATGGATATTGGTCTATTCAGGTACCTTCCTCTAAGTCAGCTTATCACACTTATTGTACATAATGATATTTTGTTCCTTCCCCATACATGTGGTTATATCCTTTTCTCTGTTTTATTGTGGTATATTTGGGTTATCTCTTATTTTTTTTTTAATTAGACTTGCCAGAGACTTGGGTATTTCATCTGTCTTTTCAAATAATACATTTTTAGGTTTAGCCATTTAAATTGTGCTCTAATTTATTAAACAGTTTCTCTGTTGCCTGTATTAATTCTTTTCTCCTTTTTTCATTTTACTTTTCTAAAATTTTCAGATACTTACAAACATTTATTTTTATTTGGTTTTACTTTAAATAAAAAGTATTTCAGGGTTGCCTGGGTGGCTCAACTGGCTAAGCATCCAACTATTGATTTTAGCTCAGATCATGATATCAGGGTCATGAGATCGAGCCCTGTGTCAGACTCCACACTGGGAGAGCAGCCTGCTTAAGATTCTCTCTCTGTGGGGAACCTGGGTGGCTCAGTCATTAAGCATCTTCCTTTGGCTCCAGTCATGATCCCAGGGTCCTGGGATTAAGCCCCCATCGGGCTCCCTACTCAGTGGGAAGTCTGTTTCTCCCTCTTCCACTCCCACTGCTTGTATTCCCTCTCTCACTCTCTCTCTCTCTCTCTGTCAAATAAATAAATAAATAAATAAAATGTGTTTTTTTAAAAAAGATTTTCTCTCTCTCCTACTGCCCCTCCCCTTCCTACCCTGTGCACAAATGTGTGTTGTGCTCTCTTTCTAAAAAAATTTTAAAAATAAAAGTATTTCAGACTCTCAGTTTATATGTTTAGTATATCCCATGCATTATGCCTTGTTGTCATGGACATTGCTTACTAAATATTTAGTAATTCATGTTTGCTTCCTCTCTAAGAGTTACTAGGATCAAATATGATCTACTTAATTTTATTAACTTTTTTCCTTTATTAGTACTTTTTAGTTTTGTTGCATTATTATTGGAAAATATGGCCTATACACATTTCACTGAAGTTTTCTCTATAGATCAGAATACAAGTGAATGTAGCAGTCCTCTATTACAATCCCTACACATGTGAGAATGTATTTTTGTTGTTCTTTGCTAGGTATAGAATTTTTCTTTTTCCCCTCAAAAATGTAAATGCTACTCCATCTTCTTCTGACATTTATTGTACTAGAGAAGTTCAGTGTTTGTGATAACATTTTTTAAATGACTCATTGTAGAAATTTGTTTATGTCTGAAATTCAGAAATTTTGCCAGACTATTTTTAAGCATAGATTTCTATGACTACTTTTGCCTTGTTTTCAGTGAAGCTTTTGAATCTGAACTTTCTGTTTCTGGTAGTAATCATTTCCACTATTATTTATTATCATTGCTTTTCCCCCTTTTATAAGATCTCTCTTTCTTAAATCATTACTATATATGTATTTTTCATCTTTCAATCCTTTCTTCTGATTTATGGGAGCTTTCTTAAAATTATACCCATCATAGGTGCACCAGGGTGGTGCAGTCAGTTAGTTGTCAGATTCTTGGTTTCAGCTCAGGTCATAATCTCAGAGTCATGGGATCGGGTCCTACATCAGGTTTCATGTTCAGCACAGAGTCTGCTTGAGACTTTCTCTCCCTCTACCTCTCCCTCAACTCTCTCTGTCTTTCAAATAAAAAATAAAAAAAAAATTATCCCCATCAACGATTCAGTTTTCTATAAGATCTAATCTTCAGGTCTCTGTTTTAGTTGGTTTTTAAAAATTTGATAATCATATTTTTCATCTGAAAAAAATTATCTCAGAAAAAAGATGTGCAATAATCTCTAAACTTTTCTTTGAGGAAGTATCTAGTTTTCAGGTGCTCATATGTTTTGATTTCTTAGACTGATTGCCTTCTTCTGAACTACTGACATATTCCATAGACCAGATAGCATTTCTGCTCATTTATGTTTCACGAGGGACAGCGAGAGAGAAAGTGAGAATGTTTGTCAATGTGACTGAAGATTGTGTGAATTCCTGTTCCTTCTCAGTCAGAAGGCTTTTTTTTTTTTTTTTGACAGACTATTTCTTCACTTAAGAGGATTTCTCCCTCTATCTGCTTCCCCTGCTCTGCCTTACAGAAGTTCTTCAAGTTTTCATGAATGCAGATGACACTTTCCCCAATTTTTGGCACAGGCACCTTTTCCCCCTATTTTAGTCACTGTGTTTGGTGTGTTCAGTGGTATGGGCAGAGCTGGCAGGAAGGTGAGGAGAGGAGTCAGAAGGTGTAGGTGCAGAGAGAGACTTAGATCATGTTGAATCAAAAACCTACTACAAAGATAGGAATGAAAACTCTGGCAATCAGCTGGACTATTTCATGAGCCCCATCTACAAAGAGGAATGGAAACTTTTTATCCTTCCTTTGGTGAATTTGTGCCCAAATAGTACTGTGTGCTAAGTCTTTCTGCTTCACTTGTCCTATCTTCACATCATTATTCTTGTCTCAATTTACAGAAAAATGTAGACAAGGAGTTCTACCTGTTTCCCACAGTGTTTGATGAGAATGAAAGTTTACTCCTGGATGAGAATATTAGACTGTTTACAACCGCACCTCATCTAGTGAATAAGGAAGATGAAGATTTTCAAGAATCTAATAAGATGCACTGTGAGTATGCATTACCTGCCAATATTGAGTTATTTCAGCACGGCCCATGTAACGCTTTTAATGAAACCAAAATGCTAATTACTTTGTCCATTGATTAATTTTCAACAAATGATTAAATACAGCTCTGAGGGTAATATTAATATTTAAGGTATCAATCAATTATTTTTCATTTTGCTTAATCTAGAATAATAAAACATAAAATCTATCAATTAGATAACTGGTCCTTAAAATATAGTCCCTGGATCAGCAGCTTTAACATGACCCAGGGATTTGTTACAAATGCAAATTCTGGGGCCCCAACTCCTACCTACTGGATCAGAAACTTTATGGGTGAGGCCAGCAATCTCTATGTAACAAAACCTTCTACATCATTGTAATATGCCTAAATTTGAGAACTACTGGATTAGATGCTTTTCTCGTCTGTGGTTTAATAGCGACAGCCTCATTTTATTATTCAAAAGAAAGAAAGATGTGGCCTCTGTTGTCGATGAATTTTAATGAATCTCACCCT
The DNA here is from genome assembly GCF_009829155.1 of Mustela erminea. NCBI lineage: Eukaryota > Metazoa > Chordata > Mammalia > Carnivora > Mustelidae > Mustela > Mustela erminea. The sequence continues at coordinate 145,541,683 of NC_045614.1, forward strand.
TGACTACAAATTAGAATTCCCCTGGGAGTTTTATTAGAACTGTTAAAACTATTTTTTAAGTGCTCAGGGCAACCTCCAGAAATTCTTATTTAATTGAAACCTAGCATCAGATTTTCTTTTTCGTTCCCAGAATAATTCTAGAGGTTTAGAGACAGTGAACTAATTGTTCAGAATGCCCACGCTGCTAATGGACTACATGTGAAAATCACCATAGTAAGAAGAAACAAATGTAAAGTTGTGTAAAAAACTCATGTTGCTTTTTTAATTGAATCAATACTGGTCGCAATCATGATAATATTTCGAGTTTGCATTTTTACATTTTGGAGAGGTCAAGAGTATTACCTATTAGTAAGAACAGTGAAAGAAAACTTCCTGCATTTACTCTGTTATTCAAGATGAATCAGACAATTTTCCATCCAGAGCAACAAACACATTCCCAGTCTGCAGTGCCCAGGAATAGCTGTTATTATTCATTCATTTGGGTCCTCACAAATACAACTCTTGAGAGAACTAAGAAATGGTTAGCTGGGAAGAACATTGCAGAACTTCAAGAACCCTGCCTTCAGCTCTTCCTCTTCTAGCCAGGGATGTTCTGAGGGTGCTGGGTACAGCAAGAGGTTGCAGAGACACTCCTGATGCATAATGGGTTGGGGCAGCATGAATGGGTCTTTCAAAAATTAGATCAAACCAACAAAGTTGGCTCTGGAAAATCTGAGAGGTTGTCACGTAGGAGGACATATGACAAATCACTTTCAAAATATTATTTCCCAACTTTTACAGCCGTGAATGGATTCATGTATGGGAATCAGCCTGGTCTCAACATGTGCCAAGGAGATTCAGTCATGTGGTACTTATTCAGTGCTGGAAATGAGGCTGATGTACACGGGATTTACTTCACAGGAAACACGTATCTGTCAAAAGGAGAAAGAAGAGATACAGCAAACCTCTTCCCTCAAAAAAGTGTTACACTCCTCATGCAGCCTGATACTGAAGGTACATTTCTTTAAGGCCAAGACAAGTCTCTGCTAAATGGATTCATGTCATTTTGGCTTTAAAAGCTGGGTTGGATGATCAACTCATCCCTTCCCCAAGCTCCCAAGTGTGTGCCCTTCCCTCCCTTGAAGAGCATGTCTGGGCCACTGTTAGCTTAACGTGTGCCAGATAGGTCCATTTCCTGCCTGCTGAAGGGAAGGGAGGAAGTGACAAGTGAAGAGCAGTCTGTGGTTTTTTCCCATTTCCACGTAATAGAGTCCTCGGGATGTTCTCTTGTTATGTTCCTTTTAACGATAGCTGGCAAATCAGACTAAAAAGGGAATGACTTCTCTAACAGCTCTGCAGTTAGACTTTTGGTAATCTCTCTGAAGTCTTCATGTATTGTTGGCTTGTTGGCTGTTTGTGTTTGAGTGTCCCATGCTAGAATGATAGCCGTGCAACCTCAGAGATACCTGTGGCCTGGTTCTGAATGAGTAAGACAAACTGAAACAAGAAAGAAAGAACTTTAACCGAAATGTAAAACACACTAACTTGCTTCAGGCTTTATCTGGTTCATCATATACCACTACAACGTAAGACAAGTCCAGTGTCACCTCTTTCTTTATTAGACAAGTGTAAATACAACAGTCAACAAAAGACATAAAGTGCCTTTTCTTGTGAAGTGGAAATTCTAATGCAGGGAGACAGACAAGAAGCAAGTATATTTTTATATATAAATATGGTTATAAACATTATCAAGAAAAATAAGGCAGAAAAAGGGGCTTGTGACTGATGGGGGAAGGTGGGTAACAATTCTTTGAGATGGTGACAATTAATGAGAAGCTTGAATAAAGTGAGGACATAAGCTATGTGGATATTTTGGGGAGGAGTATTCCAGGCAGAGGAAACAGCAAGGGCAGAGGCCCTGAGGCAGGCACACACTTGACCTGTTCTAAGAACAGCAAAGAAGCTTCTGTGACTGGAGCAGAGTGAGTGGTAGCTCATGTGATCATCCAGGAAGAGGAAAGAGCAAGGGCAAAGTCCCTGAGGCAGGCACACACTTGACCTGTTCTAAGAACAGCAAAGAAGCCTCTGTGACTGGAATAGAGTTGAATGGTAGCTGAGGTGATCATCCACCTGAGCCACGTGTTGATCCTGAGTGAGCTGAAGAGCCATAGAAGGTGCTGAGCAAAGGAGTGACACGCTTCCTTATTTACCATTCCAGGGACTTTTGATGTTGAATGCCTAACAACTGATCACTACACAGGAGGCATGAAGCAGAAATACACTGTGAACAAATGCAGGGGGCAGTCTGACGACCCAAGCTTCTACCTGTCACACAGGACCTACTACATCGCGGCAGTGGAGGTGGAATGGGATTATTCCCCAAGCAGGGAATGGGAACGGGAGCTGCATCACTTACAAGAACAAAAGTAAATCTCCAGACTTGGATTCCCAGTATTTTTTTTTAGTTTTCTCTTTCAGAGAATTAAGAATTATGCTAAATTTTAGAAACACGAACAGTTGCACTAAACTGTAACAACAGAACTATAGCAGAATGCCTCCCAGGAACATTTCCTCATTAATTTCTGTTCTGGCATTTTTCTCACAGGAAAATTTCCATCTCTCTCATTTGATTCTTTGTAGTCGCTCTTTCTTTTCTGTTGGATTGTCTTCTTAAGCTCACGTGTCCTTATCTTGCTATTGATTGTCAAACTTAAACAAAAATCAATGCCTAAATTCAAACCTTAAATATTATTTCCTTATCAGCCGTTTGCTGCTTTTCTTATTTTTCCTTCAGAGGGTTCCTTATCGGTTCAGTAATCTGTTCTTTTACATTCTTAAAACCATTATGTGTGAAGAATATTTTAAATTCTTGAGGGTGGTAGAGTGGACATGGTCTATGTCCTCTAAGAAGTCATAGGAAAATACACTCCAAAACCACCAACAACATGAACATTATAGAAATGTAAAAAATAACTTCATTGTGAATAAGTGTAAGTAAAGGATCATTATTGGAGCTTTGGAACCTGCACATTAAGCAGTATCACCAGACACTTCGTGAAGACTTTTCCAACCACTCTCCCCTCCATCATCTCACACATCATGCACTAAGCTTTCATGAATATGATTTGAGAGATCAGACATGTGCTCGGATCTGGGGTGCCCAACATCTCTGGTAACCTGTAGCTAAGCAAATGTTAACTGGCTAGTCTGACTGACTAATGGGGAGTATGTTTGCAGTATAAAGTAGTGAAAGGTAATTTCAAGTGACAAGAGTAAAATAGTCAGAAGGCTGCAGGAGTTGGGGCATCAAGGTGACTCAGTTAGTTGAGCAGCCGACTATTGATTTTGATTCAGGTCATGATCTCAGCATCCTGGGATCGAGCCCTACTTCAAGCCCCGTGCTCAGTGAGCAGTCTATTTGGGATTCTGTCTCTCCCTCTCCCTCTGTCCCTTTCCTTGCTCGCAATCTCCCATTGTCTCTCTTGCTAAAATAAATAAATAAAAATCTTTAAAAAGAAAAAGTCTACAGGGGCCATGAGGAGTCATTGCAAACTTAAGATAAAAGGATTGGTTGAAAACACTGGGCCATTTCAGCTCTTAAAAGCCAGAAATACTGCAGGAACCAGAGAACCCTTCATGGTTGAAATCTGGGCTCAGAACTTTAGGGCTATAAAGAAATTTTAAAGATCATCTCATCTCATACCTCATTTTGGGGGTGAGGAACCTGAGGGTCAACCAGGCAATGACTAACTGGAGGTCATTTTAGCTAGTGGAAGAGTCAGCACAGGTCTCGGATGGCTCTCCTCCCAGCAAGGAGCACTTTCTACCATGCCTATCTGTTTTCAAAGTCTTACTCTTTCTTGCTGGAATAGGAGAATGCTATTAAAAATTCGCATAATTACTTAAATGAAAACTGTGTTTTTAGTCAAAATTTTAAACTCGGTTTCCACTTTCATTAAGACAGTTACTAACCTTAGTGTGTGTATTGTTTTTTTTTTTTTTTTGAAGTGTTTCGAATGCATTTTTAGATAAGGAGGAATTCTACATAGGCTCCAAATACAAGAAAGTTGTGTATCGGCAATACACCGACAGCACGTTCAGAGTTCCCGTGGAGAGAAATGCTGAAGAAGAACATCTGGGAATTCTAGGTACTCTAATCATCTGATGTGGGGTAGCTATGTGTCCAAGGGTTTAATTTCCCAGTTCATAGTTGAAGGTATTCAAATAAAAAGAAAAGTTCTGTAATAAAAATGAGAAGCCTGTATTTTCTAAAAATATTTCAAAAACATTGCTTATTTTTCTCAGAAACAATGTATTATCCTGCATGCTAGTGAAATTATATGTATCTGGTGTTCTTCAAAATGGTGCCTGTGAATTTTGGTGAAATTCCTAGAAATTATTTTCTAATGAAAATCTTCACCAGATTCTGTTATTCCACCTCTCTTCCAGCTCCCAAATCATAGTTATTAGTTTTTTTTTAGTTGCCATCTAGTAGTTAACTCCAAGAGAAAAAAATGTACACATAGACAAGGAAATAAAGAAAGAAAAAATTGTTACCATACACAAGGCATGGGAAAAGTTGCTTTTGATTTTTCAGGAATCCTTTTAAGAGAGAATGTCTAAGAACTTGACCAACAGTTGTCTTGGGAATTTTCTGGAAAATCATCAAGTGCAGGGGACATCACTCCCAACCCCACCATATTTCCATACTAACAGGATACCGTGAGGCGTGTTATCCTCAGCCCCTGAAATAAGACGCCCAAGGGAGAATGGCATTGTTACTGGGTTGTGGAAATTCTTAGCAGCAGACTAGCTAAGATTGGCTACAGAAGGAGGTAGAAATGGGAGGGGTGGTGCCACCCACCCTTCCAAATGCTGTACTGCCACAAATTCACACTCAGGAAGGTCTGGAAGTCCAAATGCAGAGAAATGAGAGCAAATGCTGCCCAATGACTCTTGGTCAAGGTAGGATCATAGCTGATTCAGCAGGATTAGGCCATCGCCCTACAAGGGACTTTCAGGCCAAAACATCCTGTAGGACTCTTGATGAGAAATGCACCCCCGGTTTCCATATCTGGAGGCAACCATTCCTAGTGTTTTTATTCTGAATCCTCTGAGACCAGGTGTAAATCCAAGAATAATTTAGTATGAAGCAATTTGGCAATTTAGTATGACTCCTGCCTTCATGCTAAGGAAGTTACCTGATCTTTGCTTCTGTTACTGAGTTAGAACTTCTTATCTGATAGGTATATAAGCCACTCTTCTTTTTTGCTCTTGCCAGGTCCACAACTTCATGCAGATGTTGGAGACATAGTTAAAATTATCTTTAAAAACATGGCTACAAGGCCCTACTCAATACATGCCCATGGGGTGAAAACAGAGAGTTCTACAGTTACTCCAACTTTACCAGGTACTCATGGCGGAGGGTGGGAAGAGTGGGGGGGTGGCATTTTAATAGACTTTACAGGCTTCCCACAAATGACTGTTATCAGAGAGGTATTCCTTCCAAATGAGTGTCTTAAGGAAGTGAAGAAAGAGGTGGTTAAGACAGCATGCAGGGGGGCGCCTGGGTGGCTCAGTCGGTTGAGTGTGCCTTCAGCTCAGGTCATGATCTCAGGGTCCTGGGATCGGCCCCCCTATCGGGTTCCCTGCTCAGTGGAGAGTCTGCTTCTCCCTCTCCCCCTGGCATCCCCGCTCCCCAGCTTGTGATCTCCCTCCTTCTCCCCCTCTCTGTCTCAAATAAGTAAAATCTTTTAAAAATTTAAAATTTTTTTTAAAAAGAGGGCATGCAGGGGGGTGTATCTGTGTGTACGCCTCCATGCACATACAAGGAAAGGGAAAAGAAGGGAAGGGAGAAAGAGAGAGAGAGAACGAGAGAGGGATGCACAGAACTGTAAGGAAAACATCTGTGAGTACTGTATCTGCAAATACTCAAGGTGGAATGAGCAGAGATGATCTCTCCACACCCACACAGCATTTACTGCATACTGTGTGTGGTTGAATGCTTCCATGCCAGTAGCTGAAGGCAAGGTCCTAAGGGCAGAGACCACCCCATGGAATTTTAAATTCCCCAATTCTAGCCCAATATCTGGCATGTACTGGAAACACAATAACTTCAGTTAACACAGTGCAAAAGCTGGAAGAGGTTAAATACACTTCCTTTAATTAAAAACTATATTTTTCTTCTTTCAGTTGTAAAGTTGGCTTCTAGGAAAGGGCTATTTCTTAGTAATTTAGCAGTTCCCAAATTTGGCAAGTGAGAAAAAAATGGATGAGAAAAAATAAATTACACTATAAAGTTGGTCGTGTGAATTCAGGGGATTAGAAATAAGAAGCCCTGCCCTTGTGACTCTCATATTCTTTCAAAAGAGATAAATATACATAGTATTAATGTATAAAAGGTGCTATGGAAAAAGATTAAAGTGAATGAGAGAGAGAGAGAGGAAGTAACAAGAACACTGTTTTAAGTAGTGTGATCAGGAGGGCTTCTTTGAGGAGGCGCCACTGGTGAAGACACCTAAATGGTAAGTCATGAGCTACAGGGAGTTATGGGTGAAGAGCATTCCAGGCCCTGAGATGGGAAGAGCAAGGAGGCTAGAGGCCAGAGCAGAGCAAACAGGGGACAGAATGTGAGATGAGATCCAGGGAGGCTAGCGGGCTAGATGCAGGAGGAGGAAAGGGAACCTTAGAGGCCGTAGTCGGAACCTCAGATTTTATACTAGTAACCATATGAGGGCTTGAGCTGGAGAGTGATGATCTGATGAATACTCTGTGGAGTCCTCTTCTGGCTGACATGTGGGTTAAGTGACTTCGGAGGACAAGGGCGGAATCAAGGATCAGTTAGAGTACTATTGCAATAATCTGAGTTTAAAAAAATGAGACTTGGACCAGGGTTGAAGCAGCTGAGGTGGTAAGTTGTCATATTCTGGTTGTATTTTAAAGGTGGAACTAACAGCCCCTGCTGAAAAATGAAGCATTAGGGAGCATTAGGGAAGGAAAGTCAAGGACAGCGGCAGCCTTTTGGGAAGCCACCATGGGTGGCAGAGCAGGTTGGAGAATGGAGAAGAAAAGGAAACATTATTTTTTGGCTGATGAGATTTTAAGAGTGTAGATTAAAAGATGTTAAGTTCAGGTGGTGAATCTGTGTGCTATATTCTCAGTGAAAGGTTTTGCTTAGAAAAAAGGTGATGATGTAGGGGTGGGTAAGATGGAAGACTTGAGGAAAACAGAAAAAGTCTACTACATCTCTTGAGGCCATCCTTCCTGTCCTGTTTGATTCCCTAGAAAAGGCTGGCCAGACTCTGGCTAATGAAAGTCTGAAAGCACGAATATGTAACAGTGAGGTCTACATAAAGGAAGTAGATGGTTAAGAGGCCAAACAGACAGAGCATACAAGTCAAGGTCTGGTGAGGAGCTGGATAGGAACCCCTGAGATAACTGGAAGTAGAGATAAGCCTGGAGAAGAGCCCAGAGCACAGGGAAGAAGGGCAAGGCCTTGGCAAGTTAGGAGGGTAGAGCAACTGGCTATCTTCAAAGTGTCAAGGTCTAGGGTGTGGTAGTGTCCCGTAAGTGACCGAGCTGTGTATGGTATGACAGAGTGGGACAAGTCAGTGACCCTAAGATCCCATGAGCTAATGGCTCTGCACCAGGAATTGTGGAATCACTTGGGATTAGTGGTGAAAAGGGAGAAAAGGAAGGCCAAAGTGAAACCGAGGGAAGGACACACAGCATGCAGGTACAAACACAGAGAAGGCTTGGGGAAGGTGTTGCACTGGGGGAAATCACTTGATGGTTGACGAGTGTTTTACAGGAACAGACTTAAAGCTAAAAAAAGATATGTTATAAAATTCCTTCAAATTGTGATATTAGTAATTCCAGGTTCTGGCTTGGTGGTATTATATGTGTGTGTATATGGCTAGTTAATCCCTGACTGACAAAGAAGATCTAAAAGTATGTCTTAGAGTTTGTCTTAAGACTAAATTCCTAAAAACAATTTAGGGCTCCACTACTTTTTAACACTAATTACCTTGACATTTCCAGTTTCTAGGTCACAAGTTATTAAGATCAGTATATATTTATATATCAAATATATACCAAATATAACCAGATACATTAACACTTGATCAATTCAGGTGAAATTCGCACTTACATATGGAAGATCCCAGAAAGATCTGGAGCTGGAATAAAGGATTCTGCTTGTATTCCGTGGGCTTACTATTCAACTGTGGATCAAGTTAAGGTAAACTCTAAATCATTTGTGTTTTGTGAAAACCCCCAAATTAGACACACAGTTGAAGGAAGATGAGATCAGAGGTTTCTTGTGATCCAATTTGATCTTAAAATCCCAGGAAAGGAAGCTTTTCTACAATTCACTTTGGTTTCATTTTTTTGGTTTGTTTCTTTTTAAGGATAAAGTTGTAATTGTGTTAACCCTATGACTTCTGATTGTTGGTAACACAGAATTAAATATTAATGCAGTTACTTTATTTCCTTTTTACATAAAAATACATTAAACCCAAAGAACTGAGGTACATGATTTCAGAGCTCTATTAACAATAATAGAAGTGTTGATCTCAGTAGTCAATCTAGCACAACTAAAGCTACTTGATTGAATATTTCAAAGCCAACAAAACACTCAACAACTGCGAATCAAAACTTGTTCATAGATTCATTTGTAGAATTAAATCTCAAGTCCAAACCTCTCTCCTAAACTCTAGACCTGGCTATGTATCAGCACTGAACCTCTCCACAAGCATGTCCCACCAGCACTGAAAACCAGCCACTCTAACATGGAATTGAGATCCATCTCCACCTCTTGTCTTTCCTATAGCAATACCACAAGTTCCAAATCTACTCATTTGTTCAGGCTGGAACCCGGGGTATGAAGTATCTAGTTCTTCCCCTTGGCTTACATAGGCAGTCTACCCACCTACATACAATTCAGTCTATTCCTTCTCTCTATCCCAACAGATTGGGTCTTTGTAATTTGCCTAACTACTGCAATGGCCCCCAGGATCCAGTCTCTTCCTCCTTCAATCCTTCCTTCACTCACCACCAAGACGACTGGTCTAAAATGCAAATATGTTGCCATGCCATGTTCAATTTTTCAGTGGCTCCCTATGACCCACAAGATAAAATCTGAAGTTGCTGAACATGATAGAGCTTGAAGGCCTTCCAGACCTAATCAGCCATTACTGACACCCCCAAACCAAACATCTCATAGATTTGTCAATTGTTCTCTTCCTCCTCTGTGTCCATTTGTACTTTATGAACCTCCATCACCACAAGTGATTCATTTCTTCCATCCTCTGTTTTCGCTACTAGACTAAGTTCCTGGAGGGCACAGACTTTGTTTGATTCATCTCTGGATTTTGAGACTGGTATAGCGCTCAATTTATGGAATAGGCAATCCAACACCATCCATGGGGTTCTTTTACATTGCTGTTCATTAGCTGAGCTAATATTTGGCTTCCGCATGTACTTCTGTTACTTCAACATCACCCATTCAACCTACCTACCATTCACCATTAGTCCAACTTATCTACAAGTGGAGGTGATGATCTGACAGCACCACATTAGGCAAAGTCTATGACTTAAATCGGTCCTTCTAAAATTCCCAAGGTCCCAGTTGTCTGAAATGCTGATTTTATCGCAAGGATCACTGATGTTTTTGCTTGTTTTCAGGATCTCTATAGTGGATTAATTGGCCCACTGATTGTTTGCCGGAGACATTACATGAAAGTATTCAATCCCATAAGAAAACTGGAATTTTCCCTTCTGTTTTTTGTTTTTGATGAAAATGAATCCTGGTACATAGATGACAACATCAAAACATACTCTGAACACCCCGAGAAAGTAAACAAAGATGATGAGGAATTCATAGAAAGCAATAAAATGCATGGTATGAGACATTATTTTAACCCTAAATTCCCCCTTTTCTTCCTTCAAATGAAATTAGTTTGGAGACTATTCATTTTATAATAAACCAGTTCTGCCTTACTCTGTATGTGAGTTAGAATTCTGTTCCAAGCAAAAGCCACCTATTAACTTCTTTGCCTATTCCAAAGTCTCAATCCCTTTTAAATTCACACCTAGGATTATGGATTTGGGTACTAAATGATTAGAGAAGAAGTTTGACTTTATTGACCTGAAAGTATTCATTTCCCCATCTATAGTGAAATAACTTCTATTACCTCAAAAAGGTCCCATACATTAACCTAGTAATCATACTGTCAGTCAAACAGCTACTGATTTAAAATATCATGAAAAATAATTTTTAAAAATCATGTGATTTCCCAGCTATTAATGGAAGAATGTTTGGGAACCTGCAAGGCCTCACGATGCACGTGGGAGATGAAGTCAACTGGTACCTGATGGGAATGGGCAATGAAATAGACTTGCACTCAGTACACTTTCATGGCCACAGCTTTGGGTATCAGGTAAGAGTGATCCACAGTCATTATTCTTGCCCTGCTGGAAAGTGTTTTAACACAAATGAAGAAAATATTTCCTTAGAGACTTACGAAAAAAAAAGTTTTAAGAGACTACTAAACTATTTCCAAAGAGTGTGCCATGCAGCAATTTCAATTGTTGTCACCAACCTTTGTTACACATTGGGCTCTTCATTGGATTTTTAGTGGGTTTTCATGGAGTTCTGCTCACATATTTGCTGGGCGAGGCATTTGAATAGACTCATTAGCAGAGAGGGTGGGAATGTCCATATGGTGGGTCAGAAGATAGAGCCAAGACTTTATTATAACTTTTACCTGTTCTAACTTCTGAATCCTGAAATGGCCTAAAGTGAACAAGTTTATCATTTTGGTGTGAGGCAACTGATCGGTCCCAAGATCTCAAGGCTACTTCTGCCTCTCAGCCAATGCTGATTTCAGCAGGAGCCAAAAGCTCTCTTTCTTACCTTTGAGTTAATGTAAAAAATTCAGAAACTACCACAAAGCTCATTGCAGAAAAGGCCATTCTGCTGTCTGTATCTTGGTTTACGCAGATGTTATATTCTTAGGGGACTTTCAATTCTGTTCTTGCAGAAATACCACCCTCCCCCCACAAATACTCTGTGTCTAGTCTAGCCTCTACCTGAACTGCCTCAGGTTCCGGTTTCTCCCTGGGCCTCCTTTCCTGCTTCCAGCATTACCTTCCCTGCCATAAAGCTTCACAGACCAGCTAATCTAGATGAGGTTCAGCAAAAGTGAGATTAGGACTGAAATGAGGCACAGCTAAATTATCTTGTGTAACTCAAGTGCAACGATAAAAGGCAAACTGAAGTTGAAGTGTAAGAGGTGCCACATGATCCAAATGGGTGAGTGGACTCTCCTTACATCTTCCCTTCACACGCACTTCGTGGCCATCCTGCCAGGCACTCAGCAGTATCAAGACAACATACCTCACTCTCTCTTTTTTTAACATATTCATCCACTTTTCTAATATCCCTGTGCTGGCCAATGAAAGATTATTTGAATGAACTCTCACATACAATAAGCATTATATAATATTTGTCATTTTTCTAATTAAGCACAGGGGCATTTACACTTCTGATGTCTTTGACGTTTTCCCTGGGACATACCAAACTCTAGAAATGTTTCCAAGGACACCTGGAATCTGGTTACTCCACTGTCACGTGACTGACCACATTCATGCTGGAATGGAGACTACTTACACGGTTCTGCCAAATGAAGGTGAATATTGAGCTAGCAATTCTAGAAGTCATATATCACCAATATAATTAAGATGCACTACTTTGCCTAAATATTTCCCCCAATAGGAAGCATTCATGAATTTGCTGCCCTGATCTCTTCCTTCTCTACCTCGAAATAGGATTTTTTTTTTTTTTTTTACTGCTAAATGGTGTGGGATACAGCTTATCCTCTGATCGCTGGTACTAATAACAGCACCAGAAGTCTCTCAGCTAATACAAACAGACACCACTCTGAGGCAGTGCAGTTATTCCTAAAGCTGATGTAAGGGAGTGGTTATGTTATTTACTGAAAGGCTAACAAAAGACACACTTAGAATTTAATTTCATTTTTATTAGGACACATTTAAACTTTTTTCGTAGTTGTTCTTCTGTACTTGGCACACAAGAAGGTTCTCCCCACCAATCCCCCCCAAAACATCAATATAATTTCAAGTAGTCAGGCAAGTAGTCAGGCAGAAATGATGTCATTCTGTACTTCTAGGGGTGAGGGAAAGTATTGTTGATCACTTTCAGAGATTGTTTTAGTCCATTCAGGCTGCTCTAACACAATACCGGACTAGGTAGTCATTAAACAGCATATATTTATTTCCAGAGCTGTGAAAATAAATGTATGCAGTTTAATAACTACCTAGTCTGGTTCCTTCTCTGGTTACAGACTTCTTACTTTATCTTTGTATGGTGGAAGGGACAAGCTAGCTCCATGGGGCCTTTTTGACAAGGGCACTAATCCCATTCATAAGGGCTCCACCTTCACGACCCAATCACCTCCCAAAGGCCCTACAAAGTTACTCTCAACCACAAGCATTAGGTTCTCAATGTAGGAATTTGAGGGGACACCAATGTTCAGACTATAGCAAAGATCCAGGGGAAAAAATGGAATCTAAATTCCCTGTTTCCCCCAGCCCATCAATAATACTCCCTCCTGAAGCACAGGAAACACAGGAAAAGAAACAGCCCTTTCCTGGGTAAATAATCACAAAATGTATTCTACATAGTGAAATTCTGGTGTGTGGTTGCAGCCTTTGGTGTTTCTTGGGTCTTCTGAGTTCGGAATTATTGGAATTGGTGATGGCCAATCCAACAGGGGGAAATGATGTAGAGAAAACAATGCTTTGTGTTTCCTCTTCAAAATGGGCATTAATGGGGACATATAAGTGAAAGAAAATATAGAAATAAATCTCCCCCGAATTAAGTCATTCAAAGATCAATAGTGAGTACAAACGACAAGTTTTCATGTCTGCTCCAGGGTTTTACACAAATACCTGGTAATGTAAAAACGATTCTCATAAAAGCCTTTATTACAAAGAGTGGGACTGAGAGCCCCAGAACACCGAAGATGGGAAGAGGCAAATAAACCGCCGGGTCAACGCCAGTAACTCCTGAACAAGATGAAGAGACAAATATGAGAGAGAGGCAATTTTCTCCACAATGAAAAACATAAGAAAAGAACTGTAGATATTCTGACATACTTAATGTAATGCTTCATTTCCCCTACAAGAGGAGGCATAAAAGACCATCCTTTGATAAAGGAGACTGTGACATTTCTACTACAGTCAGATAGCTTTTTGTCTGTAGGAAAAAAAACTTGCCTAGCTTTCAGTTACTTACAGGCAAGGACAGTATATTCTGTATTTTAGTAACTAGTGCAATCCAATCCAATACTCTGAATGGTAAATACCTAACCACCTGTTAATTCAATGAAAAGGAATTTTTAGACTTTTTTGGACATAATTTCAGACTTACAGAAATGTTGTGAGAAGAGTACCAAAAATTCCCATATACCCTTCACCCAAATTCCTCAACTGTTAACATTTTACATAGCCACATATGCTTTCCCTTTCTCTCTCCTATCTGCCCCCCCACCCTCTCTAACGCACATACACTAGTAAATACATATAAAAAAGTTATATGTAAAAAAAGTTATATGTATATAAACATATAGAAAATATATATATTTCCCCAAAATAAGAATATTATATATAAATACAATATACCTATCAAAATTAGGAAATTAAAGATGATTTAATAGTATAGACCCTTTTCAAATTTCACAAATTATTCTCATCACGTTCTTTACAGAAAAAGAAGATCCCACTCATACGTTGTGTTTAGTTGGCTTGTCTTCTTAGTTGGAACAGTTTGTCTTTTATAACTTTGACTTTTTTAAAAGATTTATTTTTTTGAGAGGGAAAGAGCTGGGCAGGGCAGGGATATTCTCATGCAATATCTCCACTGAGTGTAGAGATTGACGCAGGGCTTGATTTCATGACCCTGAAATCATGACCTGAGTCAAAATCAAGAGTTGGTCGCTCAACAGACTGAACCTACCAGGTGCTCTCAGTTTGACATTTTTAAAGAATATAGGGCAGCCACTTTGTAGAATGTTCTTTAATTTGGGTCTATCTGATGTTTCCTCATGACTAGATTCAAGTTATGCATTTTTTGGCAAGATTCTCATGGAAGTGATATTGTTTTTCTCAATATACATGTCAGGAGGCACAAGATACTGATTTTTTTTCCCTTACTCATTATGTTAACTTTGAGCATTTGATTAAGGAGATTTCTGCCAGTTTTCCTTATTATAAAGTTAATATTTTTCCCTTTATAATTAATGAAGATCTTGCAGGGAGCAAAGTAATTTTTCTTTAGTTAAAGCAGTACTAGAATGAGACATGTTTTTAAACATATTTCAAAAATGGAAATTTCTGCCAGATATCCATCAACAGATGAATGGATAAGAAGATGTGGTATATATATATATAATGGCATATTACTGAGCCATCAAAGATAATGAATTCTTGTTATTTGCAATGATGTGGATGGAACTCGAGGGTATTATGCTAAGCAAAATAAGTTAGAGAAAGACAAATATCATATGATTTCACTCATTTGTGGAATTTAGAAAACAAAACAGATGAACACAGGGAAAGGGAAGAAAAATAAAATGGGATGAAATCAAAGAAGGAGACAAACCGTAAGAGACTCTTAACTCTAAAAACAAACAGGGTTGTTGGAGGGTAGGAGGGAGAGGTAAGGGTAACTGGGGGATGAGCATTAAGGAAGGAACTTGATATAATGAGCAATGGGTGTTTTATGCAACTGACAAATCACTGAATTCTACCTTTGAAACTAATAATACACTCTATGTTAACTAATTGATTTTAAATAAAAAAGAAAACAAGCAAAAAATGGAAAAATAGAAATGAATTGAGAATAATTAGAACACTCATCAAAAAACTAATGACATACTGTATGGTGACTAACATAACATAATAAAAAAACAATAATTAAACAAAATAACTAATATTAAAAATGAGAATATAGTTAAACCACATGACATATATAGTAGTCCCCCACTTATCCACAGGGAATATATTCCAAGACCCCCAGTGGCTGCCTGAAACCCTGGATAGTGCTGAATCCTATATATAACTATTTTTTTCCTATACATACACATCTATGATAAAGTCTAATTTATAATTAGGCACAGTAAGAGATTAACAACAACAATAACAAAATAGAACAATTTTAATAATGTACTGTAATAAAAGTTATGTGAATGTGGTATCTCTCTCTCTCTCTCAAAACACCTCATCCTGATCCTTCAGGATATACTAATCTTTCTTGTTCTTGTTATGGTATAAGAAGATAAAATGTGAAGTGAAGTGAATGACATAAACATTGTGACATAGCATTAAGCTACTATATTGACCTTCTGAGGAACATCTGCCTCTGGACTAATTGACCGTAGGTAACGGAAACCGTGGATAAGGGGGGACAACAGTACTGTTTTATTAATGGTCTTAAAATTTCTTTTTCTATAGAGACCAAGTCTGGCTGAAAGAAATAAATTGGTGATAAGTGGAAAAAAAATATTCATAACAATGTACGTGAAAGTGATGAAGAAAAAGTTCACTTTGGAATGGCTATAAGCATTTAAAAAAAGACTGAAAACATATACTTTCATGAATTTGTGGGGGAAACTGTTACTTTGTGTCATATGAAAAGATCAACAGATACATGACTGACTCTAATACAATTATAACTAATTTACATAGGTCCTTCATATCACCACCAGGAGTTTATAAAACTGTATTCTCCAACCCCACCCCCAAAATCTATGCCCAGATGTTGTCCCTTATGGTTCTTAAAGCATTGCTATTAAGATTCATTGAATTGTTTCCAACTATTGGTTTCCCATTAATCCCTATAACATGGTGCTGCTATCATTCTTAATGAATCAGCAGACATGAGGGCAGAAGTGTCAAGAAAGTAAAATATTACTTTAAAATAATAAATTAAAAATTTTAAAAGAAATAATTTTAAAATAAATTAAATTAAACGAGGTAAAATAAAAAAATTAAAAAAAAAATTAAAATAATGCCAATCCACCTGGATTTTGTGAACCCTTGAAGAGACAGTCAAAAGGAGAATAATCTGGAACTGGAGAAAGGCAAAATTGACAAACAGTTCTACAGATTATATCCTGGTAAAGATGAATACTGACATCAGGAGAAAAGTTTCAAAATACAGTTGTGGCAGATGTGTGGTGAGTAGTATTTTTGCCCAGCCTTAAGTAAAGTCGAAGCACACTATTGATGAGCTGACCTTGGACTCAAAATTGTTTAATAAGAGGTTAAAAAAGAAGACACAACTGTGAATACAATGATATATTTCTTTATTTTCCCATATACTCTAGCTAGAAGAGCTAAAGTACACATCAACAAAAAATAGAAACAAGGCTTTGGCTGAAAAACATGCATCCAACAAATTATGTTAATGGACAGACAAGAAGACATTTAAGTTTGAAAATTTCTACTTTATTGGTTCATGGAGAAACCACAGCATGAGTTTTAAAAGTAACAAAAAAGTAAAGTTGGAAATCTTTTAACCTCTTTCTCAAAGAAAAGTATTCAAAAAAGAAGAAGAAGAAGAAGAAGAGAAAGAAGGCATAAACTAATAGAGAAATCTGGAAAAAATCAAGAAGAAATATTCTTTCAAATATACCTACCAAATGTTTCTGGGGTGAAAAAGATTGTCACTTCTCCAACAACACTGATTTGATATTACTTGGAATAAAAGTCAGTGTCTACTTTTAAAAACGTATATACCT